>NC_059170.1:51919291-52573044 GCF_019923935.1 Bubalus bubalis
TGGAAAATTCTTCTAGAGAGGAATACCAGACCACCTGACCTGCCTCCTGAGAAATCTGTATTCAGGTCAAGAAGCAGCAGTTAGAACTGGACATGGAACAACAGACTGATTCAAAATTGGGAAAAGAGTATGTCAAGGCTGTATTTTGTCACCCTGCTTATTTAGCTTATATGCAGAGTACATCATGGGAAATGCCAGGCTGGATGAAGCACAGGCTGGAATCAAGATTGCTGGGAGAAATGTCAGTAACCTCAGGTATGCAGATGACACCACCCTTATGGCAGAAAGCGAAGAGGAACTATAGAGCCTCTTGATGAAAGTGAAAGAGGAAAGTGAAAAAGCTGGCTTAAAACTTAACATTCAAAAAACTAAGATCATGGCATCGGGTCCTATCACTTCATGGCAATTAGATGGGGAAACAATAGAAACAGTGACAGACTTTATTTTCTTGGGCTCCAAAATCACTGCAGATAGTGACTGCTGCCATGAATTTAAAAGACGCTTGCTCCTTGGAAGAAAAGCTATGACCAACCTAGACAGCATAATAAAAAGCAGAGACGTTCCTTTGCTGACAAAAGTCCATCTAGTCAAAGCTCTGGTTTTTCCAGTAGTCGTGTGTGGATGTGAGAGTTGGACTATAAAGAAAACTGAGAGCCGAAGAGTTGAATGCTTTTGAACTGTGGTGTTAGAGAAGACTCTTGAGAGACCCTTGGACTTGGAAGGAGATCCAACAAGTCTATCCTACAGGAAATCAACCCTGAATATTGATTGGAAGCACTGATGCTGAAACTGAAGCTCCAATACTTTGGCCACCTGTTGCAAAGAACTGACTCACTTTGGAAAAGACCCTGATGGTGGTAAAGATTGAAGGCAGGAGGGAAGGGGACGACAGAGGATGAGATGGTTGGATGGCATCACCGACTTGATGTACATGAGTTTTATCAAGCTCCAGGAGTTGGTGATGGACAGGGAAACCCATCATGTTGCAGTCTATGGGTTTGCAAGGAGTCGGACACAAATGAGCTCCTGAACCGAACTAAACTGATTCTTTATATGCAGAATCTAAAAAGAAATGATACATAAGAACAGTGCAGCAGTCCATATGTTTGACCTGGAGTCTTGGTAAGTCATTCTGTGAAGTAAGAGTATAAGAAAATAATCTCTTAAAGGATGGTGACTTAGAGATGAAATAATAAGCTTGGGTCTCCTTACCAATTGTTCTCCTGAAGGATTGCTATTTCTATATCCGTGGAAAATGGTTCAGGAAATACAGTGACTGAAAAAATAGTCTGTAATGAAGCATTTCACCAAAGATTTTCTTTGTTATGAGGTTGGTTTTGACGTAGAAATTCCAGTGCTCTTCCTGTTACTAGATCATGAGATCAAAAATCCTTCCAAATGGTAATTTTTCATCCTCTACCCTAGTAGAGTACAGAAGAATAAATATTTAATTTCTGCACTATTGTCTAATCATACTAGTGCTATTTGCTAATCTCTAAATGACTACCATTGATTTTCCATAGAGATGTCCAATTTTTCATGTATAGCTTTTGGATCAATTAGGTCTCCTGCGTGAGTGTTGGCTTTTACTGAGTTGTGGTTTTCTGGGACCCCAGGATTGCTTTTTCAAAACATTGCTACTGATCCAAAAAACCTATTTTACCTGCAGAAAGAAATGGTGAAGTGTACTGGATTTTGAATAATTTATAGTATCTTTTTAGAAAAAAAGTTTAAGTATTTTATATATTTTATGGTAAATAAAACATGTATTTAGAAGAACAACATAAATACTTGATGGGTTCCTGGGTCTCTCACTTTGGAAGACCTTTGCACAGAATGAGTTTTATATTTAGATCCACAATAGTTCATGTGTTTGCTTCTAATGAATTTCTAACCCCGAGCGGTTTATAAGTCATAGTGGCTTCTGTATTGCACTAGTTACTCTAGGTGAATAGATTTTTCTTTTCAAGGAGCTTTGCTTTCCAGGCCATGTTCAAATTTTTCTTTCCTCTTCTGGTATTGGAGAAATGAGCAGGCAGACATTTGATGTGGAGATTGAGTTGGTGAAAGGGCTTGTGGGGGCAAAGCATGGAGAATGGTGGGCTGGTATAAAGCAGGTGATGGTTAATGAGTTAGAGAAGCTGCCACAGGTAGCAGTTTCCTAATATGTAAAAATGAGAGGTATTCTCTAAAGTACTACCAGTTGTTTCTAGGACTTTCTGCATGGTCCAGTGGTTAAAACTCTGCCTTCCAATGCAGAGAGCACAGGTTCAAGAGCACAGGTCAGGAAACTAAGACCCCACATGCCATGTGGCATGGACAAAAGATTAAAAAAAAAATCAGTTCCAACTTTTAGAATCATTAGCTCAGATTGGACTACCTTCACCTAGTCAATCATATTCAGAAATGGAAATAGTCCAGGTTTCTTGTTCACTGTTTAATATTCATTTTGTACTTATCAAAAGTTAAATTGTTATAGATCAAGGTATAAACCTAAGCATCTTCATACTTGACAACTTTTCTTTAAAAAAAATTTTTATAGGAGTCAGTTGATTTGCAATCTTGTGTTACTTTCCCCTGTACAGCAAAGTGAATCAGTTATACATATGCATATATTCATTCTTTTAAATTCTTTTCCCTTGTAGGCCATTACAGAGTATTGAGTAGAGTTCCCTGTGCTGTACAGTAGGTTCTTATTAGTTATCTATTTTATATATAGTAGTGTGTTTATGCGGAGAAGGCAATGGCACCCCACTCCAGTACTCCTGCCTGGAAAATCCCATGGACGGAGGAGCCTGGTAGGCTGCAGTCCATGGGGCCGCTAAGAGTCAGACACGACTGAGCGACTTCACTTTCACTTTTCACTTTCATGCATTGGAGAAGGAAATGGCAACCCACTCCAGTGTTCTTGCCTGGAGAATCCCGGGGACGGGGAGCCTGGTGGGCTACCGTCTATGGGGTCGCACAGAGTCGGACACGACTGAAGCGACTTAGCAGTAGTGTGTTTATGTCAGTCCCAATCTCCCAGTATCCCCTTCCATAACTTTTCTTAAAAATGATTTAATAGTCCAGCAGCCTCAACCCAATTGGTTCAAGTTTTCTGACTCCCATTTACTACAGAGTTTCCTCACACACACACACACACACACTCATACTCAAACACACATGTGGGCTCTCACACACAGACCAGAAAGGTTTATACTAGCCAGCCTCTAGCTTCCATACAAAAGCTATGCTGCAGATGGGTGATTTTTGTCTACTTGCAAAGGGGAAGGGGACAGTGTTCATTAGAAATCTATCATATGATGGGTTTTCTTTGAAACAATTTTGTGAGATAGATATTTTATGCAATTAATTAATTAACAAGAATAGTTATAACATATACTTAGTGTTTAACTCCAAAAAAGACAAAAGAATAGATGGTAGAAAATAACTCCCACTCCACTCCATTTGTCTCCCAGAGATAAGCACTGTTTCCACCTCATACAGATACAGTAACACTGATTTTGCTAAAAAAGACAGATGGGGCTACTATCCACATAGTTCTGCATCTTGCTTTGGGCATTTAATCTTGAGAATGATATTTTATCCTTCTGTTATAACTGAGGATATCAGAGCTGCAAGATGGCAGGTCAGCTGACTTAGCAGTTGCAGAATGGACAATTCCAAGTCTGTCTGATTTTCATCTCAGGTACATTTTACTTCTTACTGCCACTTAAAGCACTGGAGAGATGTTTCATCCATGAAAGGTGATGGCTGCACCAAGCCTAGGTAGGTCTACAACACACCTGAAGTCAGTCTTCACTCCCTGCATGAATCCTCCTCCCACTCTTAGGATCTTCTCTAGGCTTCACCTTCCAGTGGCTTCCTGTGACTCACCATTCCCTGCTTCAGCTGTGTTCCCGAGAGCACTCTACCATTACTTTTTTCTCCAGAAAGGCTTGATGTCCCGCCCCCTCCAACTCTTTCTCTCTTTTATGTGCTTCACTCATAATTAGAAATTCTTTTTCTAAGTGCAGTTGACCCTTGAACAACATGGTGTGTGTCAGGGGGTGGTGGGGTGGGTAGTTAGAGACACTAACCTTAGCTCAGTCAAAAATCTGCACCCAGCTTAAAGTCACAACGCTGTGTCCAAGCTTCCTCTGTATCCAATGGTCTACATCCACAAATTCAGCAAACTTCAGATGATTTAGCATTTACTATTGAAAACAATCCAGGATTAGTGGATCCATGAATGTTTAAACTACTCATCTCACATGTTAACAAAGTAATGCTCAAAGTTCTCCAAACTAGGCTTCAATAGTATGTGAACCAAGAACTTCCAGATGTTCAAGCTGGATTTAGGAAAGGCAGAGGAGCCAGAGATCAAATTGCAAACATCCATTGGATCATATAAATAGCAAGAGAATTACAGAAAAAACATCTACTTCTGCTTTATTGACTATGCCAAAACCTTTGACTGTGTGGATCACAACAAACTGTGGAACATTCTTCAAGAGATGGGAATACCAGACCACCTTACCTGCCTCCTGAGAAATCGGTATGCAGGTCAAGAAGCAACAGTTAGAACTGAACATGGAGCAATGGACTGATTTCAAATTGGGAAAGGATTTAACTTATATGCAGAGTACATCATACTGAATGCTGGACTGTGTGAAGCACAAGCTGGAATCAAGATTTCAGGGAGAAATATCAATAACCTCAGATATGCAGATGATACCACCCTTATGGCAGAAAGTGAAGAGGAACTAAAGAGCCTCTTGATGAAAGTGAAAGAAAAGAGTGAAAAAGCTGGCTTAAAACTCAACATTCAAAAAACTAAGGTCATGGCATCCAGTCCCATCACTTCACAGCAAATAGATGGGGAAGCAATGGAAACAGTGACAGACTTTATTTTGGGGGGGGCTCCAAAATCACTGCAGATGGTGACTTCAGCCATGAATTTAAAAGACACTTGCTCCTTGGAAGAAAAGCTATGAACAACCTAGATAGCATAATAAAAAGTAGAGACATTCCTTTGCCAACAAAGGTCTGTTTAGTCAAAGCTATGGCTTTTTCCAGTAGTCATGTGTGGATGTGAGAGTTGGACTATAAAGAAAACTGAGAGCCGAAGAGTTGATGCTTTTGAACTGTGGTGTTGGAGAAGACTCTTGAGAGTCCCTTGGACTGCAAGGAGGTCAAACCATTCAATCTTACAGGAAATCAACCCTGGATGTTGATTGGAAGCACTGATGCTGAAGCTGAAGCTCCAATAATTTGGCCACCTGATATGAGGAGCTGACTCATTAGAAAAGACCCTGATGCTAGGAAAAAGTTAATCAGGAGGAGAAGGGGATGACAGAGGATGAGATGGTTGGATGACATCACCAACTTGATGTACATGAGTTTCAGCAATCTATGGGAGTTGGTGCTAGACAGGGAAGCCTGGCGTGCTGCAGTCCATGGGGTTGCAAAGAGTCGGACATGACTGAGTGACTGAACTGAACTGAAGTTCAAATTCATGTTGTTCAAGGTATACTACAAAATAGCTAGATATTGGGCAATGTTTCTGGGAAAAGTATACCACCAGGGGGCAAAAGGAGGACCAAGACCCTGCCCCACCCCCACACCTCCACTTCCAGAGCCACACAGTGTGTGTTGGATCATCAGAGCATCTTATCTGTCTTATGAGAAAGGTGAACTTATGGCTTAACCTGGGTCCCACCCAAGGATTTCTCCAACTGCAGCTAATGTCAAAAGGGTTCCTTCATGAGCTGTAAAAAGGCAGACAAGAAACCGCCTCTGCGTTCCCTGCTAGTTCAGCCGAGTCCTCTGGCAATAAAAGAGTAGGAAGTTTGTATGCAAATAGGGAGGATTTTAGGCATAGACAATAAAGCATGTCCAGAAACAAGAGAACAGGCTGTGTTAGTCCAACAGCAGGAGGCTAAGTGTGACTGGAGTATACGATGGTAAGAGGAAGCTGGTTTGTTGAGTGAGCTGGATCCCAAAGCAGTGAGGGTGGTTGTTTACAGGAGGCCACCGGAAGTGTGAGGAGGACTTGTAGGAGCTGGAGTGGGTGGGCATTTCATGATGTGCCAGGCAGTGCTCTGGGTTGCCAGAATGAGTAATTGACAGGGCAGGGGTGGAATTGAGTGAAAGGATTTTTATCAGCTAGTTCTGGAAGTATTAGGGCTAGAGAACAGAGTTTGGAAACTGGATGTGAACCAAGGGAGACCAAGCAAATGGGACAGTCTGCCAGGGCTTTGCCATCAACACTGCTCCCCACAGATGCCACTGCCACCATGCTGAGTAATTTCCCAAGCTTCTGGGCAGCTTGGTATGACTTTTTCAATATTCAGACTCCTGGAAGTGAATTGTGATGGGCCAACCCTGAATCACAGGCCCATACAAGGGTCCTATGATAATCTAGTTAAAGAGAGGTGGTGGTGACAGGCTCACGAAGTGGCAGGTGACAGGCTAAATGGAGAGGGAAGAGTAGATTCAAGAGATGTTCATACAGTAGAATTGAATGGTCTACTGATCAGGGAAATGTAAGGTGGAGGTATGGAAGAGAAGTGTGAAGAATACACTTATTTTCTGGCTTGAGCGACTTGCTGACTGATGATCCCCTCTTCCTGGAGAACCTTGGAAGAGGAATAGATTCTATGTTAGCTTCATTTACCATACTTCCAGATGAAGAAAGTCAAAGTGGTTAAGTATTCTGCTGAGAATCATCTCCAGTGAGTGGCAGAACCAGGATACATATCAGATTGTATGAATACAATTTATTTTTTGAATAAAAGCTTCATGCTCCTATTTACAATAGCCAGCACATGAAAGCAATGTAAATATTGAATGATGGATGAATGGTTAAAGATGTGGTTCATATACACAATGGAATGTTCCTCAGCCATAAAAAAGAAGGAAATAATGCCATTTGCAGCAACATGGATGGACCTAGAGATTGTCATACTGAGTGAAGTAAGTCAGACAGAGAAAGACAAATATGATAGTGCTTATATGTAGAATCTTAAAAAAGGGTACAGATAAACTTATCTACAAAACAGAACTAGTGGTTATGGATATAGAAAATAAACTTATGGTTACCTGGGGGAGAGAAGAGGGGGAGGGATAAATTGGGAGATTGAGACTGACGTATAGATACCACTCTGTATCAACTAAATAACTAAATAGGACCTAGTGTATAGCACAGGGAACTCTACTCAATACTCTGTAATGACCTATATGGGAAAAGAATCTAAAAAAGAGTGGATATATGTATATGTATAACTGATATGGGACTTCCCTGGTAACTCAGATGGTAAAGCATCTGCCTATAATGCAGGAGACCCAGGTTCAGTCCCTGGGTCAGGAAGATCCTCTGGAGAAGGAAACGGCAACCCACTCCAGTACTCTTGCCTGGAAAATCCTGGGGACGGAGGATTGTGGTAGGCTACAGTTCAGTTCAGTTCAGTTGCTCAGTTGTGTCCAACTCTTTGCTACCCCATGAACCGAAGCACGCCAGGCCTCCCTGTCCATCACCAACTCCCAGAGTTTACCCAAACTCATGTCCATTGAGTCAGTGATGCCTCCAATCATCTCATCCTCTGTTGTCCCCTTCTCCTCCTGCCTTCAATCTTTCCCAAGATCGGGGTCTTTTCCAATGAGTCAGCTCTTCACATCAGTTCTCCAAAGTATTGGAGTTGCAGCTTCAACATCAGTCCTTCCAATGAACACCCAGGACTGATCTCCTTTAGGATGGACTGGTTGGATCTCCTTGCAGTCCAAGGGACTCTCAAGAATCTTCTCCAACACCACAGTTCAAAAGCATCAATTCTTCAGCACTCAGCTTTCTTTGTGGTGCAACTCTTACATCCATATGTGACTACTGGAAAAACCATAGCCTTGACTAGATGGACCTTTGTTGGCAAAGTAATGTCTCTGCTTTTCAATATGCTGTCTAGGTTGGTCATAACTTTCCTTCCAAGGAGTAAGCGTCTTTTCATTTCATGGCTGCAGTCACCATCTGCAGTGATTTTGGAGCCCCCCAAAACAAAGTCAGCCTCTGTTTCCACTGTTTCCCCATCTATTTGCCATGAAGTGATGGGACTGGATGCCATGATCTTAGCTTTCTGAATGTTGATCTTTAAGCCAATTTTTTACTCTCCTCTTTCACTTTCATCAAGAGGCTCTTTAGTTTTTCTTCACTTTCTGCCATAAGGGTGGTGTCATCTGTGTATTTGAGGTTATTGATATTTTTCCTGGAAATCTAAATTCCAGCTTGTGCTTCATCCAGCCTGGCATTTCCCATGATGTACTCTTCATAAAGTTAAATAAACAGAGTGACAAAATACAGCCTTGACGTACTCCTTTCCCAATTTGACATACTCTTTTCCCAGTCTGTTGTTCCATGTCTGGTTCTAACTGTTGCTTCTTGACCTGCATACAGATTTCTCAGGAGGCAGGTAAGGTGGTCTGGTATCCCCATCTCTTGAAGAATGTTTCACAGTTTGTTGTGATCTACACAGTCAAAGGCTTTGGCGGTAACTACAGAAAAATGTTTAAATGTTTAAATTCTCTAGAATTACAAGCATTTATTTAACAAATATTTATTTTGTACCTTTTGTGTAGAGGCATACAGACCAGGAATAGGGCAAAATAAGTGACATCTATGCCTTTATGAAGCTTCTCTTATAATCAAAAGAGATTGACAATATACAGATAAGTACATAATGTATTTAATGGTGAGCAGTGCTGTGGAAAACAGAAAGCAAACCAAGGAGATAAAAATGTTGATCAACTGGAATACAGGGTTAGTTTTTATTTTATTCAGATAATATTGACCAGGTTAAAGGAAGAGGGATTCTGCCGTGGGCATATTGGAAACAAGAGTTTTTCTGGCAGAGGGAACAGAATTGCCAGTGCAAAGGCACTGTGGCCAAGTTATTTTATCTCATGCTTCACAAAGTCATTGTGAGTACAGACAGTTCCAGACTTATAATGGTTTGTTTAAGATTTTTGACTTTACAATGGTACAAAACCTTTGAATTCTGAATTTTTATTGTTTTTCCTGGGCTAGCCATACATGGTGGATATTCTCTTGTGATGCTGGGCAGTGCTTCTTGTCAGCCACGCCATCACAACAGGAAACAGCTAACACACTGAGAACTACTGGACTCGAACAACCATTTTGTTTTTCACTTTCAGTGTTCACTCAGTTACATGAGATATTCTGTGCTTTATTATAAAACGGGCTTTGAGTTAGATCATGTTGCCCAGCTATAGGCTAATCCAAGTGTTCTGAACATGGGTAAATTAGGTGAGGCTAAGCTATGGTGTTTGATAAGTTAGGGATATCAGGTTTTTCTATTTATTTTTTGGCTGCACCATGAAGCATGTGGGATCTTAGTTCTCTGACCAGGGATGGAACCTGTTTCCCCTGCAGTGAAAGGATGGAGTCTTAAGCATTGGACCACCAAGGAATTCCCTATCAGATGCAGTCTTGACTTAAGATGTTTTCAATTTACAGTGGGTTTATCCGGGATGTAACAGTGCACGATAAGAGTGCTACAAATGAGTCAGGAAAGAAATTAGTTGAAATTCACACCTGATTCATGCCTAAATACTTAGAAAATACTTCTAAATATTTTCCCTCTATTTTGAATTATAAGATCATGTTCTAGAGACATGTCTGAGAGAAAGATGCCCTTAAAGATTCTAATTTGCCTGTGAAAACAAAAGTTGAATCACTTGTGCCAGAACAGCCAGAAATTTTCTACTAAGTCTAAAATTAAAATCTACTTGAATATAGGTGGGGATCAAATTGATCATGTAAATGAGCAGTGAGGAATAGCATTGTAGTTAATTGTTACTGACTATAAAATCAGACTTACTTTACAAATTTCTCTTCTCTAATTTTAGAGATAGCTGCAAAATCAATCTTAATTTTGAGTGTTAAATATCAAAATAGAACAATTGATAATTTGCATTAGATATGAGTTTTTAAACTATGAATGAAAGTGTTGAGTATTTTTATATGACTCCATTTGGGTTCAAAGTTTTTGTTTTTAATATTTATTTATTTGGCTGTTTCAGGTCTTAGTTTCAGCACATGGGATCTTTGTTGCATCCTTCAGAATCTTTATTTGAGGTGCACGGACTCTTTAGTTGTGGTGCACAGGCTTCAGTAGTTAAGGCATGTGGGATCTTAGTCCAGAGACCAAGGATCAAACCCACATCCCCTGCATTGCAAGGCAGATTCTTAACTGGACCACCAGGCATATCCCAGATTCAATGTTTTTAACCTTTTTTTTTTTTTTTTTCACATGTTGAGCAGTCAAGTGGGATGTCAAGAACCTCTACAGGCTCACAAATGCATTTTACTCAACAAATATTTATTGAGACCTTGCCTCATTCCTGATTAGCAAAAACTGTTTTTATTAAGCAATTAATGAAGGATGAGTTTGCCTTTGATTCAAGATTTTTTTTCCTATTGTTTTCTTAAAAGCTGCTGTCAAATCCTGTTTTACTGAGGATTTTTAAAAATCTTGGAAATACTGCTAAATTTTATTAAATGCCTCATTTTCCTTGGCTAAGATGATTGTGGCTTTCCTGCAGCAATCACATAATATGATAAATAAAATTATATTTTTCTCTTGGTGAACCATGTTTCCATCATGAGAATAAATGCTAGTAGTTCTTTTTAAAAAAAACAAAAAACAAAAAACAACTTCATGTATATATTTATTTTTAAGAGACTTTAAAAAAAAGCTTTTAGGGACTTCCCTGGTGGTCCAGTGGTTAAGACTTTGCCTTCCTGCAGAGGGTGCAGGTTCCATCCCTGGTTTGGGAACTAAGTCCTACATGCCGATTGGGGGTGGGGGGAAGGGTCTTTTAGGTTGAGAGCAAAATTAAGAAGAAGGTATGGAAATTTCCCATATTCTCCCACCTCCACCTCCCTATTGTTAAATCCTGCACCAGGATGGTACATTAGTTACAATCGATGAACCTACACTGACACTGAAACCACTCATAGTCCATAGTTCACATCAGGGTTCACACTTGGTGTTGTACAATCTGTGCATTTGGACAAATGTATAATGACACATATCCATCATTATAGTATCACACAGTATTTTCACTGCCCTAAAAATGCTCTGTGCTCTGCCTGCTCATCCCTCCCTCCTCACTAACTCCTGGCAACCAGTGATCTTTTTAATGTCTTTATAGTTTTGCCTTTTCCAGAATGTCACAGTCTTGGAATCATATAGTGCTAACAGTTCTTTTAAGGTAGTTCTTCAGATTTATGGTATGTTGCCTTGTTCATTCATTTTAATTGCTGAATGAGTAAGTGACAAAATATTTATCATTCTCCTCCTGAAGGGTAATTAGGCAGTTTCTCCATTCTTACTTGATAGAAAATTCTAGGTTGGATATAGTTTTGCCTCAGGATTTTGAAGCTGTTGGTCTGGTGCCTTCTGGCTTCAATGTCAGCTGTTGAAAATGTAATAAATACTTATATAGTGTTTATGAGGTACCTGGCATTGTCTCTACCTCTTAATATAACATAGTTCATTTAATATTTATAAAAGCATTCTACTTTGTTCTAATTATAGTAGATACTATTAGTTTTAGCCCCATTTTAAATATGGGAGAATTGAGGTACAACAGATCAAGTATCAGGACTTCCCTGGTGGTCCAGTGGTTAAGACTTTGCCTTCCATTGCAGACGGTGCAGGTTCAATCCCTGGTCGAGAAGCTAAGATCCCACATGCCTCACAGCTGAAAAACCAAGACATAAAACAGAAGCAATATTCTAACAAATTCAATAAAGGCTAAGTATCTTGCCCCAAATCCTATAGCAGATGAACAGAAAGGCCCTTGACAGATGGGCACACAAGCTGATGGATAAATGCCTCCCCTGCCTGGCCTTCAGATTGACTATTCTCAGGTGTACCTCAGACGGTTTCTGAGGGGATGCCTGCCAGGATTAAGCTCCCCAGATTCCCATAGAATGGCCTGACCAAATCATGATTTCTCTTTCCACATCCCTTTGTCCTGCTTCTGGGGTCACTTCTTAAATAAACTTCATACTTGGGAGCCTTTGAGTCAGGCTTTCCTTGGGGGTGGGTGAGGTTGAGGGCATGTCAAGAGTTGGTATCAGAAGTGCCCCAAGGAAGTGTGATCCACTTAACAGTCAGACAGTAGCAAGGACCCATTGCTGGTGGTAGGTGGAGTGGAGAGCACCCTTGACATCACAGTTACCCAGATTCTCACTGCTTGGAGCAAAGTGCACTGAAAATGAAGCTTTCACTTAAGAGATGGATAAAGCCTTTGTATAGTATGTGCCGATGGTAATGACATGGATCACAGATTGACTAGTTTGGGTTAATTTAGAAGCTAATTATCAACTCGGTGCAGACTGTGAAAACTAGAAGACCTCCATGGCAGGATTTAAAGAAGGTGTTATGACTTTGGCTCACAAACATTTTGGCCGGTGATTGAATCATAACATGAGCTACAAAGAGGATTAATGTATAGCCTGACAGGCTTCCTGTGCAGATACCACAATCGCAATAGGAAAGGAGTAGGATGTTGACATCTGTCATGGGACATTTGGATGATAAACCTGAGAATCCTTTTTTAAATTATGAATTATTTAGTTCTTTTATATTCATTTTTATTTGACTGTGTCAGGTCTTAGTTGTGGCACATGGGATCTTCATTGCGTCACGTTGGGATCATTCCTTGTGGTGCTCAGTTCAGTTCAGTTGCTCAGTCATGTCCAACTCTTTGTGACCCCATGAACCACAGCACACCAGGCCTCCCTGTCTATCACCAACTCCCGGAGTTTACCCAAACTCATGTGCTTTGAGTCTGTGATACCTTCCAACCATCTCATCCTCTGTTGTCCCCTTCTCCTGCCTTCAATTTTTCCCAACATCAGGGAATTTTCAAATGAGTCAGCTCTTCACATCAGGTGGCCAAAGTATTGGAGTTTCAGCTTCAACATCAGTCCTTTCATTGAACATTCAGGATGGACTGGTTGGATCTCCTTGCAGTCCAAGGGACTCTCAAGAGTCATCTCCAACACCACAGTTCAAAAGCATCAATTCTTCAATGCTCAGCTTTCTTTATAGTCCAACTCTCACATCCATACGTGACTACTGGAAAAACCATAGCCTTGACTAGATGGACATTTGTTGGAAAAGTAATGTCTCTACTTTTTAATATGCTGTCTAGATTGGTCATAGCTTTTCTTCCAAGGAGCAAGCATCTTTTAATTTCATGGCTGCAGTCACCATGTACAGTGATTTTGGAGCCCAAAAAAATAAAGTCCGCCACTGTTTCCCCATCTGTTTCCCATGAAGTGATGGGGCCGGATGCTATGATCTTAGGTTTCTGAATATTGAGCTTTAAGCCAACTTTTTCACTCTCCTCTTTCACTTTCTTCAGGAGGTTCTTTAGTTCTTATTCACTTTCTTCCATAAGAGTGGTGTCATTTGCATACCTGAGGTTATTGATATTTCTCCCAGCAATCTTGATTCCGGCTTGTGCTTCATCCAGCCCAGCATTTCTCATGATGTATTTTGCATATAAGTTAAATAAACAGGGTGACAATATACAGCCTTGACGTACTCCTTTCTTGATTTGGAACCAGTCTGTTGTTCCGTGTCCAGTTCTAACTGTTGCTTCCTGACCTGCATACAGATTTCTCAAAGGCAGGTCAGGTGGTCTGGTATTCACACATCTTTAAGAATTTCCCACAGTTTATTATGATCCATGCAGTCAAAGGCTTTGGCATAGTCAATAAAGCAGAAAGAGATGCTTTTCTGGAACTCTCTTGCTTTTTCCATGATCCAGTGGATGTTGGCAATTTGATCTCTGGTTCCTCTGCCTTTTCTAAAACCAGCTTGAACATCTGGAAGTTCATGGTTCACATATTGCTGAAGCCTGGCTTGGAGAATTTTGAGCATTACTTTACTAGCATATGAGATGAGAGTAATTGTGTGGTAGTTTGAGCATTCTTTGGCATTGCCTTTCTTTGGGATTGGAATGAAAACTGACCTTTTCCAGTCCTGTGGCCACTGCTGAGTTTTCCAAATTTGCTGGCATATTGAGTGCAGCACTTTTGCAGCGTCATCTTTAAGGATTTGGAATAGCTCAACTGGAATTCCATCACCTCCACTAGCTTTGTTCATAGTGATGCTTCCTAAGGCCCACTTGACTTCACATTCCAGGATGTCTGGCTCTAGGTGAGTGATCACACCATCATGGTTATCTGGGTCATAAAGATTTTTTTTTGTAGAGTTCTTCTGTGTATTCTTGCCACCTATTCTTAATATCTTCTGCTTCTGTTATGTCCATACCATTTCTGTCCTTTATTGTACTCATCTTTGGATGAAATGTTCCCTTGGTATCTCTAATTATCTTAGAGAGATCTCTAGTCTTTCACATTCTATTGTTTTCCTCTCTTTCTTTGCACTGATCACTGAGGAAGGCTTTCTTTTCTCTCCTTGCTATTCTTAGGAACTCTGCATTCAAATGGGTATATCTTTCCTTCTCTCCTTTGCTTTTTGCTTCTCTTCTTTTCACAGCTTTCCTAAGGCCTCCTCAGACAGCCATTTTGCTTTTTTGCATTTCTTTTCCATGGGGATGGTCTTGATCCCTGTCTCCTGTACAATGTCATGAACCTCCATCCATAGTTCATCAGGCACTCTATCTATCAGATCTAGGCCCTTAAATCTATTTCTCACTTCCACTGTATAATCATAAGGGATTTGATGTAGGTCATACCTGAATGGTCTACTGGTTTTCCCTATCTTCTTCAATTCAAGTCTGAATTTTGCAATAAGAGGCTCATGATCTGAGCTACAGTCAGCTCCAGGTCTTGTTTTTGCTGACTATATAGAGCTTCTCCATCTTTGGCTGCAAAGAATATAATCAATCTGATTTTGGTGTTGACCATCTGGTGATGTCCATGTGTAGAGTCATCTCTTGTGTTGTTGGAACATAACATAAAATAAATAGTACATATTTGATGTAACAATATATAAAAGTAATTACTATTTCTACTGATCTTCTGAATAAGACAAGGAGTTGGCATGCTTTAACTCTTATAGCTCCTGTTTTTTTCTTGTTATCACTGTCTGTTACTTTGGTCCAGTCTTGTTTTATTTTGCCCCTTTCAGTTGTATTTTCTGCAATTGTCATCAGCCTAATCTCTGTGACACTAATTCAGATTTTTGCACCTAAATTCTCTTCCTCAGTCTTCCAAAGGTACTTCTAAGTTCTGCAATGGTTTTTTGGTTTTGTTTTGTTACTGTCATTAGCTTGCTTTTCCTCCTAATCCCTTGCTATCTTGTCTTTCAATTCTTAATTCTTCTTTGGGTCCTTCTTTCATGGTGCTTACATTATATTTCATTTTTCTGGGGAGTACAAAGTGATCCTTGCTTAAATATTCTGCTGTTTTCTATAGTAAGTCTTTCCAATATGTATTCTTCATTTGCTTTTCTATTGGTTACATTGCTTTTCATTCATCATATATTTTGCAGAACTTTTGCATGATTTTTTTTCTGCTTACTCATCTTTGAAATAAATTATGCCTGTTTCTTTCTGCTACTTGCCAGGAATATTGTGAAAATCTTTGGTAGTTCTTCCTTTTTATTTGCCTACTTGTCAAAATTTAGTTTTGCATTAAAGGCTTGCTATGGGATATTTTGGCTGCACTTTGCTGGAGCAGCCATGAAGAGATACCCCATGCCCAAGGTAAGAGAAACCCAAGTAAGATGGTAGGTGTTGCAAGAGGGCATCAGAGGGCAGACACACTGCAACCATACTCACAGAAAACTAGTCAATCTAATCACACTAGGACCACAGCCTTGTCTAACTCAATGAAACTAAGCCATGCCCGTGGGGCAACCCATGATGGGCGGGTCATGGTGGAGAGATCTGACAGAATGTGGTCCACTGGAGAAGGGAATGGCAAACCACTTCAGTATTCTTGCCTTGAGGACCCCATGAACAGTATGAAAAGGCAAAATGATAGGATACTGAAAGAGAAACTCCCCAGGTCAGTAGGTGCCCAATATGCTACTGGAGATCAGTGGAGAAATAACTCCAGAAAGAATGAAGGGATGGAGCCAAAGCAAAAAGAATACCCAGCTGTGGATGTGACTGGTGATAGAAGCAAGGTCTGATGCTGTAAAGAGCAATATTGCATAGGAACCTGGAATGTCAGGTCCATGAATCAAGACAAATTGGAAGTGGTCAAACAAGAGATGGCAAGAGTGAATGTCGACATTTTAGGAATCAGCGAACTGAAATGGACTGGAATGGGTGAATTTAACTCAGATGACCATTATATCTACTACCGTGGGCAGGATTCCCTCAGAAGAAATGGAGTAGCCATCATGGTCAACAAAAGAGTCCGAAATGCAGTACTTGGATGCAATCTCAAAAATGACAGAATGACCTCTGTTCGTCTCCAAGGCAAACCATTCAATATCACAGTAATCCAAGTCTATGCCCCAACCAGTAACGCTGAAGAAGCTGAAGTTGAACAGTTCTATGAAGACCTACAAGAACTTTTAGAACTAACACCCAAAAAAGATGTCCTTTTCATTATAGGGGGTTGGAATGCAAAAGTAGGAAGTCAAGAAACACCTGGAGTAACAGGCAAATTTGGCCTTGGAATATGGAATGAAGCAGGGCAAAGACTAATAGAGTTTTGCCAAGAAAATGCACTGGTCATAACAAACACCCTCTTCCAACAACACAAGAGAAGACTCTACACATGGACATCACCAGATGGTCAACACCAAAATCAAATTGATTATATTCTTTGCAGCCAAAGATGGAGAAGCTCTATACAGTTGGCAAAGACAAGACCGGGAGCTGACTGTGGCTCAGACCGTGAACTCCTTATTGCCAGACTTAAATTGAAGAAAGTAGGGAAAACCACTAGACCATTCAGGTATGACCTAAATCAAATCCCTTATGATTATACAGTGGAAGTGAGAAATAGATTTAAGGGCCTAGATCTGATAGATAGAGTGCCTGATGAACTATGGAATGAGGTTCATGACATTGTACAGGAGACAGGGATCAAGACCATCCCCATGGAAAAGAAATGCAAAAAAGCAAAATGGCTGTCTGGGGAGGCCTTACAAATAGCTGTGAAAAGAAGAGAAGCGAAAGGCAAAAGAGAAAAGGAAAGATACAAACATCTGAATGCAGAGTTTCAAAGAATAGCAAGAAGAGATAAGAAAGCCTTCTTCAGTGATCAGTGCAAAGAAATAGAGGAAAACAACAGAATGGGAAAGACTAGGGATCTCTTCAAGAAAATCAGAGATACCAAAGGAACATTTCATGCAAAGATGAGCTCAATAAAGGACAGAAATGGTATGGACCTAACAGAAGCAGAAGATATTAAGAATAGGTGGCAAGAATACACAGAACTGTACAAAAAAGATCTTCACGACCCAGATAATCACGATGGTGTGCTCACTGACCTAGAGCCAGACATCCTGGAATGTGAAGTCAAGTGGGCCTTAGAAAGCATCACTATGAACAAAGCTAGTGGAGGTGATGGAATTCCAGTTGAGCTATTCCAAATCCTGAAAGATGATGCTATAAAAGTGCTGCACTCAATATGCCAGCAAATTTGGAAAACTCAGCAGTGGCCACAGGACTGGAAAAGGTCAGTTTTCATTCCAATCCCAAAGAAAGGCAATGCCAAAGAATGCTCAAACGACTGCACAATTGCACTCATCTCACACACTAGTAAAGTAATGCTCAAAATTCTCCAAGCCAGGCTTCAGCAATACATGAACCATGAACTTCCAGATGTTCAAGCTGGTTTTAGAAAAGGCAGAGGAACCAGAGATCAAATTGCCAACATCCACTGGATCATCGAAAAAGCAAGAGAGTTCCAGAAAAGCATCTCTTTCTGCTTTATTGACTATGCCAAAGCCTTTGACTGTGTGGATCACAATAAACTGTGGAAAATTCTGAAAGAGATGGGAATACCAGACCACCTGACCTGCCTCTTGAGAAACCTATATGCATGTCAGGAAGCAACAGTTAGAACTGGACATGGAACAACAGACTGGTTCCAAATAGGAAAAGGAATACGTCAAGGCTGTATACTGTCACCCTGCTTATTTAACTTCTATGCAGAGTACATCATGAGAAACGCTGGGCTGGAAGAAGCACAAGCTGGAATCAAGATTGCCGGGAGAAAAATCAATAACCTGAGATATGCAGATGACACCACCTTTATGGCAGAACGTGAAGAGGAACTAAAAATCCTCTTGATGAAAGTGAAAGAGGAGAGTGAAAAAGTTGGTTTAAAGCTCAACATTCAGAAAATGAAGATCATGGCATCCGGTCCCATCACTTCATGGCAAATAGATGGGGAAACAATGGAAACAGTGGCTGACTTTATTTTTCTGGGCTCCAAAATCACTGCAGATGGTGACTGCAGCCATGAAATTAAAAGGCGCTTACTCCTTGGAAGGAAAGTTATGACCAACATAGACAGCATATTGAAAAGCAGAGACATTACTTTGCCAACAAAAGTCTGGCTAGTCAAGGCTATGGTTTTTCCTGTGGTCATGTATGGATGTGAGAGTTGGACTGTGAAGAAGGCTGAGCGCCGAAGAACTGATGCTTTTGAACTGTGGTGTTGGAGAAGACTCTTGAGAATCCCTTGGACTGCAAGGAGATCCAACCAGTCCATTCTGAAGGAGATCAGCCCTGGGATTTCTTTGGAAGGAATGATGCTAAAGCTGAAACTCCAGTACTTTGGCTACCTCATGCAAAGAGTTGACTCATTGGAAAAGACTCTGATGCTGGGAGGGATTGGGGGCAAGAGGAGAAGGGGACGACAGAGGATGAGATGGCTCATGGCATCACAGACTCGATGGACGTGAGTCTGAGTGAACTCCAGGAGTTGATGATGGACAGGGAGGCCTGGCGTGCTGTGATTCATGGGGTCGCAAAGAGTCGGACACGACTGAGCGACTGATCTGATCTGATCTGATTGGATATTTTTGTTTCATTATTTATCTGCATGTGGTTTAGATTGTATGGAATGTAGAGGTAGGGAAGAGAAACTGAGGAGAGAAATACGACTGGTTTGGCACATATAACATCCACCCTCCAATTCTGTTGAAACTCCTTGAGTTCTACCCAGCTTACAAACTCTGAAATTAGGCAGGATAATCAGTGTTTCAAGAACCATTTATATATTGAATATTCATTTTTCTTTGGTAAAGTGATTTTAATCATTAGTGAGAAAATTCTTTTTTATCATCTCTTTAAGATTAGCTCTACCTAGGGACTTCCTGGTGGTCCAGTGGTTAAGACTTCACCTTCCAATGCAGGGGGTGTGGGTCTCATACCTGGTTAAGGAGCTAAGATACCACTTGCCTCATGGCCAAAAAGCCATAAACATAGAACAGAAGCAATATTGCAACAAATTCAATAAAGACTTTAAAAAAAGATTATCACTGACTCTAGGTCATCATTCCTAGATGTAATGACTAGAAAGCTGTGTTCAATGAAAGCAGAAATACTGGTCACCATCTCTCTTTTAACTCAGTAGCCCTGGTCAACCCCTCTGTTGGCTGCTTATTTTTGTTGGGTCCTACTCCCAGCCTTTCTTTGTCTAAATTGAGTAGTAGTAGAACCTTCAAAACCTTCTCCATTTCTTTTCTACAAATGTAAGTCATAAATAGGGGAGCTGAGTCTTGAACTTAGTATTCTTGTCCAATTAGTTCATCTTTAGCAGGCATTCTTGGGGGCTCATGGAATGGGATTGTGGCCATTTTATAGTTTCAGGGTAAATGCAGAGTTTCATCTCTCTTTTTTTGGTCCTTTATGACCTTTTACTGGAGAAGGGAATGGCAATCCATTTCAGTATTCTTGCTGGAGAATTCCATGGACAGAGGAGCCTGGCCACTTACAGTCCATAGGGTCGCAGAGTCGGACACAACTGAGTGACTAACATGCAGACACACACATGACCTTTTAAGTGGATTTCAGGGAGATAATTTTTAGGAGTTTAGATATTTTTCATATTAAATTCTATTTTTCACTGTGAATAATAACTTTTGGGCAGTAGTTTTAGTTGTACTACAAATTGCTTTATATATATATATATATATATATATATATATATATAACCTAAATGTCATTTGTATATCATCCTAAGTATTCTTATCTTTAAAGTTAAAATGACTTTATATATGGAATTGCTTTGATATTTAAAATATTCAATTAGTAATAGGAAAAATCTACAATAAAATATATTTGAAAATATAGCTCCCTTCACAAGGTTGTTGACTTCTTGAAGTTATTTCTACTTTTATTTATATCCTCTGATTTGTCAAAAATATATAGCCTTGCTGTCCTTATGAATTCCCTCCCCCAAGGAGTAGTTTAATATTTATGAATCTGCCATTGTCCTGCAGTCCTCACAAATCTCTAAAATTACTAAAACCAATCAAGCAGCCTGAAGACATCAGAAACCATCTTTTCTAGACAGGGAGATAGAAATGTCACCCAAATGAAGGAAAAATTCTTTGCCACATCAATTTTCCGTGTTTCTCAAGGCACTCTCCTTCCCTTCTGTTGAAAGTTTCCATTTGTGTATTTCAGTAGATGTAATAGACACTTGATAGTTGGGATTTTTCATGAATCCTCAAATCCATGCAGAGAAAAATACTTAAAACCCTACACCCCAAAATGAGAAACAACTTCCAGAAAGATTTTCAATGACTGGGACATTTTTTATAAATCAAAACTCCCCCATCATTTTTATAAGTTATTTGATGAACGTAAAGGCACTTGTAATGATGAATTAAAAAATAACAAAGGCAAAGCTGGGTAAACTGGGAGAGGAAGATAGGTTCATGCACCAGCCTGGGCTTCTGCAACTCACCTTGAGTTTCTAAGGGTTCGGATCTTTGGGGCTGCAGGTCAAACCTGTGACTGTTGTCACCAAATGTACATACTCCCAGTATTGGTTCTGTGGCTGATAATATTTAAGGAATCATGTTTTTGTCAGGTTCTTTGATCTCTCAAGGATAAGCAAGATAATTCATATTTTACCAACCAAAGTCTTCAATTACAAACCTGGTGGTAAAGATCCCTACTGTCAAATTTTAACACTTGGTTCAGAATTCCCATTGCAAATTTACACTTGGTTTTCCAATTAAAATGGGCTTTTGTGAGTCCCCTGCTGATAACCATTGGCTTGATAAAAAGTAACTTCATTTGCAGCAAGGGTGTTTAGGGAGCCCAGTGCAAGGCTGACTCTTCTGCTGTTGCCTTGAGCCCAGTGTGCTGAAATATTAAACTTTAGTAAATTAGGTGAAATTGCAGCTTCCTGGCTGATACAATAATGCCCTTTACTTTTTTTCTGCAAGCCATCTTCAGTGTGAGCTGTCTGCACAATTCTGCTCTAAGAGAAAGAAAATTCAGACTATCTTCCAAATCCAGACAACTTTTCCATTTTCAAGTTAATTGTGCCCTATTGTACTTATCTAGTAATGCATGAACTTTAAAACACATATAATTGGATTATTATTCTAGCACTATCTGAAGATGGCATTATTTTATTGTATCATCCTCAGATAAGCAGCTAGATCCCTGAAGATCCCTAAGATATCAGTCTTAAGTCACAGTAGCAACTTTTTCTTTATTGATCAAACATATTATAACAGCAATAGCGTTCTATGGAAGGAAATCCTGTTTCTATTAATAGTCACATTCATCTTCTTTAAGAAAAGCATGAATTCTGAGGTGTTTTATATGTTGACCACACATTTATTGATCAACTATTATGTGGAAAGTTCTGGTGTGTTTTCACCCAAGCATTTTTAATTGGAGTAAATGCAGAATTAGTAGAAAGGAAGTAGGCAGCCTTGCATTTCTCTTCTTGATACATGTTGTGATTTCTCCTGTGATGAAATCACTGGCGACAGCTTTATTGAGCTGTCTGAGCTACTGGCTTCTTAGAGGCTCTCACACTGGTTTTTCAGGTTAAGACCTTATGCCTCTAGGAGAGTCCAGTTGAAATATATTTTTGTTTTTGGGGAAAGTTAATGCACTAAAACCTATGAAAGCACCTTTATCAAGGTCTTCACAGGATTGTAGAGGTCAAGAGTTGCTGTTGGGAAAAATCTCAAATATATATAGAAGCAGACTGAATAGTCCATTGAGCCCCTGTATAACCACTACGGGGTTTAGGGTTTATAGATGTTCTTCGAGTTCAAAGTCAGGGCAGCCTGAACAGGAGGGGAGTTTGGAGGAGAACCGGATACATGTATATGTATGGCTGTCCACCTGAAACTATCACAACATTGTTAATTGGCTATACTCCAATACAAAATAAAAAGTTGAAAAAAGAGAGTTCGGCATCAGGAGCAAAACCCAGAGAGGTTGCAAAGTACGGCTTGGGGCCACGTGCAGACAGGATAGTTTAGGGTCTAAAAAGTAATTAATGGTCTACCCTTAATAAATAACCGGGAAACCATACTATCTCACATTGTCAGGAGTTCATTCTTTTCTGATGCTGCTGCTGCTAAGTCGCTTCAGTCGTGTCCGACTCTGCGCGACTCCATAGAGGGCAGCCCACCAGGCTCGTCTGTCCCTGGGGTTCTCCAGGCAAGAACATTGGAGTGGGTTGCCATTTCCTTCTCCAATGCATGAAAGTGAAAAGTGAAAGTGAAGTCGCTTAGTCGTGCCTGACTCTTAGTGACCCCATGGACTGCAGCCCACCAGGCTCCTCCGTCCATGGGATTTTCCAGGCAAGAGTACTGGAATGGGGTGCCATTGCCTTCTCCATCACTCTTTTCTAGTACACGATATACTAACTAATCAATGACATGCTAACCAGTATGATCCAGCCCAATATTAATTAGAGCGGGAATCTGCCAACTTTTTCTGAAAAAGGCCAGATAGCCAATAGTTTAGGCTCTGTGGGCCGTGTGATCTTTGGGTCCACGACTCAGTTTTGCCTTTGAAGCGCAAAAGCGGTCCTATCCATGCAGTCACACACACATAATACAGAGGAATGGACAGAAAGGTGTTCCAATGAAACTATTCACAAAAACGGGCCGGGGAAGAATTTGGCCTGCGGTCAGTAGTTTGCCGGATCCCTAAAGATTGCCTGGTCCCTAAAGATTGCCTGGTCCCTGGAAATCCATTCGCCGTGCATCTGAATCTGCCTTCAAACACCTGGAGGCTCCTCTCAAGTGCCCAGCAGCCTCTCCGCGTGGGACGATCCCGTAGAGCGACTACAGTTTGCAAAGTTTTTGAAGTGGGCCCTTTCCTGTCTCCTCTTCTGCCTCTCGGAACCGCAGCCCTCCTCCGCAGGGGCGCAGAGCCAAGTGCGGTCAGCCCGAGTGGGCTGCGTGGGCATCGGGGAAGAGCGCACGACCGCTCGGGGGCAGGTGAGGGCGCACAAAAGTTGGAGCCCAATCAGCGAGGCGTCCAGCTCCCGAGCCCCAACCTTCAGGTGACCCCGCGCGGCGGCGGCAGAAGCAGCGGCGGCGGCGGAGGCGACCAGCGCCCGCAGCAGCTCGGAGCGCCTTCGGGAGAAGAGGCGAGCCGAGCGCCGCTTCACCGCCAGCCAAGCGCAGGACGCCGACAGCGATCCGGGCTGGGAGGGAGCCGGAGGCGAGTTGGGACGTGGCTGCCACCTCCGCCCGCAGACGCCGGGCGGGCCGGTGGCGCCTGAGAGTGCGGGCCCGCGGCGCGCGCCCCCGCCTCCCCTCCGCGCCGCCCTGAACGCTGGAGGTGTGCGTGGCTGCGGCGGCAGCGGCTGCGGCGGCAGCAGCGGGAGCCGTGAGTCGGGGCCGCCCGGGCTGTGCTTCGCCGGGGCAGCAGCGGCGGTGGCTGCGACCGCGCCGGTGGTTCAGGATGCGGCCGGGGGGCGCACTGTTCGCCCTGCTCGCCAGCCTGCTGCTGCTGCTGCTGCTTCGCCTGCTCTGGTGCTGGACCGACGCGCCCGCCCGTTCCAGGTACCCACTCGCCCGCCGCGCTCGGGCCGCCCCGCGTGCCGCGCACCTGGGGACCCTAGCCGCTCCGCCGCTCCTCTCGGGTGCGCAGACTGGCAGGCTGCGAGGACTAGTCGACTGGCAGCGGCGGCCTGGGGGTGGGGTTGGACGAGGGAGTCCGGGAGGCAGCGCCGGATGAGTGGGAGGTGTCGCAGGGGCGACCCTAGCACCGACTGGACACCGACTAGGGCGGAGGGGAACCGGCCAGGGTGGCGAGGGAGCTGCGGAGCCGGACTTGCCGTCGGGTCACCCGAGCTCTCCCTTCTTTCTCTTCCTTCCCGCCCTGAGCCGCTTCAAACTCCGGGGTTGGGAAGCTGCGCCGCGCGAGCCAGGGCTCGCTAGGATGCCCTGGCCGCCTGGCTGCGAGCGCGATGCCGAGCCCGGCTGCCAACTGCTCCTCAACTTAGTTTTCTTCACGGTTGTGCAGGTTCTTGGTGGAAGAAAGCAGGGAGGCCACCCACAGCAGCCCCGCTGCTCCGAGGAAGCTCCGGAGCTCGGCGACCCTGCCCCCGCGCACGGGGAACAGGTACCCGCGGCTCGGGGATGGGGCGCGGCTGCACCCGGACTCGCTTGGGAGTTGTCTGCTTGGGACCACACGATTGTGTGGATTTGTGTGTGTGTGTGTGTGAGAGAGAGAGAGAGAGACAGAGGAAGGATGCGTGTGCATACACGCGCGTGTAACTATCACACTCGCTCCACCTCCTCTGTAAAGCCTGTCCCTCCGTGTGGATGTTCATCGAACCAAGGGAGATAGGAAAACAGCTGCACTTTTAAAAATGGGTGCCGAGTTCACCTCGCGATAATGGTGTGTCGAAAACCCGGAGAAGCAGCTCAACCTGTGTGTTGAAGGATTTGGTTGGTTTGCTTTCTCTCTTCCTGCTTTCAAGTGCACGGGTGTGAGATTCACGTTTGGAGCACAAAATTCTGTGCTCAGTGTTGGGAATGTTTTTGTCCTTAGTGAATGGAGACTTTTTTTTTTTTTTAACCCCTTTGCACTCTCAGAAGTATATATCCATGTGCAATGATTATTTGAATTTTATCGTGGTTTTTTTTTTTTTTTTTGCCTATTATAAAAGTAATCCATTCTTAGTGCAGATAGTTCGATGATATGAGAAATGTATTTAAATATATTCACTCAGAGTTCCACCATACAGAGATCACATTAAGGTTTTGGTCTATATTCTTCTAGTAGTTTTTCTCACGTACACACGTTTTTGAAATATACTTAAGATTGTATATTGTATTTTGTTCTGCCTTTTTTCCCTAAAAAATCATATACATATGCATGTCATTTATTTTTTTGCAAAGCATTGCTTTTAATTGTTGCATAATTTATCATATGAATGTGCCATAATCTGTTTTTTAGTCATTTAGATTGGTTTCTGTTTTGTTGGCTATTAATAATTCTATGAAGTACATCCCTGTATGTAAATCTATATATTCATTTTCAGTTCTTCAGGATGAACTGATACAAGCTGAATGATTGGGTCATTTAGTATGTGCATTTTAGGTTCTAAATATTAATACATTTGGCCAGTTGCTTCCTGGATGAGTTGAATCAGTTTACATTTTCACCAGCAGACTCCTGCTTTGAGCCTCAGCCTTGCTAGTAATTTGGGGGCAATTTTGTATACTGTCTCTTTTTGTCTGTGTATCTCTTTTGAATGCCTTTTCCTCTATGTATGTTTCTGTATGTCCTTGCCTCCCAGACCATCTTAATCTTCTGATTAGGTGACTTAAGGTTTCCCTGTGGGCTTTGCAGGCAGCGCTAGTGGTAAAGAACCTGCCTGCCAATGCAGGAGACATAAGAGTTGCAGGTTTGGTCCCTGGGTTGGGAAGGTCTCCTGGAGGCAGGCATGGCAACCCACCCCAGTATTCTTGCCTGGAGAATCCCATGGACAGAGGAACCAGAGGGCTACGGTTCATAGGGTTGCAAAGCGTTGGATTCGACCTAAGTGACTTAGCACAGACACCAGCACTTGCAAGGTTCCCATGTAGTTCTGCATGAGCATCAGAAGGGTCTGGGGAGCCAGGAAGAAATCTTTGAATTGCAGAACAGCACTGTTTCCTGCAATCCTCCTATTGGAATTTCACAGCATATCAGAGGCACCAAAAAATCCTGGAGTAACAAAGCTTTAGAGAAAAATATTGGCCTTTAGTTTTATTTGTTGAAGGGTTGCATATTATAGGTAGCAGTTTTCCAGTGAATTGGGGAGCATTTTCCAAGTCCTATTAGAGTTATACATTCTGGCGTTGTCCCTTGAGATAAGTTAGAAAGAATGTACTAATTAAGTCATCTGGTCATAGCCCTTTTTTGAGGTAATTCTTTGATGAATTTTTCAGCTTCTGTTGAAGTACTTCTTTTCTGTCTGGCATACTTCTTGAGCTAATATAGGTAATTCATATTTTTTTCGGAATGTGGTCCATTCTATTAAAATTTTAAAATTGGTACCATTCTGTTGTATTTTTAAAAACCTGTCTTTTGATCTGTTTTATATCATCTTTATCACTTATGATTCATTATTTATGTGGCAGGGATACAAATTTTAATCCATACTACTTGGTTATGTAGAGAAATTGTAATTTCTTGATTTTTTTCTGTAGCTGATCAGATCTTCTCCCATGAACCCCAACTGTAGGTAATATGTATAAGTAATAATATACTACTACTAAAAGCAATCAGGATAGCCAGCACTTATTGAACCCTTATTATAGACACTGATCTAAGTATTGCTTGGCCAATAAATTTGTTTGTGTTGGAAAACATGAACAAACTTTTTGGCCAATCTAGTACTTTATATTTATAGCTCACTTAATCTTTAAAATAATGCTGAGAAAAACTCTTATAATCCCTATTTTATAGATAAGTGCCAACTTAAAAAAATGCACAATGTGAGCGTTGCAACTTAAGCTTTATTTGGGGCAATACGAGGACTGCAGCCCAAGAGACAGCACCTCAGATTGCTCTGAGAAACTGCTTCAAAGAGATGGGGGGCGGGGGAGGACAGTATATATGTGATCTTGGTAAAGGGGGCGTACATGCAATCAAGCACGTTTATTTTTTAGGAAGTTTCTGCTGGTCCCGTGAAGCTTCTGCTGGTCATGAGGAACAGTTGTCACCACCAAGGATTAGTGTTTTTATAGATATGAAAAGCACTCTGTGCCTCCAGGAAACTGGCAGGACAGGTCTTCAAACAGATATTCTCAAGAGCTGATTTTATGAACCCAAGATGTAAGAATTGGGCTCATAAAATCAGCTCTTGAGAATATCTATCTGTTTGAAGACCTGTCCTGCCAGTTTCCTGGAAGCACAGAGTGCCTCATTCCTGCTCTCCATCCTGAACTCCTTCAGGGTGTGTTGGAGGTCACCTGTTCCTGCAGCACATGATTTAATCCTTGTAGAGGTAGGTGGCAAGCACCCATGGCAAATGCCAATTTGTGGTCAACATGAGGAAACTGAGGTGCAGGGAGACAGAATAAACGGCCCACATTCAGAGTTGACAAACTGGACCCAGGAGTCATATCCAGGCCATGTGGATCCAGACCCCTACACTTAATCACCCTGCTGAGTAGTCTTTCACAGGTGTTGGGCAAGATAGAGTGTGTGTGTGTGTGTGTATCTGTGTGTGTGTGTGTGTCCAGGTTAAAGCTTAGTCAGGTGTGCCAACTTAAGCAACTCTTTCTGGTATGATTATTCTCTTTGGGAGCAAACTCAGATTATTTTCACTAACCTTTCTTCTCATTTTAAACTGTTTATTTGATTATTTTCTTTATTTGGCTACACTGGCTCTGATTGCAGAATGTGGGATCTTTAGTTGCAGCATGAGGGATCTAGTTCTGTGACTAGGGATGGAATCCAGGCATGTTGCATTGGAAGCTCGGAGTCTTAGCTACTGGACCACTAGGGAAGTCCATTCACCACCTCTTGTTACTTTAAGATGATACCCTGATCTAAGGGGGAGAGGGCTTCCCTGATAGCTTAGTTGGTAAAGAATCTGCCTGTAATGCAGGAGACCCTGGTTCAATTCCTGGGTCAGGAAGATCCTCTAAAAAAGGGATAGGCTGCCCATTCTAGTGTTCTTGGGCTTCCTTCGTGGCTCAGCTGGTAAAGAATCTACCTGTAATATGGGAGACCTGGGTTTGCTCCCTGGGTTGGGAAGATCCCCTGGAGAAGGAAAAGCTACCCACTCCGGTATTATGGCCTGGAGAATTCCATGGACTGTATAGTGCGTGGGGTCACAAAAAGTCAGACATGACTGAGCGACTTTCAAAAAAGAGTGGGAGGGAGATGGGCTGAGGTGGTGTGGAGGTAGAGTTAAGAGGTGGGTTTCATGATCAGGGTATCCTTTGACTCCTTTGTTCTCCAAGGGGATGTTGTCCATTTCCCATCTGTTGGCTGAGTACTCTGATGATAACCTGTGATGAAAGCTGCAGTTCGTGGCTCATTCTTTTCAGGCATTCCACCTGTTGGTACTCTCCACTGTCTTGGCTTCACCTGAGCTCCTATGAATGCTGCATTTCAGGGATCCAGTGAAGATTCTCTTTTAGTTCCATCCTCAGTTGTACTGTGCAATGTTTGCTATGATGCTGCCTCACCCAGCTCTGGCTGGCTAGCTCCAGCCAGTCTCCCCACTATTTGGGGGCCCATCTGGAGAAGGAAATGGCAACCCACTCCAGTATTCTTGCCTGGAGAATCCCATGGACAGAGGAGCCTGGCAGGCTACAGTCTATGGGGTTGCAAGAGTCGGACACAACTTAGCAACTAAACTTTCACCACCTAAACATACAAGGACCAAAGTTGGCTCAGGAAAAACTAAGTATCAGGATCTACCTCTTCTTGCCCCACAAAGTGGATGTGACCCTATTTTAATTTCAGGATGGAAGAGTGCCAAAGAAGTGATCTATTCTAGAGCCCTAATCAGGGGAGGAGACAAAGCTCTATCTACCCTTCTTGTTACTCTCCCCTTTCTCTCTCCAAGCCAAGCCTCTCTTTTTCCTTTCTTTCTCCTCTTTACATCTTTGCTGTAGGCTGGAAAGTGCTGTCTTCCCCAACATTGTATTGTCTTTCTCTTTTCCTGATGCATACCTCCAGGGTCTGTCTCAAACCTAAGCTCAAGGGTGAATTGTGGGGACTGGGAGTAAAAAAAAAAAAATTGGGAAAGCTCCAGGAGCTGAGTCTTCCAGGTAAGGTAGTTAATATCTAAAAAGACATAATGGGAGGAATATAGGAAATCTTTTCTTGGGACTATGCTGCTACTGCTAAGTCGCTTCAGTCGTGTCCGACTCTGTGCGACCCCACAGACGGCAGCCCACCAGGCTTTCCCGTCCCTGGGATTCTCCAGGCAAGAACACTGGAGTGGGTTGCCATTTCCTTCTCCAAAGCATGAAAGTGAAAAGTGAAAGTGAAGTTGCTCAGTCGTGTCTGACTCTTCACAACCCCATGGACTGCAGCCTACCAGGCTTCTCTGTCCATGGGATTTTCTAGGCAAAAGTACTGGAGTGGGGTGCCATTGCCTTCCCCGAATATGTGTCTACATACTCCCTATCCATAAATCTAACAACTTGGTGATTGCTTATAATGGACCTCACTTGTGCAGCATTGGATAAACGTAGATCTTTATTTTATGGCATAATTCTCACCAATTCACATGATTTTTTTTCTGAGTTATAATGTCTAGTGATTCATTTATTGATTTCTGTATATAACTAGGGATGAAATACAAATCCTATTTTGTGCAAAGCTGAATATTACCTTATTTGTTCTCTTTTTATCCTTTCAGGAAAAAATCTATATCTCTTTGTAGTCCCCCAAAGAGCGTTTCAAAATAGCTAGGGAAAAGTCATGTCAAAGTCAGAAAGACAAAGGAGAAAAATATACTAATAATTTTCAAAATATGACCCTATCACAATGGATTCTTTCTCTTTCTAATAAACTTTGTCAGTATGTGTCATTGGTTTGTTTGTTTGTTTAGACAACCAGCTCTTGGATTTATTTCTCAATTCTGATCTATTTCCATGTTCTGTTTCCTTTGTGGAGTTTTGTTTTCTTTGTTATTTTTATCTTTTAAAATATCATTCCTCCCCCCCCCCCCAATTTACTATTTTGAAATGAATGCTTAATTTATAGATCTTTCCTTTTTTCTTTGTAACAAACATATTTGCTACTATGAATTTTCCTTTGAATGCAGCTTTGCATCTGTTCTTTAAGTCTGGATCCTTACTGTTTAGGTTTTTAAAACTATATTCTAAATTGTTTCTAGTTACATTAGAACATTTAAATTTTACCTCCATAGTTATTTAGGATTTAGGAGAGTACTCTCCCCTGCCCCTCCACCCTACCTCACCTCCCAGAGGAGCAATTTTAACTTCCTTCAAGAACTTTTCCTTTGAATTCACAATTTGGCTGTTTGGTGCAAAAACCCTGTTAACCTGTCTTTTGGGAGAGTACTTTTACATTTCCAAGTGATTGGAATTTTTTTCTTAAATATTAATTTAATATGTGTTCTTAAATAATATTAGTTTCATTTTTGATTATGAAAGAAGCCAAATAAAACCCTGCCATATATTATAAGTGAGCTCCCAAATATTCAATCATTAGGAATGAGAGATTGGATTATTGTGACATTGATGACATGGCCAAAACAAGTGTATATAACTGTCTGGCTTGAAATTCCAGGGTTCCTTCATGGGAGCTATCTAGGTCCCAGTTGTGGTTTGGCATCTTTTAGTGGCAGTGTCCATATTTTCGGCTTTAATATCCATGCTGATGATTCAGGATCCTGTGACTGGCTAAGACTTTCTGGATAGAAGCCACTATTACAGGATTAGTCTATGAATCCTCCAGTAATGTGGGGACCCCGCTTCCACTTCTCTACTTTCCTAGAGAGGTTTTTCTTTGTACTCCCTGTGACTCTTTCTCCCTGTAGTAGAACTTGACTTGTCCTTGTTTGAGAACTGGGGTTCAGTAAAAGACAGACATCAAAAGCCACTTGTGTTATATCCCAATTCTTATTATTGTAGGAGCATTACTGCAGAGATTATTATTTGGTTGTATGGTTTTAGATATGTACACCAAAAAGGAAAGATTTATTGTATGGTTTTAGATATGTACACCAAAAAGGAAAACTGCTTGTCATTTCAGTGTGATAAAGATGCTAGATTCATATTTTCAATAACTTTGTATGCACATAACTAGTAATTTTTCTCTGCATATTTTGGTATGGGTTAGTAACTTTTTAAACAACATCTGAACTTTTCTTCATGTCATTAGTATTCTTTGGCAATGTAATTTTTAGAGCATGGTATTCGAACATATGCATGTACTGTAGTTTATTTATTCTTCCCTTTTGTATATTTCAGTTGTTTATTATTTTTGATTTTGATGTGTATTTTAATATGAAATTAGAGTACACATCAGTTTATAGCCTCTAAATTTACAGCCTTACATGCTATATTGATTATTGAGATGAATCCCTAAAAGTTCAGTTCAGTTCAGTTCAGTTGCTGAGTCATGTCTGACTCTTTGCGACCCCATGAATTGTAGCACCCAGGCCTCCCTGTCCATCACCAACTCCCAGAGTTTACCCAAACTCATGTCCATCCAGTCGGTGATGCCATCCAGCCATCTCATCCTCTGTCGTCTCCTTCTCCTCCTGCCCCCAGTCCCTCCCAGCATCAGGGTCTTTTCCAGTGAGTCAACTCTTTGCATGAAGTGGCCAAAGTATTGGAGTTTCAGCCTCAGCATCAGTCCTTCCAATGAACACCCAGGACTGGTCTCCTTTAGGATGGACTGGTTGGATCTCCTTGCAGTCCAAGGGGCTCGCAAGAGTCTTCTCCAGCACCACAGCTCAAAAGTGAAGAGACTTGACCAAAGAACATGTGAAAATGTTGTGTTGCTATCTGTCCAATAACAGTAGTTGTTCCAGTTTATTCTCATGTAATCAGTATATGAGAATGAACATTCTCTCAAAATCTTGTCAGTTCTGTATATTAGCATTTCTTTTCACTTTTTCTAATTTCATACTCAAGAGATAGTATTTCACTGATGTCTTAATATATACTTATTTGTTTACCATTATGTTTAATTTTTAAGGTACTTGTTGACCATTTACTTCCTCTTATTTTGTATTATTAAATTTTTTAATTGACGTATAACTGAGTTACAGTGTTGTGCCAATCTCTGCTGTATAGCAAAGTGACTCAGTTTTACACATATATACTTTCTTTTTAAAATATTCTTTTCCATTATGTTTTATCCCAGAAAACTGGATATAGTTCCCTGTGCTCTACATTAGGACCTTGTTGTTTATCCATTCTAAATGTAGTAGTTTGCATTACCAACCCCAAATTTCCAGTCCATCCTCTCCCTCCTCCCCTCCCACTTGACAGCCACAAATCTGATCTCTAGGTCTGTGAGTCTGTTTCTGTTTATAGATAGATTCATTTGTGGCATATTTTAGATTTCACATATAAGTGATATCATATGGTATTGGTCTTTCTCTTTCTGACTTACTTCACTTAGTATGATAATGTCTAGTTGTATCCATGTTGCTGCAAATGACATTATTTTGTTCTTTTTTATGGCCAAGTAGTATTTCATTGTATATATGTACCACATCTTCTTTATCCATTTATGTGTTGATAAACAATTAGGTTGTTTCCCTGTTTTGGCTTACATAGGGATGCATGTATCTTTTTGATTTAAAGTTTTGTCTGGGTACATGCCCAGGAGTGGGATTGCTGGATCATAAGCTAACTCTGTTTTTAGTTTTATGAAGAATCTTTATACTATTAAATATTTTTCATAGTGGCTGCACCAACTTACATTCCCACCAACAGTGTAGGAGGGTTTTCTTTTCTCCATAACCTCTCCATCTTCCCTTTTTAAATTGGTTTTTTATATATAACCTTGTTTATTTTACTGTCAAGATATTATAGATATTATCAAGTTACTTGCTGATTTACAAGAGGTTTATAAATGTCAAATGTATCAAACTTGCATTTATCATGCATTTAAATTGACTTTATTTCCTTAACATTTAATTATGTCTGTGACTATTTAATCTGTAGAAGTTTTCAACCTTTGTGTAGTCATATCACTTATGTCTACTTTTTATTGTGAATTCTTTCAAATTGATAAATTTATTGATAATTTATTAATATGTTTAGTTACCCTAAGATAAGTAGACATCTGTCATTTTAAAATATTTAAATCTTTTCCTCCTTCTAGAAACTTTTTTTTTGAAAGATCTTTTTCTTTTGTTGTGGGCCATTTTTAAAGTCTTTATTGAATTTATTACTGATTGCTTCTGTTTTATGTTTTGTTTTGTTTTTTTTTACTATGAGGCATGTGAGATCTTAGCTACCTGACCAGGGATTGGACCTGCACCTTCTGCACCGGAAGGTGAAGTCTTAACCTCTGGACCACCAGGGAAGTCCCTAGAACTTCTTTTAGCATGTGGTAAAGGGGGTGGGCTTTTTAGTAAGTTACTATTATTCTATTATAAACTTTCTCCTTTGAAAATTACTGTTTTTTAAATTTGAATTAAATGACTGCTTACAAATCTAAAAATTCTGTTTAGATTCTTTTTTCAGTGTTTGACATTCGTCACTGTACATGAATCCCTAATCATTTGATTAGTTCTTTGTTTCCTTTCCTTTCTTGCCCAGTTGACATGTCTTTTTTTTTTCTTCTAATGTTTTTAACTTTGGAATGTGGATAATAGTGTTTCTGAAATTTCAGATATTTAAGAATATACCTCTTATTTTTCATCCATGAGTACTAAATTATTGCATCACAACTCCACTTTTTAAAAATTTTCATCTTAAAACTTTTGTAAGATGTTCTTCTATTTTCTGGCTGTTAGGGCTCTGAGAGAGAAAGCAAGGTAATCTTTCTTTTATTTCTTCAAAAGTAACCTGTTTGATTATATGTTTTACTGAATCCTGACAGGATTTTTTTCTTAAACTGAAAAAATTTAAAAATTCACAGTGCTATGCCTCTGCAGTGATCTCTTTTGATTAATTCTGTCTATAATTATTTTTAATTCACTGTCCAGGTTATTTTTAAATTAAAAAGTTTGTATTATATCTTTGATTATTTGATGTGTTCTGCATATTCTGCTTGGGCTTTCCAGGTGTTGCTAGTGGTAAAGAACCCGCCTGCCAGTGCAGGAGACACAAGAGACGTGGGTTCAATCTCTGGGTCAGGAATATCCCATGGAGAGGAAAATGGCAACCCGCTCCAGTATTCTTGCCTGGAAAATTCCATGGGCGGTAGAGCATGGTGGGCTGCAGTCCATGAGGCCGCAAAGAGTCGGACATGACTGAGCAACAGCAACAACAAACGTATTCTGCTTATATTTTGTGAAGAGAGTGTGCACTTTCTGTCTTCCATCACCATACCTCTTACCCACAACCCATGTTCCACGTAAACAACTTCATTTCTCTCTCTGAATTTGCTTTTCTCTTTGTCCTTTCCCTCTGCTCTCTGGGATGGCTTCTCAAATTTGTCCTCTACATTCCTTAATTATTTTTCTCTTCATGTCAGTTCTGTCTTGCTCTTTCTAAAACAGTGTATCGGTTACACGTTTAGTCTTTATAGTTTTTTTTCCTTCTTTAAGCCTGCTCCTTATTACTTCAGTTTATATTTTAGAAAGCATCTACGTCACCTTTTAAACCTCACTTTCCATTTGTTTTTTTTCTTTTAATTTATCAAGAGCATGGAGCAAATACTTTATAAAGATTTCTTGTGTTTATTATAGTGAATATTTTTCCAAAGTATGATTTTTCTCTCCATCTTAAGAGTAATGTTCTTTGCAGCCCCTGAATTATAACTTGGGAGGCTTTTTTACATGTTAATTTATTTATTGCATGCAGTAGAGCTGATGAGTTAGATATTATCCTGATTCCTATTTTTCTGTTTTTTTTTTAACTGAACTATACTCGATTTATAATATTATGTTAGTTTCAGGTGTATAGCAAGGTGATTCAGAATCTTCAGGTTGTTTTCTAAGTTGTTACAAGATATTGAATATAGTGTACTGTGTTATACAGTAAATCCTTGTTGTTTATCTATTTTATATAAAGGATGTGTATCTCTTAATGCTATAGTCCTAGTTTATCCCTTCTGGGGAGCTTGATTTTAATTTCTATATCTCCAAATGAGGAGTCCTTTCTCTGGCCTTGTGCTCAGCTGAAAGGATTCCTTAGAACTCCTTTTGGGTCCCACCAACGGCTGAAAGATCCTCATTAGAGCATCCACTAGATGGGCGGCTGAGCCATTTAGCCCTTGAACAAATGTCTGATTTTTAAAAAAAAAAAAAACTTGAAAAAACAAATCTGGCAAAATACAGGTAACATAAATTTCACTAATTTGGTTTTTTTAAATACTGGACCTTAAAGGCTGTCTCTTGCTCCCCTGTCTTGACCTCAAAACACTGTCAGAAAATGTGTGATTCTAATCAACCTGGACTCGTGTGGTGTGTGGAATGGTGTGTGATGTGTGACATAGGTCCCTTGAAATCCAGAGAAGGCCAGGCTCCTAGGAGTCTCCTCATATCTGAACCCCCCTTTACACGCCAGGGTATGTCAGATGGCTGATTCCTTTTTTATCCCCTTCCATTCCTTCAGTGCTGCTTTATAATGTGATGTGATATGATACGATACAATATGGTATGGAAAGGATATGATATAGTAATGATAAGGTATAGTATGATATGGTATGGTATAGAATGATGTGATAAGTATGATACGTTATGATATAGTAATGAGATGATGTATATGCATGTGCTCAGTCCCTCAGTCCTGTCTGACTGTTTGTGACCCTTTAGACTATAGCCTTCCAGGCTCCTCTGTCCATAGGATTTCATAGGCAAGAATACTGGAGTGGGTTGCCATTTCCTCCAACAGGGGATCTCGACCCAGAGATTGAACCATGTCTCCTAGGGCTCTTGCATCGGCAAGCAAGTTCTTTACCCCTGAGCTCCCTGGGAAGCCCGGTAATGATATGATATGTTATGGTAATGATAAGGTATAGCATGATACGGTATGGTATGGAATGGTATGCTATGGTATGGTATGATATAGATAGTATATGATGGCGGCATAATCTCGGAGACTGTAGAAACTGCATTAGCACTGGTACACCAGTATCCAAACCAGCTTCTGCTGCCTCAGGAAGCAGCCTCAGGTGGGTGCTCCTTCCTGTGTGCTGGGGACTTTCTCCCCAGGACTTGGAAGCGATGAACCTGAAAGAATGACACTTGGACAGTCTCTTGCAAGGACTGACAAGTTTATTTCTGCAGTCAAGCCTTTTTATAGAAGTAGGAACAAAGAGCTTAGAGTATACAGCCAGCAGAGCGCATACGGGGTTAACACATAATCAGTAAAAATATTTCAAGGACAGAGCGCTCTAAGTGACCCATGTGCTTATCCCATAACCCGTTTTCTCAAGCAACATCCTTAATATTTATTATTAAATCTTGGTGCTGAGCATAACCAAAGGCAGGAGATGTTTTTGTGCCCGCAGCACACAAAGCCGGGGTACTTCTGGCCCTTTGCCATTTTCCCAAGGACTTCCTCCTATATGGCTATTTTGTACTGCGCTTCCCAACATATCCTCCTTTTGTTTTTAATTTAAGCACGGCAGATGCTAGTTGGACTCCATTGTGGGAGGCATGGAGTCTTGAGTAGAGACATCTGTATCCTATAAGCAATGACAGAAAAAGCAGGGTGATTAATGCATATATAAAAATATTGCTTCCTGAAAACCAAGTTCTAGGGTCTAGAGACGATAGGGTTTTGGTTAAAGTATCATAAACTTGAGTTCTGTACAATTCCTTAGGTACCTTAACTTGAAAATTAGCAACTTGTTGTTTCAACAAATTGATGTCTAAACTTGAGTTATCTGTGAGATCCTGCAAATGCTCTTTAACTTTATCCCAAGGATATTCAGTGCTATTATAGGGCATGTTAGTCAGACAAAAAGAAGTAAAATTCCAGTGACAACGTATACGTGTTTGGAAAGTCAGTTGCTGCACTTGATCTCCTAAGTGGATAACCACAGTTTGTAACTCATTAATTCATGTTTGTAATTGCTGATCCATTTGAGCTTGTCGAGTCCAAAGATCATGAGAGTCTTTGTGCCAAGCAGTGATAAAATCATGATTTTGTATAGAATTATGTAAAGCCATATCAGACAAAGTTCCTACAGTCACAGTGGAGACAAGGCTTAAGATGCCTGCAATAAATCACCCAATGATGCGCTTAGATCACCTAAGTCCAGTTTTCAACAATACAGAAAGAAATACAGAATCAGTCCAAGGTTCAGTTAAGTTTATGGGAAGCCATAACTCAGATCTTTGTTTAACTAGCACAATTGTGATATGAAATGGTGTGATTAAGGCAGGTATACAATGCACATGCAGTACAATTGACAATCTTGGCCAATAAGTCAATATCAAAATGCCCTACAATAAACAAGTACAGAAGGTGAACACACGATTGAATATAGCCAGTACTATTGTATAGGAAGGTATAATTAGAAGGACAAAACACACCCACAGTCCCATAACACTAGCGAAGTACTCTAAGGCTGCTGGAATTTTCCAAATGTGCCATTGCTCTGGCCCCACAATGAGGACGACAATCCTGGGTCATGGGGGTGATAAGCCCCCGTTATACCAATTCAGCAATATGTCCTTATCAGTCCAGAAACTTGTCTTAGATTTATGAAAGCCTCCAATGCTTGATCTATTAAACCAGGAGCAGTTATGATGTTCCTCCTGCTCTTCACAACAGTTTACAAACAACCCGTGAGGTCCCCAGTCAACAAATTTAAATGTATGATTAGTATGATTTTGCTGAATTATAGAAACTTTCCCAAATTGGCCTCGACAATCAGACCAATGTAACGGTTGTATCTCCTGTTTTCTTCTCCAAGATACAGTATGACATGAAGGTTCCTCTGGTTGAAAAAGTGAGTTTGAATAGTTGGCTATCTGGCCTGGATAATGTCGCTCGGAGCCATTAAGTAAGAAAGATGCCGTAGCAAACATTCCCAGAAGCAAAGCAGTCCCATTGTTGGCAGACTATGCCCACCACTGTGGGAAAATAGTCATGCAAAGGGGATGAGATCCGAAACAGATAGGCAAGGTTTTGAATCCCACGGAAATGTTGATTGGCTTTCCCTCATCTTCTTCATGAATTGGTCGCTTTATGGACCAGGGACTTGGAAAATGCATGCTATCATTAGTAAAGATCATAGGGGCTTTATCCACCCAATCCACTATGGAGAGAAGTGGTGGGTTGGGTATGTATGCCCAATAAACATATTCTGCACCTACCCCAGAGGAACAGGAAAGAATAGCTAACATTGCCAGAAACAGCTTATCTGGAGTCATAGGAGTTCCAGTGCTCTTCAGTGTCTGCTCAGCCTGACGAGTCATGTTTTTCACTTGAGCCCATGTCGGGTAAGGATTCAGACGATGGTGTTTCCTCATTGGCTCCTCCAGGTTCATTGACGAGACTCTTCGCGTCAACTTCGTCACTTTCTGAGGGAGTCCGGTCTTGGGGTCCCTCTCGGTAATGGACATGGCTAAGGGGAACCCAGATTTCCTCTCCATCTGCAATGACAAGACCATAACCCTTGCCTAGGAGTCGTAAGATTCCTGTCAGCCACTGATTAAATTGCTTATACCATATTGGTGTATTGATTTCTAATTTGCTGTTTTTGTCTTCTGCAAAATGTCTATCTGCACGAGTGTCAGAATTATTTTTTTGTTAAGTTTAAAAAATTTAGGGAATAAAGAGTTAAAGATAATAATAATTGAGGGTTCATAGGATAAGACGTGTATCTCCTCTTCCATATTCCCCCTTTCTGTTTTAATAAATGAGTTTTTAGGGTGCGGTGGGCTCTTTCAATAATGGCTTGACCCTGAGGATTATAGGGTATTCCTGTTATGTGTGTTATGTTCTGTTCTGATAAAAATGAACAAAAGGAATGCAAGGTGAATGCAGGTCCATTGTCTGTTTTCAAGACAGAAGGAATCCCCATAACGGGGAAGGTGAGTAAGAGTGCGGAAATGGCGTGTTTGCTGGATTCTAAAGAGACAGGTACTGCCCAGATAAAGCCTGAAAATGTATCAACTGAGACAAAAAGCAAAGAAAACTTTCCTAAGGAGTAGTGAGTGAAATCAGATTGCCAAAGGGAATTAGGCTGTTGCCCCCGGGGATTAACTCCTGAAATCGTAGTTCGTAAGTGCAGAGGGGCGCAGACATCACAGATTTTAATAATACGCCGCACTTTAGTGAGAGGAATATGGTATATAGAGTGCAATCTGTTAGCATTGGTGTGAAGATTAGCATGTTCATCACTGGCAGACGTAAAAATGGGAGCTATGAGCCTGTCAACAGCATCATTTCCTGCAACCAGAGGGCCAGGTAAACCTGAATGAGCACATATATGTGCAATAAAGAAAGGTTCCATACATGAGTGAATTAAAGCTTGAGTCTGTGAAAAGAGAGTATATAATTCTTCATCTAGGTTGTATAATAAGGCGATAACAAATTAGGAAAAAGGGAAGCAAGGTATTTGGAATCAGTATATACGTTGAAGGATAATGGTTGAAGTGACAAAAGAGCATATAAAGCATACAATTCAACTCTTTGTACTGAAGAATAGGTAATGGGTAATTTCTCTTTGATATCAGGGCCGACAATCCCTGCTATGCCTTTCTTGTTGCCATCCATGAAATAGGTGGGTGCATTGGAAATAGGCTGGGATGCAATGATATTAGTTACAATAAATTTAGTACATTGTAGAAAGCGCCATAATTTTCCTTTTGGCAAATGAAATGAGATAACATTTTGAAAATCACTTAATGCTATGTGCATGGTCAAGTTATACTGTAAGGCAATTTCCAATTCCTTTTTTGTCAAGGGAACGTGTATTGCATATGGATCAAATCCAGTCAAAGATTTTACACGGCTTCTTCCTGACACAATTAAGTGCCCTATTTTCTCAATATATGATACAATTTTTTTAGACTGTTTAGTGTGTAAATATACCCATTCTATTGGGCTATGCTGAGCTATAATTGCAGTGGGCGAATGTTCAGTGGGGAATATATATAAAGACTGGTTGATCATAATCTAGCCGAGTTGAAAAAGATTGTTGAATGCATTTCTCCACTAAGGCCAGTTCTTCTTTGGCCTCTTTTGTTAGCTGCCTAGGGCTGTTAGGCTCAGGGGATCCCTCTAAAATTTTAAATAGATTTTGTAAGGCATAGGTGGGGATCCTGACAGATGGCTGCAGCCAATTAATATCTCCTAGCAATTTTTGAAAATCATTCAGCATGTGTAGAGACTGCACAGAAATTTGAGTTTTTTGAGGTTTGGTTTTAGATTCTTCCATCAGATCAGATCAGATCAGATCAGTCGCTCAGTCGTGTCCGACTCTTTGCGACCCCATGAATTGCAGCATGCCAGGCCTCCCTGTCCATCACCAACTCCCGGAGTTCACTCAGACTCACATCCATCGAGTCAGTGATGCCATCCAGCCATCTCATCCTCTGTCGTCCCCTTCTCCTCTTGCCCCCAATCCCTCCCAGCATCAGAGTCTTTGCCAATGAGTCAACTCTTCGCATGAGGTGGCCAAAGTACTGGAGTTTCAGCTTTAGCATCATTCTTTCCAAAGAAATCCCAGGGCTGATCTCCTTCAGAATGGACTGGTTGGATCTCCTTGCAGTCCAAGGGACTCTCAAGAGTCTTCTCCAACACCACAGTTCAAAAGCATCAGTTCTTCGGCACGCAGCCTTCTTCACAGTCCAACTCTCACATCCATACATGACCAATGGAAAAACCATAGCCTTGACTAGACAGACCTTTGTTGGCAAAGTAATGTCTCTGTTTTTGAATATGCTATCTAGGTTGGTCATAACTTTCCTTCCAAGGAGTAAGCGTCTTTTAAATTCATGGCTGCAGTCACCATCTGCAGTGATTTTGGAGCCCAAAAAATAAAGTCTGACACTGTTTCCATTGTTTCCCCATCTATTTGCCACGAAGTGATGGGACCGGATGCCATGATCTTCGTTTTCTGAATGTTGAGCTTTAAGCCAACTTTTTCACTCACCACTTTCACTTTCATCAAGAGGCTTTTGAGTTCCTCTTCACTTTCTGCCATAAGGGTGGTGTCATCTGCATATCTGGAGTTACTGATATTTCTCCCGGCAATCTTGATTCCAGCTTGTGTTTCTTCCAGTCCAGCGTTTCTCATGATGTACTCTGCATATAAGTTAAATAAACAGGGTGACAATATACAGCCTTGATGAACTCCTTTTCCTATTTGGAACCAGTCTGTTGTTCTATGTCCAGTTCTAACTGTTGCTTCCTGACCTGCATACAGATTTCTCCAGAGGCAGGTCAGGTGGTCTGGTATTCCCATCTCTTTCAGAATTTTCCACAGTTTATTGTGATCCACACAGTCAAAGGCTTTGGCATAGTCAATAAAGCAGAAATAGATGTTTTTCTGGAACTCTCTTGCTTTTTCCATGATCCAGCGGATGTTGGCAATTTGATCTCTGGTTCCTCTGCCTTTTCTAAAACCAGCTTGAACATGAGGAAGTTCACGGTTCACATATTGCTGAAGCCTGGCTTGGAGAATTTTGAGCATTACTTTACTAGCGTGTGAGGTGAGTGAAATTGTGTGGTAGTTTGAGCATTCTTTGGCATTGCCGTTCTTTGGGATTGGAATGAAAACTGACCTTTTCCAGTCCTGTGGCCACTGCTGAGTTTTCCAAATTTGCTGGCATATTGAGTGCAGCACTTTCACAGCATCATCTTTCAGGATTTGGAGTAGCTCAACTGGAATTCTATCACCTCCACTAGCTTTGTTCATAGTGATGCTTTCTAAGGCCCACTTGACTTCACATTCCAGGATGTCTGGCTCTAGGTCAGTGAGCACACCATCGTGATTATCTGGGTCGTGAAGATCTTTTTTGTATAGTTCTTCTGTGTATTCTTGCCATCTCTTCTTAATATCTTCTGCTTCTGTTAGGTCCATACCATTTCTGTCCTTTATCGAGCCCATCTTTGCATGAAATGTTCCCTTGGTATCTCTGATTTTCTTGAAGAGATCCCTAGTCTTTCCCATTCTGTTGTTTTCCTCTATTTCTTTGCATTGATCACTGAAGAAGGCTTTCTTATCTCTTCTTGCTATTCTTTGGAACTCTGCATTCAGATGTTCATATCTTTCCTTTTCTCCTTTGCTTTTTGCTTCTCTTCTTTTCACAGCTATTTGTAAGGCCTCCCCAGACAGCCATTTTGCTTTTTTGCATTTCTTTTCTATGGGGATGGTCTTGATCCCTGTCTCCTGTACAATGTCACGAACCTCATTCCATAGTTCATCTGGCACTCTATATATCAGATCTAGGCCCTTAAATCTATTTCTCACTTCCACTGTATAATCATAAGGGATTTGATTTAGGTCATACCTGAATGGTCTAGTGGTTTTCCCTACTTTCTTCAATTTAAGTCTGAATTTGGCAATAAGGAGTTCAAGGTCTGAGCCACAGTCAGCTCCCGGTCTTGTCTTTGCCGACTGTATAGAGCTTCTCCATCTTTGGCTGCAAAGAATATAATCAGTCTGATTTCGGTGTTGACCATCTGGTGATGTCCATGTATAGCGTCTTCTCTTGTGTTGTTGGAAGAGGGTGTTTGTTATGACCAGTGCATTTTCTTGGCAAAATTCTATCAGTCTTTGCCCTGCTTCATTCCATATTCCAAGGCCAAATTTGCCTGTTACTCCAGATATTTCTTGACTTCCTACTTTTGCGTTCCAGTCCCCTATAATGAAAAGGACATCTTTTGGGGGTGTCAGTTCTAAAAGGTCTTGTAGGTCTTCATAGAACTGTTCAACTTCAGCTTCTTTAGCGTTACTGGTTGGGGCATAGGCTTGGATTACTGTGATATTGAATGATTTGCCTTGGGGACGAACAGAGATCATTCTGTCGTTTTTGAGATTGCATCCAAGTACTGCATTTCGGACTCTATTGTTGACCATGATGGCTACTCCATTTCTTCTGAGGGATTCCTGCCCGCAGTAGTAGACATAATGGTCATCTGAGTTAAATTCACCCATTCCAGTCCATTTCAGTTCACTGATTCCTAGAATGTCGACATTCACTCTTGCCATCTCTTGTTTGACCACTTCCAATTTGCCTTGATTCATGGACCTGACATTCCAGGTTCCTATGCAATATTGCTCTTTACAGCATCAGACCTTGCTTCTATCACCAGTCACATCCACAGCTGGGTATTCTTTTTGCTTTGGCTCCATCCCTTCATTCTTTCTGGAGTTATTTCTCCACTGATCTCCAGTAGCATATTGGGCACCTACTGACCTGGGGAGTTTCTCTTTCAGTATCCTATCATTTTGCCTTTTCATACCGTTCATGGGGTTCTCAAGGCAAGAATACTGAAGTGGTTTGCCATTCCCTTCTCCAGTGGACCACATTCTGTCAGATCTCTCCACCATGACCCGCCCATCATGGGTTGCCCCACGGGCATGGCTTAGTTTCATTGAGTTAGACAAGGCTGTGGTCCTAGTGTGATTAGATTGACTAGTTTTCTGTGAGTATGGTTGCAGTGTGTCTGCCCTCTGATGCCCTCTTGCAACACCTACCATCTTACTTGGGTTTCTCTTATCTTGGGCGTGGGGTATCTCTTCACAGCTGCTCCAGCAAAACGCAGCCAATGCTCCTTACCTTGGACAAGGGGTATCTCCTCACTACCGCCCTTCCTGACCTTCACCGTGCGATAGCTCCTCTAGGCCCTCCTGTGCCCGCACAGCCACGGCGTGGGGTTGGTCCTCCCGGCCACTGCCCCTGGCCTCGGGTGTGGGGGCGTGGGGTACCTCCTCCCACCCGCCGCCCCTGGTCTTTGGCTTAGGGGAGTGGGGTAGCTCCTCCCGCTCACTGCCCCTGGCCTAGGGCTTCAGGGCATGGGGTATCTCCTCCCGGCCGCCGCCCCTGACCTTGGACGCTGGGTATCTCCTCTCGGCCACGCCCCCCCCCCCCCGACCTCGGATGGGGGGTAGCTCCTCTCTGCCGTTCCTGCGCCGTCGCATTCTGGCACTCTCGGCCACTGTCCCTGACCTCGGACGTGGGGTAACTCCTCTTGGCCGCCGTCCTTCGGGCATGGGGTCCTCCCGGCTTCTGCTCCTGACCTTGGACGTCCTAAATAATTAAAGGGTGCTTTCCACTGGATTTTATCTGGTGCAGCAAGCAGGCTATGATTTTGAAGAGTAGTAGTAACTTCATTAGATCAGATCAGATCAGATCAGTTGCTCAGTCGTGTCCAACTCTTTGCGACCCCATGAACCGCAGCACGCCAGGCCTCCCTGTCCATCACCAACTCCCAGAGTTCACTCAGGCTCATGTCCATCGAGTCAGTGATGCCATCCAGCCATCTCATCCTCTGTCGTCCCCTTCTCCTCTTGCTCCCAATCCCTCCCAGCATCAGAGTCTTTTCCAATGAGTCAACTCTTCACATGAGGTGGCCAAAGTACTGGAGTTTCAGAGTTCAGATTCCATAGAAAGAAGTATATCATCCATGTAATGAATTATAAATGCAGTAGGATACTTATATCTAATGGGTTGTAATAAAACAGATATGAGATATTGGCAAACGATAGGAGAGTTCATCATTCCCTGAGGTAGCACCTTCCATTGAAATCTTTTAACAGGAGCCATGTAATTTATAGAAGGAACTGAAAAGGCAAAACATTTTCTATCTTTAGGGTGCAGCGGTATAGTAAAAAAGCAGTCTTGTAAGTCAATAATAACTACAGACCATCCTTTTGGTACCATAGAAGGGGAGGGCAATCCGGATTGTAAGGGCCCCATAGGTAACATGGTATTATTAACATTTCTTAAATCTATCAACATTCGCCATTTTCCTGATTTCTTTTTTATTACAAAAACAGGGTAATTCCATGGGGAAAATGAAGGTTCTATATGAGCTTTTTGTAATTGTTCATTTAATAATTGTGTAAGAGCTACCAATTTTTCTTTAGTTAAGGGCCATTGAGGTGTCCATACTAGGGTTTCAGATTCCCAGTCGAGAGGCAGCGGTGTTAACTCAATGGCCCCCATTAAAAAGGTTCATTTAAAGAAATTGTGGCTTTCATTTGTTGAAGAAAATCCCATCCCCATAAATTGATAGGGATATTAGTAATATATGGTTTAAGATAAGCTACAATTTGATCAGGGCCATACACTTGTAAATAGGATGCACTGACAAAAGTTTGTGTGGCATCAGCTTCACCCACTCCTAATAGTCTAGAAGGAGCCACAACCTTACCCCAATCAAGGGGCCATTCTGCAGCTCTAATGATTGAAATGTCAGCTCCAGTATCTAACATGCCTGTGAAATTTTTTCCCCATATGTGTAAAGTAAGCATGGGTTTCTGATGTTCCTTTAATAAGGTAGATAGTGCAGCAGTAAGGTTGGTACTTCCAAAGCCTCCCTGCCGAACTTTATCAGATGCCTTCTTTGGTTTGACATATGGTAAAAGTAATAATTGTGCAAAACGTTTCCCTTTTTGTAAGTATACATTTCCCATTTTCACAACATTTACCATAACATGTGTTTCCTCTTCATAATCTTCGTCCACAACACCAGTCAATACCACTAAACCTCTCATTGTGCAGCTACTACGTCCCAAAATCAGTCCCATTGTCCCAGGTGGAATCGGGCCGTAATATCCAGTGGGAATTTTGTGGGGGTTGTATAATTCTATTAGTTCCATATCATAAGGACTAGGTATATCAATGCAAGCACTCTTAGATGTAGTTGCTTGTAGCGTCATAACATTAGGTCCTCCTTTTGTAGTGGGGCTAGAGGACGGCCCCTTTATCAGTTTCCCTGTTGTTTTTGTTGTGCACCGGGGTTCAAGGTCTTTCCATCCTTATCAAATTTAGAATGACATTCATTCAGCCAATGGAACCCCTTTTTACATCTTGGACATACTCTTGGGGGTCTCTTCTTATTAGAAGTAGTATTATTTTTTCCGGCCTGTGTTGGTATGCGGCATTGTTTTTTCATATGGCCGGGTTTCCCACAGTTAAAACATTTGGCATTAGCAGCTTTCTGTACATTAAAGGTTTCCAATGCTGCCAATTTTGCTCTGTGGGACATAGATCCGATATCCCTACATGCTTTCAAATATTCCATAAGAGAGCCAGTCTCTCGAATTGGTCTGAGCACGGATCGACATTCCTCATTAGCATTTTCAAAAGCAAGTTGTTTTAAAATAATATTTTGTAAAGTCACATCCTTAATAGATTTTTCAACTGCATCCTTTAATTTTCCTGTAAATTGAGACTACTCCTCCTCATGTCCTTGAATAATCTTAACAAATGAACCATCAGAGTTAGCGCTATCAACCTTTGCCCATGCCCTGCCGGCAGTTTCTTTAATGAAATGCAACATCTCAGGGGTAATATTAGCTAATTGCGCCATTACATCGGTCATAGTCCCTGTTCCAGTCAGTATATCATAAGTTAAATTGGCAGGGTTACCACGAGATTGCTGGTCAATCATCAGCTGTCGGGCCTCATCACTAACCCACATTTGCCACTGCAGTAATTGTTGAGGATTTAAAACCATCTTTGCTACTTGAAAAAAATCATATGGCATCCAATGGTCAGCCCATCCTCTGAGAAATTCTGTACAGTAAGGAGAAGTAGGTCCATACAGAGTACATACTTTCTTAAAGTTAGACAACATGTCAAAATCTACACCGGCCCCAGAATTTCGACCCTGGGCGGGTTGATCAAATTGTATTGGGAAAGCGAAAGCACAAGCAGGCATCTCCCGAGGAGGAGTGAAGCGGTTAGTACGAGCAAGGTTAGCAACTGCAGTTACAGATGGAGCAGAAGGAAAAGCCTCAGATTTGGGCTGTCCGCTGAACAAAATGACTTCCGCCTTAAGTGGTTTCGGTTTTGACACATCCTTAATAGATACATCCTCAAGTTGTTTTTCCAGGGTTTGTGTTTGATTGAGCATGACATTCTTGCATTTCAAAGCACCTTGCATGTCTTGTTCATCAAGCTCGTATTCATGCAAAGACCAAACAGTCTCTACCTCCAAATCAACATTATGTCCTTCAATTTGTTCTATGACAGCCCGTATGAGTGACCAGGTAACCCACTATTGAGGAGGAATGCGAACTCCCTGCCAATATGCTCGCAAAACATTATTCTTAACCCTTTTCCATACATCAAGATCAAGCGTCCCCTCCTCCAGGAACCATGGATTATGTTCCAATAGTATATGATAGCAGTCATTCAACTGATCTCTTGAAACATTAACACCGTTTTGTTTCAAAAAATGATGCATTATAGAAATGAAAGGAATTTTACTGCTATGTTGTCCCATCCTGCTTACCTCTTTATGCAGGGGCTCGTCGCTTTGTTCAGCCTTCCCTTCAAGTCCCTGTTCGGGCGCCACCTGCTGGGGATTTTTCTCCCCGGGACTTGGAAGCGATGAATCTGAATGAATGACACTCGGACAGTCTCTTGCAAGGACTGACAAGTTTATTTCTGCAGTCAAGCCTTTTTATAGAAGCAGGAACAAAGAGCTTAGAGTATACGGCCAGCAGAGCGCATACGGGGTTAACACATAATCAGTAAAAATATTTCAAGGACAGCGTGCTCTAAGTGACCCATGTGCTTATCCCATAATCCATTTTCTCAAGCAACATCCTTAATATTTATTATTAAATCTTGGTGCCGAGCATAACCAAAGGCAGGAGATGTTTTTGTGCCCGCAGCACACAAAGCCGGGGTACTTCTGGCCCTTTGCCATTTTCCCAAGGACTTCCTCCTATATGGCTATTTTGTACTGCACTTCCCAACTCTGTGTGGGAGCAGCCACCTGACTTTCTGGTTGGGGCAGATTCTCCATGCCACAGGTAAATAAAGAGAGATAGTGGGAGGAAGATCAAAGCCACTTTTTAATTTTTTTTCCCTGGACCTGCTCTGTTTCAGGGTTGAAGATTTACATCAACTGCTGATAATTTCTCTACGTGATACCGTATTGCTAATAACATTTCCTCCCGAAACCTGATACATTTCTGAAGCAGCTATCTGTTGCCATCCAAATGTGTGATTGTCATTGTGTGTAGGCTTGTGTACTTCGACGAGAATGTAAATAGTCTGGAAAAGGGAGAGTTGGGTACTGTTTACTGTCTACTGTCTTACACTGAAAGTTGTAATAATGTTTTATTGAATATTTTTCTGATGTCTGTGTTCACACTGGGATCATAACTGTGAGCTCTGGAGAACTCAAGGTGAGTGTGAATTAGAGCTTTAGCTAAACATGACTGTTTTAGCTAAATATGACTCTGGAACAGCTGATTTTTTACTCTCCTACCCCTTTCCTCTGCACCCCACTCTCCAAGTAAATGAAGGCTATTAAATTTTACTTTCAAAAATAATAGAATTCACTTTGGTTTCTTTCCTTTTATAAGTAGTGATACTCTGTGTCCTGATTTTGAAAATTCAGTATTTTTTTTCTATTTTTTTATTGGAGTATAATTGCTTTGCAATGTTGTGTTTTTGCTGTTTAACAATGTGAATCAGCTATATGTATATATACACACATGGCCTTCCTCTTAAACCTCCCTCCCACTCCTCTAGGTCATCACAGAGGCCTGAGCTAAGCTCCCTGTGCTATATAGCAGGTTCGCGCTAGCTATCTATTTTACACATGGGCTTCCCTGGTGGCTCAGTCAGTAAAGAATCTGCCTGCAATGCAGGAGACCTGGGTTCGATCCCTGGATTGGGAAGATCCCCCTGGAGAAGGAAATGGCAACACACTCCAGTATTCTTTCCTGGGAAATCCCATGGATAGAGAAGCCTGGCGGGCTACAATCCATGGGGTCACAAAGAGTTGGGCCCAACTGAGCGACTAAACCACCACAGCATATATATGTCGGTGTCATTCTCTCAGTTTGTCTCATGCTCTCAGTATGTTTTAAAGTTGCCTTGAGTCTCGTTGCTGGATTCATTTTAAATGAGACTTTAAATCTTGCATTTTACCTCTTTCCCTAGTTCCCGATCCTATGTGCTAATTGCAGCTCTTCTTTTAAAGGTATACAGTGGGTTCTCCTCCATCTCTGCACTTCTGGTGTTCCCTGTTTGAACATGGATTTATGGTGCTTCCCAGATTGACATTTTTTCAGTCCCTTCATTCTCTGGTGCCTCTGTCACATCTTTGGCCTCTCTTGTATGATGTAAGCTGCAGGGCACAGTTGTCTAGGGAAGGTGACCCAGGGCTTCAGAACATGGGCTGTGGACCCTGCCAGGCTCCTGTGGACACATCAACATGTGGACAGCAAAGCCAGGATGAGCCTGCAAGACATGAAGGAATATTCTGCTCTTTCCTTTGCTTTGGAGGGTATGTGGACAGGGGATCCAGAGTTCAGGAAGAAATGGTGTCTGATTGGCTCAGCTCTCACTTTGGAGGTGGCTGGAGGTGGAATTTAATTTTCTGCTTCCTATCACTCCACTGCCTCCTCGACAGGGCCTCTCTTCACACAGAGCCAGGGTATTTCTTTTTATGACATCAGAAGCGACATGAGACACTTGGCAGACAATACTGTTGGCACCCGTGTGTCAAAGTAGATGCTTCCATTGCAATGTAAATCAAGGTTGCCTTAATGCTGTCTGGCCTTGTATATTAATTCACTGTGCTCTTATTAGACATTTTCCTTGAACCAACAGGCATTAGGATAAAATAACAGAAAAAAAACCTGAATGTCTGAGGAAGGAATAAAGATTTTTTTCCCAAGGCTTATAGAGAAGCACAAACATTTTGAAAGATTAGTTTCTAACAGAGGAAATATTGAGAGATGAGACTGAGACACAGCAGAAGGGATGTGAAGAGAAGAAAAGAAAATAAAAATAAATCCTCGTCTGCCAGAAGAAGCTTTTTTTTTTAGAGCCACTAGCAGAAGCTGCTCTGTGGTTTCAGGGTGCAAAGGTTCTGAACCTCTCATTTGAGGGCTGAAAAAGAGGCTCTTAAAAGAGCTATTGATGCTTTGAGTAAACTTGAAGGAAGTGTTCTTGTGTCCTGATGTCTTATTTCATGGCTTCTTTTGCTATTAAGAAGATGATTATGGCTTTAGTATATTTATCTGTACTCACTTCAGAAGTTAGCTTATCCAGGGCTGTTAAATCTATCTTATCTATACTTTCAGATTTAAAAATCTTTCTTTTGTTCTACAAAGTACTAAGACTACATGCTGTAAATAATCAGTCAGTAACTTCTTGGGAACAGTCATATCCACAGGCATAATTATTTCTAAGATAATTTTATAGGGGCATAACCTGTGCTTTTGAAATTATTGAAAAATATTTTCCACTGTCTGGTTAGGTATTGTTGCTAGTTATAAAAACACTAGAATTCTCTAACATATAATTTTTAAACTGCAGTATTCCACAGTGGCCACAGGACTGGAAAAGGTCAGTTTTCATTCCGATCCCAAAGAAAGGCAATGCCAAAGAATGCTCAAACTACCGCACAATTGCACTCATTTCACATGCTAGTAAAGTAACGCTTAAAATTCTCCAAGCCAGGCTTCAGCAGTATGTGAACCATGAACTTCTTGATGTTCAAGCTGGTTTTAGAAAAGGCAGAGGAACGAGAGATCAAATTGCCAACATCTGCTGGATCATGGAAAAAGCAAGAGAGTTCCAGAAAAACATCTATTTCTGCTTTATTGACTATGCCAAAGCCTTTGACTGTGTGGATCACAATAAACTGTGGAAAATTCTGAAAGAGATGGGAATACCAGACCACCTGACCTGCCTTTTGAGAAATCTGTATGCAGGTCAGGAAGCAACAGTTAGAACTGGACATGGAACAACAGACTGGTTCCAAATAGGAAAAGGAGTTCGTCAAGGCTGTATATTGTCACCCTGTTTATTTAACTTACATGCAGAGTACATCATGAGAAACGCTGGACTGGAAGAAACACAAGGTGGAATCAAGATTACCGGGAGAAATATCAATAACCTCAGATATGCAGATGACACCACACACCCTTATGGCAGAAAGTGAAGAGGAACTCAAAAGTCTCTTGATGAAAGTGAAAGTGGAGAGTGAAAAAGTTGGCTTAAAGCTCAACATTCAGAAAACGAAGATCATGGCATCCGGTTCCATCACTTCGTGGCAAATAGATGGGGAAACAGTGGAAACAGTGGCTGACTTTATTTTTCTGGGCTCCAAAATCACTGCAGATGGTGAGTGCAGCCATGAAATTAAAAGACGTTTACTCCTTGGAAGGAAAGTTATGTCCAACCTAGACAGCATATTAAAAAGCAGAGACATTACTTTGCCAACAAAGGTCTGTCTAGTCAAGGCTATGGTTTTTCCTGTTGTCATGTATGGATGTGAGAGTTGGACTGTGAAGAAAGCTGAGCATCAAAGAATTGATGCTTTTGAACTGTGGTGTTGGAGAAGACTCTTGAGAGTCCCTTGGACTGCAAGGAGATCCAACCAGTCCATTCTGAAGGAGATCAGCCCTGGGATTTCTTTGGAAAGAATGATGCTAAAGCTGAAACTCCAGTACTTTGGCCACCTCATGCGAAGAGTTGACTCATTGGAAAAGACTCTGATGCTGGGAGGGCTTGGGGGCAGGAGGAGAAGGGGATGACAGAGGATGAGATGGCTGGATGGCATCACTGACTCGATGGACGTGAGTCTGAGTGAACTCCGGGAGTTGGTGATGGACAGGGAGGCCTGGCATGCTGCAATTCATGGGGTCGCAAAGAGTTGGACACGACTGATCAACTGAACTGAACTGATTCCAAAAAACTAAAGTTGTAGGTTGTAAAGACCATTAATTTTGAAAATGATTCAAATCTCTCACTGGTTCTGGAATCTTAGTTGGATGCAAGTGGCATCCTTACATGCTGTCTGGAGGATTTATTCAACATTCCATATTTTCTTTTTGAGATTATACCTCATTATTTCTTTACTGTATGGGATATAATATAATGTGTCAATCAGAAACTTTGTATCTATTAATGCCATATGTGTGTGTGTGTGTGTGTGTGTGTGTGTGTGTGTGTGTGTGCTTCCCTGGTGACTCAGATGTAAAGAATGTGCGTGTACTGCAGGAGATCTGGATCGATCCCTGGGTTGGGAAGATCCCCTGGAGAAGGACATGGCAACCCAATCCAGTATTCTTGCCTGGAGAATTCCATGGACAGAGGAGCCTGGTGGGCTACCATCTATGGGTTCACAAAGAGTCAGACACAACTGAGTTTTTATGCATATATATATATATATATAATTTTTTTTTTTTTGGCTGCACCATGTGGCATGAGAGATCTTAGTTACGTGACCAGGGATTGAACCCATGACCCCTGCATTGGAAGTTCAGAGTCTTAACCACTGGACCACCAGGGAAGTACCTATAGTATATATTTTATAACATATTTGCCACTTTGATATTTCAGGAAAACACCTGTATTTTACATGTTTATATTTGTGAATGTAGCTTTACTGTTTGTACATGAAGTTTGTGAGCAAATTTTTGTGGTTTTCATTTGGGGATTTGTCCAACGTTCCCTGTTTATTTTGTAGATACCAAAGTACTCGTGTTTTCCTTGCCTGGGGAATATTATTCAGTAAGGTCTGTGCCTTGTCTGATTCTGTCACTGCAGTTTTCTGGCCCCCAGTGTGTTAGGTTTTGAGTCCTTTTGTCCTGTGTCAATAGTAGTATTAGGTTTTTGAAGGTATACTTCCCCCTGTTGCATTGCAAAAGAGACACATAGGGAGTTTCACATGGTAAAACAGTAATGATAACAAAACCTGATTTGTAACTGTGTGCTTGCGTGTGAGTATATCAAATAAAATCTTGTAATTTGAGGAGGATGGATTAAAACTGGAAGGATGAAAACTCGTATCTGTAATCATTTCTTAAACGGAGAACATACATTAAGAAATAATTTGAATAAGTAGACAGGAAGTCTTATGATATTTGTACTTAGGAGAATCTTTTCTAGTAAAGAATTTAGAGACTAGTGATCATTTATCTCTGTAGTTCATCACAGAACCCCTGCTTCTGTAGGTTCTTTTGAGAACTCTTTGTAAATTTACAGAGCATTGGAAACTTTTTATGGAAATTTAACTTTAGATAAATAATGATTTTAAAAGTATATGGCCAAAGCAAAGATTTAGTGTTACTCATATTTATGGTGGGCTTCTGCTGGAAGATCCTTTTAATCAAGATGCATATTCCAAGCTAAGAGGTCTCCACATAAAAATCAATTATATAGTGTATTAACTACTCATGTATATAAACTGTAGGCTGCTTTCTTAGTAAAAGCTCTAACAGTCTGAAAATATATAGATTTTACAAAATTTTGAACAGTATAGGATTTCCTTTATTTTCCTCAAAAGTGAGATAAGACATGTATCATATTTAAAAGATTGTTTTATATCATCTTCACTATAAAACCAGTAAAAATCAGTGCAGGGGTGGTGTTTGGGGATAGTGGGATAGTCAAATGTGGGACTGTTAGTGTTTTTATGAATGTAATTTACAACTATGAATTTTACACAGTGTACCAAATTCTTTAAAATGAAACTTATTTAAATTAATTAACAAGTTTAGAGGCAGGACTTCTAGATGGTAGAGTGAAGGTAGTCACTACATGCCATTGGATTTCTATATGCAAAAAAATGAGTTTAGACTCTTATTCACAGCGCAGCATACACACAAAATTAACTCAACATGGATTATAGATGTAAGTGTTAAAACCATAAGGTTTCCAGAAGAAAACACAGAAAATTTTGTGGCCTTGGATCAGATAGAATTCTCAGATACAACATCAGAAGTGTAATCAATAGAGGAAAAAATGGATAAATTATATTCTATCAAAATTAGAAGCTTTGTGCTTCTACTGCTAAGAATATGAAAAAGATAATCCACAGATTGGGAGTAAATATTTATAAATTGTATACCCAATAAGAGATCTGTATGTGGAATATTTCAAGAACTCTTGGGACTTCCTGGGTGGTCCAGTGGTTAAAAAAAACACCTTGCAATGCTGGGGACAAGGGTTCAATTCCTGGTTGGGGAACTAAGATCCCACATGCCTTGGGGCAATGAAGAGCGCGTGCACAACTGCTGCGCCCATGCACTCTGGAGCCCTCGGCACAACTAGGTAGTCCGTGCACCGCAACAAAAGATCCTGCATGCCGCAACCAAGACCCAACACAGCCAAATAAATGAATTTTTTAGAATAAAATAAATGTCTTCTTAAGAAGAGAATTTAAAAATGGACAGAAGATTTGAATAGACATTTCACCAAAGAAGATACACTGATGATATAAATGGCCGATAAAGCATATGAAAAAAAATGTTTAACTTCATTAGTCATTAGGGAAAATCAGATCACAACGTCAATGAGATCAACACTTCACACCTTTTGTGAGGGTTCATCTAGTAATTCCACCATGAGGCAGGGCAGCTCCCTCCTGAAGCTTATGACAGTTGTCCTTAGTGTGATCAAAGAAAGGTTTATTACACAAACTGGGATGTCTTGAGGTTGGGGAAGGGGAGAATGGCTCTCCAGGAAAAGTTCAGGAACAGAGAGAGAGAGAAAGTGAACAATGAGTACATAGGAGTTTTGTAAGCTCCTTATGAGTCCACGGATAACCCTATGGCCTGAGGCAATTTACATTTGAGGGATTATTACAAGAGTGACTAAAAATCAGTATCTTTTGGCTCCAGGAATTGTAATTTTTTTTTCTTATTATGAAAGCCATGAGCTTTGCCATCCTGAGACCTGTTCAAATTGCCATAGTCAAAATAATGCCATTTGCAACAATATGGATGGACCTAGAGGTTGTCATACTGAGTGAAGTAAGTTAGACACAGAAAGACAATCATCGTACAGTATAACTTATATGTGAATCTAAAAAAGAAAAGAGGGCACAAATAAACCTAGTTACAGAACAGAAGTAGAGTCACAGATGAAGAAAAAATGTTATGATTACCAGGGGATAAAGAGAGAGAAATAAATTGAGAGATTGAGACTGACATATACACACTACTGTATATAAAACAGATAACTACTGTAGAGCACAGGGAACTCTACTCAATACTCTGTAATGACCTATATCGGAAAAGACTCTAAAAAAGTGAGTGGATATGTATATGTATAACTGATTCACTTTGCTGTACACCTGAAACTAACAAAACATTATAAATCAACTCTACTTCAATAAATTAAAAAAAAAATAGCCATAATCTATGAAGCCAAAGCTGACATTCTACTGAAGAATATTGGTGCTGGGAGCTAATTTAAGATCTTCCTTTCCTCCTGGAAAGATGCACACAGTTGTAAAAATGTTGAGTCTGTGTTTTATAATTGAAGATGCCTAACTGTGTGTGTGTTATACCAAAGATTGTGATGAGACCTGCAAAAAGGCAGAAGGACATCTGTTTCCTACAAAGAGAGACCTCTAGATAGCTAGCCTTTACAATGGTCATAATGGGGCAGGGGAGGATAGTAGGCTTTAGCAGACAGCTTTCTTAAGGCATCTAGATTAGCCTATTTTGAGAGGAAGGCCCTCACTTTCAGTAGGTCCCTTTGTTTCATCTGCCTTCATCTCCAGCTGGGCTCCAGCTTTGAGAAGGGATTGCAGATGGGGAGGTGTCACTAAGTGGGAAAGGGAATTCTCTTTGAGTTTAATAGATCTGTAGGTGAGTAGTGTTCCCTTTTTTGGATAGAATGAGAAGAGGGACCCTAGTTATATTTTAGTAGGATGTCTTAAGACCTAAAAGTCAGAAGTTCAGGGTAAATATAGCAGAAGGCAAAAGAGAGATTTATTTGGGAGACCACTATCCATTTTGTAATATCATGAGGGTGTCTTTGGTAGGTCATGATGTCACTTTATTAGAACTTTTTATTAGGACTGCTGCCAGTGAACAATAGGAAGAATGAAATTCCCAATGATGCGTCTTTTAAGACTCATGTCTACACTGGTTGAGTAGTGTGTACCCCAATCAGAGTGGATAATATTTGTGGATCCAAAGGGGATGAACAAAGTTTTGCTGAGACCTACAATAGTGGTTTACCCATTATTCAATATCAATAGATACACCCATTTGAATGCAGAGTTCCAAACAACAGCAAGGATAGATAAGAAAATCTTCCTTAGTGATCAGTGCAAAGAAATAGAGGAAAACAACAGAATGGGAAAGACTAGAGATCTCTTCAAGAAAATTAGAGATACCAAGGGAATATTTCATGCAAAGATTGGCTCAATAAAGGACAGAAATGGTATGGACCTAACAGAAGCAGAAGATATTAAGAAGAGATGGCAAGAATACACAAAAGAACTGTACAAAAAAGATCTTCATGACCCAGATAACCACAATGGTGTGATCACACCTAGAGCCAGACATCCTGGAATGTGAAGTCAAGTAGGCCTTAGGAAGCATCACTATGAACAAAGCTAGTAGAGGTAATGGAATTCCAGTTGAACTATTTCAAATCCTAAAAGATGCTGTGAAAGTACTGCACTCAATATGCCAGCAAATTTGGAAAACTCAGCAGTGGCCACAGGACTGGAAAAGGTCCGTTTTCATTCCAATTCCAAAGAAAGGCAATGCCAAAGAATGCTCAAACTACCACACAATTGCACTTATCTCACACGCTAGTAAAGTAATGCTCAAAATTCTCCAAGCCAGGCTTCAGCGATACATGAACTGTGAACTCCCAGATGTTCAAGCTGGATTTAGAAAAGGCAGAGGAACCAGAGATCAAATTGCCAACATCCTCTGGATCATCAAAAAGGCAAGAGAGTTCCAGAAAAGCGTCTATCTCTGCTTTATTGACTATGCCAAAGCCTTTGACTGTGTGGATCACAATAAGCTGTGGAAAATTCTTAAAGATGTGGGAATACCAGACCACCTGACCTGCCTTTGAGAAATCTGTATGCAGGTCAGGGAGCAACAGTTAGAACTGGACATGAAACAACAGTCTGGTTCCAAATCGGGAAAGGAGTACATCAAGGCTGTATATTGTCACCCTGCTTCTTTAACTTAAATGCAGAGTATATCATGAGAAACACGGGGCTGGATGAAGCACAAGCTGGAATCAAGATTGCTGAGAGAAATATCAATAACCTCAGATATGCAGATGACACCACCCTTATGGCAGAAAGCAAAGAAGAACTAAAGAGCCTCTTGAAGAAAGTGAAAGAGGAGAGTGAAAAAGTTGGCTTAAAGCTCAATATTCAGAAAACCAAGATCATGGCATCCAGTCCCATCACTTCATGGCAAATAGATGGGGAAACAGTGGAAACAGTGGCTGACTTTAATTTTTTGGGCTCCAAAATCACTGCAGATGGTGATTGCAGCCATGAAATTAGAAGACGCTTACTCCTTGGAAAGAAAGTTATGACCAACCTAGACAGCATATTCAAAAGCAGAGACATTACTTTGCCAACAAAGGTCCATCTAGTCAAGGCTATGGTTTTTCCAGTAGTCATGTATGGATGTGAGACTTGGACCATAAAGAAGGCTGAGCACCAAAAAATTGATGCTTTTGAACTGTGGTGTCAGAGAAGACTCTTGAGAGTCCCTTGGACTGCAAGGAGATCCAACTAGTCCATCCTAAAGGAGATCAGTCCTGAGTGTTCATTGGAAGGACTGAAGTTGAAGCTGAAACTCCAGTACTGTGGCCACCTGATGCAAAGAGCTGACTCATTTGAAAAGACCCCGATGCTGGGAAAGATTGAAGGCAAGAGGACAAGGGGACGACAGAGGATGAGATGGTTGGATGGCATCACTGACTCAATGGACATGAGTTTGAGTAAACTCTGGAAGCTGGTGATGGACAGGGAAGCCTGGCGTGCTGCCGTCCATGGGGTCACAAAGAGTCAGACACAACTGAGCGACTGAACTGAACCGAACTGACAATAGTAGTGTCAGCAGTAGAATACCGGTAAGGGTAAACCCGGAGTAGGCCCCCATAAGTATTCATCGTTGTGCGGCCACAGTGATCTGTGCCTACAAACTGGGGCGACTGCTCAATACAATCAGTTTGCTAATGAGTACAGAGGCCTTTGCTCCTTGGTGTGATCTCCATTGGCCATGGTGCCAGGACAGAAGAGGCACAGAAATCACATTGGGAGGCCAGGGTTTTGGTTACAGCCAGTGGCATTGGGATACCAGGGTGCCTGGCACCGTGTTTAAGAGTCCAAGAACCACAATGACCAGGCCTGTAGAGCCAAAGGAATGGAGATGCTATGTGAGTTAATAAATGTAGCAAGTGGGTCAGCTATGGCATTAAAGTGAGCCTCTTCAATGGGACCTTTAGAGTGAGATGTGTCATGGGAGACTAATTATAAAATGTGAGGTCTGAGAAAGAATATATTCCCAATATTGAAGGTCCCATAGGTCACAATCCTGAATATGAATCCATTTTGTACCTACTGATTAGACCAGTGACCCATTAACTGCCACCAAGGAGTCTGTAAAAAATATGGACGATCAACATACATTTGTTGAGGGACTCCTGTCCCCATGTGACTGGACCCTTGTGGTCCATCCTTTATTTACCATATCTTGGCAATGGAATGGAAAGAAGCAACTCTCCAGTGGGTTCCATCATATGGGATGGTGGTGCTATTTTTGTCCATGAAATAAATGGATTCCCTTTCTCCTGGACTCAAGGGGCCTTGTAAATGGCTTACAGGGCCAGGTGAAGGGACATCTTTCTCAGACAAGCGCATTCTACAAAACATGAGAATTAGTGTGTAAGGTTTCCACAGTAAAGAAATCACCAGATGCCGCTGGTGGCATTGTTAGAGGGGTAATTTTTAGAGTAACCTACAAGGGCTACCTGGGATGTTGTTGGGGTGACCTCCATTCAGATTGAGCTGATTTTCTTGTGATTGCCTACATAGATCTTAATGAAATATATAGATGGGATATATGTTGCTTCTAGAAGCCAAATAGGTGAGTAGATTTGGGGCTTGTTTGAGAGGCTGGGTATTAGGGTTATTGAAGTTGGTTTGAAGTAGCCTTCTGGGGACGAAATGATGCCCCCAAATTAAACTGAAGTGGTGTGTGGAGTCTTGAATCTTTTAGGGTGTGGTTAGTCAGAATCTGAACCACTCACATAAATACAATGGAATACTACTCAGTTATTAAAAAAGAATGAAATAATGCCACTTGCAGCAACATGGATGCAAGTAGAGATTATCATACTTAGTGAAGTAAGTCAGAGAATATTATATCACTCATATGTGAGATCTAAAATACGGCACAAAGAAATCTATCTATGAAACACAAAGAGACTCATAGACTTAGAGAACAGACTTGTGATAGCCAAGGGGTGGGAAGAGGGAAAGGGATGGACTGGGAGTTTGGGGTTGGTAGATACAAACTATTACATTTAGGACCTTACATTAAGGTCCTACTGTATAGCATAGGGAACTATATTCAGTATCCTGTTATAAACTGTAATGGAAAAGAATATTTTAAAAAGGAATGTATTTTAAAAAAATAATCTGGACCACAGTGTGAATGTCTTGTGCAATAGCTTCATGAATTTTTGACCTTGGTAGCATATTGTCAGTCTAAAATGGTGGCTGGTGTTTGCTGCTGCTGCTAAGTCACTTCAGTCGTGTCCGACTCTGTGCGACCCCATAGACGGCAGCCCACCAAGCTCCCCCGTCCCTGGGATTCTCCAGGCAAGAACACTGGAGTGGGTTGCCATTTCCTTCTCCAATGCCTGAAAGTGAAAAGTGAAAGTGAAGTCGCTCAGTCGTGTCCAACCCTTAGCGACCCCATGGACTGCAGCCCACCAGGCTCCTCTGTCCATGGGATTTTCTAGGCAAAAGTACTGGAGTGGGGTGGGCTGGTGTTTGAGAACAGAGCAAACCCATAAAGGTCCTGTCTGTGTACATGGTGGGGATATTGATGTAGCCCACAGGTAATTTAGTGTAGCCCACAGGTAATCTCATAGATTGATGAAAATTGTGGCTATGAGGCTGGAGAAGTGGGGATAGAATAAAATATATTAGCAAGATCAGTAACTCCAGGGATCTGCCTCATGGAATGTATTCTCCCCCAACCCCCTCTGCCAATGATATTTATAAGCTTTCTTGTCTAAGGAGTCTTACTCTTAATTGTCAGGATTTGAGTTTTCACCCTTGGGCTTCTCTTTAGTGGTGGAATTAATTTGTGAATTTTCCTTTTTAGAGTTTAATAAGGCTGTGACATGTTGAAATGCTCAGGCATTAAGGAGGATTCATAGTCTCTGTCAATGACCTTTAAGAGTGCATTAGGTTTTTGGCTTTTGTGTTTTTGAATCTTTAGGAGGTGGGAAGATAAAGCCATTTAACATTTGAGTTTTAGCTCCTGGGTGCCAAGGTTGAGCCCCTCTGTGCCCCTGAAGATCAGAATCTTTATGGAAAAATCAAGGGTAGGAACAGCTGCAGATGTGCTTGGTGCTTTAAGTGTTCTAATTAACCATTTTTCTAATTCATCGTTTCCCCTGGGGGGATGAGCCTCACCACCCAGTGATAGCTCTGCTTCCCAGCTCACCTGGGGACCCCCGACTGGCTCACTGGGGCTGCAGTGATGGAGCACCATCACAATTGCGCTGGAGGAGACAGACACAAGCTGGAAGTTCGACTTGAGGGCTGCTGGTGAGGAGCCTGGCGGGCTACAGTCTATAGGGTCACAGAGAGTGAGATACGACTAACAAAGACTTAGCATGCATGGCACCAGACCAGTCATCAGTGGAAATCCAAGTGCTATGACTTTGCCAAAGAGCTTGACACTTTCTTAGAAAGTTAAACATAAACTTGTCATAAAACCCAGAAAGTCGACTCCTAGTTATGTATTCAAGATCAGCAAAAACATATGTCCATACAAGTGACTTGGATGTGGATGTTTGTGGCAATGTTTTCCATAATAGCCAAACAATGGAAATAATCCACATGTCCAGCAACGGTGAAAAGATAAAACACAGTGTATCTGTACAGGAAATACCATTTAGCAATAAAAGGGAATGAAATATTAATAAATTACTCCAACACAGATGAACCTCAAGTCATGCTAAGTGGAAGAAGCCAGACACAAAATATCATATGAGACAGAGACACAAGCAGATTAGTGACTGGGATGGGAAGTGGGGTAGAAATTAGGTACAAGGGAGTAATGGAATCATTCTAAAACTGGGTTGTCGTGATGGTTGTGTAAATCTTTAAAGGTACTAAATATCATTAAATTGTGCTCTTAAGCTTTTTGTGTTCAGCAGAACATACATGTTTTCATCCATGGTATTTTGCTCCGTGTGTACGCTTTAATGTAGTGTATGTGCTTACCTGGGTGGAAGGTGGCACATATAAATACTGCTGTGTTGTGAAGTTGACCAAATTTGCAAAGTCTTTTTAGGTCATTTACGTAGTTACCCACAACACCGAGAAATAGATATTCAAAGTTTTCCCTTAGCGGTGAGGGAGTGGGAGGTACAAACTATTGGGTATCGGATAGGCTACAAGGATGTATTATACAACACGGGGAATAAAGCCAGTATTTCGTAATAACTGTAAATGGAGTTTAACCTTTAAAATGGTATAAAAAGTAAAATAAAATTTAAACATTAAAAAAATAAACAAAAGCAAAAACCAGAAAAGCCCCATAATGTTTCTCATTAGCATTCCGATTTCCTAAATTTTCCCTCCTTCCCCTGTTTTCTAAATAGTTTGAGTCAGGTTTGAAATGCCATTTGTTTATTTATTTATTTTTTAGATTTTTTTTTTGATGTGGACTATTTTTAAAGACATTATTAGCTTTGCTACAATATTGTTTGTTTTATGTTTTGTTTTTCTGGCCATGAGGCATGTGGGATGTTAGCTCCCCAACCATGGCCCTAACCCCCTGCATTGAAAGGTGAAGTCTTAACTGCTGAACTGCCAGGGAAGTCCCTAAAATGCTATTTATTTAAGATAGAGAATAATCACCTGGGTGTGAGTGATCACCTGTGATGCATGGGATGTTATATCAAGCTCCACAAAATCAAGAAGGATTTTTGTTTATTAATATTACAGAACAGCAATTATTGGGCTGCTCCCAGGTACTGGGCTTTGCAGCTTTATCTGTGTGACCTCGTTGAATTCCCACAGGGATGCTCTTCTATAGGACTATTGCTATTCCCCTGGTACAGAAGGAGACACAGATCATTAGTCACTTGTCCCAGGCCACATAGCCAAGAGGGGCAGCTGACGAACTTCAGAGGCTGTGCTCTAGATGGAGAAATAGGGGCAGGTCACACTGTGTCCCATGTTGAATGTAGAGTGATCTTTCCAGACATTTGGGGGACCATGGGAGGAAACAGCAGGGAATGGTCATGAATGACTGAGACCCGTGGGAATGGAGAGCCTTGGTGACATGTGGGGATGAGAGCCTAGGAGGCTGGGGACCAGCCCAGAGGGGACCATTGAATCCTGCCGTTGAATAAAGGAAGAGTAATGAACAAGGATGCAGAACGGACCAAGCTCCTGGCTTCATCAGCTAGCCAGGGGCCGATGTCCCTGCACTCCAGGATGATAATCCAGGGCCCCCAGTCTGGAAAAGAACCCCACCCCTGGGCTTCCTCAGTACAGAGTCTTCACCATTTCTTTGGATGGGAGATTAGAGGCTCCCCAGTCTGTGTGGGTGAGCATAGAGTCTGTGCTGACCTTGGGGGCTGAGGCTGTCTGCTGGTGGCCACCTCCAGAAACTAGCCTTCTCAGCTTACAAGGAAAACCACAAACCAGTCCTGAGAAAGTGCACTGAGAGCCCACGACGTACTTCACCCAAGTTGGAGCTAACCAAAGCAGACAGCTTGCTTCTCCTGAGGTTTATTTAATGTGTGTGTGTGTGTGCGTGCACACGCAGTCTTAAGCACAGATTCTCCTTTTATTCCCACCCAGTAGGTCCTGTTGGTGAGATTGCCCTGTACATTGAGGAAGAGCCAGGGAACACACACACACACCACCCTCATCATGAATTTCATTAAGAGCAAGTCTCCTAATGATTCTGTCTCCTGACTCAGTCACAACAAGGGGTGTTTCTTTTGTTTTGAAAATATTCCTCCCAGAAGTACTGCTTCTGGCACCCAGTCAAAGGTTCTTAATGGCTTCCTTCATCCATCCAGCGGATATTCACACTGCAGGAGACTTCTGCTCTTATCACAGAGGTGGATGGATATGCAGGTGGTGTCTAATTTGATTTGGGTGAAAACAGCCTGCTTTCCTTAGGGAGCAGTTGCTAAGTTCAGCTCAGCGTTTGTGGCAAAGCACATCAATTCTCTAATTCTAGACATTTTCCAAGGCTCCACTCTGGTCAGTCAGGGGTCTTGGATCTGTGGCAATCCTGAACAAGCATCAGTCACTGCTCTCAAACCAATTCAGAGGGAGCAGCAGGCACCCGTGATGCCCATCCTGTGGAAGTGCTGTCATGGAAACATGTCCAGGGCAGCCCAGGGGCAGCTGGACAGGTGAGGGTGCCAGCATTGAATCCTGAAGCCTAAACAGATATTCTGCCAGCAAGCAAAAAGGGAAGACATTCATGATATGTGGGAAAGCTCGGGGATATACAAATAAGATGTCTTTGTGAAGCTGAAACTCTTTCAAGGAGGCTGAACCCTGGGGTGTGAGTGGAGAAGTGATAGGCAGATGCTGGGAAAAAGAGGGGTGCTCCTAGCCAAATAATTCAGGGATTATCTCACAAGTCAGGGGAACCCACCAAAGGGTTTTAGGAGGGGTGATGTAATTTGGAGAGCAGACTCTGGGGCTAGTGTCAGGCAGCGTTGAGGCTCAGCCAGGTTGACCACACTAGTTATTCAGCTAGTGGGCGTGAAGCTGAATCTGGCTTCTGTACACTGGTATACTGAATTAAACCTTGGAGTTTGGGGTGAAGTAGAAAAGAATAGCTTTATTGCTTTGTCAAGCAAAGGGGGCCATAGCAGGCTGATGCCCTCAAAACTGTGTGTCCCAACTTGGAGCAGGTAGTGAGGAGTTTTAGAGTAATGGTTCAAAGAGGGTATGATCAGCTTATGGCCATTCTTCTGATTGGTTGGTGGTGAAGTAAGTGGGAGTCTGTGTCATCAACCTTCTGGTTCCAAGCAATCCAGTGTCTGTGTGCTTGTGGGCAGCATACCTTCATTAACTGTTAACTTCTCCCACATGGTTGGGGTTTCAGTATCTGCAAAACAGCTCAAAGATACCTTGTGTGTATCCCTTGAGGGGGAACCAGGACCCTGCCCCAAGGCTGCACTATTGTTTCTTTTGATTGCTCCTCCTTTGTCTCTGCATCCTCTCCCTTCCCTAATTAACAGCTATTTATTTGAACCTGCTCCTTGGAACTCAGGGAAGGTCATGGAGGTTGAACGAAGCCTATTTACTATAATCAAGAAATGGGGACACAGAAAAGGCTTTCGTTCCCAGGAGTCCCACAGGGTTCTGCTCATTATCAAAAGAACAGCAGCGCCAGTCCCTACCCCATCTCTTAGTTTCCCAGGAATACCAGACGGGGCTACTTTGTTGAGTAGATGCCTGCACTTTGGGGACCATGCCTGGCACCAGGGGTCCAGCATCTCTCTGCTTGGGGTCTATTGTGAACATCTCCCCCTGTGTACATGATGGATTGAAAGAGGGAAGGATCTGAGAAACCAGGCAGGAGGCCATTCAGGGTCAGACCTTCACATGGACTTACACACAGACTTACACTCTCATCCCATTAATTTAAGGAGAACCATGAGGGATTTGGATCCTCTCGTCTTGGCGACTGAATAGACTTGGGGTGGGGGACGGTGAAAGGAAACTGGGCAAGGTCACAGGTATGTGCGGTTCGTGCCTCTCAGGGTAGTGGGAGAGTTAAATGAGATAACATGATACACTCGGATAATGTGCTTATTCTACCACATTTTATCAGAGCTCAGCAGAGAGGAATTAATCAATGAATCTCAGTTTGTGTCACAGTAGAACCTCTAGAGCCAATTCTTCCTCATCATGTCTGTCTGTGGTGTTCCAGATTATTAATGTCATGTGCACTAATAAGAATTGAATTTTATATTATAATTAGAAACACCTAACTCCTGTGTGTAATAAATTATATGGTTTGAGAGCCTCCATGGCTTATTTTTATTGTTTTCTAAGTATGTTGTTAAATAGTTAGAAAACCAAGGGGTACTATTAAATAATATTTTCTAGGAAAAGCGTATATGTGGTTTAGACTAGTGTTAGTGCCTGGCGTCTATTAAAGTGCTGTTTATGTAAGTGTCATATGTCAACACTAAAAGACATATGAAAATTAGCAATTCTCTGCCCATTTTCCCCACCACCCCGCAGCAATAACTTCCAGTCCCAACAGCTATTTGTCTTATATTTACCTGCGTATTTCTGCATAATGTGCTCTGACGTTTGCTTCTTGATTTTAAAATTTAATTAATTTATGAAGTTTATTTAATTTCATTTAATAATTGAATTTTTAATTTTTGATGTCGATTTATGGCAGAAATAGATTTAGTCCTCTTATTCTCCATCTGCCTTACCAAAAGACAGACAGATGGACAGACACACCTCTTCACACCTCATTCCTCCAGCTTCCCTAGTAGAGCTGAATCAGTTTTTAAGTTAATTCTATACTCAGTTTACATTATCATGAGTTTGTAAATATAAAGCTTGGCTGTATGCTGGACTATGATTACATTTCCTTTTTGTATGTTTTAATATTTATTCTTAAAGAGCAATTTTAGATTCACATCAAAATTGAGAAGAAGGTACAGATTTTCCACATACTCCTTACCTGCCCTGTCCCCTCCAACACACACACACAGACACACACACACACACAGCACACGTGGGCACACAAATCCTCCCTCATTGTCAGTGTTCCCCACCAGATAGTACATTTGTTACAACCGATGAACCTACATTGACACATAATTACTCTAAGTCCATAGTTTACGTTAGAGTTCATGCTTGATGATGTACATTCTGTGGGTTTGGTCAAATGTATAATGACATGTATCCATCATTATAGTATCTTACAGAGTATTTTCACTGCCCTAAAAATCCTGCTGCTTGTTCATTCCTTCCTCCCTCCCCCCAATCCCTGGCAACCAATGATCCTTTTACTATCTCATTAGTTTTGCCTTTTCCAGAATGTCATATATTTGGAATCATACAGCATGGAGCCTTTTCACATTGGCTTCTTTTACTTAGCAATATGTATTTAAAATTCCTCTGTGTCTTTTCATGGCTTGGTAGCTCGTTTCTTTTTAGCACTGAATAATATTCCACTGTTGAATGTACCACAGTTTATTAATTCATTCACCTACTGAAAGAGATCTTTGTTGCTTCCAAGTTTCAGCAGTTGTGGAAAAAACCACTTTGAATATCCATGTGTCTTTGTGTGGTCGTCTTGTTTTTTCTTTTTCTGCTTAATTTTTGTTTGCTTAGTTTTGTGAATAGCTTTCATAAATTTTACTCCATAGTCTCCAAAGGATCTATAAAGTCTCACTCAATATACTCAGTATAGTACAACAATCAGATGAACTATCACATTAATTTTTTTTTCCTAGAAAATAACCCTCTTGGAACTGCCTATTGTCCTGATCCAATCAGAACTCATTCCTCTCAGCCTGCTGCCTTGTTGACATATTAGAATTTCATTTCAGGGTCATCTGTGAATTCTTCTAATTTCTCTCTTAAACTGGGGTCCCTATTTCCTGAATCTCAATTTTTTTTTAAGATACACCCTCATTTTGGTAGACACATCCTACAATAGCTTCCCTAGAAAGGGCTCATGAAAGATAAACTCTTTGAGACTTCACAGGTCTGAAAATACTTTGATTCTACCTTCCTAGTACATCATGCGAAATGCTGGACTGGATGAAGCACAAGCTGGAATTAAGATTTCAGGGAGAAATATCAATAACCTCAGACACACAGATGATACCACCCTTATGGCAGAAAGTGAAGAGGAACTGAAGAGCCTCTTGATGAAAGTGAAAGAGAAGTGTGAAAAACCTGGTTTGTTGTTTTGAACTCAACATTAAAAAAATGAAGATCTTAGCATCCTGTCCTGTCACTTTGTGGCAAGTAGATGGGGAAACAATGGAAACAGCGACAGACTTTATTTTCTTGGGCTCCAAAATCACTGCAGGTGGTGACTACAGCCATGAAACTGAAAGACACTTGCTCCTTGGAAGAAAAGCTATGGCAAACTTAGACAACATATTAAAAAGCAGAGGCGTTACTTTGCCAACAAAGGTCCATCTAGTCAAAGCTATGGTTTTTCCAATAGTCATGTATGGATGTGAAAGCTGAACCATAAAGAAAGCTGAGCACCGAAGAATTGATGCTTTTGAATTGTGGTGTTGGAGAAGACTCTTGAGAGTCCCTTGGACAGCAAGGAGATCAAGCCAGTCAATCCTAAAGGAAGTCAGTCCTGAATATTCCTGAAGGAATCCTGAAGGACTGATGCTGAAGCTCCAGTACTTTGGCCACCTGATGTGAAGAACTGACTCCTTAGAAAAGACCCTGATGCTGGGAAAAACTGAAGGCAGGAGGAGAAGGGGACGACAGAGGATGAGATGGGTTGGATGGCATCACTGACTCGATGGACATGAGTTTGATCAAGCACTGGGATGGTGATGGACAGGGAAGCCTGGCATGCTGCAGTCCGTTGTGTCGCAAAGAACTGGACACGACTGAGCAACTGAACAGAACTGAAACTGAGACTAGGCTCTTAGGTGATGTAGTAAAGAATCTGCTTGCCAATGCAGGAGATGTAGGAGGCATGTGTTCGATCCCTGGGTTGGGAAGATCTCCTGGAGGAGGAAATGGCGACCCACCCCAGTGTTCTTGCCTGGAAAACTCCATGGACAGAGGAGCCTGATGGGCTACAGTCCATGGAATCACAAGAGTTGGACATGACTGAGCACACAACCTAGGACTAGAATTCTAGGTTGGAAACCTCTTTCACTCAGACTCTCAAAGGCATTGCTCAATTGTCTTCTAGCTTCCAGTGTTGTCATTGGAAAATCTGGTGTCATTTTGATGTCTGATTCATACATACATTTATTTATGCATTCATTTATTATTTTCCACTCAACAAGTATCTCTGGAACAATTTCTTCACCTCCTATGTGTCAGCCTCTCTTCTAGGTTATGGCCAACCAGAACAAAGCAGATGAAAGTTTCTGACTTTATTTCAGAGCTTACATTCTGATCTTTTATTTTTCTCTCTCTCTCTCTCTCTGTCTCCTGAGGATACTCCAGTCCCTCACTGGGGGATATAAGCTTGGCTGTGATTCTGAGAGTCCAGTAGAAGGAGTGTTTAGGGGTCTCCTGTTTGGTATATATATGTAGTGTGTTGTGCTAACTTGCTTCAGTTGTGTCCAACTCTTTGTGACCCCATGGACTGTAGCCCACCAGGCTTCTCTGTCCATGGGATTCTCCAGGAAAGAATACTGGAGTGGATTGCTATGCCCTCCTCCAGGGGATCTTCCTGACCCAGGGATCAAACCTGCGTCTCTATGTCTCCTGCACTGGGAGGTGGGTTCTTTACCACTAGTGCCACCTGGGAAGCCCAATATATACATGGACCTTCACTTAATCATCCCTGTTTCCACTGTAGTACCTGACCACACTCTCCTGTGTCCTGAAGTCTTCAAGTTCCTCTGGTTTTGTTTCTCCAGAGACTATCAGTTGTGTATCCTGCTGGTGTGCATAAGGGCTGGCTAGAGAGGAGCTAGGGGTCCTCCTGTGTTAACTGACCCTCCAATCTACAGTGCTTCTCTCTGTTTCTGGGGTTCCTCATGCTTATAATTCCTGTACCTCTCTGAGGTTCTGTGGTTCAAACCCACGTGTTTCTTATTGGCATTCCCCTCTGCAGGCATATAGGTTGGAGTTTTCTTTGCTTCATGAAGTCACTTATGTTTTACCCATCAACTTTTAATCTTAGAAAAAATTGTTTAAATCTCTCATTTTCTTTTCTTTTTAATCTCTTTCTTTTATGGCTTTATATCTTTATTCCTTTTCAAAAAATTACTGGGACTTTAGAAGGAAGCAGAGATAAATACATGCATTTATTCCACTATGTTTAATCAGAAATTGTACCATATCTTTCCCAAATTTTAAATGAAATGAATATGTAATTTTTATGTTAATGTATGTATACTGTTTTAATTTCAAAGGGGATTGTTGGGCCATTTCAAGTTTTTAAAAAGTGTAGTATTTCACACATTAAATAGCAAAATTACCTGGTGTGTATATAGTTGAAATGATCTCAAAATAGCAGCCCTCATTTCATTATTATGGCTTTCCTGATGGGGCTAAGGTAAGGTATGTATTTGCAACTTAAGGCTTACTTTACCCACTCTGAAGAGATGGTCCAAAGTACAGAGAAATAGTTTTCTGTTAGAATTTGTACTCAAGGTTGATCTCTTTTCTTTCATTGGAGCTATGTTTTTATATTAATTTTAAAATAGTTGTTATATATTAATTTAACATCTAAGACTAAAATGACTTTTCCACTCTGTTGGTTGGCATTCAATATTAGTCTCTTTTGTTGTCAAAGAAAATGTCAAAAGTAGTACTAGCTGCTCCAGTCAAAATTTTTCTTGTTTTATATGTCATGTCAAAGAAAGGATGGTGCCCACATGGGACAAATAGGGCCTTCATAATTTAAAATAAAACCAAACATAGAAACAGAGCTAACCATTCTCTTGTCCTGGGATTTCCTCCTTGTGACATCAGTTAGGACTTGCCCTGGTATCTGAGTAGGGAGCAGCATCCTTCAAAGTGCTGGAGAATCTTTAGTTAGTTAATTCAGTTGCTCAGATGTATCTGACTCTTTGTGACCCCATGGACTGCAGCATGCCAGGCTTCCCTGTCCATCACCAGTTCCCGGAGCCACTCAAACTCATGTCTGTCATGTCAGTGATGCCATCCAACCATCTCATCCTCTGTCGTCCCCTTCTCCTCCCACCTTCAATCTTTCCCAGCATCAGGATATTTTCCAGATAATCAGTTCTTCACTTCAGGTGGCCAAAGTATTGGAGCTTCAGCATCAGTCCTTCCAGTGAATATTCAGGGCTCATTTCCTTTAGGATTGACTGGCTTGATCTCCTTGCAGTCCAAGGGACTCTCAAGAGTCTTCTCCAACACCACAGTTCAAAAGCATCAATTCTTCGGCGCTCAGCTTTCTTTATAGTCCAACTCTCACATCCATACATACTACTGGAAAAACCATAGCTTTGACTAGATGGACCTTTGTTGGCAAAGGAATGTCTCTGCTTTTTAATATGCTGTCTAGTTTGTTCATAGCTTTTCTTCCAAGGAGCAAGTGTCTTTTAGTTTCATGACTCCAGTCACCATCTGCAGTGATTTTGAGCTCCCCAGAATAAAGTCTGTCACTGTTTCCCCATCTACTTGCCATGAAGTGATGGGACCAGATGCCATGATCTTTGTTTTCTGAATATTGAGTTTTAAGCCAACTTCTTCACTCTCCTCTTTCACTTTCATCAAGAGGCTCTTTAGGTCTTCTTTGCTTTCTGCTATAAGGGTGGTGTCATCTGCGTATCTGAGGTAACTGATATTTCTCCTCGCAGTCTTGATTCCAGCTTGTGCTTCATCCAGCCCGGCATTTTGGATGATGTACTCTGCATATAAGTTAAATAAGCAGAGTCTTGGGGAATCTTGGAGAATCTTGGGGAAGCTAATTAAGCATGCAGATCCCTGGGCCCCGCCCAGAGGCTGGACTTAGGTGGTGCAGTCATCTGCAAGCAGCAAGTATGCTGGATAATTCTGATCAGGTTAATGACCCTTTGAGAATCCCAACTCTGTAGGATCCATGAGGCCTGAAACAGCATGGCTTAAATAATTTTTTTATTTAGTCTTTAGCTTTCATGTGCCCAAATTTGTTCAGCTAAGAGTTTGGGCATCTTAAAGCTATATGATCCACTTAAGCAAAATAGTTTCTTTAGCTGGCATGTTTTCCTCTTCAGTATGCTATTGTAAACCACTTTAAAGCAATATTAAACTTGTATCTTTTTTTAAAAAAAATTGTGTCTTTGGTTTTTATAAATGTATTATAAATTCATTATGAAAAGCTTAGAAAATAATGAAAATTGTAAAAAAGAAGATATCTTCGAGAATGACAACTATCTCACCATTGAAAGTTACTTACTTTTATCATATGGGTGTGTTTTCTTCCAAGAAAAAAATAGCCATTTTGTATCTTTCTTTTTTTTATTTAATGTTACTAGGAGCCTAAAAATTCTTTATAAATAAATATTTTACGTGACTGTTCTTTCCTCGTCTGAGACTGCCATAGTTGAATCATTCACTTCAATTTCTATTTTTACTATCATCCATTTCCATAACACTTATTGACATTGATATGTTATATATTTGATAATTGACTGTTTCACCCTGAAAAATGTAAGCTCACATAGGGCAGAATTCAAAGTTTAATTTCCACCCCAACTGCCCCTGTACTCAGTGCCCAGAACAGTGTCTGGAACATGATAGATACATTCCATAAGTGTTTGCTGAATGAATGCACAGTGGGATGGACATATTTGTGCCCATACTTTTTTTACTTTACAGATTCTTTTCTCTAGAGTTATTAACAATTTTAAAACTTCGATACCTATTGATATTTTATCAGGTCTGAAAGGAATGGGTGATAAGTTGCCTCAGGAGCCTCAATTCCAGCTCTGTGCGACCCCATAGACTGTAGCCCACCAGGCTCCTCTGTCCATGGGATTCTCCAGGCAAAAATACTGGAGTGGGTTGCCATATCCTACTCCAGTGATCTTGCTGATCTAGGGACCAAACCTGCATCTCTTATGTCTCCTGCACTGGCAGGCGAGTTCTTTACCATTAGAGCCACTAAACGTGCCAACTTAGACTCCTACTTCTATGGGAATTCTCATTGCATCAGACCTTTCTTACCCTAAGTATTATTATGTTTTTATTTTTGTTAGTTTGATGGGTGAAAATGGTATCTGTTTAATTTCAGTTTCTTTGATTATTGATAGTTGAATATTAAACTATTAATATATCTTAAAAGTTCAAGGTAACAAACAATTTGATGATGCTTTATGTTTTTATTTTTTGGTTATTGGTGTTCAATAATTATTAAAAGCAAGTTTTTCTCTGTATGTCTGTATGTTTAACAAGATGATGTGGAAATGTGGAATTTCTGCACCATAGAGAAAAGGTAGATATTATTATTATTTTTCCAAATGTAGAATGTTCATTAATTTCTTTTCATTAAAAATTTTTATTATAGTTGATATATAATATTGTGTAAGTTACAAGTGTACAATTCACAGTTTTTAAAAGTTATACTCCATTTATAGTTACTATAAAATATTTCTTCTCCTCCCTCTCTTATACAGTGTATCCTTGTTGCTTATTTTATACATAGTACTTTGTACATCTTATTTCCCTGCCTCTGTTTTGCCCCCTCCCTTCCCTCTCCCCACTGGTAACCACTAGTTTGTTCTCTATATTTGTGTTTCTGCTTCTCTTTTTGTATTCACTAGTTTGTTGTATTTTTCAGATTCTGCATGATCATACAGTATTTGTCTTTCTCTGACTGACGATTTCACATAGCATAATGCCCTTCAAGTCCATCTATGTTGCTTCAAATGGCAAAATTTCATTAGTTTCTTGAGTCATATGAAGAAGCCAGAAAAGTTGGGATGTGACCTGTCCATGGTCTCAGATATCTGTTGTCTTGGACCAGTAAGCTGGCTATAAATATGATACCCGTCAGGTGTCTATTCTTTAACCAGCGGAAAAGTACAACTCCATCATTGCTTATGAGCTCATACTGTGAAATTGTATTTCTTGGCTGTATTTTTTCCTGCTAGCATGTTTTTAGCATATTGGTCATAAAGAAACAATAATAATAAGCTGGAACTACATACGGTGTTTTGAAACCAAGACTTTCATTCATTGCATCACAGCGAATTGGTGGGGTGGGAAAGGCCCATATCCACCCACCTGTCTGGATGGTTGTAATGGCCTCTGTGTCACCCAGTGTGTATCTAGAACAGAGTCTCAAAACAATGAGCTGTGAGGGGTCTTTTTCTCTATAAAACCCATTTGGCTACTCTCTTATAGTAACTCCCCATTTCACTCAGAAAAAGAGCCAAAGTCCTCCCAGTGGTTTGAGTCATCATAAAATCCTAGCCCCACTGCCTCCCTGACTGCATCCCTTTCAGTTCTCCTGTCGATTCACTGCTCAGTCACGTGGAACACCAAGCTGTTTCTAGAGCACACTATGCTCTGTTGCCTTCTCCCAGACCGTATCCTCCGGCTGGACCACTGCTTCCTGACCCTCACCCCCAAAGATGCACTCCTCCTGTTCCTTCCACTCATTGAGACCTTCCTCCAGGTTATCAGCTCACTGAGACAGCCCCATCCGGCCTGTCGGCTATGCAGCCCCCACTTCTGGAACCCCTCCTGTTATTCTTTCCCATCTGGGTTGGTCTCTTTGTCACTTTTCACCCAATGGCCTGAGATAAATTTTATTTCAGGTTTTGTCTATCTTCTGTCACTCAGAAGTCAGCTCCCTGTGGCCAGGACTATGTGCCTCTTTCCTTAGCTGGGCCTGGAATAATTCCTGGTAGAAACTGAATCAACGTTCGCCGCATTCATTCCTGTTTTACATGAAGAACACGAGGCCCATGGAAATGACTTTGCCACCATCACATAGGGAGCAGGTTTAAGACTGGAGATCTGAGCTGGAACCCCTGTTTCCAGCTATGTATTTAAGGCAGAAAGGAGCACATCACTGGCTTTCTGAATTACTCCTTTTTTTTAAGTTAAAAATGTGTTTTACTTAGTCTTTATTGGCATATAATTGCTTTACAATGTTATGAGAGCTTCTGCTGTACAACATAATGAATCAGTTATATGTATACATATATCCCCTCCATCGTGCACCTCCCTCCCTGCTCCCCTTCCCACCCCTCTAGGTCATCACAGACTGCTGAGCTGAGCTCCCCATGCTATACCACAGGTTGCCACTAGCTGTCCATTTTACTTGTTGTTTAGTCACTAAGTCGTGTCTGACTGTTTTGTGACCCCATGGACTGTAGCCTTTCAGGCTCCTCTGTCCATGGGATTTCCCAGGCAGGAATATTGGAGTGGGTTACCATTTCCTTCTCCAGGGGATCTTCCTGATCAGGGATCGAACCTGCGTCTTCTACATTAGCAGGCAAGTTCCTTACTGCCAGGCCATCCTCTTCCTTTGTTTTTACAGTGGGCTCTGTTGTTCTTCTAGTTTCTCCTTGCTTCACTGTAGACTGGGTAGCCTCTTCTTGTCAAAAATCCAAACAAATCTCAATTATAAACCCCTGCTCTGTCTTTAAGCTGTGGTTGTTTACTAAGATGACTGCTCTCAAAGCAGTGTATCACTATTCTGATCACACCTTGAAGGAATGTGCTTCAAATACCTTCACAGAAGCACTGGGAAGAAATCCCTTTTATGAAAAAGTTATGGATGTGCTTTTAAATAGATGCCCTAACTTTCTTTTCTTTATCCTCCATCTCAAGATGAAATCTACCTGACCTTCAGAACAAGGAGCACAAAGAGTTCTCCTCATTTACGTGTCCTTTGGTGAAAGTCACATGTCTTCACTGGGGTGCACTCAAGAGGCCACTTGGCCTGTGATGCCAGTACCCTCAGGTGGCCTCAGAGAAAGCTGATAGGGTGAGGGGATCAGGTGGCACCGTGGGTTCCCCACTCTGTTTCAGTCAGAGATGTGGCTCTTTCACCAGTTTGATGTATTAAGCATTTGTATTCAATTTTATTAGTAAAAGAAAGGTTTCATAACAAAAGTTTGAGAGCCAAGTGGTTAGCCATTTCACAGCTGAGGCCCAGAGAGTCTCCATACACACAAGCTTCTTTAGCTCCCAGTCCAGGCTTTTCTCGGAGAAGGCAATGGCACTCCACTCCAGTACTCTTGCCTGGAAAATCCCATGGATGGAGGAGCCTGGTGGGCTGCAGTCCATAGGGTCTCTAATAAGAGTCGGACACGACTGAGCGACTTCACTTTCACTTTTCACTTTCATGCATTGGAGAGGGAAATGGCAACCCACTCCAGTGTTCTTGCCTGGAGAATCCCAGGGACGGGGGAGCCTGGTGGGCTGCCGTCTATGGGGTCGCGGAGTCGGACACGACTGAAGCCACTTAGCAGCAGCAGCAGCAGCCAGGCTTTTCTTCACCAGCTCCTGGTTTTATGGCCTGTAACAGTTTTAAAACTGAGAACCACATGCATAATTATCACCTGACATGCTCATTGGAAATGAAAAGCCTGGACCCCTACTTCGAGTCTAGGGCATTAGAATCCTGTGTCCCAGGAATATGCGTTTCTAAACAAGCCAGTTGTCCATGTTTGTCCTGGGGCTTTCTCTCAACATTCACCCCCCTCAGCACAACACCAGGCTGCTTCCTCGTTATCCGGCATGGCACCTACTCCACATCGGCCACTGTTAGACCTTCATTTCCCTCCTCCACAACCCTCTCCTTCAGGTATTTCATATTAGTAGGGGAGGGCATGAGCCCACATTTGTAGAGTGACCCATGCAGCTGTACACGGTAAGTCCTCTATGTATGAATGAGTTCCATACTGAGAGCATGTTCGTAAGTCCAGTTTGTTCATTAGTCCGACAAAGTTAACCTCAGTACCCCACTAACACAATTGGCTATCTAGTACTGTATTGTAATAGATTTATAAAACTTTTCATACAAACAATACATAAAAAACAATCACAAAAAATAAAACATTTTTAATCTTATAGTACAGTACCTTGAAAAGTACAGTGGTACAGTATAACAGCTGGCATAAGTGCCTGGCATGGAGTGAACAGACAAGTAGAGTTATCGACTGGTGAAGGGAGAGGAAGTCAGAGATGGTAGAGCTGAAGGATTGTCAGCAAAAGGAGATGGAGGGCAAGCTGCAATTTCATTCATACCCGACACTGATGGAACACACGTTTGCATCTTTAAAAGTTCACACCTTGAAGGCTCACGTGTTGGGGATTTACTGTACTTGCTCACCCAGGCAAGTGTCTGGGTCCTTCTGTGGTCTTTTACCCAGAAGTCAAGAGTATCCAGAACCTGCCCAATTGGACTCCACGGTTGTCTGATAAGAAGGCTTCTCCTAGAAGCTATGGGCGCACTAGAGGCTGCAGGGTAGCAAAGTGCACTTTCATTGCACACCTGGAGCCACCCAGTGATGCTTCATGAGAGAGTGGCTACAGGTCGAGGTCTCTCCAGCCTCAAGGGCCCCACAGAATAATGAGCTCCAACCAAGCGCCATCCTTGGATGCTTCCAGGGGTAACTTGTCTAGAATTGTCTTTAGTAATGAGTAATGCATAGCAACAGGGGTTGGTTTTTGCTCCTCCCTTAACAAGATGTCCTGGAGGAGCAGTCCAGACTGGTGTCACAGCTCCCCATGGTGAAAGAGTCCTAGGATCATTCCTCCTTCCTTTCCACCGTCCTCAGCATGTGGTTCTCATCCTCATGTCTGCAAGTCACGGCTATCCCTGGATGGTCTTCACTGCAGTTGTGATGAAGAGAGAAGGGGTGAGGGAAAAGAAGCCTTTGCTTTCCTAACAAGGCTGTGTCTTTATACTTGGAAACTCCTTGTCTGTAATTGTCACATATTCAGCCTGGCAGCAAGGAATTCTAGAAAGAGAAACATTCTGACTTTCCCACCTGAATACTTTTTTTGTTCAGTCGCTATGTCATGTCCAACTCTCTGTGACTCCATGGACTGCAGCATACTAGGCTTCCCTGTCCACCATCTCCTGGAGCTTGCTCAAACTCATGTCCATAAAATTTGTGATTCCATCCAACCATCTCATCCTCTGTTGTCCACTTCTCCTGCCTTCAATCTTTCCCAGCATCAGGGTCTTTTCCAATGAGTTGGTTCTTTGCATCAAGTGGCCAAAGTATTGGAGCTTCAGCTTCATCATCAGTCCTTCCAATGAATATTCAGGATTGATTTTCTTTAGGATAGACTGGTTTGATCTCCTTGCAGTCCCAGGGACTCTCAAGAATCTTCTCCAACACCACAGTTCTTTCAAGGAGCAAGCGTCTTTTAATTTCATGGTTGCAGTCACCATCTGCAGTGATTTTGGAGCCCCCAAAAATAAAGTCTGTCACTGTTGCCATTGTTTCCCCATCTATTTGCTATGAAGTGATGGGACCAGATGCCATGATCTTTGTTTTTTGAATCTTGATTTTAAGCCAGCTTTTTCACTCTTTTCTTTCACTTTTATCAAAAGGCTCTTTAGTTCCTCTTCACTTTCTGCCATAAGGGTGGTGTCATCTGCATATCTAAGGTTATTGATATTTCTCCTGGCAATCTTGATTCCAGCTTATGCTTATTCCAGCCCAGCATTTTGCATGATGTATTCTGCATAGAAGTCAATTAAGCAGGGTGACAATATACAGTCCTTTCCCAATTTGGAACCAATCCATTGTTCCACAACTGGTTATAACTATTGCTTCTTGACCTGCATATAGGTTTCCTAGGAGGCAGGTAAGGTGGTCTGTTATTCCCATCTCTTTATTTATTTTCCACAGTTTGTTATCATCCATACAGTCAAAGAGTTTGAAGTAGTCAATGAAGCAGAAGTAGATATTTTTCTGGAATTCTCTTGCTTTTTATATGACCCAGTGGATGTTGGCAGTTTGATCTCTGGTTCTTCTGGCTTTTCTAAATCCAGCTTGAACATTTGGAGATTCTCAGTTCATATACTTCTGAAGCCTAGCTTGGAGAATTTTGATGATTACTTTGCTAGCATGTGAAATGAGTGCAATTGTGTGGTAGTTAGAACATTCTTTGGTGGTGTTCTTCTTTGGGATTGGAATGAAAAGTGACCTTTTCCAGTCCTGTGGCCAGTGCTGAGTTTTCCAAATTTGCTGGCATATTGAATGCAGCACTTTAACAGCATTATCTTTTAGGATTTGAAATAGCTCAGCTGGAATTCCTGAATACTAGAGGAAGCAAAGTAGGGACTTTTTGAATGGCTTGGGGGCTGTCAGTCCCCTCCCTGCCACAAGGGCACCCCTTGGTTGTATGGAGCAAGCATTTTGTGTAACGCTATTTATACAAAGTGGGCTTCCCAAGTGGCAAAGTGGTTCAGAACCTGCCTGCCAATGCAGGAGACACAAGAGATGCAGGTTGGATCCCAGGGTTGGGAAGATCCCCTGGAGAAGGAAATAGCTTCCCACACCAGTATTCGTGCCTAAAAAATTCCATGGACAGGGGAGCCTGGCTCGCTACAGTCAGTGAGGTTGCAAAGAGTCAGACATGACTGAGCACATTTAATACAAGGTTATCTATACAAAGAGTCTGGATACTTAGAAGAAGAGGGGACTATAGAAACTTTGCTATAGAGCAAAGGATAAGATGTTAAATGAAGCCTCAATAAGATGTGAGGTCCAGATAAAAGTGGAACAGGTACAGAGGAGAATGTGGAGGTGTGGGTAGTGGAATTAGTGGTGGTGGTATAACTAAAGGAAAAAATTGACTGAATAAACATGTAAAGGAACATAAATTGCGGTGACAGATGTCCTCCAAAATATGTACTATGGATGCCCAGGGACATATCTGCAAATATGAGCTAGAGGTCAGCAGTAGCGCACCTCTGGGCTTATGGTTGGAGATGCTGGTGAAACGACTACTCTCCCCACAGGACACCAGGTGGTGGAGATGGCGGTACAGCAGGTAACAGAAGCCACGACGCCTGTTTTTGCCCAGCTTCAGTTTACTTCCAAGTTATCACAGACTGACTTCTGCCCCTGCAGCTCTCTAAGCCAAGATGATCAGCAACCTAGCCAACGAACACTTATCCATTCCTGTCTTACTTGCTCTGTTGGGTGGCCCACTACTTTATTCTTTGGATGGTTTTTGTGTTTGACTGTCATGATGCCAACGTAGTGACTGTCCTGCATCTCTCATTCAATGTTGCCTTCCCAACCCCTTCTCAAGCCTTTGGATGCCTTCAAGCTCTGCCCTCTGTGCCTTGCTCCTGCTCTTCCTTCCGCTCCCTTATCTGCCTGGCTGATTTCTCAGCTTTTCCTGAGAAAAAGGAGGTCTAGCTCAGCTGTCCATTCCCTTGGGTAGCCCTTCTGATTGCATTTCCTCCCTCCATATTGCTTTGGCATAGCTCATTATCACGGGAGACAGTTAGCTCTCTTTGTCCATCTGCTGGGTAGATTAAGAGCTGTGTGAAAGCAGGGGCTGACCGTTGTGTTTGTATCTTGAGCATTTACTTAGTGTCATGTCAGTAAATGTTTGTAGAATGAATGAATGAGAGTATTAGGAAATATAAACCTAGCAAAAACAGTCATCAGGACATCTAATGAGGGAGACAGGGTTTGGCAGGGGAGAGTCAGGAGTGATGGCAGGTCACACTCAGATACAAGGAGACACATCTAGCTATGTACTATTAAATATATTTATAGGTATTGTTACCTTTAGGACTTTCCCAGTGGCTTAGCAATAAAGAACCTGCCTGCAGTGCAGGAGATGCAGGAGAAGATCCCCTGGAGGAGGGCATGGCAATCTACTCCAATATTCTTGCCTGGAGAACCCCATGGACAGAGGAGCCTGGCAGGCTACAGTCCATAGGATTGCAAAGAATAGGACTCAACTGAAGCCACTGAGCTTATGAAATGCATAAACCTATGAAATGCATGTTAGAACATTTGTGTTGTATTATTTAAAGAAATGGATATTGATTCACTCAGCTAGTAAGTGAAGGAAAGCTTGTAGGGAGAATACTAAAAGTTAATAGAGCTTAAAAAGAAGTCACAACAATGCCATGGAACATTTTGATGATAAACAGAATGATCTTGCTTCTTTTCTTTGTACATAGAGAAGGGCACAGTGAAAAGATATCCCACTGATTCCATTCCTCATTGGGTCTGCCTTTTGTTTAGACTGACCTCCTGGATGGTGTCTGGCTTTGCCTCCATGTGGGCAGGCAGCAAGAAGATGCACCCTCAATTTAGAAGCAAGATTATGAAATAGATCATTCAGAGACTTCTTCCTCACCACAAGCACCCTGTGCACCATGGGCCACCCACCACCTCTAGGTGTTACTGTTCTCCACTGATTTTTCAGGGTCTACACTGAAATACCTCACCAAATCCTGAATTCTCACTGCTTTACCTTGTATTTTGTGCCCCATGTTCCCCACCATCAAATTTCTTCCTCCATATCATGGTTCTATGTTGAGCCATCCATCATATGGTAAGCAGAATCATATGTTAATTTCCATCAAGATGTCCCTGCAGGATTCTAACTCGGTGCTGGGGTACTTGCAAACTGTAAAACAGTCATCAAGTCTCTTCAAGACCCAGAGTCTCATTGGGAAGGAAAGAATCCAAAATTGTAGAATTTCAAATGAGTTGGCTGGATCTTTTTGGGTGCACAGGCCCTTGCAAGAGTCTCTTAAACCTATCAGTGTATTCTGAATACACTCTTGAAGAAGGCACATTGCCTTTCCCACAACAGGCACTTAGTAAACATCTGAAAAATGAAAATTATAGGTATGATCAGACTGGCCCTCATGATCAATGATATTAGAAACTAGAGCTTCTGATGTCAAATTCTTTGAGGGGCTGGATTCTGAGTTTCAGCAGAGATTTTGGGGAAGGAAAGACTTCCTTCTCACATCTCCTGGATATCTTTGTGATGGGTTTTTATCACCTGATAGTAGAGTTTCAGGGTTTTCTTCTTTCTTTCCTAAACAGTAATTGATCTGGGGATAGCTTCTTTGTAAAAATTTTATTGAAGTACAGTTGGTTTACAAAGTTGTTAATTTGTGCTGTACAGCAGTGACTCAATTATACATATATAAATTCTTATTCTTTTCCACTGTGGTCTTATCACAAGATGTTAAATATACTTCCCTGTGCTATTCAGTAAAGAGAAACCCAAGTAAGACCGTAGGTATTGCAAGAGGGCATCAGAGGGCAAACACACTGAAACCATACTCACAGAAAACTAGTCAATTTAATCACACTAGGACCACAGCCTTGTCTAACTCAATGAAACTAAGCCATGCCCATGGGGCAACCCAAGACGGGCGGGTCATGGTGGAGAGATTTGACAGAATGTGGTCCACTGGAGAAGGGAATAGCAAACCACTTCGGTATTCTTGCCTTGAGAACCCGATGAACAGTATGAAAAGGCAAAATGATAGGATACTGAAAGAGAAACTCCCCAGGTCAGTAGGTGCCCAATATGCTACTGGAGATCAGTGGAGAAATAACTCCAGAAAGAATGAAGGGATGGAGCCAAAGCAAAAACAATACCCAGCTGTGGGTGTGACTGGTGATAGAAGCAAGGTCTGATGCTGTAAAGAGCAACATTGCATAGGAACCTGGAATGTCAGGTCCATGAATCAAGGCAAATTGGAAGTGATCAAACAAGAGAGGGCAAGAGTGAATGTCGACATTCTAGGAATCAGCGAACTGAAATGGACTGGAATGGGTGAATTTAACTCAGATGACCATTATATCTACTACTGCGGGCAGGAATCCCTCAGAAGAAATGGAGTGGCCAGCATGGTCAACAAAAGAGTCCGAAATGCAGTACTTGGATGCAATCTCAAAAACGACAGAATGATCTCTGTTCGTTTCCAAGGCAAACCATTCAATATCACAGTAATCCAAGTCTATGCCCCAACCAGTAACGCTGAAGAAGCTGAAGTTGAACAGTTCTATGAAGACCTACAAGACCTTTTAGAACTAACACCCCCAAAAGATGTCCTTTTCATTATAGGGGACTGGAATGCAAAAGTAGGAAGTCAAGAAACACCTGGAGTAACAGGCAAATGTGGCCTTGGAATATGGAATGAAGCAGGGCAAAGACTGATAGAGTTTTGCCAAGAAAATGCACTGGTCATAACAAACACTCTCTTCCAACAACACAAGAGAAGACTCTATACATGGACATCACCAGATGGTCAACACTGAAATCAGATTGATTATATTCTTTGCAGCCAAAGATGGAGAAGCTCTATACAATCGGCAAAGACAAGACCGGGAGCTGACTATGGCTCAGACCGTGAACTCCTTATTGCCAAATTCAGACTTAAATTGAAGAAAGTAGGGAAAAGCACTAGACCATTCAGGTATGACCTACATCAAATCCCTTATGATTATACAGTGGAAGTGAGAAATAGATTTAAGGGCCTAGATCTGATAGATAGAGTGCCTGATGAACTATGGAATGAGGTTCGTGACATTGTACAGGAGACAGGGATCAAGACCATCCCCATGGAAAAGAAATGCAAAAAAGCAAAATGGCTGTCTGGGGAGGCCTTACAAATAGCTGTGAAAAGAAGAGAAGCGAAAGGCAAAGGAGAAAAGGAAAGATATAAACATCTGAATGCAGAATTTCAAAGAATAGCAAGAAGAGATAAGAAAGCCTTCTTCAGCGATCAATGCAAAGAAACAGAGGAAAACAACAGAATGGGAAAGACTAGGGATCTCTTCAAGAAAATCAGAGATACCAAAGGAACATTTCTTGCAAAGATGAGCTTGATAAAGGACAGAAATGGTATGGACCTAACAGAAGCAGAAGATATCAAGAAGAGATGGCAAGAATACACTGAAGAACTGTACAAAAAAGATCTTCACGACCCAGATAATCATGATGGTGTGATCACTGACCTGCCAGACATCCTGAAATGTGAAGTCAAGTGGGCCTTAGAAAGCATCACTACGAACAAAGCTCTATGATCTGCCTCTTGAGAAATTTGTATGCAGGTCAGGAAGCAACAGTTAGAACTGGACATGGAACAACAGACTGGTTCCAAAAAGGAAAAGGAGTTCGTCAAGGCTGTATATTGTCACCCTGTTTATTTAACTTATATGCAGAGTACATCATGAGAAACACTGGACTGGAAGAAACACAAGCTGGAATCAAGATTGCCGGGAGAAATATCAATAACCTCAGATACGCAGATGACACCACCCTTATGGCAGAAAGTGAAGAGGAACTCAAAAGCCTCTTGATGAAAGTGAAAGTGGAGAGTGAAAAAGTTGGCTTAAAACTCAACATTCAGAAAACGAAGATCATGGCATCCGGTCCCACCACTTCATGGGAAATAGATGGGGAAACAGTGGAAACAGTGTCAGACTTTATTTTTCTGGGCTCCAAATCACTGCAGATGGTGACTGCAGCCATGAAATTAAAAGACGCTTACTCCTTGGAAGGAAAGTTATGACCAACCTAGATAGCATATTCAAAAGCAGAGACATTACTTTGCCACAAAGGTTTGTCTAGTCAAGGCTATGGTTTTTTCTGTGGTCATTTATGGATGTGAGAGTTGGACTGTGAAGAAGGCTGAGCGCTGAAGAATTGATGCTTTTGAACGGTGGTGTTGGAGAAGACTCTTGAGAGTCCCTTGGACTGCAAGGAGATCCAACCAGTCCATTCTGAAGGAGATCAGCCCTGGGATTTCTTTGGAAGGATGATGCTAAAGCTGAAACTGCAGTACTTTGGCCACCTCATGCGAAGAGTTGACTCATTGGAAAAGACTGTGATGCTGGGAGGGATTGGGGGCAGGAGGAGAAGGGGACGACAGAGGATGAGATGGCTGGATGGCCTCACTGACTCGATGGACGTGAGTCTGGGCAAACTCCGGGAGTTGGTGATGGACAGGGAGGCCTGGCGTGCTGCGATTCATGGGGTTGCAAAGAGTCGGACACAACTGAGCGACTCATCTGATCTGATATATAAATAGTTTGCATCTGCTAATCCCAAACTCCCAGTCCATCCCTCCCCAAGTCTATTCTCTGTGTCTGTGAATATGTTTCTGTTTCAAAGATTGATTCATTTGTCTTGTATTTTAGATTCCACATTTGAGTGATATCATATGGTATTTGTCTTTCTCTTTCTCTTTTAGTGTGGTAATCTCTAGTTGCATCCATATTGCTGCAAATAGCATTATTTCATTTTTTATGGCTGAGTAGTATTCCACTGTGTATGTGTACCGCATCTTCCTTATCCGCTCATCTGCTTATGGACATTTAGGTTACTTCCAATAACCTAATAACATATAGGTTATTATAAATAGTGCTGCTATGAACATAGTAGTGCATGTATCTTTCTGAATTAAAGTTTTGTCTGGGTATATGCCCAGGAGTGGGATTGCTGGATCATATGGCAACTCTATTTTTAGTTTTTTGAGGAACCTCCATACCGTTTTCCCTAGTGGCTGTACCAGTTTACATGATTTGGGAATAGCTTCTTGAGCACTTGAATTCAGAGGTAAAAGGATGAAACACTAATCAAGATTGTCCTCTTTCGTGAGCAAGTGGGTTTCCATGAGACCAAGACACTAGATGATATCCTTATGTGCTTTTTCTGGACTGTCTCCTTGACCTTGAACAATACAAAGGAAATGTCATCACCTCCTATGATAACAATACAGCTAGGACAAAGCTGCTGATTTTTTTCTATTATTTAATCTCATGCTTTGGTGGCCCACGCCATTTTTGAAGAGATCCACTCTGACATTGGGCTTCCTAGGCAGCACTAGTGGTAAAGAATCCGCCTACCAATGCAGGAGATGGATTCCTGGCTTGGGAAGATCCCCTGGAGGAGGAAATGGAAACCCACTCCAGTATTCTTGTCTGGAGAATCCCATGGACAGAGGAGCCTGGCAACCTATGGGGTCGCAGATAGTCAGACATGACTGAGGCGACTTTGTACACATGCATACATGCTCTGACATTGTTTTGACTGTGTCACATGCTTAACACTCACCACAGGTCTCCATAGCTCTGCACTTGAAAACTTTTGGTGACAGACCCTTGGTGTAGAGCCCAGTGTGGGGAAGCCTGAATAGAACTTTATCTGTACTAAAAGATGGAGTCTTTGTGTTCGAATTTATAAATTTTGTGGGAAAACTCAGGAACTAATAAGATTTTGACATAAAGGACCATCTTCACGCTGGAGCCTGTATCCCCTCAGGCCTTATAGCTCTATTGCCTGAAGGCTACCTTCAACCAGCAGGCCTCTGTCCCTGTGCCTGGGGGGTTGTCTATGGCTGGCTGATCTGCTTTGCCTATTTATAACATGCATAAAGTCTGGGAGAGTGAATGCCCTTGGGGCAGCTCTCAACTGATGACTGACAAGAGTTGTCTTGAAAAAACCCACTTCTTGTACAACATGGGGCGAGTATCTCTGAGGCTGGCTCTGCACTGGCTCCTAGAACTCGCCAAGCGTTTTCCCTCCAGTTAGCCAGAGGCACAGTAGTAACTTGCTTGATAATGTACATTTTATTAGGTGTATTTCCTTCCATCTTGGTTTTAATTTTCTGCTATTCACTTGGCTGGTGAGAGAGGGATTCCTGCCCTAGGTTTGTGGAGATGACCAGACACCCGTACCATGTAGATGAGATCACCAGATGAATTAGTCACCTGTACTCCCAGCTGGGGGAGGACACTGCATGCCACACAGAGCGGCACAGAGCCTGCGTTTTGGAACATGGTGACCAAGCAGGGGCTGTGGGAGGCAGGTTCTATAGTATCAAGGGAGCGGGATGCCTGCTGGCTCTCGTGGGAGGATATGATTTGTTTGAATAATTCTGTGGGTTAGCAGTAACCGAAGCCCACTGATAAGGGATAAATGGGAACTGCATCTGATCCTGTGAAGAGGAGAGCTCTTGGTTAAGGGACCTTATCTGTGGCACAGAGTTAGGAGAAGAACCTGTAGTCAGGCCATTCAAGGCCCCTGGTTTTCCCCACATGTCAAGGCACATGTAACATTGTACATGTAACACTGGGCTCAGTTTGGGCTCAGATAAACCACAGTATCTCACTCCCCTCCCATCTTCCCTGGGATCATCTGCCCAACACACTCTCTTACATTTGCATCTTTCTCTCAGGGTCTGCTCCAGGGAGAACTGGAGCTGAGACAACCATGTAGACATCAAGCATGTCCTGCAATTGGAGCCTTTAATACTGACCAGTAATTTTCATAATTTCTACAAGTCATTTTGTTTTAGAAAACATTCCTAGGTTATTGCCCCAGTTTTGAGTCTCAAAGAACTGGTGGCAAGTAAGCTAGTTCTTTAGATCACTTGATGTTTATGGTAACACCATGGATGTTGCAGTTCTTTCTTTCTAAAAGAAAAAGAAAAAATCAGTTTGATAGATGCATGCTGTGGGTAAAAAAGGAAGATATTGAATTAATTATGAATTAATGGAATCAGAGTTACTCTTAATGTTAGACTTGTTGAAATGTTTGTATAATGAAAATCCACTTTCATTTTTAAACTGAAGTATAGTTGATTTATAATGTTGTGTTACATATTGATATATGGCAAAGTGACTCAGTTATAATTATATATGCGTATATATACTTCTTTTCCTATTCTTTACCATTATGGTTTATCATAGGATATTGAATATAGTTCCCTGTGCTATACAGTAGGACCCTGTTGTTTATCCATCTTATATGTAATAGTTTACATCTGCTAACCCCAAACTCCCAATCCTTCCCTCCCCCATCCCCTCCATGTTGGCAACTTCCAGTCTATTCTCTGAGTCCCTGATTCTGTTTCTATTTTATAGATAGGTTCATTGTGTCTTATTTTAGATTCCACATATTAAATAAGTGATGTCATATGGTATTTGTCTTTCTGAGTTACGTCACATAGTATGATCATTTTTTTTTTCCTTTTTCTGTAATTGATAATAAGGGCAAAAATCTTGACACACATATTTCAGGGGTACAGGCAAGGCTGAAATAGAAAGTCTGTTACAATGACAATCAGGAAAAAACAGAACTTGGAAATAATGCTATAAAGGTTGTTAAGGGTGAGATATCAGCATAAAATGTGAGGTGGAGGTGATGGAGGGACTATTGCTTTAATGCAAGGAGTTTGAAGGTAAGAACATGACCATTGTTGGACCAAAGAATCCAATGAAAATTTGTTATATCTCTATTCTTTATTGTGGATAATTTTTAAAAAACTGACACGTAATAGGCACTAAGTTAATATCTATGATTTCACTATTACTCAACTATAAAGGCCTAATATAAATAGAATGTAGATGGTGTCACTCTGAAGATAATTTCAGACAAAGACTGAAGACTCCCCTTATGATTATTGCTTATGCATCTTAAGACCCATCGTGGGTGCCTGAATTGCCTTGAATGAGTGGTCTGTTTTTGGTGTACAAAGGGGTAGGGGCAATGGACCTCATTCCTGTTACACGTCACCTTGTTCTCAGGATACTGTCTGCTATTGTATCCTCATCACAGTGGTAGCAGGGATAGTAGTGGTAGTAGTGAGAGCATGCAGAGAACAAAGCAAGCAACCACTGAAAAGAGACAAGAAAATAAATGTCGAGAAGATGATTCAGTCATTTAAAAAATATCTTCGGTGAGATACAAACTACCAGTTATCAAATAAATAAATCACAAAGTTGTATAGCACAGAGAATATAGTTAATATTTTATTTTTTTAGGTTTGATTAATTTATTTTTGGCTGTGCTTGGTCTTTGTTGCTGCACGGGGTTTTCTCTGGTTGCCTCGAGTCAGGACTACTCCCTAGTTTCCGTGCTCGGGCTTCTTGTTGTGGTGGCTTCTCTTGTTGGGAAGCATTGGCTGTAGGCCTTTGGGCTTCAGCAATTGCAGCACATGGGCTCTAGAGCACTGGCTCAATAGTTGTGGCTCATGGGCTTAGTTGCTCTGTGGCATGTGGGATCTTCCTGGACCAGGGATCGAACCTGTGTCTCCTGCATTGACAGGTGGGTTCTCTACCACTGAGTCACTAGGGAAGCCCCAATATTTTATTTAAATGGTCAGCATGTTGTAGCAGAAGTAGAAATATAGTGAGCACAGTGAGCAGAAGTAGAAATACAGTGTTGTACAAGTCAAACATATAATGTTATGAGCCAGTTACCTCAATCATAAAAGAGGAAATTAAAGTAAAATGCAGTCAGATGGGTTGATCCTAAACTAATAAGACCCTTGTGAGAGGAGGGATTAGGACACAGACATGTGGATGCACAGAAAAGGGACATGTGAAGACAGAGAAGATGGCCATGTACAAGCCAAGCCTCAGAATGAAACTAGCACTGTTCTCCTCTTGGTCTTGGACTTCTAGCCTCCACAACTGTGAAGAAATAATTTACGTTAAGCACCCCAAAAGCTTTATTTACAGTATAGTCTATTAGATGTGCAATATCATTGTCTGAAAAAGCCATAGGTACTTCCCCTGGTGGTCCAGTGGTTAAGACTCTTTACTTCCACTGCAGGTGGCACAGGTTTGATCCCTAGTCGAGGAACTAAGATCCTGCATGCTGCATGGCACAGCAAAAAATAATATATATATATATCAGATCAGATCAGATCAGTCGCTCAGTCGTGTCCGACTCTTTGCGACCCCATGAATCACAGCACGCCAGGCCTCCCTGTCCATCACCAACTCCCAGAGTTCACTCAGACTCACGTCCATCGAGTCAGTGATACCATCCAGCCATCTCATCCTCTGTCATCCCATTCTCCTCCTGCCCCCAATCCCTCCCAGCATCAGAGTCTTTTCCAATGAGTCAACTCTTTGCATGAGGTGGCCAAAGTACTGGAGTTTCAGCTTTAGCATCATTCCCTCCAAAGAAATCCCAGGGCTGATCTCCTTCAGAATGGACTGGTTGGATCTCCTTGCAGTCCAAGGGACTCTCAAGAGTCTTTTCCAACACCACCATTCAAAAGCATCAATTCTTCGGTGCTTATGCCTTAATTTAAAAATACTTTATTGGTTAAAAATAAAATGTACCTTTGGGACTTCTCTGGTGGATAGGAATCTGCCTGCCAATACGGAGGACATGAGTTCGATCCCCAGTCCAGGAAGATCCTACATACCACGGAGCAACTAAGCTTGTGTACCACAATTACTGAGCCTGAGCTCTAGAGCCTGTAAGCCACAACTACTGAAGCCCATGTGCCACAGCTGCTGAAACCCACATGTCTAGAGCCTTTACTACATAACAAGAGAAGCCACTGCAATGAAAAGCCCATACACCGCAACAAAGACTCAGCACAGCCAAATGAATAAATAACCTCCTTTTAAAAAAACAACAAAAAATTACATTTGGAGCACCGGTACTGTATCACACACCCCACTAGGCATGCAGGGAACCAAACAGTCGTGGGGTCTCTGGCCTCATGGAGCTGAAAGTCCGCTTTGGGAGGGAAACATTAATCACAGAACCCCAGCAATATTACCTTACATGAAGGAAAAGAAAACAGGGAGCTATGAAAACATAACAAGGGGACCCACTCCAGAGGATTCCACAAGGTTTCCCTGGGGAGATGATTAGAATTTGGAGAACAGGAAGGAGAAATAAATTTCACAGGCTTCCACTTAGCTGTTTTACATGGTTGGACTCTGTGATAGCTGCTGCTTCCGGTGTGATTTCAATATATCTAATTACCTGCTAATCTGCCTGCATAATACATCAGGCACTTATTTTTTGTTACCATACACTTCTTGAGTGTCTTGTTTTTTGGCTCTGATGCTGCCAAATGAGTGGCAACAATATTCTATTAACAATTGCTCCCATGCGCATTTATTTTCTGTTGTGTTGAAAGAAATTTTCATCACTTTCCATTTGGCTCTATTCAACGTGAAATTACAATTGTCCATCATCCTGTCTGGTCTATATTAAACGATTTCTATATTTTCTTTTATTCCCTTCTCTGTCTCTTAGCATACTTAATCTTGTTCCATATTTGTTTATTTCAGGGGTGGGAGGACTTTTTAGCCACATTTAGTGAGTTTAAGTGTTATTGAATCCCCAAAGCCTAGGCGTTTCTGATCATTTTCAAGTCCCCTTGACTGTAAAGACATAGATACAGCAGGGCCATTAAAGTAATAGAAGATAAATTGTTGTCCCTGAGAGTCAGTAAAATAGTTTTTTTACAGTCCATTTCACTAAGTGTTTAGAATGTGTATTACCTGATTAATCAATGTGTCACAACCTGTAATGATGTCAATGTATTTTCTCTGTTCAGCCCGCGGATGGCGGGCAGGGAGAAGCTGGATTATTTAAGGCTCTCTTTGCCATGGAGGGGTAAGTTATCCTCTGTTAATGATGAGAGTAGCTGTTGGCTACCCTTTGGTAAAGAGACCATCGGTATTGTGGGAAGACAGAAGGCAATGTATACATTTGTCTTTGTGATTCATGGTAATCACCTCTGACTGGCTAAATTCTGTCCCATAAAACAACTCCTAATTACTACTTGTGGGAAGTTGCTTTAGGGAAAATAATAACTCAGCACACACATACCGTATTTTGGAGATTAAAAATGAAATTTCCTAAAAGATGATCCTTTCAAAAATAAGTTTTCTCCCAAAGTTTTTCAATTTATCTAAAACATCAAGTCTTTCCTCTTGTAGCATGATTTGAGGCTGTTTCTGTTGCCTTAAAGACTGTTGTTCTCTTGGTTAATATCATTCTTAGATATTCCTCCTTTCTGTAAATAGAATCAAGATTGAAATTATCGATATGCATGAAATTATAAGTTCTATAATATTAAAATAGTAAATTTTCTAGTATTCTGAAAAGGAATGTATAAAGCAAACATTTTCGGAGTCTTTATATTTCTCTACTTGTTTCCTTTATACTTTAGGGGCTGGATACCATGAAAAATGTCCCCAAAAGGAAATAAAATTCAATTTAAAACTTGTTATAACTTAGTACACATCCTTTAAATTCTTGGATCTTGCTTATTCAGGTTTAGTTAATTGGGCAGTTTATATACATGATTTTTTTGCATACCAATTAGAAGCACAGATGAAATAAATTACATACTATATAATTTCCTATTAGGGGCCATTGGAAATTAGGTTCTCTGAGAAATAGACTCTGGGATGGAGCTTTGTGTATGGGAAGTGTATTAGGATGTGCTCCCAGGAACAATGCCAGTGAGCAGGTGAGGCAGGGGGGAGTGGCAGAGTTAGAACTCATCCTTTAATGCTCCTATAATGAAGGTCTTGGCCTCATGGAGCTGGGAAGCTGCAGTGTTTTCTCTAAGTTGGGCTGAATTAAGATCACGGGTCAGGCACTGGTCAGGCATTGGATGTAGCCACCCTCCAGGGCCTGTGACCTTGGAGGTGTCAGGGCCTCCATTCCAGGATGGTTCCTGAGGAAAGACCCATATGGGCATCAGCAGAGTCCCAGCTACCGGAGGGATGCAAGTCCCGGTTCTGAAGGAGAGATGTGGACACCACAGCTCCTCTAGATGTGTGAGAACTGATTTCACAGCACTTGAATATTTAAGCATTTAAATTGACTCTAAGAAGTATTCATCAATATCAGTTCCTGGGGTGACCTTCAACAGAAGGTTTTGGGGGATGGTCACAAGTGATTCCAGTACTCAAATGACTTCATCCAAGTCTTCACAGGCTACCTCTTTTCCAAAGCATTACAGAGTCCTCAGTCTTTGAGATGATAATTCTTAAAGAATTATCTAGCCTTTCTTTGAAGATTTTTTTTTTTATGTACACTATTTTTAAAGTCTTTACTGAATTTGTTACAATATTCCTTCCATTTTATGTTTTGGTTTTTTTGGCCACAAGGCATATGAGATCTTCACTCCCTGATCAGATCAGATCAGTCGCTCAGTCGTGTCCAACTCTTTACGACCCCATGAATCACAGCACGCCAGGCCTCCCTGTCCATCACCAACTCCCAGAGTTCACTCAGACTCATGTCCATCGAGTCAGTGATGCCATCCAGCCATCTCATCCTCTGTCGTCCCCTTCTCCTCCTGCCCCCAATCCCTCCCAGCATCAGAGTCTTTTCCAATGAGTCAACTCTTCGCATGAGGTGGCCAAAGTACTGGAGTTTCAGCTTTAGCATCATTCCTTCCAAAGAAATCCCAGGGCTGATCTCCTTCAGAATGGACTGGTTGGATCTCCTTGCAGTCCAAGGGACTCTCAAGAGTCTTCTCCCTGAACCAGGGATCAAACCCACACCCCTAGCTTTAGAAGGCAAAGCCTCAACCACTGAACCACCAGGGAAGTCCCAAGAATTAGCTATCTCATAGTTATCATTTTATAACCTCATTCTTATCTGTTTGAAAAATGTAGGTGTTTGTTTAAGGCTTCCCAGGTGGAAAAACTTTTAAAAAATAAAATGCCGATGATATAGATAAAAATAAGGAAAGTTGAGAAGCATCTTATAAAGTAGTATGACTGCTAATCTCAGGTTCAGAAAAGGTGTATGGAAAATTAAATTAAAAGTAAAGAGCATGCAAAAGAGTGGCCTGGGGTGTAAGAAGGTTGTGGAAGAGGCCCAAACAAAATGAACATCTGATATTTTTAAGTAGAAAACAAGAAAGGTATATACTTGTTGCTTTGGGGTAGTTTGGATGTTGTTCCTTGAAGTTGGGGAAATCAGAACTCCTCTGTTCCTATTTTGTTTCCGACTTCTCTTTTGAAAACAGTGGTTTCCAAAAAAGAAACATCTGGCACAGTAAAGAGACCTGAAACCCAAGACAGGTGAAGAGTGAGTCCGAGATCACCTTGTCACTTCAAGTAAATTCTGTTGTCCAGATGGAGACAGATTGTCTGCCAGGAGCTAAGTGTTCCTTACACAAGGAATTGGTTACCCACTGCTGGTCATCTTCAAGGTCTCTCAGAGAAGAGGTGCTAGAAAACTAAAAATGGACCACAGGTTATCTGGATATTTGGAGGAAGGATAAAGATCTATTTTGGAAACTATAAATTGGTGAACTGGACTTACATTGCACAGAGCAACTAGAAGGGAAATGGTAGGGAATTTCCTAGAAGTCCATTGGTTAGGACTTGCACTCTCAGTCTCTAGAGGGTTGGGGAACTGTGTGCGTGCTCAGTCATGTGTCTGACTCTTTATGACCCTATGTCATGTAGCCCACCAGACTCCTCTGTCTGTGGAATTTTTCAGACAAGAATACAGGAGTGGGTTGCCATTTCCTCCCTGAGGGGGTCTTTCTGACCCAGGAGTCGAACCCATGTCTATTGTGTCTCCTGCATTGGTAGGCGGATTTTTTTACCACTGAGCCTTCTGGGAAAGCCCTGGGGAACTAAGTGCCCACAAACCGTGCAGTGCACCAAGAAAAAAGAGGTGGAGGGAATGATAACAGAAGCCCCCATTTTTTTTTTCTAAATGAAAAGCAACAGGTCCATTTACCTTCCTTTCTTGTTTTGGAAGAAAGCAGTTATGTAGGCATATGTAATCCCAGGTCCTGTAGGCAGATCCTGGTTCTGAATCGTACTTTGTCACTATTAACTGAATGACTGTGGTTATGTCACAGAATCTCTCAGAACTTCAGTTTCTTCATGTGTATGTAACTCTTGGAGTCACAGGCTCATAGAGGTTGACCTTAGCCTGGCCTTAAAGGATGCAGAACTCAACATTGCAAAAACTAAATAAAAATTATATTCTTATTTTCCTTTCTCTTAGAATATATAAAAGGGATCCAGTTCAGAACCCTCAGCCATGCCTTTATTTTCCATGTATTCCGCTCAGTTTTTTCTCTCCTCCCTGCTGCAGAGATTCAGACTTGACAAGTGCTGAGAGAGTTCTGTCAGACTTAGACCACATGAGGCTCCCCCCACAACCCCCGCCTTGCTCCCTCTCCCAATCTACTCACTCAGACCTCTATTCTTTATTATTTCTGGCTGACAACCAGTTTCTCCAAGTCCTTCCCTTGCAAAGCCTTTCAGATCTATCTTCCTCTATTAATTCTCTGTCAACTCTCTGACTCTGATGTACAAAGAGCCCAGGACCTGTCTGACTGAAATGTCCTCCTTAGGAGATAGATGGGGAGGGGACAATGGAGGATTGCAGAAGGCCACTGGGCTTCTTTTGGCAGCATAGTGGAGGGAGAGAGTCAGTGATGAATTTCATTTTTTTCCAGTGAGTTTTTATTATATGCCAGGCAAGTGCTTCATGCTGGAGATACGGTAGGGAGGTGACAGACCACAGCTCTGCCCTCTAGGGCAGATATGTAGTGATAAATAGTTTGCTAAAACAGAAAATCAATGCTAGAAATGAGAGTAGGAAAAGTCACTCTGAAGGGATGACATTTGAGTCAAGACCTGAAGGACAAGAAGTAATGTTCCAGGCAGAGGGGGACAGTGAGTAACCAGACCCTGAGCTTGATGTGTTCAAGAAGCAGAAAGGATGGAGTGTGGGGTTGAGGGGAGAGGTTTATGAGAGAGATCTGGGAAGTCAGATAACGTTGTAGGACTCTGGCTTCAATGACAGTTTTGAGTTTTATTCTAATAACAAGTGAAATCACTGAAGGGTTTTGAACAAGGGAATGACAAAATATGATTTACGTCTTTGAACAGTTCCCCTGGCAGCTGCATGGGGTGGATAGCAGTGGGGGTAAGGATGGAGCAGAAGGACCATTCAGGAATCCCTGGCTCCAGTCCAGACAAGAGAAGGTGTGCTTGGCACCTGCGTGATAGGAGTCAAGATAAAGAGAAGTCAATGGATTTGAGGCAGAGCTGCCAAAAGGCTGGATGCAGGAGATAAGCACAGGGGAGAATCAAGGATGATCCATTGGGGACTTGAACAGTTCACTGCTATCCACCAGGATGGAGAAGCCTAGACAAGAGAAAAAGGAGTCAAAGGTTATGTTTTGGATATGCTGCATTTGACAAGACTGTCAGACGTTCAAAAGGAACTGTCAGCTAGGCATTTAGAGTGTATAAATGAGTCTGGAGCTCAAGGGAAAGGTCAGAGTTGCACATATAAATTTGGGTGTCATCACCAGAGAGACAGGACGCAAAATCAAGAAACAGGATGAGCTCACTTAGCACTGGAAATAGCTGGAGAAGAGAATATGAATTTTCGGGAGCAAGTTCTAGGGCATGTCCATATTTGGAGGTTTAAAAGGGGAGTAGAAGAAGCAAGCAGAAGGAAATCAGGAGGTTGTGATGTCATGGATTCATAAGAGAAGAGTTTTCAGGGCAGAGAGTGGTCAGTTGGGTCAGATGTTGCTGAAAAATTGAGTAAGATGAGAGAGACATATCCTTTGAATTTGGGGCATGGAAGATGTTTGAAAGCTTGAGGCAAACAGTTTCAGCCAGATTTGAGTGGCCTGACGAGGGAGTAGATTGTTGAAGAAGAGGAAGCAGTGATGAGAGTTGTTTTAAAGGGAAATAGAAAAATGAGTTAGGGGATAGAGAAGGATTGTGGAGTCAAGGGAGGAGAATGTGTGAATTCTTGGAAGAATGATCCAGAGGAGACTCTGGTTATGCAAAAGAAAGAGATGAGTGGGTCGGTGATTTTCATAAGAAAATGGTAAGGGCTGGGGACCCAGAGTGGGTTGGGGGCTACTGGCTTTTGATGGGACCAGGGACTTTGTTTCTGTTGTGGCGCACGGTAAGATGAAGAAGATGGGCAGCATTAAGGACTAATCTGTGTCTTCACCAAAATGCATATGCTGAAGCCCTTACCTCTCAATTTGACTTTGTTTATAGACATGGTCAGGCCTCCCTGGTAGCTCAGTGGTAAAGAATTCGATGTATTGATTCCTGGGTTGGGAAGATTCCCTTGGAGAAGGAAATAGCAACCCACTCCAGTATTTTGTCTGGGAAATTCCTTGGACAGTGGAGCCTGGTGGGCTACAGTCCATGGGGTCACAGAAGAGTTGGACACAACTTAGCAATTAAAGAGCAACAACAACAGCAAGAAACAGGGTCTCTAGGTGGATAGTGAAGGTTAAATGAGGTCATAGTGTGGGACCCTCAGCCAATAGGAATGATGCCCTTATAAATAGAGGCAGAGGCATAAAGAGCTTTCTCTGAACGTGTACACACAGGCAAAAGGCCACGTGAGGACACAGTGAGAAGGTGACCATCTGCAAGCCAGGAAGAGGGATCTTACCAGAACCCAATCCCAGTGGACCTTTGATTTTTACTTTGAGCCTCCAGGACTGTAAGAAAAGAAATGTCTGTTGCTGAAGCCACCCAGCCTGTGGTCTTGTGCTGTGGGCAGCCCATGCAGATGAATGGAAGCCCAGAAGTGAAAGGTTTGAGACAGAGTGAAAGATGTGTGAAGGTGTTGCCTTCTGTGCACTTCTGTCTTCCCAATATGTCCATGAGATGGGAGCTTAAACCTAGGGAGTGTGGGAAGTTGAGACAGGGAGAAGAAATGAAGTAATGATTTTGAGAGAGGAGAGCAAAATTTATTATGGAAACAGTAGGGTTGCCAGGTATCGTTAAATGTTCATTTGAAGTTTGCAGAGCTGCATTTATTTTATTTACATTTTATATTTTTTATTGAAATGAAATTCACATGCCATAAAATAATCACTTAAACCCACTTAAAAATGAGCAGTTGAGGGCCTTTTGTGCATGCATGCTCATTCACTAAGTCATGTCTGACTCTGCGACCACATGGACTATAGCCTGCCAGGCTCCTCCAAAGGAAGTCCAAGGGATTTCCCAGGCAAGAATACTGGAGGGGATTTCCTTCCATTTCCTTCTCCAGGGGATCTTCCGGGCCCAGGGATCGAACCCACGTCTCCTGTGTCTCCTTCATTGAAGGCAGATTCTTTACTGCAGAGCCATTGGTATATTCAAAATGTTGGGCAACCAACATCACTGTATAATTTTAAACATTTCTATTGCCTCAATAGAAAAATCTGTAGCCATTAATCAGTCACTACTTACTGACCAACTGTTCCTCCAGTCCTTGCCAACAACTGATTTGCATTTTGGTTCAATGTATTAGTGTCTTAAAGAGTTGGACAGGACTGAGTGACTTCACTTTCACTTTTCATTAGATTACTCATTCTGGAGATTCCACATCATTGAAATCATACACCATGTAGCCTTTTGTGTCTGTTTTATCTTTTTTAATTTAGCATAGTGTTTTCTTTATTTTAAAAAAATTTTCATTTTATATTGGAGTATAGTCAATTAACAATGTTGTATTAGGTTCAGGTGTATCCATATACAGTTATACATGTAACTATTCTTTTTTTTTTTTTTAATGTTTTGCTTCAGATTTTATTCCTGATTAGTAGCAGACATGTCTCAGAACTGGAGGTATTCTGTTCCAACTTTGGGTCTTGTCCCAGTAACAGCAAGTTCAGATTCTAACAGTTATTTTGAAAGTCGTCCATGTTCCCAACAAAGAACACCGCCCCCCTTTTCACTGCTATTTCAGTTCTTTGAGTTATATCAGAGAGAAAACCTCAAAAGTGCACTTTTTAACATCTGCAGTTTGCCTTTTTATCAAGAAGAGTGCTTTCCAGGATCAATAATCTGCAGACAGCATTAGTAGTAGCAATGCATACCATTATGTGAGCTTTGAATTCAAATCTGAGTCCAGACACTTTGAATTCACATATGTTTTGTAGAAATTCCTGGATTTCTGGTAGTTTTTATTAAGGAATCTAGATTTTGCAGTTGTAATTCTCCAAAGATAGCTTTTAAGAGGGTTAATATTATATTACATAATAGTGATATTTTTCCCCCTTGCAGTTCCATTCTCTGTGGAGAAAATCTTAGTTTTCTCACATGAAAATTAGAGTTTGGACTAGTTGATTTCCAAAGTGTCTTTCAGCCCTGCAGGGTTGTGCCACAAAGGCAGAATGAAATATATAAAAATAAAAACAATTACCTTAGTAGGCATATAGGTGATTTCTCTTCTTTAAAAGTATATATCTTTATTGCTATGTTTTTATCTAAAAAACATTATTTAGGTTTAATCTTTTAAAGAACAGTTTTTAATTAAAAACATAGCAATAAAGAAAATATTTTAATTATTATTTATTTAATATTTAATTATTATTAATTAAAAAGCAAGTGTTAAAATATCAGCATCATATAAAGTCATCGTTAGCATAAAAATGAAATTTTGTGCCAAGCTACTAGTTTTCAAAGATAGCCAAAGTTGTTATGTTATTTTTACTTTCTCTTGCTAAAAGCATGTAAAATTTAAAAGAGCTAACTTTCTAATGAAGGATTGTCCAAGAAAGAACCAAGTGCTGCTGCTGCTGCTAAGTCGCTTCAGTCGTGTCCGACTCTGTGCGACCCCATAGATGGCAGCCCACCAGGCTTCCCCGTCCCTGGGATTCTCCAGGCAAGAACTATTCTTTTTAAAATTCTTCATTCCATTTCCCCCGGAGGAGGAAATGGCAACCCACTCCAGTACTCTTGCCTGGAAAATCCTATGGACCGAGAGGCCTGGTGCAGGCTACAGTCCATGGATCACAAAGAGTCGGACACGACTGAGTGACTTCACTTCACTTCACTTATCCCATTTAGGTTATTACAGAGTATTGAGCAGAGTTTAAAGTAAAATCATTTCAGCAGAGTTTTATGATTTTTCTCCAGCAATATTTGGCTGGTCCAGGGTTAGCTCAGATGGCAGGGCATTGGGCGCATCCAGGACTCCAAATTTTCCAAGCAATGGTGACAGAGAGAGAGACAAGAGAATTAAGAGTGTGTTTGAGGGTGTAAGTTGGGGAAGAAGAGAAATAAAGATAGAAGCTGTGTGTTGGAAGGAGATCTCCATGAGAAGGAAGAATTTTTGCAGAGAGGATACTAGAGTAAGGGAGGTGGGCAAATAGAATGTATGAAATTAACAGCAATAAATTATATTTATTATGTGAAACTGATGATAAAAATCTTCAGAGCATTGTTCCAAGGATAAAATGCAAATACTTGGTAAACTATAACTTTTCAGACTGATAAAGTAATATAGTAGAAAATATCTTGATTTCCTTAAGGCATTCCACTATAGCTGTCACTCATAAGCTGGATTGATGAATGACTAATTGCATTGTTACAGAGACAGTTTTGACTTTGCTTGGTTTTAGCTCTGGGCCAAATCCCTTGGCAAAGTAATTACTACTTCCATCTCAGTGAACCCTTAAGTAAGAAGTTTCAGCTGGGACACCGGATGATAACTAAGGCTTTTGGTGTTTTCCAAAAGCCAGAAATGACTAGATGAAAAAGATGTCAAAGAACCATAATTTTAATTTCAGGAATCTTAGGCACAAAGCTGCAGCAACTCTGAAGAAATATATGCAGACAGTACTTTTTATATTTAGAATTGCTTAGGCAGAATGAGAATGTGATAAGACTTGTAAATTCCAAATTACATTCAATTGTATGTAATAAAGAGATTTAGGAAGTTGAGAAAATATGTATTATTGCTGGGGAAGAAACAAGAGTTGAGAAAAACTGGTAATAAGTGGTTGAATTATATGGAAGCATTCATTGCCTAAGGAAAAACCCATAGCTATAAGAAGAATAATCATTCTGAATATTATATTTCTTGAATTAACAGATGCATTCAAGTTTTGATAGAATTGAAAAAAGGAAGTTAGATTAACAAAATTCTAGCCTCTGTGTGCATTTATTTCAGCCTTTCCTTGACTATTCTAAAGCCAGACCTCGTTTATTGCACTTCATATATATTGCATTTATTATAAATTGGATGTGGCAGCCTTGCATTGAGCAAATCTGTTGGCACCATTTTTCCAATAACATTTGCTCACTTCATGTCTTCATGTCTCTGTGTCTTATTTTGGTAATTCTTGTAATATTTCAAACTTTTTTCACTCTTATTATATCTGTTATGGGCATGTGTGATCAGTGATCTTTGATATTACCACTGTGATTCACTGAAGGCTCAGGTGATGGTTAGCATTTTTTTCAAGAAAGTATTTTTAAATTAAGGCATACATATTTTTTAGACATAATCTATCACACACTTAATAGACTACAGTATAGTATCAACATAACTTTTGTATGTTGGGATGCCAGAAAATTTGTGTGATAGCTTTATTGTGATATTCTCTTTATTTGGTCTAAAATCAAACCCACAATATCTCCAGGTGTGCCTGTGATCATACACATTTAACTCCTCTAAAATTCTTATGCATGAAGTTCCCAGAAGGTCTGTATATCAGGAAAATGCAGTTCAGACCAAAGGAAGACAATTCAGTACAACTGTTTTTTGTCATTTTTCTAAAATTAAAAAAAAAATTTTTTTTTTTTGGCTACACCACACATAATGAAGCGGCTGAAATAGCTAAGTTGGGAGAGTGTTAGAGTGAAGATCTAAAGGTCCCTAGTTCGATCCTGGGTTTTGGCAGTTCAGTTTTGGGGCTTCCATTATGGCTCAGCTGGTAAAGAATCTGCCTACAATGCAAGAGACCTGGGTTCGATCCCTGGGTTGGGAAGATCCCCTGGAGAAGGGAAAGGCTACCCACTCCAGTATTCTGGCCTGGAGAATTCCATGGACTATATAGTCCATGGGGTCGCAAAGAGTTGGACACAACTGAGCAACTTTCACTTTCATGCAGCATGTAGAATCTTAGTTCCCCCACCAGAGATGGAACCTGTGCCCCTTGCACTGGAAACACAGTCTCAAACACTGGCCCACCGGGAAAGTTTGATGCAGTTGTTTTGATGTCGTAGTGGTTAGATTCCTTAGGCTGAAATTAAGAAGTCACAGCAAATTGGTCTTCCCTCAGGGTCATCCCTGGGCATGGCTTTCTTAGGTCACACCTTAGCCCCCCTTCACCTGAGGCCTGACACTTAAGCAGGAACTGGGCTCACAGAATGTAGCTTGAGGAGCCCATTTCTTTCCAAAACCTGAGGCCTGATTTAGAGGCCTAGTCCCTACTTGAGCACTTCTGCTTGTTACTCATCCCTCTGAGTCCTCGTTTCGATTGCCTGGAGCTGGCTCAGTCCATAGGGTGGGGGTGAGGCTCTCAGTGGCCAGAGATGGGGGCTGGCAGAGGGCAAGTGTTGTCCGGAGTAATAGAAGCCAAATGTTGGTGACTTGGTGGTCACCATGATTTTGAACCATGGTGGTCATGGTGATTTTGAACCATGGTCAAGATGAAAGCCGGGAAAGGCAAATCAATCTAGTGGTATTTGGGCAGGAAGTTGAGAATTGAGTAGCTGTAAGCACCCACTGCTGTGTAAGAGGGGCCAGGGCACCTCCAGAGGCTCAGGGATTCAGTTCTCTGACTAGACCAGAAGGGGGCTGTCTTTGCCAACCGAGTTGGGTGTGAGGACAGAAAAACTTCCTTTAAAACTTTCTTTGTTAATTAGGTCCCATTTGTTTATTTTTGCTTTTATTTCCAATATTCTGGGAGGTGGGTCATAGAGGATCCTGCTGTGATGTATGTCAGAGAGTGTTTTGCCTATGTTCTCCTCTAGGAGTTTTATAGTTTCTGGTCTTATGTTTAGATCTTTAATCCATTTTGAGTTTATTTTTGTGTATGGTGTTAGAAGCTTCTGCACATCAAAGGAAACCATTAGCAAGGTGAAAAGACAGCCTTCAGAATGGGAGAAGATAATAGCAAATGAAGCAACTGACAAACAACTAATCTCGAGAATATACAAGCAACTCCTACAGCTCAACTCCAGAAAAATAAATGACCCAATCAAAAAATGGGCCAAAGAACTAAATAGACATTTCTCCGAAGAAGACATCCAGATGGCTCACAAACACATGAAAAGATGCTCAACATCACTCATTATCAGAGAAATGCAAATCAAAACCACTATGAGGTACCATTTCACACCAGTCAGAATGGCTGCGATCCAAAAGTCTACAAGTAATAAATGCTGGAGAGGGTGTGGAGAAAAGGGAACCCTCTTCCACTGTTGGTGGGAATGCAAACTAGTACAGCCACTATGGAGAACAGTGTGGAGATTCCTTAAAAAACTGGAAATAGACCTGCCTTATGATCCAGCAATCCCACTGCTGGGCATACACACTGAGGAAACCAGAAGGGAAAGAGACACGTGTACCCCAATGTTCATCGCAGCACTGTTTATAATAGCCAGGACATGGAAGCAACCTAGATGCCCATCAGCAGATGAATGGATAAGAAAGCTGTGGTACATATACACAATGGAGTATTACTCAGCCATTAAAAAGAATACATTTGAATCAGTTCTAATGAGGTGGATGAAACTGGAGCCTATGATAGAGTGAAGTAAGCCAGAAAGAAAAACACCAATACAGTATACTAACACATATATATGGAATTTAGAAAGATGGTAACAATAATCCTGTGTACGAGACAGGAAAAGAGACACTGATGTATAGAACAGTCTTATGGACTCTGTGAGAGAGGGAGAGGGTGGGAAGATTTGGGAGAATGGCATTGAAACATGTAAAATATCATGTATGAAACGAGTTGCCAGTCCAGGTTCGATGCACGATACTGGATGCTTGGGGCTGGTGCACTGGGACGACCCAGAGGGATGGAATGGGGAGGGAGGAGGGAGAAGGGTTCAGGATGGGGAACACATGTATACCTGTGGCGGATTCATTTTGATATTTGGCAAAACTAATACAATTATGTAAAGTTTAAAAATTAAAAAAAAAAAACTTTCTTTGTTAATTGGGCTTCCCAGGTAGTGCTAGTAGTAAAGAACCCACCTTCTAATGCAGCATATGTAAAAGACATGCGTTCAATCCTTGGGTCAGGAAGATCCCACCATGCTTTTGTGCATAGGGTTACAAAAAGTCTGATGTGACAGCATGCACTCACAGTTGATTTACAATGTTGTGTTAATTTCTGCTATACAACAAAGTGATTTAGTTAAATACATATATCCATTCTTTTTCATATTTTTTCCTTTATGGTTTATCACAGGATATTGAATATCATACCCTGTAGACCTTGTTGTTTATCCATTCTATATATACAAGCTTATATCTGCTAAGTCCAACCTCTTACTTCATTCCTCTCCCATTAAAAGCATTTTTTAAAAATCCAAGTGTGTTCATTGTGAAGTATGATCCATCAAAAACTCATTAGAACTTATGGGCATGTATGATCCTGCTCACAAACTCTATAGTTTTCCAAATGAATAGGAAATGGGACTAAGAATCAGCCAAAGAAGGAATATCCTCTAGGGGAAGGTACTGTAAAGAGGAGCCTGAAATGTTGCAGGAAACAACATTTCTGCTGTCCCAAATGGAGACAGAGCACATGGGCCCTGCCAAAATGCATAACCAGACCCAGTAGCTCTGACTGAACAAGAGTCAGATTATTCTAAATTTCCAGTGAAATAACAGCAGGGCATTTTATCAGCTGGGAAATTGTGAATATTCAGATATTAGATTAATATACTTTAATGTAATCAAATAGTTCAATTTTGTTGGGTAGGTTTATTGCTCCTGAGTTTCGTGAAATGAGACTTGATTGACTGCACTGCTCAGAACCCAGCACCTCATTCGAGTAATTGTATTTCCTCTTTTTAAGAATTATTATGTTGTGCTGTTTCCTTGTTGAATTTCATCTGTAATTATATTGCTCTATTTTGAGATGGATCGGTCTCCTAGGACACTCTTGTAACCTTTCCTAATTATGGTTTACCTGAGCACAGTAAATTTGGTTAGCCAATTCTCTTACACTTTCATTCATTATTAATGAGAGCATTTGGACATCGTTTTAAATGCAGTAAAATCTCAATTAAGTAGAATGAAGAGAGACTGTTCTTCTGGTTAATTAAATCTTATAATTAGCTGGGGTTTAATCAGAAGATCCTTTTGATTCTAATGCTTCCTGTTGACTTTTTTCCCTAGAATTTTATTTTACTTTTCAGTCTGATCAGCTCTGAAATCTCTTTTTTCCATGGATAAGTTATAATCCTGAAGTTCATTGATCATTTATTCATTAATCTATTTGCTCAAATTCATTAGAGGGCCACTAGTAGATGAGGAAGACACAATCGTGTTGGAGACAGACATATAAATGTGTCATAGAGAATCAAGGGATAATTCTGGAAGTTGTTTTTATTATTTTTTTTTTTTGGAAGTTGTTTTTAGAACACACTCTAGTTTATAGTTTGTTTTTTTAAATGAAAACAAAGGGAGCTTTATTGAAGATCAAATAAAAAGTATAAATAGTGAGTCAGACAGCACATGAAGTGAAGATTCCAACATTCCTTTTTTTGCTTATGTTGCTTTAAATAGCATTTGAGATTAAAGGCTGAATAGAATTCAACACAGTAACCCTTGTAAGACTTGATATTCTATATTTGAAGAGTCAAACTGTTAATCTCTTCACCCAGAGCTTCACTTCTCAATGAGATGTTGGTCCTCATTGCACATTTCATGTCTGTTTATATCAAATTCTAACCAGAAAAATGGGTACATTTATTTTTAAAATTTTTTAAATTAAATTTTACTGAAGTATAGTTGTTATGTAATGTTGTATTAGTTTCTACAATAGAGCAAAGTGAATCAGCTATATGTATACATATATCCACTCTTTTTTAGATTTCCTTCCCATTTAGGTCACCACTGAGCATTGAATAGAGTCCTCTGTGCTACACAGTAGGTTTTCATTAGTGATCTATTTTATATCTAGTAGTGTGTATATGTATATATATATATACACTATGTATAATCCCAATCTCCCAATTCATCCCACCCTCCCTTGGTTCCCATATGTTTGTTCTATACATCTGTGTCTCTCTTTCTACTTTGCAAGTAAGTTCATCTGTATCATTTTTCTAGATTCCACATGTAAGCAAGATTATTCAATATTTGTTTTTCTCTTTCTGACTTACTTCACTGTATATGACAGTCTCTGCTGCTGCTGCTAAGTTGCTTCAGTCATGTCCAACTCTGTGCGACCCCATAGATGGCAGCCCACCAGGCTCTTCCGTCCATGGGATTTTCCAGGCAAGAGTACTGGAGTGGGGTGTCATTGCCTTCTCCGATGACAGTCTCTAGATCTATCCATATCTCTGCAAATGGCACAGTTTCATTCTTTTTTATGGTGGAGTAGTATTCCACTATATATATGTACTATATCTTCTTTATCCACTCCTCTGTCGATGGACATTTAGGTTGCTTCAAAGTCTTGGGTATTGTAGAAGTGCTGCAGTGAACTTGGGGGTGGGTGCATATTTTGAATTTTCTCTGAGTATGTGCCCAGGCTTGGACTTGTTGGATCATATGGTAGTTCTATTTTTAGTTTATTGAGGAACCTCTGTACTGTTCTCCATAGTGGCTGTACCAATTTCCCTTCCTCCCACAGTGTAGGAGGGTTCCCTTAGTTTATAGTTTCTTCATCATTGCTTTACACAGCATGGGTCATAGAAAAAATCTTTATTGACAGCAAGATTCTTGTGAGGTTTCTGTTGACTGAATGCATTTCAGAATTTCAAAAATCATCATTATTCTGTGGTAGGGCCTTCTGCCTCATTTCACATTTACAAAATTGCCACAATGAGATAAGACATTCCACTTGCTATTTTTATTTTATTATGACATATATTCTCATCATTTTATTTCATATTTCAGGTGCCCCAAAATGTTTGGACATGATTTCTGAAAGATTTTTTGCATTGATTTTCATTTTGATGACACTAACCTGAATTCTACAAGTAAACCCAAACAGCCTTTATAAGATCTACCAGTTTTGAATAGATCAGTAAATTAGGATTTTGCTCACTGTTCAGATGTGTTCAGTGACTAGCCTTTCGAGTATTTATGTTTAGATAGTATATAATTCCCTGGAGCCTTCACACTAATTGGGAAGCTTCTCCGTATTGGCACCCAGTCTCGCCATCACTTTTCATTGCTTCAAATTTTGCGTGCTCTGCTGATCAGAAACCATTGTACCACTTTATTAAACTTAGTTCATTTTGTTATTTTAAAGAAAATTCCATTACATTATCTACATGAGGTCCCCAGTTTTTGAACTTAATGTTACCAAACTGAACTTGGGTCTGCTCACCTGCCATGCAGCAAAACCCATCTACTGACACCAGATCATCCTGAAGGAACATACAGCGTTTATTCCAGGACCAAGTAAGGAATATGGGCAGCTAATGGTCAAAAGACCCAAACTCTCTGATGGCTTTCAGGGAAGGGTTTTTTACAAGGCAATATTTGGGGGGTGGGCTGCAGGATGCATGACTTCTGATTGGTTGATAGTGAAGTAACAGGTGATGTTTCTGGAATCTTAGTCATCAAGTTTCTGGCTGTAGCCAGTCTGGAGTCTACGTGCTTGTGTCAGCACATAGTCAGCATCCTCCACCTGGGTTGGGGAGGGGGTTTGTTTCCTGAAGAACCACACAAAGTTGTGTCAGACTGTTATGCATATCCTTTTGGAGGAATCAGGACTCTGTTTTATCAGTGAACTCATGTCATGACTTTTCTTGTTAAACTGCTTTTCCTTTGTCTCTGTTTTCCTTCACTTCCCTAATTAGTAACTGCTTTAGCCTGATCTTTGGAACTCAGGAAGGCTTAGGAGACAAAAGCCTTTTTCTACAAACCAGAAATGGGGAGGTGGGGCAAGGAAGGGCTTTTGTACACAGAAGGGCTCCACAGAGTCCTGCTTGGTTTCACTAATGCTTTCCTGAAAATGAGCATGAAATATGAATATCTAAAAATAAACTATAGACTTAAAGGTTATAAGATTTTCGCTCCTTGATGACTAAACTTATTTCATAATGGTGATTATGTTTCTAATATTTCAGAATTTTTAAATTCTCAAGTGCTATCCACTACTATACAGACAGTACCAGAGACTCAATATGGAGTGTGAATGAGTTATTTTCTCAATAAAGGTCTTATCTCAAAACTCACTTCTCCAGCTTTTTTTTGAAGAGATACTTAGTTGACAGAGCAGAAGGTTTAAGAGACAGGGGTTCAATCCCTGGGTTGGGAAGATACCCTGGAGTAGGAAATGGCAACCCACTCCAGTATTCTTGCCCAGAGAATCACATGGACAGAGGAGCCTGGTGGGCTACAGTCCATAGGTCACAAAGAGTCAGACATGACTGAAGTTACTTAGCCTAACATTAGTTGACAAAGGAATATTTTGGGACAGAGAATTTCCTGATTGGGGGTGCATAGCAGATATGGACATTTAAACATTGATTTTAGCAAACATTTTAGAGACATTTTCAACACATGTCTGTTGGCCTTTTTTTAGAAGGGAGTGCATCCTCCAAACATCATCCAATTTTCTTGAATAATGCCCGTTGGAGGGCTGTGTCTTATGGGCTGGTTAAGCCTGAGTAGAAGTGTTAGGGATTATTGGAGGCCACCTGTGTGCTGTCTAGCAGGGCTCCCAGGAGGATGAACCCTGGGTCTGTCTCAGGAATGTGATTATGTTAAATGTTCTCAGTATCATACATCTCCTTTTACAGTATTCCCTTGGTCAAGTTCTTCAGATGAAAAAGGAAAAAGAAAAATAAACCTCTTATTTAGAGACATGGTAACCTAGTCATTTTACTCTTGTAGTTTTTCCAGTTGTTTCATTGTTTTTCCCTATTTATGCTTCTGGCCATAAGTCAGGCCCAACATTTCTTTCTTTTCAAAAATATTTATTTATTATTTTTTAATTTTTGGCTGCACTGGATCTTTGTTGCTGTGTATAGGCTTTCTGTAGTTGCAGAGAATGGGGGCTTCTCTTATTGCAATGTACGAGCACTAGAGCACAGGTTCAGTAATTATGGTGCACAGGCTTAGTTGCCCCATAACATGTGGAACCTTTCTGGACCAGGGATCTATGTCCCCTGCATTGGTAAGTGGATTCTTAACCATTGGACCATCAAGGAAGTCCAGGCCCACATTTCTTGTAAGTCTTACTCTAGACTATTATGAAAAAATTATCAGGGCAGATGAACTTGATCCAGGAGGCTTATAAAACTTTGTCACTCAAAGTGTGATCCTCAGTCTAGCAAGTTGGCATCACCTGGGAGCTGGTTAGAACTGCAGACTATTAGGACCCTTTCCAGAACTGCTGAACCAGATTCTGCATTGTAGGAAATTTCCCTGGTGATTCATGGCTATGTTGCAATTTGAGAGGCACTACTTCAGGAGGCATTCATGACCTTGACAGCCACCTAGAGAACTCCTGCCGAGTACTGCCTAAGTGGGTTCTCTGTCCCAGTCACCATGCTAAGCATTTTTATACATTATTATTATAAACTTTGCATCAACTCTATTAAAGAGATAGCATTACCCCCATTTTGCACACAAAGCTGAAAGCACAGAGGGGTTAAATAGTTTCTAAGGAGCTAAGTGTCTACTGTGTAGCAGAGCAGGCATCTGAACTGTGCTGTTTGCCACCAAAGTTTGTCCTCTTTATCAGGGTAATGTTTATTCAGTTTGCAGATGCAGAGTGTTAAAACAGTAAAATCATGTCTTTCATACAGATATGAAAATGAACACTTTTTAAAGATTTTATTTAACTCATCAGTGAGGAAGCTGGTAATGTGTTACAGCCAGTTCAAAGGAGCAGACACGATTATAGATCAGGAATATGGAGATGAACATGCCAAGGGAGGCAAAACAGATTTTCCTACTGTAGGGGAGTGTTGTCTCTCCACTAGACAGAATTCATTTGCATGCCCGTAGACAAGAATTGTTTTATGTTGCTAGCTCTTAACTTCAGTACATAGAATTGCAAAATAACTCTATTAAAGAAAAAATTATTCATGACCCTTGTTAAGATGGTAAGGAAAACATTTTCCAGTACTACTGCAATGGGTGTAGGGACTCCTGCAATGGAGATTTACCATGGAGGAGAGAGACTGGACTGAACTCTGAATCCAGCAAGGAAGTATGGGGATTTATAGCCTAGGAGCAAGTGGGGATCAGAGGAGGAAGCATCAAGGGTAAGGGATGATTCTTGCCAAACCAGCCTGATAGGAATCTTGCTGGAGGCAGTCCATGGTGATTGAACTGGGAAGTGGTGGAGGATGAGGAATTTGATCAGATATCAAGGGTAATCACACATGGAGGATGGGGGAATTCTGGATAAGCTGAATCAGCAGTGTTCTTATTAAAACTGGTCTCTTAAGGGCATGCCCATGAATGGGTCCTAGTTGAAAAGGGGGAGCTTGACTAGAGTTTGGTCAAGGAGAGACTGTTTGTCTGTTCCTGTAGACTCAGAATCCAGTGGCAGGTGCTGTAGACGAGAGGTCCCCAACTTTTTTGGCAGCAGGGACGGGTTTCATGGAAGACAGTTTTTCCATGGACTGAGGGTGGGGAGGGGATGGTCTTCGGATGATTCATTTATTGTGCATTTTGTTTCTATTATTATATCATCTCCAACTCAGATCATGAGGCATTAGATCCCGAAGACCGGGGACTCCTGCTGTAGGCAATGAACAGCTCACCACTGAAAAACGAATCTTTCACTCTAAGTGGAGGTAGAATAATGGCTAGAAACACAGACATGCACTGTGTGGGTTCAAAACTCTGCTCCAAATCTAACCAACAGAGTAACTTTATGTAGTATGTTCTTTGCTCTTCCAGTGTCTTATATCTCTGTATAAAATGGCACAGTCCTGACCATGTATATTCATTGTGAGGAGTACGTGGTCCCTGTAAGCACGTAGTTTGCAGCAATGCACAGCGCCTCATGACTGCCCAGTGGATGCTGCTGTCATCACATTCACGCTTCACCAGAAAAGCAGATCAGAATTTTTACATCAAGGAATAATGTGGATATTAGTATCAAAAATATAGTCAGTTTTTAAATTATTTCCATTTGCTGAGATCAAGCATTCCACTTTGTTTTCGTTCAGTTGGTAAGTTACGACCTACTCTTTGTGATCCCATGGACTGCAGCACACACTGCAGGCTTCCCTGTCCATCACTATCTCCCAGAGTTTGCTCAAACTCATGTCCATTGAGTTGGTGATGCCATCCAACCATCTCATCCTCTGCCACCCCCTTCTCCTCCGTCCCTCAATCTTTCCCAGCATCAGGGTCTTTTCCAGTGAGTCAGCTCTTCGCATCAGGTGACCAAAATACTGGAGCTTCAGCTTTAGCATCAGTCCTTTCAATGATTATTCAGGGTTGATTCCCTTTAGGATTGACTGGTTTGATGTTGCAGTCCACGGGAGTGGACTCGCAAGAGTCTTCTCCAGCACCACAGTTCAAAAGCATCAATTTTTCAGCACTTAGCCATCTTTATGGTCCAACTTTCATATTCATACACAACTACGGGAAAAACCATAGCTTTGACTATATGGACCTTTGTCGGCAAAATGATGTCTCTGCTTTTTTAATACACTGTCTAGGTTTGTTATAGCTTTTCTTCCAAGGAGCAAATGTCTTTTTGTCTGCCACGATTCTGGAGCCCAAGAAGATAACATTTGTCACTGTTTCCATTTTTTTCCCCATCTATTTGCCGTGAAGTGATGGGACTGGATGCCATGATCTTAGTTTTTTTAATGTTGAGTCTTAAACCAGCTTTTTCACTCACCTCTTGCACCTTCATCAAAAAGCTCTTTAGTTCCTCTTCACTTTTTGCTATTAGGGTAGTATCATCTGCATATCTGACATTATTGATATTTCTCCCAGGAATCTTGATTCCAGTTTGTGATTCATCCTTCTGGCATTTCACATGATGTACTCTGCATATAAGTTAAATAAACAGGGTGACAATATACTCCTTAATGTACTCCTTTCCCAATTTTGAACTAGTCCATTGTTCCATATCTGGTACTAAGTGTTGCTTCTTGACCCACATACAGGTTCCTCAGGAAGCAGGTAAGGTGGTCGGATATTCCCATCTCTTTAAGAATTTTCCACAGTTTGTTGTGATCCACACAGTTAAAGGCTTTAGTATAGTCAGTGAAGCAAAAGTAGACATTTTTGTGGAATTCCCTTGCTTTTTCTATGATCCAATGGTTGTTGGCAACTTTATCTCTGGTTCATGTGCCTTTTTGAAATCCAGCTTGCACATCTGGAAGTTCTTGGTTCACATACTGTTGAAGCCTAGCTTGAAGGATTTTGAACATGACCCTGCTATCATGTGAAATGAGCGCAGTTGTACAGTCATTTGAACATTCTTTGGCATTGCCCTTCTTTGGGATTGAAATGCGAATTGAACTTTTCCAGTCTTGTGGCCACTTCTGAGTTTTCCATATTTGCTAGCTTATTGAAAGAAGTTATCCACAGATCAGAGATATACATTGGTCTAGAAGATAAAATTTCATATCAGTTATTATAATTAGAGATAAAGCAAGTACCAATCACATAATATTTCAAAGGAAGAGAATTAATGTTAATAAAAAATCCAGTCTTTAATAACAAACAACATAGGACAAGACATTGAAATGCCTTTCATTAAAAATAGTTTATCCAAAGTTTTCAAATCCAAAGCAGATTAAAGAAAGGTCAGAATAATCTTGGTTAGATCAGGTAAGAAAATATTGTCGGAGGTGGGTTTTGGAAGACTTAGAAGAAGCACTTCCCTGAGAGCCTTTCCACCCTGACTCTACATTCTTGAGTTGATTTCAAGCCCCCAAGGATCTCACAATTAGGGACCAGTGGAAGGAGACACGTAATGATCCAGTGGTAGTCATTTTTTTCTTCCATTTATTCCCAATCTACTCCTATTTTATTTCACCTCTACTTTGACCCTCTTCTTACTCATCTAAATTTGAAATTTTAATCAGTCTCCATATCAGATTCGTCCTCTTGGTTACCCTCGCTTCAACCTGCATATAGGTAAGGTGGTGCTCCCTGTGTGTCTTGGAGGACTTAACACCTAAACTGGATCAACCTGTTCCCCTCAGGCAAGCTGTGGAGGGAGTAGGGGGAGATTGCAGTTCAGAAGGAGTGAAAGTCTTCTAGGTTCATTGCTCTCAATCCTCCCTTTAATGTTATCGTGGTGGGCACTGGTGCTGTTAGAGGTTTGGGGACACTGTGTGCTTCAGTGAATATGCTGGTATTGTTCACATCACACATCTCTTGAGTTATCTGATGCTAATCCTCCTGGAAACAGTTTTACAACTCTGTAAGATGCAGTTAATTCAGAGCAACACACAACACAAAAAATTCTTATCTATAAATATGCAAATTGTGCCCAGTCTGGTAGAGGTCCAATGGACTTAACTTTGTTTGCACATTCATTTCAATATTCCTGATCTGTAAGTCTGTCTGTGGCTTCTCCTTTGAACCTGTTCATTCATGAGAAATAAAATAACATCTGTAATGTGTGTTCATTTTATATATGTAGATTTATGATTGTCCATCTCTGAAAACTATCTTTCAACAATGGTGGAGGGCCAGACTACATTAGTGTAACAGATTTAGTAACAGAGCTAATAAATAAATCTTTATCAAAGGTTACCAAAAACAGGTAAAAATTAAGGTGAAAAACCAAGTTAGCAGAGATTATTTGCAGAAATTTCTGCAAGTGAAGGTGGCTGAAGTGTTCCTGTATAAGGAAGTAGTCATTTTTTAAGCAGTTCTTATATTTTGAATTAAATGACATCCACCAAAATACAGATTCAAGGTTTCTTGAAACTAACATGATGGTGGAAAATAGCCAGCATCCATTCTGAAGACCCAGCATGATAAGCATGTGCTTGCTTATCTGTCTTCATCACCAGACTCTTTGCTCCAGGGAATCAGGCAGATGGTCTTGTCCACTGTCCTTTCTCCTGTAGCCACTGTTCCCTATGGCAGAGACACCGGGTGAGTGAGTGAACAGAGGCTGGCCAGGTACTGCCGCTATTTCTATAGGCACCAAAACTTGATTTTTTCAGTTTTGGGGTTTGATTGCTATTTCAAAGACAGACTTGTATTCACCAAACTAGTAAGAGGGTGATATATAAACCAGAATATTAATTTGTCAATTAAAGAGAGTAATTAAACTCTCCCATTAGACTGGAATGTTTGCCTTTGTCTCTCAGGGAAATTACATGGCAGGGGTGCACATGATAATCAGGTGTTTGCTTGATGAACTTGAAGTGAGCACAGTTGGCCACTGTCCCCTCTGTCCTAGAGCTGGCAGGCCAGCTGTCACCCCAGTCTACAGAGGGATTTCAGCTGGTGGTCAGGATGCACTCATGGCTCATCAGCTCCTCTTCGTAGGAACAGGGAGGGAGCATGCAAGATCTGTAGGTGGGAGAATTCCTGTCCTTTGGGCTTTCCATTTTAAGGCTATATTTCTAATCTGTTAAGATATTCTTTCTACAGAGAGACTAAAATTGATTTGGTTTTAAGCTTTTCATTAGATTCACAGTTCAGTTTAGCCCCATTTCTGGGCACTGTAAATAGAATTTGGATTCTTTTTTTTTTTCCTTTTAAATATGTATTTATTTGGTTGTGAGAGTCAGACACGACTGAATGACTTCACTTTCACTTTTCACTTTCATGCATTGGAGAAGGAAATGGCAACCCACTCCAGTGTTCTTGCCTGGAGAATCCCAGGGATGGGGGAGCCTGGTGGGCTGCCGTCTATGGGGTCGCACAGAGTCGGACACGACTGAAGCGACTTAGCAGCAGCAGCAGCAGCAGCAGCAGCCAGGTCTTAGTTTCAGCATGAGGGATCTTTTAGTTTCAGCTTGTGAACTCCTGAGTTGGGTCATGTGGGATCTAGTTCCCTGAACAGGGATCAAACTGGGTGCCCCCTGCATTGGAAGTGTAGAGTCTTAACCATGGACCACCAGAGAAGTCCCCAGGATTTGAAGGTTCTTGAAACTCATTAGTGACTTATAAAGAAATCATTCTTTGGGATGTTTCATTTGTCCAGGGGACTGATTGCATATTGCATTAATTAAAAGTCATTAACTCTGTGTTTTACAGGTCCTTGTAGATACCCACTAAATAATGGTGACATTACTTTATAGTGATTGAATCACTCGTTCAGTTAAGAGATAGTCTTTGCCTTATCAGAGCCTTAATTATTATTCATTTGCAGGAGCCATTGTAGTCTCTAAGCTTCTTGCTGCTGTTTTGTGAAATCTTGCCAGTTGGTTTTCAAGTCTGACTTATGAAGATAGAATTTCTAAAAAGCAGATCAGCCACACCGATAACAATGATAGCAGAAATGCTTATTTTTGTGTATCTCTCCCTCAATCTTATTAAAGATTTTTTTTCTCCATGACATACTGAAATGATGAAAATGTGCCTGAAGGCTAGGTTGCCAGTACCAAACAAATAAATACTCTAATTAAATAATAAAAGCAGTCAGAATCCATAATGTAAGACTTGCAAGGAATGGAGAAAGAGAAATTTGTACCAGTTAATGCTTAGCAAGCTGTCAGGAAGAGATGAGACCGGAATCACAGTCAGGGACCAAGTCCTGGATGGCTCTGTGTGTCCAGCTATGGGGCATGTCCAGAGGCTGATGGGTTCCTGGCAGAGGTTCAGGCAGGGAAATGACATGTTCAGATATGAGTGCGAGACCACTCACCTTGGGGGCCATAAGGACAGAGCAGAAGGGAAAGAGGTTGGTTGAGATATTTGGAGAAAACAGTCAGGCTGAGAAGACAGATCTGGAGAGAGCCCTGGAGGGTTCTGTAACTAGGTGCCAATCAGTTGTTTTAAAATAGCAATCAGGAAAGGAAGAACCATGGGAGACACCAACACCTATGGGCGGGTCCAAGAAAGAGCCTGCCAGAGAACCCTGATCAGCAGTCAGAGGTCGAAGAACAAGCAGAAAGGACTGTGATGGGAACCAGGTGCCCAGTGAGTGGTCAGCCATTCAGATGCTACTGGGAGGTTAAGTAAGCGACCTCAGATCTCCCCTGGATTTGGTAATGCTTTCCAAGAATGGTGGAATGGATTTGTAGGAAAAGCAGAGAAACAATCAGTGGGTTGAAATCTGAAGGAGAAGCAAGGCAACAGGTAGAGGAGAAGAGCAGAATGAGCTGTTTTGTTTTTGACTTTGAGAAGGGAGAGAATTGAACCTGGGGAGGAGGCAACAGTAGAAGGGAAAGGGCAAAGGTTCAGAAAAGAAGAAAATGAAGGGAGGGGCTTGGATCATTGAGGAGACAGGAAGGGATGGAATAGCAGGCAGATTCTGCTTTTGTAAGAGGCGAGATACTTCTTCCTCTGAGATGGAAAGTAATGTCTTATAGCTAACCATCAAGTCTCACCTGGCAGCATCTTTTTTCCTGAAATAGAAAACATGATTATAGAAGTTAGAAAAGCACAGAATGGTGAAGGTAGCACAACAGTGAATGTGTAGGTTAGCCGTTGAGGGAAATGGGAAGGGAGGTGGCCCTTCGGAATAGAATTGTCAAGGCATCAAAGGCCTAGTGTATTGGACACCATAGATTTATCAGGGCACCAACCCACCTACCCATGGGATTTTGTTCCCAGCAGTCTTAGCTGGACAGGTATAGGAATGCATTAGGCCAGAGGCTGCATTGCTGCATTATGGCATATTTGCAAGGTGGATGCCACAGAATGTTGAAGGGGCAGGAACTTGGGCATTCTGGCTTGTTGCCAGATGTTACTCATGCTACAAATGAGCGGACAAGCAATCTTGTTTAGTGATGTGCAGGCAGAAATTGTGGTCGTATAATGGAGCATTTGATGAGGCTTTGGCAGGGCAGCTAGAGCCATCTCAGCCCTCTAGTCTGGGAGACTTCAACACTCACTTGGTTCATCAAGTTCTAGCAGATCTCCAGGAGGATGACCACTGTCCCTGGGAGACGTTCTCCACTGTGTATCTGGCAGATTGTATAGAGGCTAATTCTTTTCTCTTTTGTAGAGAACTGATGTGGGGAGAGGGGTAGGGGAAAGGGGAATGGGATGAATTGGGAGACTGGGATTGATGTGTGTGCACTGCCATATGAAAATAGTGGGAAGCTGCTGCACAGCACAGGGAGCTCAGCCATATGCTCTGTGATGACGTAGATCTATGGAAGTGTGGGGCGAGAGAGAGGTGCAAGAGAAGGAGATATATGTATCCATACACAGCTCTATGTAGTAACACAACATTGCAAAGCAACTATATGTTAATAAAAAATAAAATAACAAATAATAAAAAAGAAGTTCTTAAAAGGAGCTTTCACCAGCGAGTTGAAATTAAAAAAAAAACAAAACTATCAGAGTTGGCAGAAACAAAATTCTTATTTTGAACCCGTAAGAGTCTGGCCCCAGAAGTTTTGGCTCTTACAGTTTATCTAGCGGCCTTGCTGGCCCCTGTGCTTTTTCTTTCCTAGACCCAAATGCTCAGACCATCAATTTGAGTTAGTTTGGGGTCAGGGTCCCTTTCTGGTCATATCTCAGACTTATACCTAACTGTGGGCTCTTCTGGCAGCAGGCTCTGATGTGCTTTCTCTGTTGCTTCCTCTATCATTTCAAGTTCTCCCCGACATTCAGTCCTTTTGGATGGGTCTTTCCAACTTGATCCCCAGTCATCCTTCCTCAGGTTACAAGTCAGCTCACACGTGTCTTGGAGCCATTTCATCTTCTGCCACATTGCTTGTGATCCCAGGTCTTTAATTCCTGCTTTTATCTCGATGAATTTCTCTCTGTCCTCTTTGCCTTGTCTGAGAGATGTCCCCAGATCAGAAGTTAAGGAGGACTTTTTTCTAATAACTTCATCTTGGTGGATGCCAACTTCTCAAATAGGATCTGTCCACGGGTCATGACCTTGCTCAACTCAGACTGGGAAGGTTTCTTCTTTTCCTCTCTCAAGAGCAAGTAAGTCCCTCACAGTTCTTCTCATGGGCTCAGATCCAAGGAACATCTGGTGATAGTTTAGTCACTAAGTCATGTCTGACTCTTTGTAACCCCAAGGACTATAGCCAGCAAGGCACCTCTGCCCATGGGATTCTCCAAGCAAGAATACTGGTGTGGGTTGCCACTTTCTTCTCCAGGCAATCTTCCTGACCCAGGGATTGAACCCAGGTCTCCTGCATTGCAGGCAGTCTCTTTACTGACTGAGCCACCAGGGAACCTTGAACATCTAATTCTCACTTATTCCCACAACAAAGGACTGGTGGTCTAGCCCTCTCTTTGGAAGGTCTATTGCCTTCCACTTCTCTATGGATCCTGGCATCTCTTATGGAGTCAGGTCTTCAAGCATCTTAAATCATGGTGGTTATATTGTTATATTTCTGTCACTATGAATAACAATCATTGTTGAAAACAGCATAAGCTAGGAGTCTTGACTAAGAGGCATTGAAAGGGGTTATATTGATCAGATGCCTAAAGTAGACAAACGTTTGAAATAAAAGTTTGAAATAAATCTGCAGATCAGTATTTTAACATATTCCTAGGAAGGTTTTAATGACATTAGATGAAAAGGAAGAAAACTAGGAATGAAAGAAAGAAAAACTAGAAATTCAGAGGAAGAAAACTTTGAATGAAAAGGGGGCAGGACAGAAAGAGAGTGCAGAGAACTCAAGGGGCTTCTTTCTGTTCCTTTGGCTGTGAAGTGACTTCTGTGGGTAGGAGAGGTTACCAACACCTATAGCAACAACAGTTTGAGGAAACAACACAGCAAGGCATTTAGGAGAACAGGAATGCAATATTTATTTAGTAACTTTCATATTTTAGCTGTTTTTAAGCACATCCCATGTAATCCCTTGTCTTGATCCACCTGAATGGACTAGGCAGCTTATAAATACCAGAAATTTATTTTTCATGCTTCTGGAGGCCCAAAATCATAGCACCTGCAGATCTGGTGTCTAGAGAGCCCACTTCCTCATAGACAGCCATCCTCTCACTGTCACCTCACAAGGCAGAAGGGGACCAGGAAGCCCTCTTGGGCCAATTTTATCAGGGCACTAATCCCATTCATGAGGACCCCCATGACCTCATGACCTCCCAAAGCTCCACCTCCTAATGTCATCACCTTGGGGGCTGGGATTTCAACATATGAATTTTTAGGGAGACACAAACATTCAATCTGTAGCATCCCTACAAACTACTGAGTAAAGATTTGAACAAGGAAACTCTTGGATTTCAAAGGCCAAGGTGGAACCCAGATTCAAGGCTGGCCCTGCTGGCTGACACCTAAGGTCCCCCACTCTAACTTTACTCTTGCATCTCCACTTCAACCCAGATACCCTCATTTGCTTTCCATGGGCCTTCTGTGATTTCAATTGGGCAAAGCTGTTTGGATTTTTTATCAACAAAGATACTCACTGATTTAAGGGAAGTTCTATGACACTCAACCGTAATGATGCCTGCTTCTCTGTTTCATGATTCAGTCTTGCAAAGCCATCGTAATTCAAAGCACTGCTGGCTCAGTAATTCACTTCATTAATGGTGCTGCCTGAATGAAATACACAGCAAGTTAGAAATAAACAAATCTTTGGAAAGTATGATAATACATTCAGAAAGTACAGAAGGTGAGGCATGTAGACAGAAAGAGGAAGGAAGTGGGAAGAAAACCTTATCAAGATAAAGAGGAGTTTTGTGAGCCCGTAAGATGCTTGTATACTGTCTTTTTAGACAAAATTTCTGAAGATTAATTATGACTCTCTCTTGTTTATATCTTTAGCTTGATACTGCATACTCCCTCACCTCCCATATCGAATTTATTATGAAGTCCTGTCAGTTTTATGTCCAGAATAGATCTCAAACCTGTCAGCTTCTCTTCTCGCCCATGGATGGTGGCTGTGGGCGTCTGGTCCACTCCTGAACCCTGATGATCTCTTCTTCCAGGCATGGAGGATGGTTGCCCTTTTCTGAAAACTGCTGTTAAATCAGGTCAGGCAGACAGCTAGTTCTGGCCAGGCTGAAGCATTCAGATAAAGAGTAAGACCTTCCAGCACTTTCTCCTTCTGCCACAACAGTTATGGAGGCAGGTTGTTGAAAGTGCCCTGAGAGTGGAGTATGTGGTAGTTCTAGATCACATGGAGCATTGCTGCCCTAGAAAGCCACCCAGTGTCTAGTGGCCATTTCATGAGCAAGAAACGTCAGCAAGAGAAAAACAAATATCATATATTAATGCATATATATGGAATCTAGAAAAATAGTACTGATGAACCAGTTTGCAGGGCAGGAATAGAGATGGAGATGAAGAGAATGGACTTGTGTACATAGCAGGGGAAGGAGAGGGTGGGACAAATTGAGAGAGTGGCATTAACATATATACACTATCACATGTAAAATAGATAGCTAGTGGGAAGCTGCTGTGTAGCACAAGGAGCTCAGCTTGGTGCTCTTTGATGACCTAGAGGGGTGGGATTGGGCCTGTGGGAGGCTCAAGAGGGAGGGGATATATGTATACATAGAGCTGATTCACGTTGTTGTATAGCAGAAACTAAGACAACATCGTAAAGCAATTATCCCCATTTAAAAAAATATATGATAAAGGTTAAATAAATACTAGTATGTGCAAACAAAGCAAACAAAAGAAAGAAACAGATGTTTGTGATGGAAAGCACCTGCCAGTGGGCAACCTCTGTGGTCACATCATAATCTGTTCCATCCTGTCTAGCAAGGCCAGGGGCTATCATCTCTCTCCTAGAGCCCCACAGAAGCCTCCTCACTTTCATCTTTTCTGTGGTCCTGCCTCCTCTTGTTTCATCTCTAAGTCAACTTCTTAAAACCTCTTGCATGAGGCTACACATATCCATCTTTCCCCTGCCCCCTAACCTTGTCTTGCTGTCCATGTTATTAGGGTTCCTTCTAATCCTAGGGATCACCAGGCCTGTGTGTCATGGGCCCTGATTCCTCTCCAGACACCCTTAAACCTTTCAGTCTTGAGCTTCACTTGCCTCCTTTCAGTTCCTCAAGCATTCTGCAGCCTTTGCACGTGCTTTCCCTTCTATCTGGAATGTTCCCAGCAAAGTAGCACCCTTGGATTACCCTGGGGATCTCCACCCAAATGACACTTTCTCAGAGGCCCCCACACGATGCAGACAGCTCTGGTTACACTTCTCCATGGCATCCACTGCTGTTTTCAGGGTTCTGTCCACAGACCAGAATTTTCTATTCATTCGTGTGGTTTTGTTTGATACACATTGTTCTCCTTAACCAGACAGGAAGCTCTGCTAGGGAAACGGACTGTGTTCTGTGTTTTCCAGCTCCATATCCTAAGCCTCCTGTGGCTGTTTCCTAACTCATTAGATTCTCAGCAAATATCTTCAGGATGATTAAATAGATGCATTAACAAGAAATCAGAGTTGTGCGCATATTTTTGACATATAAGGAGAGTGATGGTTGATATTTTTTGAACTCTTACTATGGTAGGTATAGTAAGAAGTGCTTTTCTTTCCTTTTTTAAAAAAATTATTTATTTATTTGGCTTCACTGGGTCTTATTAATAGGGCTTTTCCGGTGGCTCAGATGGTAAAGAATCTGCCTGCAGTGCAGGAGACCCAGGTTCGATCCCTAGATTTGAGGATCCCCTGGAGAAGGGAATAGCAACCCACTCCAGTATTCTTGCCTGGAGAATCCCATGGACAGAGGACTCTGGTGGGCTACAGTCCATGCAGTTGCAAAGAATGAGATATGACTGAACATCTTATTAAGAGTTGAGACATATGGGATCCAGTTCCTTGACCAGGATTGGAAACCACGCCCCCCCCCTCCCCCCCGCCCCCCTGCATTGGAAGCCTGCGTCTTAGCCACTGAACCACCAGGGAAGTTCCCCCAGTTGCTTGTCATTGTTTCCTCTATCGTGTATATATCATGACAATAACACTATAAGGTAAGAACTAGAGATTCAGAAACTGAGGCCTAAGTCGGCTAACTAGTAGCACACGTGTGTCTGCAGGGCTTATTAGGCAGCCCGGCTCTATAACCTGTTTCCTTAACTTGCTTTTTTGATTTGGTTTGTCTCCAGCTCCAGTTTTTCCAAGCTCATACAATAATAAAAACAGGCCCTTATATCACAGCTACTGTAATAATTAAAGGCCAGATTTATCTTGCCTTCTTTTGAGAGAGAATTATTGATCTTGTGTCTGCATGCTTCCTACCAGAGACAACATCTTTTTAAAAATAAAGTCTGTTTACACACACAATGATTAAAACTATTCAATAACTTGTTCAGTTATATACTAACCTCAAAATATGAAAACTTGAAAATACAGTCTTCCGTGGAGAGTTCCTATTTGACTTTATCATGTCAGTGTATTAAAAAATTTAGACCCATCGTCAGAAGTGAAAATATCAATTTCCTTTTCCATGGAGAAATCCAATAATGGGATGAAAATTAGACTTCATTTGGGTACACTTTACCAATAAATCTGATTTTTGTTAACTGTATCTCATAAACTCTTCTTTTAAATCAATCTTTTTTTTTTTAATCTCTTTCATGAAACAGCACATATCTGAATGAGAAGTCCCTCCACCTGATGGAGCGATGCCAAAATCTGCAAGCGGGCTTGGAGACGTTATCTAACAGAACAGGAAAGTAAGTTCTACCCTTCGCATTTAATTTGATTTTAAAATAAGTGTTTTGTGTAAAAAAACTGTTTCATAGCATCTTTTTAAAAAATTAGCCTCTTGAAAATTTTTTAATTAATTTTTGGCTGTGCTGGGTCTTCGTTGCTGCGAGGGCTTTTCTCTAGTTGTGGTATTCAGGCTTCTCATTGAGGTGGCTTCTCTGATTGTGGAGCACAAGCTTCGGGGCATGTGGGCTTCAGTAGCTGTGGTTCCCAGGCTCTAGAGCACAGGCTCAGTAGTTGTGGCATACGGGCTTGAAGTTGCTCCATTGCATGTGGGATCTTCCTGGATCAAGGATCTAGCCCATGTCTCATGCATTGGTAGGGAGATTCTTAACCACTGAGCCACCAGGGAAGGCCCAAGCTTTTCATAGTCCCCTGATATCATGCTTGAATTTTTCTGCATCCAGCCCAGGCCTTTGAGAAAAGTGCCTTCTTGAAGCTTTTCTCATATGACTCAGTTTGAGCCGGCCACTGTTTTTGCCAGGACCCTTGCTTATGATAGATTGGTCAGAACTAATACTTGTAAATGCTTCTTTTCTTAATTTTTTAATACTTATTTTTATTCATTCATTTATTTATTTGGCTATGCTGGGTGTTAGTTGTGGCATGCAGGATCTAGTTCCCTGACCAGAAATCAAACCCAGGTGTGCCCTGTATTGGAAGCGAGGCTTCCCTGCTAGCCACTGGATCAGCAGGGAAAGTGAAGTTGCTCAGTCGTGTCTGACTCTCTGCGACCTCATGGACTGTAGCCTACCAGGCTCCTCTGTCCATGGGGTTTTCTAGGCAAGAGTTCTGGAGTGGTTTGTCATTTCCTTCTCCAGTGGATCTTCCCATCCCAGGGATCTATCCCAGGTCTCCCGCATTGTAGGCAGATGCTTTACCATCTGAGCCACAAGAGAAGAGCAGGGAAATCCCATGCAAATGCCTTTTTTCTTGCACAATAAGTACAATGAATTTTGAGGTGGATGTAAAGTAGCTCATGCATTGTAGAAGGTGCCGGACATCCGTTTTGATCACGTTGAAGCCATTGTTTTCCTTGTTTGTCGGGCTCTTCCTCGAACTTTTCTTGAGGGACTCAAATTCCAAACCTCTTGCACCATCCTCCATGCATCAGATCTGTGGCGCCACACCTTATGAATAGTAGAACTTGGAAAACTTGGTCCTTACTCCCCCATTCCCTGTGACAAACTGTCTGTATTCATTGCCTGACGTGGGAATCAGTGTGTAAAAGTTACAATGGACTGTCTATGAACTATTCAATATTTTTGCTCCCCAAAGTGACAAAAGTGCTCAGTGTAACAATGAACCATTGCTGTACTTTGGAGCAAAGCACTTGCGTCAGCATGGCAGAATGTTCTTTAATCACGGAAGGTGATTTGTTTTCAACGCAGAGAATTAAAAAAAAAAAATTTTGGCCACACCCCACAGCATATGAGACTTTAGTTCCCTGACCAGGGCTGGAACCCATGCTTCCTGCATTAGAAGGCAGAGTCTTAAACACTGGACCACCAGGGAAGACCCCACTGCCAAGAATTTTGCAACTCTTTTATGAGTGTCAACAAATATGGTTAACTGCAGTGTGCTGATGAGATTGCCTGGGCATAGTTTGCTCTCTCACTTTTTTCCTATTGTTTTGGATTTGATGTTAAGACTTTTTCTCAGTTGTTGTTTAGGGAGATACCTTTCCATGATCTGCACAATTTTCAGCCAGCTCATATAATTAGCCTGCACTAGCATTCTGTTTGGCAAAAGTCTAGAGAAAGTAGGCAGGACCTGACCATTGTTATGAAAGTGTTATTTTGCTCATAGGAGACTAATTTGTTCAATAGTATTGTCTATTGTCAGGAATTGTGCATTCTGCGACCAGCGCTGATACAGAGGTACAGGGGACAATTGGGAAAGCTATTCAGTGTGTGGTAATAAAAAGCAATTACATTTTCTTAGAAATAATGATATAGCTCTGTTTTTGTCATGGTCTGTTAAAGACTTAGAATTTCCTCTTTCTTCAGCCAGTTTTCCCCTTTCAGATAGTAAAATAGAATTTAGGAAGATGGTGTTGGAGTGGGAGGGAGCAGTGCTCTTTCTCCCACTGGTCTTTTAAAATTAATTAATTAATTTTAATTGGAAGATAATTACTTTACAATATTGTGGTGGTTTTGCCATACATCAACATGAATTGGTTGACTACATTTTTGAGTGAAAGTAAGCTAATGGTTGGCATTGGGAAAACCATCGGGATTCTTTATTTTCTGTGTAAGGCTATGAGCTCCGGGACTGTGAGTTCATGGTTCTGTCTGTGGTGCCTGTCACAGGACTCAGCACATAGTAGTTACTCAGCAAATGTTTGTGGAATTAAATTAATAAATGAATAAATATACTTCTTAGGTCTTCAAAGGATTTTTCTTCACCATCTCTACTCTGTCCATAAACTTCAATTCCTTTTTGAAAACTATTTTTAACTTCTCTGGCTCTTTCTCTTTGAATCTGAAGTTTTCTGTTTTTTCCTGCCTCATCCTTTCTCCTTGAATGTTTCTCTCGGTTTCTCCATCTCAATCCTTTTTACCAGGTGTCTCCTGGATAAAATATTATACCATACTAAAATGCTGCCTAGCCATCTTATCACTTGCATTTTTCAGTATGGCAAAGATTATTTGTGATCTTTTCTGCTTACTTTTTAAAAAATGATAATTGTGTGGATATTCAAGTTGTCTATCTTAGTCCACATCATTTCAGACCAATGAGCTGATTTTTTAAGAGCAAATACTTCCAAGGGGCTGACCCAGGAAATGATCTCATTCCTCCCCTGTTGGGTTTTGCTGCCTCTGTCACTGTACCATTTTCTTCCTGTGTTCCTCTTCTATTTTCCCAGATGATCGTGGAACCCAAAAAAGGTTACATCTATATTTGTTCAGTTTCTCCCATCTGGTCGGGGTAGATGAACTGCTCTAATAGAATCTACCCAAACAGAGTATCATATCACAATCTTGTGTTCTCTCTCATACAATGTTCAGTATAGACCTTTCTTGACCGAGCAACTCTTCTCTGACTACTGACTCAGGGATTCTGGATCCTTCCATCCTATGATGCAGACATCTTCAACAGGTGATCTGAGGGTTGCTGCAGAAGCAGAGGGTGCTATAGAGAAGGTACACACAGCTTGGAGGGGACATGCATAACTTCCCATCATATCCCACTGGCTGGAACCAACCTACCTAAATGTTTGGGGTCATGTGGTTGTGATTGGCCAATAGAATGTGAGTTCAGTTGTCTCATGATGGGCATGAGGGTTGTAGTGCCCAGCTGGGATGCCGTAAAGCAACAGCTACATGATTTGGAAAGAGAGCACCAGTTAGTGACATCAACCAGGTATTTCTGCACCATATGCATTAAATATTAAATAGCTCAGCTGTTCTTATTATTGTATTGACAATAGATCCCTCAGGTCTTCCTTAAAGATGAAAGGAAACATTTTGCTTAAACAATATCTTACATCCTCTGAACGCTTGAATAGTGCTCTTGGTGAAAGGAGAGATTTAGAGATCTTCTTACAGAATGTAAGCCACTGCCCTACATCTTCCTGTGCAGTCATGAGGGCATGAAAAAGCCTCTTGCCTTCAAATAGCTTTTCTTGGTAAAATTCAAATTCTCAGAATCAAGGTTGGAACAAAGGCTTGCATCAGCTAGGTGTGGCTTGAACCGTACACTGCTAGCTGAGTGTGTATGTCTGATGAGCTGTTTCATGCTGTACCATTTAAAATTACCCAGAACAGTAGAATTTTCTGAAAGGATCATCTTAATGGGGCATCATAAAGATGTTTGTTCAAAGGCTCTGTTTGCAAGGTGAAAGGCAAAGTGAATTGAAGTCTGGCCCTAAGTGTTCTTCCTGTTTATTATCTTGGGGAGCACAGCATGACCTGAATTGCAGCTTGAAAAGAAGAAGTATAAATTATGGTAGATCAGGCTTCAAAAAACATGACGCTGAACATATCACTTGACAGCCTGCTAACAATGCAAGTATTGATAAGTTTTAAGTTGTCTGTCAGGAAAAATGGTGTGTGGTCATAGACAAGATTTTCTTGGCATGGAGTGATATATGGCTTGTCCACTCAGCTTTAAATCTATGGTGCTTTCATTGCCTCTTCAAGAGATATCTACATTTTTGTGTCTTTTCACCCTTTAATTTGCCTTTTCTGGTCAGTTTTTGAGGGCTCAGGAATCTATCCCTCCTTCCTTTCCTTGTCATAAAGGAGACATTAACACAAAACAGCCATTCATACCAACATGGTGTGTTCTTAATATCATGGGGCATACCTGTTGGTAACCAAAGCAGTGGCTCTGTTTGCTGATACAAAATTTTAAGTTGAATGGGTGAACTTATAACAAGGCTGTAATAGAAGTCTCTGAAAACTTCTTTTTTGTGTGTGCAAAATCTGTCAAGGTGGTTTAGCCATCATTCTGTACCTCAAAGAGAACATAAGAAATAACCAATCATACAGTTTAAGAACTTGAGGGAATGAATAGTCTCTTAAATTCTTTTGATCCATATACCTTTTTATATATAACTTTTATTTTTCTAAGCAATCAAATTCCCTCAGTTTAAAGATAAAAATAGGATTATGACTTTCAGAGTCAGGCAATCAGTTAATGGGAAGGAGGAAAATAAAATATTTTGTGTGTGGTTGTTGATGCTGGAAGTTAACCAGCATAATTCTAATCTGAATTCCTTAGTTAATACTTGGCAGGAGTTGCTTAGTATCATTTGTTACCATGCTGATAATTGGAATAGTGTATTAAGTGTTTGTCAGTGGAAATAAAACTGAATTTTCCCTCAGAGAAAAATTGAAACACTGACTTCTGCATTATACTACAATCTTGATTATGTATTCACATCAGAAGGATTCCTAGTACTTGCTCAAATAGCAAGTCATTTGAAGGAAACCTTTAATAGGAAAACAGTGACAATAAAAATAATCACACTTATTTAAGGTCATTAAGAAATAATTGGAAATAATTATTTTCAATTTCAGAAGTAGATGGAGAAAGAAAGCAAATCTATTGCATTTGTTCACCATTTTCAGATAAAACAAGTATTATTAAAGGTATTGTTTATCTACTATTTCTGGTAACCAAACTTCCAAGATGGTGCCCACTAGTCTTTCCTTCCTGGTGTTTACATGTTTTTCCCCTGCCTCACTGAAGGGGACTGCCCTGTGTAACCAATACAATATCACAGGAATAACGAGGTGTGATTTCAAGGTCAGGTCATAGAGTGTTTGATAATTCTGCCTTACCTTCTCTTAGGTTGCTTGCTCTGGGGGAAGCCAGCTACCGTGTCATGGGGACATTGAGAGGTCCACATACCTGAGGTCTTCCGCCAACAGCCAGGACCATTTTGTCAGCCATGTCAATGAGCCTCCCTGGAAGTAGATACTTCAACCTCAACCTACATCTTGACTTTACAGTCTAATGAGCTACTAGCCCAGAATTATCCAACTAAGCTACTCATGAATTCCTGACCTATACAAAAATAGTTTATTGTTGTAAAACTAAGCCACTAAGTTTTGGAGTAATTTATAATATAACCATGGATAACTAACTGGCCACTCAATTCATAATCCATTATGCTATTATATTTTTATCATTATGACAATTTTTATAGTGACATTTGTGTGTGGTTGTTGATGTTGGAAAATAACCAGCATAATTCTAATTGGAATCCCTTAGTTGATACTTGGCAAGAATTGCTTAGTATCATCTGTTACCATACTGAAGATTGAAATAGTGTATTATTTTAAGTGTTTGTCAGTGGAAACAGGGGCTTTCCCCAAGGCTCAGCTGGTAAGACCCCAAATGGCATTGCAGGAGATGCAAGAGACACAGGTTCAATCCCTGGGTCGGGAAGGTCCCCTGGAGTAGGAAATAGCAACCCACTCAGTATCCTTGCCTGGAAAATTCCATGGACAGAGGAGCCTGGCAGACTATAGTCCGTGGGATCACAAAGAGTCAGACACAATTGAGCTACTGAACATGTGTGCAGTGGAAACAAAACTGAATTTTCAGTAGTGGTAATAACAGTGGTAATTTTTGTGGACCTACTGTATGCAAGGAAATGTAAGTATATGTATAGTCTTTGCAGTATATCTTCAGAGTAAGTTTTGTTATTTTAATTCCACAAGTGTAAGTGATGAACTCAGAGGGTTTTAAAATGGCTTGCAAACATGAGATGGTTAGAAGTGGCAGATCCAGCGCTTGGATAAAATTCTGACTGTTCTGTTCTCGCTACTGTATGGCTCCATTCTTAATGAAAACAGAATTACAAGCCACAAATACACGAAGAGAAAGGCATTTGACTTTATACTGCAAAGCTACTTAAAAGCAATCTTTATCCAAAATACTAAGTATATACTTACTTTGCTCACGTTTTGTTACTTAGTCTACTTAAGCATCTGTAATGTAAATATATGCAGGTAAGGTTTATCTTGCACAATTACCCTAACTGTAACTTGGGGATCAGTGTGACTTCTCTTGGTAAGGTCATGGCAGATGGCTAATTATTGTCATATTTCAAAACTAATATCTGAAACATTTGGGTGTTTTATGTTCTAATTATATATTAAATTTCAGTTTCAGAAACACACAGCAGCTTCTCTGTGCCCAGCACTACAACAGGCACAGAGACAATTGTTCTCAACCTGGAAGGTGTATATCAGACTCCCTGGGAGGTTTTTCAAAATATGCATGGTTGCAAACAGTTTAACTCTTGCCTAAGGGACACAGCGATAAAGAAATTATTTCTGCTCTTTAGCAGCTCACAGTACATTAAGAAAGTCAAGGACTTCCCTGGTGGTCCAGTGGTTAAGACACTATGCTTCCATTGTAGGGGGAGCAGGTTCAATCCCTGGTCAGGGAACTAAGATCCCACATGCTACTCTGTGTGGCAAAAAAAAAATAGAAAACATAAAACAAAAACACAAGAAACAAAAAAACAAAACAAAAAAAGAAAGTCATATATTTACAATACTTTGTCTTCTCCTTCTCATTCTCTGTAGATTTCTTGTCATTTCCCCTCACTTTTGACCCTGGAGTGTCCCAGAACTCAGTCTTCCAGCCTCATTTATCTTCCTTCTCAGACCTGTAGGACTTCATTTAACCTCATGAATTTTAACTGCCATCTACCTACTGATGACTCCCAAATTTATATTTGGACCTCTTTCCAGATTCATATTACCTCTACCCAGTCAACTCTTCCCTGCGATACTCATAAAGAATCTCAAACCTTTTACATCTCACATGATCTCCTGGATTGCCCCCTGAATTTTATACTTCAACACTGTTCCCCGTTCAGTTAATGGCAAGTCTGTTCTTCCAGTGCTCAGACCTAAATGCTTGGGGTTATTCTTGACTCCTTTATTTTTATCTATCTATCTATCATTAAATCTTACAGGCGACCTTGAAATCATACCCGGAAGTAGATAATTTCTTACTCACTTTATCACTTCCACCCTGGTCCAAGCCATCTTTATTTCAATATTGGCAAACATCTCTAATTCTTCTAGCTTTTATTCCTGCTCTCTTGGAGAATATTCTCAATGAAGTAGACAGTTGGAACCTTTTAAAATGTAAATTAGATCAGGTCTCTTTTCTGTTCTAATGTCTTCCCGTTTCACTCAACATAAAAGACAAAATTCTTACAGCAGCCTGCAAAGTCCTGGGAGCACTTCTCAAATATACATGTAATATATTTGCCAATAAAAAGCACAAAGAGGGTGGTAGAAGCAAAGTTGTATCAGGCTAAGGAAATGACTACAAATGTAAAGTAACAAACATAATAATGTATAGTTGGTTTATAACATTAATAATGTAATATTGTATAACAAAAATTCAACACAAAGAAGAAAAAGGGAAGAGAGCTATGTGAATATTATTTCTATATATCAGTACAGTTAAACTAGTACAAATTGAAAGCTGATTCTGATAACGTATATATCGTAACGCCTAGAGCAACCACTAAAAATATAGTTTAAATTATTAAAGATGTCATGCCAATGTATGACAAAAACCACCACAATATTGTAAAGTAATTAGCCTCCAATTAAAATAAATAAATTAATTTAAATTTTAAAAAAATTAAAAAATAAAAGTAAATTGGCAGAGGTAAATCTTACTGTATCAGTAGTAACATTAAATATGACCAGATTAAATCATGTAATCAAAAGGCAGAGACTGTCAGACTGGATTAAAAAGCATGATCAAATTATATGCTACCTATAGAAGACACATTTTGGATTCAAATATACAAATAGATTGAAAGTAAAAAGATAGAGAAATATATCATGTGTGAACAGTAACCACAAGAAAGCGGGAATGAGTCTTCCCTGGAGGTCCAGTAGTTAAGACTTTGCCTTCTAATGCAGGGGATAGAGGTTCAATCCCTTGTTGAGGTGCTAAGATCCCACATGGTTCAGTGCCAAAAAATCAAAACATAAAACAAAAACAATTCAATAAAGACTTTAAAAATGGTTCACATAAAAAAAATTAAAAAAAAATAAAACTGGAGTGGATATATTGATATTAGAAGAAATAAACCTTTAAAACAAAAGGTGTTAGTAGAAATAAAGAAGATTTTATCATCATAAAAGCGTCAATCCAGGAGAAAGTTATAATAATTATAAACACATGCATGTAATAACAGAGCACCAAAGTACACAAAGCAAAAACTGACAAATAAAGGAAGAAATAACAACAATAATTGGAGACCTAAATAATCTGTTTCAGTAGTGGATACAATACCAGACAGAAGGTCAATAAGAAAATGGTAGAACTGCATAGCAGTATAAACCAGCCAGACTTAACAGACATCTATATAGTACCCACCAACAGACTATACATTCTTTTCAAATGCACACAAAACATTGTCCAGGATAAATCATATGCTAGATTATAGAACAAACCTCCATAAATTTAAAGAATAAAAATAATACAATGGCCACATTTTAATGAAATTTTAAATGAATATTTAGGGGGAAAAATTGAGAAACTCACAAATATATAGAAATTAAACAACATATTCCTAACTGCAGTGGGTCCAAGAAGCAATAGAAAGGGAAATTGAAAATAATTAGAGATGAATGAAAATAAACACACAGTATGTCAGAATTTATGGGATGCAGGAGGTAATAGCTGAAGCATATAAGACTTCTTTCTGAGGTGACAAAAATGTTCCAGAATTGACTAGAGTGATGGTTGCACATATCTGTGAATATTCTAAAACCCACTGGCTTCTATGCTTTAAATAGGTGCATTGAATGGTATGTGAATTATACTTCAATGAAGCTGTTAAAAACTTGAACGTGTCTACAAATCATTTGAGGATTTTATTTATTACAGAGTCTGATTCCATAAGTCTGAGGCAGGGCCTGAGATTCTGATTTTCTTACTGTTTTATGCCAGTAGTGCTAGTCTGAGGTCCACGCTTTGAATACCAAATCCTCTACTGTCCGATTTCCTGTGACCTTCCACCTTCATGAGTGGATTCCTGAGTGACTCGTGTGTGATTTCCAGCAAATCTGACCATCTTGATGTTTCTTGAACATACCCTGCCTGCTTCTACCTCTGACTTTTGCATTTGTCCTTCCCTTTGTCTAGAATGTTCTTCCCATTCCCATAGCCCCATATGTGCATTGTTTACTTAATCATCACTCTTCGCCAAATCTCTGTCCAACTCCTATGTCCCAGGGAGGTCTTCCCTGACCACCCCCACTTATATTGCAGTCCTATTTCACATACTTTCTCTCTTTTTCTGTTTTATCTTTCCTCACAGTACTAAGTACATGAGATACTTCAACATGCTATTAATTTATGTATTACTTGATATATAGTTTGGTAAGGCTGCCATAACAAATTACCATGGACTAGATGGCTTAAGGGCTTTCCCTTAACGTGGCACTAGTGGTAAAGAACTTGCCTGCCAATGCAGAAGACGTAAGAGACACAGGTTTGATCCTTGGGTCAGAAAGATCCCCTGGAGGAGACCCACTCCAGTATTCTTGCCTGGAGAACCCCATGGACAGAGGGGCCTGACAGGCTACAGGTCCATAGGGTCACAAGATTTGGTCATGACTGAAGCAACTTAGCATGTATGCATGCAGATGGCTTAAAGAGCTTCCCTGGTAGTTCAGTGGTAAAGAACCTGCCAGTGCAGGAGACGCAGGTTTGATCCCCGGGTCAGGAAGATCCCCTGGAAAGGGAAATTGCAACCTACCCTGATATTCTTGCCTGGAAAATCCCGTGGACAGAGGAGCCTGGTCAGCTACAGTATTAGTAATTAAGCAACAAGAGCAAAATGGCTTAAACAACAGAAATTTATTTTCTCATAATTCTAGAGTCTTAAAGTCCAAGATTGCAGTGTTGGCAGGTTTGGTTTCTCTGAAGTCTCTCTGCTTGCCTTCTTGCTTTATGTATGAAGCACAGATATATGGTCTTTTCTCTTTGGTTGGTCACCAAAGAGAAAAGACGATATGTGTGTGCCACCATCCTGGTATCTCTCTGTATCTACAAATTTCATTTCTTTATAAGAACATAAGCAGATTGGACTAGGGCCACCCTAAGGGCCTCATTTCAATTTAGGGCTTCCCTGATGGTTCAGATGGTAAAGAATCTGCCTGCAAAGAGTCAGACATGACTGAGAGGGACCCAGGGATCTGGGTCTCAGGAGACCAATGGATTGCTAATGATCTCATTTCAATTTAACCCCCTATTTAAAGGCCTTGTCTTCCCTGGTGGCTCAGATGGTAAAGCGTCTGTCTACAATGCGGGAGACCTGGGTTCAATCCCTGGTTTGGGAAGATCGCCTGGAGAAGGAAATGGCAATCCACTCCAGGACTATTGCCTGGAAAATCCCATGGACAGAGGAGCCTGGTAGGCTACAGCCCATGGGGTCGCAAAGAGTCGGACACGACTGAGGGACTTCACTTTCACTTTAAAGGCCTTATTTCCAAATACAGTCATGTTAGGAGGTCCTGGGGGTTAGGGTTTCATCATATGAATTTGGGGAAATACAAGTCAGCCTATACATTAGAGAACATGGATTTTTTTAAAAAATTCATTTTGCTTACTATTTTAATTATCAGCCTCTAGAACAGTACCTTACACATAAGAGATACTCAGTAAGTATTTATTGAGTAAATACATGAAGACAAAAGGTAAGTGCTGTACAGATATTCAGAGGATTTAGGGTGGTGGAAAGGACACAGGAGGAAGAGATAACTCGGCTTATATGAGTCATAAGAATTTAAAAGGCAAAAGGTTAATAGCCACTCTGGTATGGTTTAAAGATCTTGCCAGGTACACTATCCATGCCAGCTCATTGACTCTTTTAGCTCACTCTGACTAGATGCTCCTTTTCAAGAGATGGAGAAACACTAAATTAATTGATTCTTTCTGATTCCTTGCAATATACAGGATCCTAGTTCTAAATGTTGATAGTATAAGATTACGAAATTATGGTTTTCAAACTCTGAGTATCCTCTTATATGTCTGAAAATTTCTTTCTATGAACTTGCAAGGGGGGGGGTCATCTTTTTTTCTTCTTCAGAAATCATATAGCAATAGTGCTGTGAGAGAAAATGTGGAGACGTTAAATAGCCGCTTCATTATTCATTCATTCATTCTGTCCTGATGATGTATTTGCATGTTGCAGATGTTTATGAAGAAGATCCTTACAGTTATATTTTTTTGACAGTGAGGTACTGCTTGATTTTGGCATTATAATCAAATCAGTCCAGTGAAGTAAACTGTTGCATGCGTGCGTGTGTGCGTACGTACGTGCTTAGTGACTCAGTCATGTCCGACTCTGTGACCCCATGAGCTGTAGCTCGCCAGACCCCTCTGTCTGTGAAATTTTCCAGGCAAGAATACTGGAGTGGGTTGCCAGTTCCTACTCCAGGGGATCTTCCAGATCGAGGGATCAAACCCATGTCTCCTGTGTCTCCTGTATTGGCAGGCAGATTATTTACCACTGCACTACCTGAGAAGCCCAAATTGTTATCCCCAAATAATTCTGATAAATATCACCATGAATAGCTTTCCGTTTGTGCTGTAAATTTCTCTTAACCTTCCAGGTCTACTTTCTGTCTTTTTCATTCTTGCTCTGTGCTTCAGGAGGCTGACTTCCTTGTGGTACCTTAGTTGGATTCTCATAATTTTTAGCTTCTGATTAGGGCCACTTTCTAGAAGTCATTGGTAGGAGAGTGAAAAATGAGGAGAGATAAAGTCAGGGGCATTTATTTCCCAGGATTCCCCTCTATGGCCCTAGTTTAGGTAAGACTTCATTCTTTGCTGAAGGCCATCTCTCCTGTCCTGCGGCCTCTTCTATACCTGTAGTTATAGCTCTTTCCGAGTGGTGTGTGAACGTAGAGCGGTCACAGCTTTCCTCCTCTATCTCTCTTGTCACCTAAGTATGCTTCACCAATCCATGTAGCCTTTTCTCTACCATGTCCCCTGCCCTTGTAAACAGACACCCCTTTCCCTCTTGGTTGGCTAAAGTTAATCACTGCAGTATTTCCTAACATGTGTCTTAAACATGTAATTACTATCAAAACCCCAAAAGTTAATGGTTCGGGACAGAGAAAGTATTCTTTAAAATAAGTTTCTGACTTTTTCAACTGTGGCAATTTGGAGATTTCACTGACGTTGTGAAGAACTTCAGCATCTTCAGGAATTCATTCCTAAAACTGGTTTTCTAAAATTTAACTTGTGTGAGGGACACTAAACAGCATGCAGAGAATAAAGGTTTGAGATCTCTTTCTCCTGTGCCAGTGATAATGACCACAGCATTATACTTAAAAGTTACTATCTTGCTGAGTTAAAAATGATGCAAATTGAATTCTCCCACCTTCAGTGAATGAACGGTTGGTAGGTCAGTACTGTGCATAGCTCAGTTCAGTCTGCTACATGCTTCTCTTTTATTCATCAGCCATTCCTTAAAAAGTATTTCCCTGTGGAAATGATTGACTGTGTTGACTGAAAATCTTATACCACGATATTGACTTGCAGAATTTATTTTTATGTAGGCCTGAGCTCTTCAGGGGTTTTGTAGAAACTAACTACAAAAGATGTTTGATCTACATAGAATACCATGTAGAAGCCTACTGACTTAATATTATTGGAGTGTCTTCATCCATTTCAATAGACAGAAAAATTGACTTTCACCATGAAGAGATGTTATTGGAAACTAAATTGGTATCTCAACTGCTTAAGTAGGATTGATAGATGAATATCCTAAGTTAAGGTCTGGGCACCTAATAAGTATCCAATAGATATTTAATGGTTAAGTTAACTAACCACTGTTGTCGTTCAGTTGCCCAGTTGTGTCCAACTCTTTGCGACCTCATGGACTGCAGCATGGCAAGCCTCCCTGTCCCTCAACATCTCCCCAAGTCTGCCCAAGTTCATGTCCATCAGTGATCCCATCCAGCCATCTCATCCTCTGACACCCTCTTCTCCTTCTGCCCTTAATCTTTCCTAGTATCAGGGACTTTTCCAATGAGTCAGCTCTTCACATCAGATGACCAAAATACTAATTAACTAACCAAAATATAATTAACCATAAATTATACCTTTTGAAAAGCTCTATTTATATCTTTTTAAAAAAAGATTCAGTGTATTTATTTGGCTGTGCTGCCCTGGTTGTGGCACACAGAATCTTTGATCTTCATTGCAGCAGTGTGGCAGCGACCCCATGGACTGTTGCCCTCCAGGCTCCTCTATCCAGGGAGTGTTCCAGGCAAGAATACTGGAGTGGGTTGCCATTCCCTTCTCCAGGGCATCTTCCTGACCCAGGGATCAAACCACATCTCCTGCGTTGCAGGTGGATTCTTTACCACTGAGCCACTGGGGAAGCCCATACCCCATTTATAGTTAATATAAAACAGTGGCTTTTCTCCCTGTGCTGTACAACAGATCCTTGTAGCTTATTTATTTTATACACAGTAGTTTGTACCTCTTAATTCCCTACTCCTGTCTTGTCCTTCCCTACTGGTAACCACTAGTTTGTTCTCTGTATCTGTGAATCTGTTTCTTTTTCATTATATTCACTAGTTTTTTTCTTTTTTTTGATTTCACCTGTAAGTATATCATACAATATTTGTCTTAGAAAATATTGAAAAATTTAATATTACATTTACTTAGTATCATTGTGTATGTTATTTATAATCTACATCTCATTTTGAATGTTATTAATAATGACTTAAATAGACGTTATTTATTCTTTTGAAAATAACTTGCTGCATTATTTAGTATGATTTATTGTATGTCTTGGTACCAGAAAATACTTCTGATGGGATTAATTTTCAGTTTCATTATGAAAATAGATGAGATGCAGCATGATATATTAGAAAGAGAGCCAGACTGTGAATCAAAAGATGTGACTCTAATTCTTAGCTCATCTGCTTATAATACAACATTGAGTAAGCTGTTCATCTCAGAACTTTTAGTTTTGTCATCCATAATGGGGGTGACATCATAGGTAGCTGCCTCTCACACTTGTGGGGTAAAGGCTGTATACCTTGCAACTGAAAACCAACTATAAATGTAAATTTGCAGAAAGTGTGATTTAGAGCTCAACACGAAAGTTTTTTTTTTTTAAGATTTATTTATTTTATTTTTTGACTGTACTGCATCTTTGTTTCTGCATAGACTTTCTCTATTTGCAGTGAGCAGGGGCTACTCTTTGTTGCAGTTCTTCAGCTTCTCATTACAAAGGCCTCTCCTGTTGTGGAGCACGACTCTAGGGTGTGCGGGCTTCAGTAGTTGCAGCTCTCAGCTCTCAGAAGTTGAGCACAGACTCAAGAGATGCAGTACGAGAGCTCAGTAGTTGCTGTTCCTGGGCTCTAGAGTGCTGGCTCAATAGTTGTAATGCATGGGCTTAATTGCTCTGAGGCATGTGGGATCTTCCTGGACCAGGGATCAAACCAGTGTCCCTTGCACTGTAAGGTGGATTCTTAACCACACTGGACCACCAGGGAAGCCCAACAGAAAACTATTACAGAGGCACATTTATTTCACAAATTAGCCCACACTTGTGACACTTATGTGCTCTTTCCTTCTCTAGCCATGCTCCCTGCTTATGAATCATGATAGTACAGTGGTGATCTTAATTTTCCAAAAAAGCTGATTGGTGATTTATTTTTTTAGTAGAAAAGGGCAAGCACGTAGGGGGGAAACTCCCTTCAACACCCTTCAATTTCTTATTCTCTGGTCTTCCCCTTTATAATGTCAGAGGATGATGCTTTCTTTCTAGACTGGACATAAAAAGAGATTCTTTGAACATAGCAACCCCAGGTAGCTCGAGTGTTGTCTTCTGATTGTAAAATGGCCAGGAGTATTTCTCCTTTAATAGAAGATAGGTCTGCTGTAATGTATTCAACTTGGTTTTAAATATTAGGGACTATAGAGACTTCCTTAGTGGTTCAGTGGTTAAGACCTCACCTTCCAGTGCAGGGGGTGCCGGTTTGATCTCTGGTTGGGGAGCTAAGAGTCCACATGCCTCTTGGCCAAAAAAAAAAAAACAAAAAACAAAAAAAAAAACATAAAACAGAAGAAATATTGTAACAAATTCAATAAAGATTTTTTTAAATGGTCCACATCAAAAAAATCTTAAAAATACAAAATAAAATAAAAAAAGAAACAGAAGAAAAAAAAAAAGAAAGAAAAACTCTTAAAAATAAATAAATATCAAGGACTTTAAAGTCAAAAGCCCTTCTAGGCAGCTAACTTACTGGCAAAATTAGATACATTATGATTAACATCTTTCAATATTGAGTTAAAATGGAGCCAGCTACAATTTATTGGAGGGTATATCTAATGAAAACAAAACATTTTAAAGACTATGTATTTTACAGTACACCTTTATTCTGATTGGAAATGAATGAGAATTTTAATGTTCTAGACTAAGCTTAGATGTGAAATTGCCCTGCCCTGGTAGCTCAGTGTCTGCCTGCAATGCAGAGTTGGGTTTGATCCCTGGGTTGGGAAGATACCCTGAAGTAACCCACTCCAGTATTCTTGCCTGGGAAATCCCATTGACAGAGGAGCCTGGAGGGCTATAGCCCATGGGGTTACAAGAGTCAGACGTGACTTAGTGACTAAACAACTACAACTTTTAGATAACTGTCACCATATAGAGGCAGGCTACTCCTCACTCCAGCAGGGACATGCCACATCTACACAAAGCTATGAGGCTAAAGTATAGGTTTTTCAAGTTCCTTGGTGACAAGTCTTGGGGCCCAGGGAGGGTAAGATAAAATGAAGCCTGTATGCAAGTAAAACTTTTTTTAAGAGATTGTTTAAACAATGTGAAGCATTTTTAAAGTGTTTATTGAATTTGGTACACTATTGCTGCTATTTTATATTGTGGTTTTTTTTGACTGCAAGGTATATGGGATCTTAGTTCCCTGACCGGGAATTAAACTCTCATTCCCTGCATTGGAAGGCGAGGTCTTAACTACTGGATCACTGAGGGAGTCCCTAAAACTATTTTTAATCTCTTCTATAGTAGCTCTTTGCTTTGCTTTTCCTTTAGTATTTAGCAAAGTCTTTTAAGATTTTCAACCTTTCTTCAGTGGGAACCAAGAGAAAATATCTTTGATTAATCTTGGTGACAACATGGACAAGAGAAATACCTGAAAGGCAGGTAAATTTCAAGGGCAAAGGAGTTACTTGGTTGACTACCTTCCGACCTCTAATAAATATGCCTTTTAGAGATAAAGTTTGGAGGGAATGCATTGTACTGTGTGGTGGTGGGGAAGTTTTTTTCCTGACAAGATTCTTTACTGCCTTCCCCACCTACTTACCACATCTACTCCATCTCTTTATTGCAAAACCTTGATCATAGCTGGCAATTAAGGACTGTGATATTAATTGAAAGGAAATTTAAGGGTGTTTTTTTTCACTCAAAAGGATATATGCATTTTAACTGATAACCCTTAAAGACTAGAGGCTATTTTATGATTAAAGGAGTTATTAATTAACGATGAAATTTCAGATGGAGGGAGGTCTACCAGGGACTGGGAACTGGCCATACTGTATAATTGTGCCTGTAGATTTTTTATGCCCAATATACATCTTTTAACCTGTCCTAATCTGTTTTTTAAATGTTCTGTTCAAAATCAAAGGTTAAAATGATTATTTTGGGGAAATGTTTTCCATATATCCCAAGAGAAATCTATCAACTTAGAATCTGAACAAGATGATAAACTTTATATTTATGGTAAATGTCTATGAAAATATATGTATTTGTTAATGAAAAGCTAAGATGAAATAGCCATAAAATATGTATGTGAATTGATGTGTTGTCATGGTTGGTTTGTAATACTAAACTTGACTTATGATGCATGCAAATTACCCATTCCTTGATCAACATAGTAATTATTTGTGAATTGCATGCTCCTAGATGTCTTGACATGAGTATGAGGTTTCTATAGCACCTTATTTAAGAAAAGATTTAGAGGGCTAGAATGAGTAGATTATAAATGTCATTTGATGACTTATATATTCATTTATCAATGTGAGATATTTATTTTGTAATTTCATTGACATTTGACTTTTAGGTATTCAGAGGATGAGTATCTTCAGATTATCACAAATATCCAGAGCTGTCCATGGAAACGACAAGTAGAAGAATATGAGAATTTTAGGTAAAAAGTTTTTCCATAAGTAATATGAATTTAAAAATGTTTTGTACATTTTCTCTGTGGAGAGAATAAGTGATGTGTTGGGGTTTTTTGTTGCTTGTTTTTTAATTTTACTTTTGGCTGTTTTGGGTCTTCATTGCTATGCATGGACTTTGTCTACAGTGAGTGGGAGCTACTCTCTAGTTGTGATGCTTGGGCTTCTCATGGCAGTGGCTTCTCTTTCTGTGGAGCGTGGGCTGTAGAGCATGGGCTCAGTAGCTGTGGCTCCCAGGCTCTAGGGCACAGGCTTAGTAGCTGTGGGGCACAGGCTTATTTGTGCTGCCGCTTGTGGGATCTTCCGGGACCAGCGGTTGAACCTGTGTCCCCTGCTTTGGCAGGTGGATTTCTAACAACTGAACCACCAGGAAAGTCCCATAATGTGTTGTTAAAAAGAAAAGTAGAAGAAGCCAACTGACAATCAGGAACATTTCCTTCTAAGAGTCTCTCATGAGACACAGGCCCTCTAACCCCATCTTATACATAGAAAATTGTATTTGTAATTATGTTGCTGATGTAATTACAAAAATCTCAAGTTCAAAGAGAAAGTTTTTGCTGTACTTTTTATTATTTTAGAGGATTTTGCTGCTTCTTTGTACTGTTTGTATTTGACATTTATTTATTTATCTTGTAAGGAATTTTGGAAAATAGAGAGAAAAATCATCTGTGGTCCCATCACTATAGAACAAAAGCCATGTTCCTTTCGGCATATTCATTTCCAGTTTTTCTCATTAGTTTTTTAATCTCAGCAACATTCAGAAATATGAGATGCTCCAGGTAATAACCAGGGAAGTACTGTCAACCTGACAGGACCAGGCTATCAGTGGGTGATTACAGAGCTGTCTGTGCTGGCATCCCTTGAAGCCTACTCAGACAGAATAAATTATATCAGAACAATATCCTATGGTGGGGGTTGCCTGGGTACTTCTCTGGCACCCCTTCCTCCTCTTAAAGCAGCTCATAGGGTGAAGCCAAGCCAGGTATTGCTGTGTCTGCCTGGGCTACATCGCTCTGCTTTTCTTTGCTTTGCATCAGCACAGGTTTTGTCTTGTGCCAAGTTATGACAATTCAGAAATATGTTATCTTTACTAGTTCCTGTTTTATTGGGTTGGCCAAAAAGTTCATTTGGGTTTTCCTGTGACATCTTATGGAAAAACCAGAACAAACTTTTTTTTGCCAGCCCAATACTTTAAGTATCAAGCTCTTAATAAAGAGACTTGGTTTCCCCCTGAGATTCTCTAAAAAGTATGTGCTGCTCACTTCTCTTTGGGGTGGGGAGGCAGCTCTCCTGCTTGTAGGGTCCTTCAGTCAGTATATACTGGAGTCACTAGATCAGCTACCTTTCATTCTGGTGCTAATTGAAGATGGCTTGTGGGTAACTCCCATTGGGTGAATGAGAAACTTCTTGATTGACTCAAAGCCAAAAAGGAACATCTTTCTTTCACTGAGTAGACACAGGGTTGTCATAACTTCCTGGAGGATTCCATTGTCTTTCCTAACTAGCATTTCAGAGTGTGGGATTCCTGTTTAACTATTTAATCTCCAGGACATTTGATGCTACATTGTCCACTATAGTCAGAAAGTGCCCCCTCAAAAGTCAAATTGAAAACCGAACGTCCAGTGAAATGGTAGTGCTTTTGGAAGGTAGGTTATTGGGTTATGAGGGTGGAGCCCTCATAAATAGGCTTTATGACCTTATAAAAGAGTCCACGAACTGCTGGTTAGTCCTTTCCATCATGTGCGGACACAGCAAGAAGACGGCTGCCTAAGAACCCTGAAGTGGATTCTCACCAGACTCTGAATTGGTCAGTACCATGATTTTGGACTCCCAACCTCCAGAGCTGTGAGAATAAATTGCTGTTGTTTATAAGCCACCTGGTCTATAGCATTCTGTTATAGCAGCTTAAATGAACTTGGACACAGTCCTACTGAAGTCTAGATTTGAAAGATTCTTGTGGCAGGAAGATCAGATAGAAACTGCACAGGCAATTGTAACCTGGTTGATCAGGGTCAGTGAGTAGCAGAAGAGTCTGGTTTTGAGAGATGTTTCTACAAGTGCAGAGTAGGCAAAAAAAGAGAGAGAGATTGAACGATTGAGGATCAATCCCAGATAATTAGCTGGAAGTACTAGATGAGTAGTGACATTGACAGTTAATATAGGGGTAAAGGAACTTCCACTTCTGGCTGTAAAGTTGATTTAGAGCAAACCTCCTGAGAATAATACAAGCAAAACAAAGCATACTAAACACCCCACTGAGGCAACGGAGAACTCCCAATGCAGGGGGAATTTCCAGGACAAAGATCCAGAAGAGAGAACCTGAAGGAGAAGAGACCTGCCTTTGAAGCTACTTTTCCTCACAAGGAACTTGCTGGTTGCAAAAGCAAAAGTATGGGGGAGAGGCAGAAACATTGAGCAGTGCTTCCAGCAAACCCTAGAGAAGACCAGTTTTCTTCACAACTGAAGCTCGGTTGAAGTTATTTCCATCCTCACTTGGACTTAGATCTGCCATTAGCCTAGATGGATGATAAAAACAAAATAATCCTGGGGCATAATTTAATCCAGTGGTCTTCAACCTTTTTGGCACCAGGGACTGATTTTTGTGGAAGACAATTTTCCACAGACTAGGATGCGGGGCTGGTTTCAGGATGATTCAAGTGCATTGCATTTATTGTGCACTTTATTTCTATTATTATTACATTGTAATATATAATGAAATAACTATACAATTGTCACTTACCACTCACTTATCAGTGAGGTGTTGATGTGAGTCTGCAAGAAGCTGATTTATTATGATCTCTGTGCAAACGTCTCTGCTAATGATAATCTGCATTTGCAGCCGCTCCCCGGCACTAGCATCACTGAGTCAACTCCACCTCACATCACCAGGCATTAGATTCTAATATGGAGTGGACAACCTAGATCTCTCCCATGGGGAGTTCTTAGTAGGGTTCATCCCCCTAAGAGAATCTAGTGCCACTGCTGATCTGACATGAGGCAGAGCTCAGGCAGTAATGTGAGGGATGGGGAGCATTGTAAATACAGATGAGGCTTCATTCGCTCACCCACTGTTCACCTCCTCCTGTGTGGCCCAGTTCCTAACAGGCCATAGACTAGTCCTTGAGACTCCTGATTTAATTCATTGAGGGCCTCAGTTGGAACAAAATGATTGAGGAAAGACCAGTATGCTCTCTCTTAAGGAGAAGACTCATCTTCTCCTTTGCCATTAGCCTTGAGACTCCTACTGGGACATACACCATTGGCTCCCTTAGTTCCTAGGCTTTGGGTGTGGACTGGAACTACCACTGGTTTCCTGAACCTCCAGTTTGCAGACAGCCTATCATGGGACTTCTTAGTCTCCATAATCATGCGAGCCAATCCCTCATAATAAACGTTCTTTCTACATATCTATAGAAGAAAAATAATCCACCCTGGAAGAAGATAACCTCATTATGAGCCTTCAGTGATCCCTGCCAGTTGTTACTCACAATGTTTAGCTCAATTAAAAAAAGATTTCTTGGGACTGCCTGTTGGTGCAGTGGTTAAGACTCTGCATTTCTATTTCAGGGGGCATAGATTTGATCCTTGGCCAGAGAACTAAGACCCTGAATGCCTCATGGGCCAGCTCAAAAGAAACTTTCTTTTAATTTAAAAAATAATTATTTTTAAAGGTTTTTCCTTTTTCTCTGTGTGTGTGTGTGCGCGCGCGCAAGCGCATGCACACTAAAAATCAAGAATCTCTTCGAATCCAAAGCTGTATTAAAGAAACTGGTACAAATGATGATGGATAGACACTGTATAGCTGCATAGTATGCAGATAGACCGGCCATTTTCCCCTTAGAACTGTCTCAGTGTAAAAAGTGCATCCATAACCATGATGGTTACCCAGTGGTCTATCTGTCTTTCAGGGCCAATTTAAGTAAACATCTGGGACTATAATACTAACTGTTTGTTGTCACTCAAGAGAACAGTCATGGTGACATTTATTTATTTATTTGAATATTTATTATATCAAAATGTTCTTTTTATGGGCATATTTGTAAACTAAATTACATAAACCCTCAACAGAAATCTGTGCCATTAAATTACAATAAACCATTCATTTTCCTCAGTTTTTACTGATATAGCTTGCCAAATCTGGAGAGTTTCTGGCTTATTTATAAAGCTGGCATTATAGAAATGTCCCCTATTATTATAGTTGTCAAGTGGCTAAATACTTTTCTATTTTATTTATTTATAGCAATTTATACCAAATTGAAGAAAAGTGAAAGGTGGTAATATTCTTTTAGCAGGAATAACAAAAGTTACACTAAATTGTGAAAAATATGAGCAAGTGAATATATTCTAAATCCAGCTGTAGCCTGATTGTTGAAACTCCCAAAAGTTGACACCTAGGAGCTATTGAAGATTATGGGATTTTTGTGGTCACAGGATCTCAAAATCAGAGAGCTTTTATAAGTGTTTCTAAAATGAATGTGCTACTTTGCTACTTGCTAGTAGAGGGCATGTATTTTATTTATCAATAAATATTTGTTTTCGGTTTACTATGTCAAAGAACAGGCTTAAGCCTGATACAGTGTCAGGCACAAAGTAGAACCTTAATAAATATGTATTAAATAAATGGATGCATGAAAACAAACAAGAAGATATAAGGTTTTCTTACTGACTTCAAGGAAATTGTAAACCATTTGGAGAGACAAGAAATAAAAGTGAATGTGTGTGCTCAGGTGCTCAGCCATGTCTGACTCTTTTTGACCCCATGGGTTATAGCCTATCAGGCTCCCCCTGTCCATGGGATTTCCCAGGCAAGAATACTGGGGTAGATTGCAATTTCCTACTACAGGGAGTCTTCCTGCACTAGGGATTGAACCCGAGTCTCCTGCATTGCAGGCGGATTCTTTACCAGCGTACCATCTGAGAAACCCCAACAGTGTGACTATTTATGATTTAATGTAAAAATGTGTGGTGTATAGCTAGTGCTAGTGTTAGTCATTCAGTCGTATCTGACTCTTTGTGACCGCATGGACTGTAGCCCATCAGGTTTCTCTGTCTATGGAATTTTCCAGGCAAGAATACTGGAGTTGGTAGGTATTCCCTTCTTCAGGGGTTTTTCCCAACCCAAGAATAGAACCCAGGTCTCTTTCATTGCAGGCAGATTCTTTACCATCTGAGGTACATGGGAAGCCTGAGTGATGTATACAGATACTACAGTAGTAAAGGAAAAAAAAAAAAGAAAATCTCAGCCCCCTTTTTTCTTCCTTGGCATACAATTTCATTTGCAAACTGTACAAAATTAAGAATGTCAAGGTCTTCCCTGGTGGCTCAGATGGTAAAGAGTGTGCCTGCAATGCCGGAGACCTAGGTTTGATCCCTGGGTTGGAAAGATCCCCTGGAGAAGGAAATGGCAACCCACTCCAGTATTCTTGCCTCGAGAATCCCATGGACAGAAGAGCCTGGCGGGTCCATGGGCTCACAAAGAGTCAGACATAACTGAACAATTAACACTTTCACTTTCAAGAATGTCAAGCTGTCTGCCTTCTGCTTTTAAAATTTATTAATTTTCATATTACAATTATTTCCCCCAAGCATAAGTTGGTACACATATGATTTGCATAAAATTTAACCTGGATTTCAGTTTAATAAATTATAGATGGTTTCCAATTTACAATGGTTCAACATAACAATTTTTTGATTTTATGATAGTGCACATTCAATATGCATCCATTAAAGACAACTTCACATTTTGAATTTTGGTCTTTTCCGAGGTGTCTGAGGACAGAGGGAACAAAACCTTCCCACTGCACTGAGAAGGTATCTTGAAATTAAAGATTGAGGCAGGTAGCTCCATATAATCAGTGGATCCATTTATTATGTGGTAACTTACTTACAGAGTAGAATCACGTGGATGGTGACCCAGAGCTGTACTTCACATCTTGAGGTGCCTTTGTGACAATTGTATAGTTAACTTAGAGTATGGGGGAATGCACTTGCAGGCAGTGGGTGCATTCCTAAGTCAAGATTTATGATGGAGAGCTAGTCTCATGCTGCTGCTAAGTTGCTTCAGTCGTGTCCGACTCTGTGCAACCCCAGAGACGGCAGCCCACCAGGCTCCCCCATCCCTGGGATTCTCCAGGCAAGAACACTGGAGTGGGTTGCCATTTCCTTCTCCAATGCATGAAAGTGAAAAGCGAAGGTGAAGTCGCTTAGTCGTGTCCAACTCTTAGCGACCCCATGGACCACAGCCTACCAGGCTCCTCCGTCCATGGGATTTTCCAGGCAAGAATACTGGGAGCCAGGAATATATCAGCAAAGGTCTTTTTCAAGAGATGCAGATTCGATCGCTGGGTTGGAAGATCACCCAGAGTAGGAAATTGCAATCCATTCTGGTATTCTTCCCTGGTAGCTCAGCTGGTAAATAATCTGCCTGCAATGCAGGAGATCCCAGTTCAATTCCTGGGTCCAGAAGATCTGCTGGAGACCCTAGGGATAGGCTGCACACTCCAGTATTCTTGGGCTTCCCTGGTGGCTCAGCTGGTACAGAATCCCCCTGAAATGTGGGAGACCTGGGTTTGATCCCTGGGTTGGAAAATCCCTTGGAGAAGGGAATGGCTACCCACTCCAGTATTCTGGCCTGGAAATTCCATGGACTGTATAGTTCATGGGGTTGCAAATAGTCGGACACGACTGAGTGACTTTAACTTTCACTAGTATTCTTGCCTGGAAAATTCCATGGATGGAGGAACCTGGCAGGCAACAATCCATGAGGCCACAAAGGGTTGGACATGACTGAGTGACTGAGCACAGCATCCCTTTAATGATTAACTTGTAGCAAAAGCAATAGAATACAAATATTAAAGTAAAAGAAACAGATCCAGTATGGAGTCAGATGTGTTCCTCCCTGTGACAGTAACATTGAAATAGTTACATGTTTTGAAATACTCCCCACTCCTTGTTCTCTACTTCCTCTACTTCACCCCTGAAAACTATTTTGTGAAGCTCTGGGAAGCAGGTTTTATCCTAGCAAAAGATTTTTGAGCTTCAGTAATCAGTCTTAGATTCCCTAGGCAACTTGCATGATAATTACTGCATTAGCTTTCAGGAATCGTTTTCTAACTTAAAAGAACTGTGTTCATTTGTGTAATCAATTACAAAAAGCTAATAGCTACACAAGCAACAGTGCTTAATTTTCATTTTACTTTTGCTCCCCCCCCACCCCGGAAATCATCATATGATTATTTTGGTTTTGGTTTCTTTTGGATCTTCTAATACCATTTAATTTCTTTAGACATTGCTGTTTCATAGACATGAGCTTAAATCCAAAAAATGACTGAATATTATCAATCACATATTTACTGAAAACTTAGTGGCAGAAAATGGTGCTATTAGAAAAATGCATGTGTTTAAGATTCATGCAAATGAGATGCCTTTCAAATTACTTGTAAAACAGGTATTTTGTGCTTGATTACTTTGTTATAGATAACTATTACATGGTAGCAATTTTATTAAATTATCCCCTCAGGTTTGGTTAGATTAAAATTTTGTGAAAATAACTTTGTCTTTCTCTGTGTTGACTATATAAGAAAAGATTTCATTGCTGTCTCAGATTCATTGATATCTCTAAAATAACAGCCAGGGTGTGGCTTGCATTTTTATTTGGACTCCATTGAAAAAGTACAGTGTTAAACCAAAGAAATGTATAAACTACATATCACATATGCTAATTTTTATGTATTTTTGGCCACACTGTGTGGGTTGTGGGATCTTAGTTCCCCAACCAGGAATTAACCCAGGCCAGTGGCAGTGAAAGTGCTGAGTCCCAACCACTAGACCATCGGGGAATCCCTTCATATATGTTAATTTTTTTACTATATGATGCTTACATATTTGAAATGGTGCCATTTCATGATTTATCTCTGTGAAAGGGCATAAATACTGCAAATAAACAGATGGATAAGTTAATATTTTTCAAATCATAAAACTGAGCAACCAAACTTACTTGAGCCAACAAAGTTTTCAACTATTTTCTGAAATATGACTCCAAAAGCAATAATCGTGGTTTGATTTTGGTCAGTATTTGGTGAATTTATGCTTCCCTCCCCTTTCCCCAGTTAACAGTTAACATAATTATGTCCCAGGCATTTTGTTTTGTAGCATTGATAGCTTTGAGAGAAGCAAAAGTCATCTCTATCAGAGGCTTCTTTTGATTATACAAAACCATGTTCACTTTTTCTGAACCTCTGTTCTCTTCCTCCTCATAACCTTTAAATACTTGCTGCTTATGATTCATATAGGGTGACTCTGATGACAACTCAGAGCAATACATATTTTTAAAAAATTTAAGGTGTTTGCACTTTATGATAGATGTTTTGGGTCAGTTGTCAGATTGAAAAAGCTTCTTTCCCTCATTTCCTCTGCCTTGAGACCATTTTTCAGTGTTAATATCCTGTCATATCATTTTCTATTTGTCATGCCATGCAGTCTGCCTGTGCATTTTGGGAAGCAACAAAACCACACCATGTCATTACACCTGCCGTATTTAATAATAGAAACTGGCTCTTGCACATTTAGGGACTAGTTCCTCCCAGTCTTCAGAATATAGACTTTGCCATAGAAATGCATCAAACCACATGGGATTCATTCATCTTCTAGATTTTATTTCAAAAATGTATTTCCCAAGTTGTACTTTGTATTGACCATATTGCTTTATGCTCCTAGATCAGAGAGCAACATGGTCAATACCATATTGCATAAAGCAATATGGTCAATACTGTTGGGCAAGTGTGTAATTTCCTCGGTTCTGTCTCGTCGCAACAAAAATTTGAAGCAATGGACGGACCAGTGTTACAACTCCGCGCAGTTTCCTTGGACAGGCCAGTGTGACAGCTCCGTGTTACATCTCAGTTTTATTTAGGAAGCAAAGAAAAGACATACTTGAGGCATGAGGACGGGCCGACCTGTGCGAAGACGCGAAGAGAAGAGAAGCACCCGGCCCAGTTTTGGCTCTTTTTATATATTTTTTTCCTCCTCACCTGAGCCTGCCCTACGTAAATTGGGCTAGCTAGGAGGGCTGTTTGGTACTCACTCTGTTCTCCGACCTTCCTTTGTTCTATTTTCACAGGCTTTTCCCTTCTTTGTCTTTTAGCCACCACCATTTTGGACTCCTTTTCCCTATTTTAACTACCTAACAATACCAAGTACAACTTGGGAAATACATTTTTGAAATAAAATCTAGAAGATGAATGGATCCCAAATGGTTTGATGCATTTCTGTAGCAAAGTCTATATTCTGAAGACTCTGCTCCTTGGAACATTTCATTGGTACATTACGTACATTGTTTGTTTGACTGCTTTGGGTCTTAGTTGCAGCATGTGGGATCTTTTTGCTGTAGTGAGTAAGCTTCTCTGTAGTTGAGGTGTGCAGACCTAGTTGCCCTGTGGCATGTGGGATTTTAGTTCCTCGACCAGGGATTGAACCTGTGTCCCCTGCACTGGAATGCAGATTCTTAACTACAGACCACCAGGGAAGTCTCCATTACATTGTTTAAACACTGATGCAATGTCTCTGTATATATGTAGATCTTTCTCCAGTGTTTCAGCATTATCTTCTTCACTTCTGAGTTAACATTTCAATGGAGTTCCTGTCCTGTGCTTTGACAGTCAGTCTTTCACATTTTATTTACCCTGGTTTTCTTATATTCTACTCAAGTAGATGAGCTGGTCTTTCATAAAAGTCAAAATATCAGTGTACACATACAAGAGAAAAAGTCATCTGACATGCAGGCAAAATTCGGTCTTTATTCATTCTCTTCCTCAGCCTGAAACCTGTGTTATTCCCATTGTGAACAGAGAATCACGTACCCTCTTAGGTTTTCCTCTGCCTGCAAGTTATAAAGCAGAACTTTGAGTGGGTTGAGGTAAAGCTAAAATTGTGAAGTATGTAAAACGTTCATTTATTGTATATTTCATATATGTATATTTCCAAATGTATTCAACATCTAAGTCTGGGGCAGGTGCCTGGACTTCTCTCCACCCCCCTTTTGGATCTTCTGTAAATTATCCCAGTTCCTTCCTCATTTCTCTCTTGCTTCTGTAGCATGGGATGTCAAGTTTCCATGTTCCCAAATGTTTTCTCCCATATTCTTCCTCAAAACTCCACTTTTTCTGTGCTAGATCATCCCCGCTAGGAGATGTACTAATTCATGTTATGATGTGAATGGTGAATGGGGTGGCTTTTCTGAACACCATATACCTCCCATTCTGTATCTAACTGGATTCATTAAGGAGAGTCACCAATATCTGATTTACTAATTCTAAATGTCTAGGCCATTGCACCTTCCTATCAGAAAGAGTCAGAAATTTGAAGGTAAAACTGAGTGATTAGTATCAAGAATTAACCTGAGTCAGGGATGGCCATCAAATTTCCCATCCTAACTTTCAGTGTGATCCCTACCTGATAATCCCACAAACTAACATCAGATCCCCTCCTAGTTGCTGGAGTTTCTCTCTGTATTCTGGGAGGCTAGTTCAAGTTCACAGGTGGTTCTGTCATAATTTAGAAAGAGGCATATTGCTAAAAAGAGATAGTGTTTTATTTGAAATCCTTAATTCTTCTGATCTCTTGGACTAACATGGAATGTTTTCATGCCTTTTGAAGCCCTGCAAATCACTGGAATTCTTAGATCATTGTATTCTTAATTCCAATCTATTTTTTAAGTGAGAAACATGCATTCATTATGAGCCAGTTGATTCTAAAATCATGGTATTTTGACATGCTATCTTTGTTTTAAAACTTGATTTAATTCATTTGTTTGGCTTCGTTAGGTCTCTGTTGTAGTCACATGGAATCTTTGTTGCATAATGTGGGATCTTTCGTTGTGACACATGGGTTCAGTTGCCCCACATGGTGTGGGATCCTCGTTCCCTGACCAGGCATCTAACCTGCTTCCCCTGCTTTGCAAGGCAGATTCTTAACCACTGGACCACCAGGGAAATCTGTGACATGGCATCTTGATTTGAGGGCTTTTTTAAAAATAGTTTTATTTATTTATTTTGGCTGTGCTGAGTCTTCATTGCTGTGTGTGAGCTTTCTCTAGCTGCAGCAAGTGAGGGCTGCTCTCTAGTGTCAGTGCATAGGCTTCTCATTGCGGTGGCTTCTCTCGTTGTGGAACACGGGCTCTCTACAGCGCTCAGGCTTCAGATAGTTCACTAGCTCTCCTTTGGATCACTGCAATGACCTTTACTCTGATCATCATTCACCATACTAGTACTCTTCTCATCCATCCTCTGTACAATGCCGGGGTGGCTTTTTAAAAAAATTTTTATTAGTGTGGAGTAGATTTACAATGTTGTGTTAGTTTCAGGTGTACAGCAAGGTGATTCAATTATACATGTACATATAATCATTCTTTTTCAGATTCTTTACCTATATAAGTTATTACAGATTATTGAATAGAGTTTCCTCTGCTAGAAGTCCTTATTAGTTATCTATTTTGTAGATAGTAGTGTGTATATGTCAGAGAAGGCAATGGCAACCCACTCCAGTACTCTTGCCTGGGAAATCCCATGGACGGAGGAGCCTGGTAGGCTACAGTCCATGGGGTCTCGAAGAGTTGGACACGACTGAGTGACTTCACTTTCACTTTTCACTTTCATGCATTAGAGAAGGAAATGGCAACCCACTCCAGTGTTCTTGCCTGGAGAATCCCAGGGATGGCAGAGCCTGGTGGGCTGCTGTCTGTGGGGTCACACAGAGTCGGACATGACTGAAGCGACTTAGCAGCAGCAGCAGCAGCAGTGTGTATATGTTAATCCCAAACTCCTAATTTATCCCTCTGCCCCCTACATTTCAGCTTTGGTAACCATAGGTTTGTTTCAAAATCTGTGAGTCTGTTTCTATATCATAAATAGGTTCATTTGTGTCATTTTAAAAAATTAGATTTCACATATAAGTAATATTATATGATATTTGTCTTTGTCTAACTTGACTTCACTTAGTATGGTAATTTCTAGGTCCATCCGTGTTGCTGCAAATGATACTATTTCATTGTTTTTTTATGGCCAAGTAATATTCCATTGTATACAGGTATGGATATTGGGTGATGATCTGTGGTCACAATTCACTTCCACCACATCTATCCCTGCCCCAACCTGTTTGGAATCCGTTGAGGTTTTTTTTTTTTTTCAAATTCAAAGCTGAGACTAAATTCAACCTTAAGGCCCTATGTTGCCTGGCTACTACCTGCTTCTTTGGCCTCACCTCACTCCATGCTCCCCTTGGCTCCTTTTGCTTCATTGTGTTGGTTTTCAGCTTCCTTAAATGTCTGATTCCCGCTTCAGCCACAGCCCCCAAAGCTCTGTCCCTTTGGCCTCCCGCACACCCCTGTTCACATGCAGTAATCTTTCAGATCCCAAATCCGTCATCTCTGCCCAGGAAGGCCTTCCCCACACCCTCACATGGAGTCATTGCTGCTGTCCTGTGACACGATTCTCCTTCAGAATGCTATACAAGTATGGATTTCCATTTTGTGTGTGAAAATGTTTTCAGAAGGACAGTAGTCTTAAAATAAGACAGGATCTTATTTCCCTGTCCAGGGATTGAACCTAGCTGCCAGTCTACCAGGGGCTAGAGACTAGAAGCAAAGTTCCCTGATTCTTACCCCATTTGAAAGCAAAAATGTTTCAAGGAGGCAAAAACTGCAAAACAGTTTATTATTAGAGACACAGCACAACATATGGGAGAACACACAGAGAAACAAGTTTATTTACGTATATCAAAAGCAGGGCAGAAATACATACCTGGAGAGGAGTGCAAAAGTCCTGAATGAGGAGCACAGAAGCTATATAGAAATACACACCCAGAGAGAAAGGGTATGGGTATCCTCCCTAATGAGGAGGAGCACATAAAGAGATAATTTAAATCACTTACATAGGGCAGGCCTTCTGGGTCTTTGTTTACATTTGGCCAATTATCATGTTTTTTTCTTTTGAATTGTCCTCCTTGGACCCTCCCCAACATGCATGTGCATCTTTTTGCTAATATGGATCCCACTAGTATTATTATTATCATTTGTTTAGTATCATTTTCCTAGCTTGCAATTAATATTTTATTGAAAATAATTTATGGCCTTGGCATCTGTAATAAATACAGCAAGCTATGAGTAGCAGCAAAGCTGTTTCAGGTCCAGTCCTCTGCCTGGAGAGATGTGTAAACATTTGGAAGTCCCACTTTTGCTTCTGAGATGCATTTTCTTGGGATTATACCATCCATTTGATAAGAACAAGCACTTTCTATTCTGTGTGTTTTACTAGAACTTTCTTTGATCTTTAAATGTTGGGAAATGGATTATAGGGCAGAAAATACTAGGCTTCAGGTTTTTAGGTTGGAATCTTCCTCTGCATTAATTGCAGTAGAAAAGGACTTACCTTTATAGGAACCCTCTCTGGCATGTCCCTCCTTTTCAAGAAGGCTGGTCAAATCATGTTTGTGACACACTCTGAGGTCCAACAAGGAATGACTCTGAGTTACCTAAAATTAACCAGCCTATGGAGGCAGAGCACAGAGTTCTGCATTCCATTCTTTACCCAAATTATTTACAACCCCTCTGCCCCCCACCCACCCGTGGGGATGAAATAAAGGGCTGGCAAGTTCAGGGTAGGATGGGATAAGAACCCTTGAGCAAAGCCTGAGGGCAGATAAAAAGTCAGGGTGTGGAGATAACCAGAGGCCAAAAGGCAGTATTTGGGCGCAATCTCAAAAAAACAGAATGATCTGTGTTTGTTTCCAAGGAAAGCCATTCAATATCACAGTAATCCAAGTCTATGCCACAACCGCTAATGCTGAAGAAGCTGAAGTTGAACGGTTCTGTGAAGACCTACAAGACCTTCTAGAACTAACACCCAAAAAAGATGTCCTTTTCATCATAGGGGACTGGAATGCAAAAGTAGGAAGTCAGAGATACCTGGAGTAACAGGAAAATTTGGCCTTGGAGTACAAAATGAAGCAGGGCAAAGGCTAACAGAGTTTTGCCAAAAGAACACGCTGGTCATAGCAAACACCCTTGTCCAACAACACAAGAGACAACTCTACACATGGACATCACCAGCTGGTCAATACTGAAATCAGATTGATTATATTCTTTGCAGCCAAAGATGGAAAAGCTCTATACAGTCAGAAAAACAAGACTGGGAGCTGACTGGCTCAGATCAAGAACTCCTTAATGCTAAATTCAGACTTAAATTGAAGAAAGTAGGGAAAACTACTAGACCATCCACATATGACCTAAATCAAGTCCCTTATGATTATACACTGGAAGTGACTAGTAGATTCAAGGGATTCAATCTGATACAAAGAGTTCCTGAAGAACTATGGATGGAAGTTCGTGACACTGTACAGGAAAAAGAAATGCAAAAAGGCAAAATGGTTGTCTGAGGAGGCCTTACAAATAGTTAAGAAAAGAAGAGAAGCTAAAGGAAAGGAGAAAAGGAAAGATATATCTATCTGAATACAGAATTCCAAAGAATACCAAGGAGAGACAAGAAAGCCTTCCTCGGTGATCAATGCAAAGAAATAGAGGAAAACAATAGAATGGGAAAGACTAGAGATCTCTTCAAGAAAATTAGAGATACCAAGGGAACATTTCATGCAAAGATGGGCACAATAAAGGGCAGAAACAGTATGGACCTAACAGAAACAGAATATATAAAGAAAAGGTGGCAAGAATACACAGAAGAACTATACAAAAAAGATCTTAATGACCCAGATAACTCCAATGGTGTGATCACTCACCTAGAACCAGATATCTTGGAATGCGAAGTCAAGTGGGCCTTAGGAAGCATCACTATGAACAAAGCTAATGGAGGTGATGAAATTCCAGTTGAGCTATTTCAGATCCTAAAAGATGATGCTGTGAAAGTGCTGCACTCAATATGCCAGCAAATTTGGAAAACTCAGCAGTGGCCACAGGACTGGAAAAGGTCAGTTTTCATTCCAATCCCAAAGAAAGGCAATGCCAAAGAATATTCAAACGACTGCACAATTGCACTCATCTCACATGCTAGTAAAGTAATGTTCAGAATTCTCCAAGCAGGGCTTCAACAGTACGTGAACTGAGAACTTCCAGACGTTCAAGCTGTATTTAGAAAAGGCAGAGGAACCAGAGATCAAATTGCCAACATCTGCTGGATCATCAAAAAAGAAAGAGAGTTCCAGAAAAACATCTATTTCTGCTTTATTGACTATGCCAAAGCCTTTGACTGTGTGGATCAAAACAAACTGGAAAATTCTGAAAGAGTTGGGAATACCAGACCACCTGACATGCCTCCTGAGAAATCTGTATGCAGGTCAAGAAGCAACAGTTAGAACTGGACATGGAGTAACAGACTGGTTCCAAATTGGGAAAGGAGTACGTCAAGGCTGTATATTGTCACCCTGCTTATTTAACTTATATGCAGAGTACATCATGAGAAACGCTGGCCTGGAAGAAGCACAAGCTGGAATCAAGATTGCCGGGAGAAATATCAATAACCTCAGATATGCAGATGACACCACCCTTATGGCAGAAAGTGAAGAGGAACTAAAAAGCCTCTTGATGAGAGAGAAAGAGGAGAGTGAAAAAGTTGGCTTAAAGCTCAACATTCAGAAAACGAAGATCATGGCATCCGGTCCCATCACTTCGTGGCAAATAGATGGGGAAACAGTGGAAACAGTGTCAGACTTTATTTTTCTGGGCTCCAAAATCACTGCAGATGGTGACTGCAGCCATGAAATTAAAAGACGCTTACTCCTTGGAAGGAAAGTTATGACCAACTTAGATACTGTATTGAAAAGCAGATATTACTTTGCCAACAAAGGTCTGTCTAGTCAAGGCTATGGTTTTTCCAGTGGTCATGTATGGATGTGAGAATTGGACTGTGAAGAAAGCTGAGCACCGAAGAATTGATGCTTTTGAACTGTGGTGTTGGAGAAGATTCTTGAGAGTCCCTTGGATTGCAAGGAGATCCAACCAGTCTATCCTAAAGGAGATCAGTCCTGGGTGTTCATTGGAAGGACTGATGCTGAAGCTGAAACTCTGATACTTTGGCTACCTCATGCGAAGAGTTGACTCATTGGAAAAGACTCTGATGCTGGGAGGGATTAGGGGCAGGAGGAGAAGGGGACGACAGAGGATGAGATGGCTGGATGGCATCACCGACTCGATGGACATGAGTTCGAGTGAACTCTGGGAGTTGGTGATGGACAGGGAGGCCTTGTGTGCTGGAATTCATGGGGTTGCAAAGAGTCGAACATGACTGAGCAACTGAACTAACTGACTGAGTATTGGGTCGAGTTTCCTGTGCTATACCATAGGTCCTAGTCTCTTTTATATTATTAAAAAGCGTATTAAAAAGCAGAGACGTTAAAAAAAAAAAAAAGCAGAAACGTTACTTTGTGACAAAGGTCTGTCTAGTGAAAACTGTGGTTTTTCCAGCAGTCATGTATGGATGTGAGAATGGACTATTAAGAAAGTTGAGCACCAGAGAATTGATGCTTTTGAACTGTGGTGTTGAAGAAGACTCTTGAGAGTCCCTTGAACTGCAAGGAGATCCAACCAGTCAATCCTAAAGGAAATCAGTCCTGAATATTCATTTAAAGGACTGATGCTGAAACTCCAATATTTTGGCCACCTGATGCAAAGAACTGACTCATTGGAAAAGACCCTGATGCTGGGAAAGATTGAAGGCAGGAGAATAAGGGGATGGGATAGAGGAGCAGATGGTTGGATGGCATCACTGACTTGATGGACAAGAATTTAAACAAGCTCCAGGAGTCGGTGATGAACAGGGAAGCAGTTCATCACCAGAAACAGAAGCATCACGTGGTGCAGTCCATGGGGTTGCAAAGAGTTGAATATGACTGGCTGAACTGAACTGAAAGGCAGGAACACAAGTGCCCAGTTCCCAGAGGCCAGACAGAAACAGAAGGTGAGTCTGGGGCTGAAGCCAAAAAATCAGAAGATGATGAAGTCCTCAGTGAGCTGCTAGGCCCGACCTGGGAGAGTGCCTGAGAGGGCAGCCATAGCAGTGGCTGCTGGGAGCATATGTGGCCCGTTTGTCCACATGAATCAGGTTCATGAAATGAGCATGAGCAGAACTGGCTTCCTACTGTCTCTCCATTTGTGCAGAAGGAGCCTTTTGCTGGACACTTGCAATGCTTATCACTGAAGCACTCAATTAGGACTTGGTTTGGTAAGTTTAAAGACCATGACATAATGAGATCTTTCATAAAAGAAAATGGTGTCAGTGCAAAATATACAGGGACCATTTTCCTGAAGAAATGCTTTACAGAACAGTACCCTGGTGCAATTACACGTCAGATTGATCTAGCCTTATAATGATAAAATTCCATCTCCATAGGGTTCAGAGTGTTACTTAAGAATCTTAAATATGCTGTCAGACAGTGTCTGGAAAAGGAAAAAAAATCTTACTCCTTTTTTTTACTTCCTTTCCAAAATATCTAACTAAATAAAAGTAGAAATGAATGGATTTTTCACATTTCCTTCACACATTGAATAATAATGACTGTGACCTGGATTTTTTTTTTTTTTTTTTTGTCTGCAAAGTAAAATATATTCCAAAAATTTAACATTCATCTTTACAGCTGATTCTGTATTTTTAGAACTTGTGTTTTCCACACTTATGTAATTGGCTATTAACTTTAATGGAACAATTTTTAAAAGTCAGGAGCCAGTCCTATGCTGGGGTGCTTGGAGAGATTCGGGAGGTTAGTTTGCTCATTGCTTTGTGCTCATTCAGAACGGCCTCAGGAGCCAGCCAGAAGGTCCAGTCCCTCTCCTGTTTTCAAAGACTTTGCAACCCCACTTTTTCACAATCTGACTTCTCATTCCACTCCTGCCTTGTGACCTCATTTTATCTTTATGAGACTTGGGATGAGTGAAAACAATAACAGGTTACCATTTTATGAGGGCTTCCGGGTAGTGCTAAAGAATCCACCTGCTAATGCAGGAGACATTAGAGACGCACGTTTGATACCTGGGTCGGGAAGATCCCCTGGAAGAGGGCATGGCAAACCACTATAGTATTCTTGCCTTGAGAATCCCATGAATAGAGGAGTTTGGTGGGCTACAGTCCATAAGGTCTCAATGAGTCAGACATGCCTGAAGTGACTTAGCATGCATGCACACATTTTGAAAAGGCAATGCCCCCAACCCTGCTTTGGTTTAAGGGTTCCCTGTGTCGAAGAAGGCACCACCTCCTCCTAGTAACCCTGATCAGAAACCTGTGCCTTACCCTGGGCATCTTCCCTTCAGTACCCATTTGCAGTCCATCACCAGACTTTATTTCACCTCCCAACTATGTCTCAAAGCCACTTCCTTCTTTCCACTCCCCACCACTGCTTGGGTCTGGGTTACCGTGATGGTTAATTTTCTTTGTTTCCTTGCTCCTGGGCTCTAGTACCCAGTCAGTATTAATCAAACGTGAATCCAGACATTGCCGTGAGTGTGTATTTTACATCCACCAGCAGTTGACTTGAAGTAAAGAGAATAACCCTTGATAATGTGAGTAGGCCTCCTTCATTCAACTGATTTTCTTAAAAGCAAAAAATGAGGTTTCCCAGAAAAGATGTTCTGTTTCAGGATTGCAGCATCAACTACTGCCAGCCTGCCCTGCAGAGTTTAGACTTGCCAGCCCCCATGACTGCATGGGTCAATTCCCTAAAATAAATCTATATAGATAGATATCAGTGTTAATTGACTCTTATTTCTGCTTCTCTGGAGAGCCCTAACTGATAAGAGCTGCTCAGGATCTCAACTGTTACCCCTACTGCTGCTGCTAAGTCGCTTCAGTTGTGTCTGACTCTGCATGACCCATAGACGGCAGCCCACCAGGCTCCCCTGTCCCTGGGATTCTCCAGGCAAGAACACCGGAGTGGGTTGCCATTTCCTTCTCCAATGCATGAAAGTGAAAAGTGAAAGTGAAGTCACTCAGTCATGTCCAACTCTTAGCGACCCCATGGACTGGAGCCTACCAGGCTCCTCCATGCATGGGATTTTCCAGGCAAGAGTACTGGAGTGGGGTGCCATTGCCTTCTCCAACTGTTACCTCTAGTTATCGCCTAACTGGTGTTCTGGTTGTCTGTTGCTGCATTATAAATTGATGACTTGTGACTTCCTTTGCAGTCCAGTAGTGAAGACTCTGTGCTGCCACTGCAGGGAGCACAGGTTTGATCCCTAGTCAAGGAACTAAGATCCCACATGCTGTGCAGCTTGGCCAAGAAAAAAAACAAAAACGAAAGGCAGTTGACTTAAGGCAATGATTTCATACTCTCTCACAGCTCCATTGGCTGACTGGGCTGAGCTGGGGGACTCTTCATCGAGGGCTGTCATATGTTTTGTAGTTGGTGGTTGGCCTGTGCTGGGCTGGACCCCCACAGTGGCCTGCTCCCACAGCTGGCGGTTGATGTTGACTTTCGTAGGAGCTCAGCGAGGGCTGCCGTTTATAGCGCCTGCAAGAGACACTTTGCTTGTGACCTGTGCTTCTTACAGCTTCCTGTCCAGAGACTGAATGTTCCAGGAGACTCAGGCAGAAGCCCCAAGATTTTTATGACCCAGAACACCACTTATGCTGTGTTCTCTTGGTCACAAGAGTCACAGAGGCCAGCCCAGATTCGAGGTAAGGGCCTTGAGATTTTTATTTCTTAATATGAGGAATACCAAGCATGCATAGGAAGAGAAGGAACTGGTAGTGATCATCTTCAGTACTGGGTCACTGCCATATCCTCCTAACTGACCACACCAGTTTATTCAATCCCCCCTCCCCTGACTTGTCCTCCCCACTAGAGCTAGGGGATTACCCTGGCAGATCTCATTGTGTCCTTGCCATAACTAGACCTTCAATGACTTGTTCTTTCCCATAGAAAGAAGTGGAATTGTTCCCCTTGTCTTACTTCTGAGACTTGTCCTGATGCAGTTCTTCAGGGTTCCCTACCACACATTCTACCTTCCAGTGCCAGCCAGTTTCTTCCAGCAATTTGCATGTTTCATGTTCTTTCTCCTCCCAGCTTCCACATGCCCTGTTTTCTGTTTCTCAGTGTCTTTCTCTGCCTTACTCGTCTCCCTTTATAGTAAGGCCCCTACATACGAATCTTCAAGTTTTAAACTTTCAGAGATACGAACTTGCATTTTCATGTCCAATCGTGTAAGTTAGTTCGCGTGTCCAGCATGCTTTTCAAGATGCTGTACTGTAGGATTTAAAACTTTTTAAAAGTTTTTATTTACTTTTTGTGTTTATTTCTTACATATTATTTGTGTGAAAAGTATTATAAACCTTTGACAGTACAGTAAAATACAGCCAATCATGCTAGTTGGGTACCTAGGCTAACTTTGTTGAACTTATGAACAAATTGGACTTAAAAACGTGCTCTCAGATTGCAATGGTAAATAAGTCCCTTGATTTGTGCAGGTACTTATGTTTTAAAACTCCTTTTCCTAGGACCCTCGTTAGACTCTTAAGGAACGGATCCCAGAAAAAGGCAGCTCTTTAGTCTCTGACTCACCCTGCCTGCAACACATCTCATTAGAGAGTTTCAGAGAGTTTGATAAACAGAAGACAAGCCTGTGAGCCCTGGGCTGGGACACTTGGGTAGTTAGTATTCAGTGTCCTATAGTGTCTTGTACACTGTCAGCCTTAAGCCATCATTAACATTTCATGGAAATCTGGGAAGCATCCCATTTAAAACTAAAGAATTTTGACCAGGGACTCAAAATGAACTGGAAAAAAAAGTAAAGATGAAAACCAAGGAAACACTCAGCACCTATAGTGGTAAAAGAAAAAGGAATTTCTTCAATTTGAACAAAAATCTCTGCCTCCAAAGTATTTCATTAGACCAACTGTGATGCAACTTGTACATCTTCAGATTCCACCTTTATAGGTCAAGGCTAAAAGTATTAAGCCTTGACCAACCTACTTCTTGAGAGTGAACTATGGTGAACTATGTCAGATTTGTTATCTCTGAAGAAGATTTAGCTTCAAGACCAGGGACCAGGCTTGATCACTCAAGAGCTTTTGTATAGCAAAGTTTTATTAAAGTATAAAAAGGGACAGAGAGAGCTTCTGACATAGACATCAGAAGGGGGACAGAGAGTGCCCCCCTTGCTAGTCTTAGCAACGGAGCTATACACTTTTCAATTGGTTATTAACAATAAATCAAAAGAATGTCTTAAGGCTGTAAAGGTCTTAACAGACCCACTCCCACAATAAATATTTGAAGATAACAGGATTAGAACTAATAATAGAAAGATCTTTCTAGACCATAATATACATTTTAAGGTGACAGGATTAGTCAGAAGGTTATCAAGAAGGAGAAACATGTCCTCAAGCAGGGTACATTGTCATTATATAATCATTGGTACAGAGTTTAAAGAAAAGCATATCCTTGAGCAAGATAAGTTGTTTTGTTGTGCAGTCATCAGCTCTGGGCTTAAAGAAAAAAAAAAAATTTTGTCCTTTTCCCTTCCTTGAGAACTCCAGATTCCAATCTCCTCCTCAAGAGCCCGGGACCCCTTTCTTCTCCTCAGGGACCCTGGACTTCTTATCATCTTGCCTAGGAACTGACTCTCTCAAGAGTGAAGCACTCTGAAAGGAAGTAAGCTGTTTCTAGATTTGGAAATCTGTGCAGTATAGAGGGTCTCCAGTCTTTTCCTAACCCACTCCAATGTTCTTGCCTGGAGAATCCCAGGGACGAGGGAGCCTGGTGGGCCACCGTCTGTGGGGTCGCACAGAGTCAGACACGACTGAAGCGACTTAGCAGCAGCAGTCTTTTCCTGGAGGTGGAAGGGCGTAGATTTCTTTTCGGAACTGGATTGTGTGGATAAAGTTGCTGAAAGCATGACAGAGCAGGATTAGATCATCATCAAGCCAGGGGTTCCCTTTCCATTAAATTCTGGCACACAGTGTCTGGACCGCTTGATAACCTTGATTCTGTCCATCGGCGACCATGGACACCCTCTGTGTAAAACAAGAACCTTGAATGTCTCAGTTATATAGAGGGTTTGAAGCATTCACATGTAAGATTTTGTGCAGCCTTTGAGTTGTGTCTGGATAGGTTGTCAGCGAGGTGCTACCAGCATTATTTTGGGAGCCACTATGTCGTTTGGTGCCATTTTGGAAAGCATCCTAACGGAAAAAGCTCAAAGTCAAGCATTACCCACCCAATGTACTCTAATGTAAATTGCAGAGAAGTGAATGTCAGAAAATGTAAGTTAACTTAAGGTAACAACCTCGGTCCTATCACAGTAAACTCTCAACTCCTGTTTTCTCACCTCTAAAATAGGAATAATTTTATGTTCTACTTCATACTAAATGTGCAATGCTCTGGAAAGTACAGTGCTTTACAGGGATGGGTTTGTGAATGCCGATCTGGCTGAATATTTACTATGCATTGGAAAGGGTGAGCTTTTTGACTTTGTCTGTGGGTTCAAATGCTAATTCATTCCTGAAACACTCTCACAGACACCCCCCAAAATAGTTTTGCCAGTTCTCTGAGCAACTTGGCTCAGTTAAGTTGACGATGAAATTCACCATCACATCCAGGTAATACCATCAGTGTCCTTTATTTCTTATTTGTCCTGATGCACTCACAATAATGAGCATGGCAGTTTCCCCCTTTATGCATAAAAAGAACAAGCTTGGTGAGCTACAGTCCACAGGTCACAAAGAGTCAGACACGACTGAGCGACTTCACTTTTGTTCTTTTTATGCATAGAGGGGGAAATTGCCACGCTCATTATTGTGAGTGCATCAGGTTGACTTTGGAGTCACCAAGGGTTAGAATTGACTTTGTTTTTAGGAATGATGGAAAATGGAATAACAGAAATAAAGTTTTATTTTGTTTTGTTTGTTTTAGCATCTCAGCTCTATACTAGCACTGGCTGTTACAGGGATCTTTACCTTGTAGATGAACTGGGAAATGACAAAGAGCGTAAATTTATAATTCTGCCACTGACTATAAGGGCTTAAAGTGTCACATTGGTAAGTGACCCAACATAGGCTACAAAAATGATGTTTTGGATAATTATTCTGATGTTTTTCCTGGGAAGTTATTATGAGTCTTTAGGTGTTTAACATTGATTTTCCCCCCTCTTTTTTATTTTTTCATTGGCATATAATTGCTTTACAGTGTTGTGTTATTGCACTTTCTGCTACACAACAAAGTTAACATTGATTTTTGATAGTGATTTCTGTAAAAGTGCAAGGAAGGAATGGCTAAATCGATTCTGGTACATTCAGACAATGGAACATGACTCCAGCAATAAAAAGGGACAAGTTACCAACACACACAGCAACATACATGAATGGCAGAAACATTTATACCAAGTGAAAGAAGCCTTACACAAAAGTATATATATGATATGATATTTTAAATTAATTAAATACAAAAAACTTTATTAGAGTACAATTGATTTAAAATATTGTGTTAATATGATTATGCTTATATAAATTCTGGAACAGGCAAAACTAATGTTTGGTAAAAAAAAAAGATCACGAATGGGGTTGCCTTGAGGTGGGGTTGGGCTGGAGGTGGACTAGAAGAGTTTGAGGAATTGTTTGGTAGAGTTGGTAATATTCTATATCTTGATAGAGGATTGGATTCCAGGGGTCTCTGCACTTCTCAGAACTCATTGAATACATTTGGGATTTTATTGTATGTAAATTCTACCCCCAAATACATAATAATGTTATACATGCTGAAGTATTTAGGGCTGAAGTCTACTGATACCTTTAATTTACTTTGAATTGTAATATCTGTAACAGCAAAAGTGAATTGATGGGTAAATACACATTAAGGCAAATACAGTAAAAAAAAAAATTACTTGTGGAGTCTATCTGGTCATTATTCAAATGCACATTGTCCAGTTCTTTCAAATTTCCCGTGGATTTGAAAATTTTATAATTGAGAATATAATTTCAGAAAATTAGAAAAAAATTTGGCTGCACTGTATGGCTTGTAGTATCTCAGTTCCCTGACCAAGGATTGAATCCAGGCCACAGCATTGAAGGCACTGAATCCTAACCAGTAGCCCACCAGGGAACTGCCAGAAAAAAACTATTTAAAATCCCACAAAGGGTACTCTGCTTAGTGCTTTTGTGTGTGTATGATGCAATATTCTTTCAAGCACCAGATATCCTTAGAGAAATTAAATTACTTGTAGACAGTACTTGAGAATCTATTCTACTGCCTTTCTCAACATGTTTTGTAAGAGATATTTAAAATTATAAATACATAAGGATTTCTGAGTTTGCAGTATGTCACATGAATTGTTATGAAATTAAATTTATCATTAAAAATACTATCATGTTTTTGATGACACATCATTTCATTTTCAATGTTTTCTTTTGTTGTTCTCCATGATCTCGCTTTTAGAAATGGTAGGTTCTGAAATACAGAGAGGGATACTATTTTAATAAGATAAGCTGACTTATAAGAATTCATTTGAAAATCTTGATTTTTACAGTTCAAATAATATCATAGCACTGACTTTTCATACCCTGAAAATTATTGGAATCCAAGATGACTGGAATGTAATTCAAAATGAACAGGACTTCCCTGGTGGTCCAGTGGTTAAGAATTCACTTTGCAATTCAGAGGACACAGGTTCGATCCCATCCCTGGTCAAGGAACTAAGATCCCAGCCGCCACAACTAAAGATACCATGTGCTGCAACTAAGACCTGACACAGTCAAAAAAATGAATAAATATTTTTTTTAAATGACCATGATAGACCAGAGTGTTGTATTTTTTTCAAAAGAAGCAAGTTCAGTATGAACATATATAAAAGTATACCCTTCAGGACCAAAAACCAATTAAAAAATGTGCAGTGTAGAAGAACCAGTTGGGAATCTAGGGTATCAATATCCACTGAGTATTCACTGTTCCTTGTGCTATGTAGGACCCAACTATAATATATATTTTTAAGTGAACAGAGAAATATGTAAAGGTTTAAAGATGAACAAGATGACTTTAGTGAAAACCGGTCTTAGGAAAAAATCTGAGAGAAGAGGAAATTCTCTAAATGCATCAAGATGGAAAAAGTTCAAGCTTTGCTTGATGATTACCATTTTCATTTACATGAAGTGTTTTTATGGAAAGATTCTGTGAGAAACTAACCAGAGAAGTGGATTTAAGAGAAGAGAGTTCAGTTTTGCAAATGACAGAGTCTCTTGACTTCAAGGTTATGAAATTATGATCAAGAGATTATATGGAATCTACATCTCTGGAGAATTACACTTGCAAAATGTAAATTCTGAGTGGTTCTAGATTCACCTGCCAGAAGTTGGGGGTAAACTCAGATGATCCCTGGAAGGACCTTTCTGGGTCTGCATTCTGGCAGTAAGGTGTCACTCCACTGGAACACTTAACAGACATTGCTTGGCTCTGAATTACTCTAAACTTTCTCTAAAGAATGGCAGCTTTAAATTCGCCTCATGTAAAAATTCACTCTATTAATGTGCATCAGTGCGGTTATGGTTAGCTGTACTGTACTGTATACTTGCAATTTGCTAAGAAGGTAAATCTCAAGTATTCTTACCATAAAGAAAAAGAAAGATAACTATGTGGAGTGATGGAATATGTTGATTAGTTTGATTATGGTAATGACTGTACAATATGTGTGAGTATCAAAACATGAACATAAACAATTTGCATTTGTGAATTTTTTTTTTTTTTTTTTTTTGGCCACGCTGCATGGCTTACAGGATCTTAGTTCCCTGACCAAGAGATTGAACCCAGGCCCTCTGCCATAATGTCCTAACCACTGGATCACCAGGGAATTCCCTGTATTTGTGAATTATACTTCAATGAAGCTTGAAAAAAATCACTGTTGAATGGTGCTTCTTTTTGTTGAAATTGTCTTGTAATAAATGATTACGTATTGCTTTGGTGATGGTGTGTGATACTGGTCTTAATTTGATTTCTATACTTTTTAATAAAATAATTAGAAAGTATTCTATCATTTTCTTTTTGTGGTTACAACATTATCATGAGAAAGAAGTCTTTATATTTATTTTATATATTTATTTAGTTAATTATTTTTGGCAGCACTGGGTCTTTGTTGCTGTGCAAGGACTTTCTCTAGTTGAGGCAAGTGGGAGTCACTCCCTAGTTGCATTGCACAGACTTCTCATTGTGGTGGTTTCTTTTGTTGCAGAGCACGGGGTCTAGGGCACGTGGGCTCAGTAGTTGTGGCTCCCAGATTCCAGAGCACAGCTCAATAGTTGTGGCACACGGACTTAGTTGTTCTACGGCATGTGGGGTCTTCCTGGAGCAGGGCTCGAATCCATGTTCGCTGCACTGGCAGGTGGATTCTTTACCACTGGGCCACCAGAGAAGTCCCAAGTCTTTATATATATACCATTATATGCTCAGTATTTCCTATGGGTGACTCAGTCCTTACCTGAGTGTGAGTACATTACTGGTGTTTGCTATTTTATCCTTGCCCCATCCAGGGCCAGTTAGAATGGAATGAGATAAAGATAAAGATACCTTGTGAATGAGGTATCTTCTCTCTGAAAGTCAATATGGCAAAATTCTCTTCTGCATTTTCCCTCCTCATCTCTATTTCGGATTTCTTAATCTTAATCCTTGACTCATTTGTCTCCTTATCCTTCACAGAGCAAAACTCGCTTCCTGTTGTGATGCTGTTCAAAACTTCATTGTTTCTCAAAACAACACTCCCATTGGGACCAACATGACATATGAGGTGGAAAGTAAAAGCAAAATCCAAATTAAAGAAAACATTTTTGATATGTTGCCAGTGGTGAGTGAAAATTTCTTGTGGTTTCTTTGTGTCACCATTTAGGGTGAACATTGTCTCAGATGAAGTAATAACATAAAAACGGAGGAGTTGATGCAATAAAATGCCACATTCTGATGTGTAAGATACGTACGGCAGTCCATTTTCAGCAGGCAGTTTTGAATCCTTGTGGCTCTGCAGGGAATGGTATTTGTATCTTAAATAATAAACTCTTCTAGACCTTGAGTCTTCATGACTCATCCTAGTATGAGACGAAGTATTGGGCTTTCTGCATAGTAATTACCAGGACTTGGGGAGATAACCATTTTTTACCTGGTTCTTCCACTTGTCAGTTTTGGTGACTAACTCAATTTTTTCACAGAGAACTGCAGGTTTATGTGACTAATCTTTGGGAAGTAAATACATTAGAATTCCTGGTTAGTAAACATTGCTTCCACTAGACAGGGATTTTTTTTTTTTTTTAATTTTAAAATTTAAGATGAATTTAGTTCGTGGGAAGCAATCTGAGAAAGATTTAAAATATATGTAATTAAGAAACTCAAATTGACAAAGATGACCATAAAAACAAATGGTGAAAGTGATATAGTTAGATATGAAGGAAGGACAGATAAGAATGAAAAATATAACAATGAAATCAACAGTAGAAAAGATAGTTTTTATCCTTTTTTTTTCAGTCAGGGATTTTTAATCTAGTGTGTTCACTGATATATCCCAAGTTCCTAGAACATTTCCCAGTGCATAGATGCATTCATTGTATTTTCATTTATTAAACTAAGTAATGATACATTATCATTACAATATAAATCCAAACTTAGGGGAAATTTTTCTCATGAAGAATATCCCACTGCTAATAAACTGTACTTTCAGACATCTTTTTATGATTTCATGAAAAGCAGTTAGGCCACATCAGTGGTCAAAATGGGATCACTTTATATATGCAGTTTACCAACTGTAGAATATTCAGTTCTTACAATTAATTCCATTATGTTGGTCATTTGACTTCTTTTGACTGTTTTATTGTTATGTAAGTTGTTCCAGTTTTTTTCAAAAAAGATTACAGTTAAAGGGAAGTATAATTTTCTGGGAATGAACAAAATCAATATAAAATGTTAGAGAAAAAATATTGCACATTTTCTGGAAGGGAATGGGGACCAATTCATACAGCATTCTGAAAATCCCCTCATGATTCATTGAAATTACTAATAGCTAAAATGATAGCAACTAAAGATGGCTCAGTGGTCAAGAATCTGTCTGCAGTACAGAAGACCCAGGTTTGATCCCTGGGTCAGGAAGATCCCCTGGAGAAGGGAATGGCAAACCACTCCAGTATTCTTGCCTGGAGAATTCCATGGACAGAGGAGCCTAGAGGGCTACAGTCTTTGGGGTCACAAAGAGTCAGACATGACTGAGTGACTGACACTTTCACTTTCAAAGAATATTTATATCCCTTATCAGAGAAGGCCTTGGGGAGGTCCACAGAGAGCAACTCTTTCACCCATGCCATTTTTTCTAGTGTTTTCCTTGCTTTAGGCTGGCCAGAACAGAGGAACAGCAGGTATTTTTTGCTTCTAATTGGCACCTTGAAAAGAATAATTTAACATAAGCTTGATAATTCTGGATGAGGTTAACAACAGCATCCATTTTCCAAATTGATGCTGACTTTTAAAACTGGGGGGAGGAAATTCTGAAGTTAATACAGTAACAACTGCAAAGTGAACTCACTTTTCTGTGTTTCTTCAACATCCCGTCCATGGACACAGCATCCAAAGTTGCTTTCCACACTCCCACCCTGCTGTGTTCTGCCAGGCACACAGTGAGCAAATCGCAGCATTAGATGCTTTTGGGGAAATGTTGTAAAGTCACTTTCTCCAAAAACTCTGCCAAGTAACTTGAAAAGAAACAACAAAGTTGGTTTTCTTTCTTTCTTTTTTTTTTTTTTTTTTGTTTCTCCATTTCATTTTATTTTACTTACTTTTGGTCACACTGCAAAGTCATGCAGGATCTCAGTTCCCTGACCAGGGATCAAACCCATGCCCCGCTGCAATGGAAGTAAACACTGGACCACCAGGGAAGTCCCCAAAGTTGGTTGACAATGGGAATGAGCAACAAGCAGACTGTTGAGTTGCCCAAAGTTGCATTTTATTAGGAGGTTTAGAGGACATTGAAATTTTCATTTATTTAATCTCTTACTGAACATGAGATCTCAAAACATATGGGTTTTTTCTTCCTAGTTGACCAAGAAACCAGAAAAAAATATTCATTATATTAAGTGCTTAATTGGAGATAGGTTCCTCTCAGTAATCTCTTCTATTGTACCATAAAGAGCCTATTTACATTCCACCCTATCTGTAAAGTTCAGAATTTACTGTGTATTGTTTAGTAAACACTGTCTGAAAACAGCTGTTAATAGAAGTTCACTGACTTGCAATAATCAGAGGTATATGAGAACCATTCATTAAAGAGCCAGGCATTCTGCTGGGCATCAAAGCCATCAGGGAAATAAGGCACATCATTTAAAAAAAATTTATTTTAATTAATTGTTTGACCATGCCAAGCAGCATGTGGCATCTTAGTTCCCCAACCAGGGACTGAACCCACCCTGCAATGAAAGTGTGGGTTCTTAACCACTGAACCATCAGGGAAGCCCCAAGGCACATGCTTAAGTTAACCTTTATCCCTTGAATGAGAGCATCTGTAAGATGACAGTGGACTATGAAACAGACTGCCTGGGTTTGAATCCCAGCTCTGCTGCTCTCTAGCCATTACTTAAACTCGTGCCTCCATCTTCTTGTCTGTAAAATGCTCACAAGGCTGTTGTATGGATTCTATGTATCAAGTTACAACTCAGAAAAGTGCTTTTCCCATAAGAAGCACCATATGATTTTTCATTTTTAGGGACAATCCAGATGTGCTGAAACATAGTTCTCATCCCTTGTTTGGCATCTCCCAATTCAGCATCAGGAGCACAGGGCAATCAGGTGACTCAGGGTCTGTAGGGCAGCTCAGAAGCACACTGGTCCTGGGGTGTGCTTGTACACCGGACAGGAGGGTTCCCTGACAGCAGCAGTGTAGATACCCCCACTGTGGTGATTATAATTTACCACTGGTTTAACAACCAGCTGACAAAATTCCTGAGTATTTACCAGTTGGTTCCCATAAGCTGGGACAACTGGGTTCCAACATGACATTGGGGGTTATACCCAGGTGGCCACTGGGCCAGCAGTCATTCATTGAGAAGTGATGTTCTGGGGCGGGGGAGGAGCTAAGATGGCGGAGGAGTAGGATGGGGAGAACACTTTCTCCCCCACAAAATTCATCAAAAGAACATTTAAACGCCGAGTAAATTCCACAAAACAACTTCTGAATGCCGGCAGAGGACATCAGGCACCCAGAAAAGCAACCCAAGTCTTTGAAAGGAGGTAGGAAAAAATATAAAAGACAAAAAAAAAGAGACAAAAGAGGGAGGGATGGAGTTCTGTCCAGGGAAGGGAGTCTTAAAAAGAGAGAAGTTTCCAAGCACCAGGAAACCTTTTCACTGCCGAATCTGTGCCAAGCCTTGGAAGCACAGAGGGCAACATAACAGGGAGGAAAAATAAATAAATAATTAAAACCTGCAGATTGCAAGCCCTACGGTAACTCCCCCAGCAGAGAAGCAGCGCAGATGCCTGCACGCGCCACTAGCAAGCGGGGGCTGGGCAGGGAGGCACGGTGCGGGCTGCATCGCTTAGAGTAAGGATCTGGCCTGAATACCCTGAGTGCTATCTGAGCGAAATAATTTGGGCTAGGAAACCAGACTGTGGGATATCTACCACACGAAAAGTCAGCCCTAACCTAAGACACCGCCAGGCCCGTGCACAGATCAAAGGACTGAACAGAGATAGCCAGCTGCAGACCATCCCCCTCCGGTGACAGGCAGCCAGAGCCAGGGGGCAATTGCAGCCCCAGAGAGACATTATCTATAAAACTGTAAGCAGGCTTCTTTGCTAACTAAAACTTCTTGGGGGTCTGGACGATCAACATCTGCCTGAGAAGGTGCGCCAGTTGTACACCTAGATAACCAAGCCGCGGGGAGGCGATAAGTCGCAGCAATCGCTCGCGCCAAACACCTCATCAGCTGAGCTGCTCAGACCTGGGAAGGGCACAAAACACAGGCCCAACCGAGTCTGCGCCTCTGAGGACTACCCGAGTGCCTGAACCTGAGCGGCTTGGACCCGGGAGGTGCAAGCAGCCCAGGGCTGGCCACGGATGGTTCCTGGCAGAGCAACCTAGAGCGTGAGCAGTGTGGTTAGGGAGGCTACACGCGCAGTGAGCGGGGGCAGATCCAGTGTGGCTGAGGCACTGCGAGCACACGCCAGTGTTATTTGTTTGCAGCGTCCTTCCCTCCCCACAGTGCGACTGAACAAGTGAGCCTAAAAAAAAAAAAAAGTGTCCACCACCCGTCCCCTTTGAGTCAGGGCAGAAACACACACTGAAGAGACCAGCAAACAGAAGAAGCTATAACAGAGGGAACCACCTTGGAAGCTACAGGCAATAGATTAAAACCCTGTGGTTTGTACCGACTACATAGGAAGGGGCCTATAGATCTTGAGAAATATAAGTCGGACCAAGGAACTAGCCGAAAATGAACTGACCCCACAATACTCACAGCAAAACCAGAGAAAGTCCTAGATATATTTTTACTATGTTTATGATCAGTCTTTCTTTTTTTTTTTAATTAAAAAAAATTTTTTAAGTCCTCTATTATTCCTTTAATTTTCACTTTTATAACCTACTACTACTTAAAAAAAAAAAGACCCTATTTTTTTTAAAGCAAACTTCATATATATATTTTTTATAATTTTTGTGACCTTGTTTTTTTTTTTTTCTTTTCTTTAACATTGTATTTTTGAAATTCCAATCTCTACTCTAGATTTTTAATTTTAGCTTTTTGGTATTTGATATCAATTTTGTACCGATATTTTTTTTTTTATAATTTTTGTGACTTTTTTTTCTCTCTCTTTCTTTCTCTTCTTCTTTTATATAACATTGTATATCTGAAATTCCAAACTCTACTCTAGATTTTTAATTTATGCTTTTTGGCATTTGTTACCAATTTTGAACCTATATTTTCTTTATAATTTTTGTGACTTTGTTTGTTTTTGTTGTTTTTTTTTTTCTCTCTCTTTGTTTTTCTTCTTCTTTTTTTTAACATTATATTTTTGAAATTTCAAACTCTACTCTAGATTTTTAACTTTTGCTTTTTGGTATTTGTTATCAATTTTGTACCTATATTTTCTTTATAATTTTTGCAACTTTGTTTGTTTTTGTTTGTTTGTTTTTTCTCTCTTTCTTTTCCTTCTTCTTCTCTTTAACATTGTATTTTTGAAATTCCAAACTCTACTCTAGATTTTTAATTTTTGCTTTTATGTATTTGTTACAAATTTTGTACCTTTAAGAACCCAATCTTCAGTACCCATTTTTCACTAGGGAGCGAGATTACTGGCTTGACTGCTCTCTTTCCCTTTGGACTCTCCTTTTTCTCCACTGGGTCGCCTGTGTCTCCTCCCTAACCCCTCTCTACTGTACCCAACTCTGTGAATTTCTGTGTGTTCCAGATGATGGAGGACACTTAAGGAATTGATTACTGGCTGGATCTGTCTCCCTCCTTTTCATTTCCCCCTTTTATCCTCCTGGCCACCTCTGTCTCCTTCCTCCTTCTTCTCTTCTCTGTATAACTCCATGAACATCTCTGAGCGATCCAGTTGTGGAGTGCACATAAGGAAGTGATTACTGGCTAGCCCACTCTCTCCTCTATTGATTCCACCTCATCTCATTCAGGTCACCTCTAACTCCCTCCTCCCTCTTCTCTTCTCCATGTAACGCTGTGAACCTCTCTGGGTGACCCTCACAGTGGAGAAACTTTTCATCTTTAACGTAGATGTTTTATCAATGGTGCTGTATAGAAGGAGAAGTTTTGAAACTACTGTAATAATAAGACCAATAACTGGAAGCAGGAGGCTTAAGTCCAAACCCTGACTCCAGGGAACTCCTGACTCCAGGGATCATTAATTGACAGGAGCTCATCAAACACCTCCATACCTACACTGAAACCAAGCATCACACAAGAGCCAACAAGTTCCAGGGCAAGACATACCAAGCAAATTCTCCAGCAACACAGGAACACAGCCCTGAGCTCCAAGATACAGTCTTCCCAAAGTCACCCCAAAACCATAGACATCTCATAACTCATTACTGGACACTTCATTGCACTCCAGAGAGAAGAAATCCAGCTCCACCCACCAGAACACCAACACAAGCTTCCCTAACCAAGAAACCTTGACAAACAACCTGTACAAACTCACACACAGTGAGGAAACACCATAATAAAGAGAACTCCACAAACTGCCAGAATACAGAAAGGACACCCCAAACTCAGCAATTTAAACAAGATGAAGAGACAGAGGAATACCCAGCAGATAAAGGAACAGGATAAATGCCCACCAAACCAAACAAAAGAGGAAGAGATAGGGAATTTACCTGATAAAGAATTCCGAATAATGATAGTGAAATTGATCCAAAATCTTGAAATCAAAATGGAATCACAGATAAATAGCCTGGAAACAAGGATTGAGAAGATGCAAGAAAGGTTTAACAAGGACCTAGAAGAAATAAAAAAGAGTCAGTATATAATGAATAATGCAATAAATGAAATCAAAAACACTCTGGAGGCAACAAATAGTAGAATAACAGAGGCAGAAGATAGGATTAGTGAATTAGAAGATAGAATGGTAGATATAAATGAATCAGAGAGGAAAAAAGAAAAACAAATTAAAAGAAATGAGGACAATCTCAGAGACCTCCAGGACAATATTAAATGCTACAACATTTGAATCATAGGGGTCCCAGAAGAAGAAGACAAAAAGAAAGACCATGAGAAAATACTTGAGGAGATAATAGTTGAAAACTTCCCTAAAATGGGGAAGGAAATAATCACTCAAGTCCAAGAAACCCAGAGAGTCCCAAACAGGATAAACCCAAGGCAAAACACCCCAAGACACATATTAATCAAATTAACAAAGATCAAACACAAAGAATAAATATTAAAAGCAACAAGGGAAAAACAACAAATAACACACAAGGGAATTCCCATAAGGATAACAGCTGATCTTTCAATAGAAACTCTTCAAGCCAGGAGGGAATGGCAAGACATACTTAAAGTGATGAAAGAAAATAACCTACAGCCCAGATTTTTGTACCCAGCAAGGATCTCATTCAAATATGAAGGAGAAATCAAAAGCTTTACAGACAAGCAAAAGCTGAGAGAATTCAGCACCACCAAACCAGCTCTCCAACAAATACTAAAGGATATTCTCTAGACAGGAAACACAAAAACGGTGTATAAATTCAAACCCAAAACAATAAAGTAAATGGCAACGGGATCATACTTATCAATAATTACCTTAAACGTAAATGGGTTGAATTCCCCAACCAAAAGACAAAGACTGGCTGAATGGATACTAAAACAAGACCCCTACATATGCTGTCTACAAGAGACCCACCTCAAAACAGGGGACACATACAGACTGAAGGTGAAGGGCTGGAAAAAGATTTTCCATGCAAATAGGGACCAAGAAAAAGCAGGAGTAGCAATACTCATATCAGATAAAATAGACTTTAAAACAAAGGCTGTGAAAAGAGACAAAGACGGTCACTACATAATGATCAAAGAATCAATCCAAGAAGAAGATATAACAATTATAAATATATATGCACCCAACATGGGAGCTCTGCAATATGTAAGACAAATGCTAACAAGTATGAAAGGAGAAATTAACAATAACACAATAATAGTGGGAGACTTTAATACCCCACTCACACCTATGGATAGATCAACTAAACAGAAAATTAACAAGGAAACACAAACTTTAAACGATACAATAGACCAGTTAGACCTAATTGATATCTATAGGACATTTCATCCAAAAACAATGAATTTCACCTTTTTCTCAAGCGCACAGGGAACCTTCTCCAGGATAGATCACATCCTGGGCCATTAATCTAGCCTTGGTAAATTCAGAAAAATAGAAATCATTCCAAGCATCTTTTCTGACCACAATGCAGTAAGATCTCAATTACAGGAGAAAAACTATTAAAAATTCCAACATATGGAGGCTGAACAACACGCTGCTGAATAACCAACAAATCACAGAAGAAATCAAAAAAGAAATCAAAATCTGCATAGAAACGAATGAAAATGAAAACACAACAACCCAAAACCTGTGGGACACTGTAAAAGCAGTCCTAAGGGGAAAGTTCATAGCAATACAAGCATACCTCAAGAAACAAGAAAAAAGTCAAATAAATAACCTAACTCTACACCTAAAGCAACTAGAAAAGGAAGAGATGAATAACCCCAGGGTTAGTAGAAGGAAAGAAATCTTAAAAATTAGGGCAGAAATAAATGCAAAAGAAACAAAAGAGACCATAGCAAAAATCAACAAAGCCAAAAGCTGGTTCTTTGAAAGGATAAATAAAATTGACAAACCATTAGCCAGACTCATCAAGAAACAAAGGGAGAAAAATCAAATCAATAAAATTAGAAATGAAAATGGAGAGATCACAACAGACAACACAGAAATACAAAGGATCATAAGAGACTACTATCAACAATGATATGCCAATAAAATGGACAATGTGGAAGAAATGGACAAATTCTTAGAAAAGTACAACTTTCCAAAACTGGACCAGGAAGAAATAGAAAATCTTAACAGACCCATCACAAGCACGGAAATTGAAACTGTAATCAAAAATCTTCCAGCAAACAAAAGCCCAGGTCCAGACGGTTTCACAGCTGAATTCTACCAAAAATTTAGAGAAGAGCTAACACCTATCCTGCTCAAACTCTTCCAGAAAATTGCAGAGGATGGTAAACTTCCAAACTCATTCTATGAGGCCACCATCACCCTAATACCAAAACCTGACAAAGATGCCACAAAAAAAGAAAACTACAGGCCAATATCACTGATGAACATAGATGCAAAAATCCTTAACAAAATTTTAGCAATCAGAATCCAACAACACATTAAAAAGCTCATACACCATGACCAAGTGGGCTTTATCCCAGGGATGCAAGGATTCTTCAATATCCGCAAATCAATCAATGTAATACACCACATTAACAAATTGAAAAATAAAAACCATATGATTATCTCAATAGATGCAGAGAAAGCCTTTGACAAAATTCAACATCCATTTATGATCAAAACTCTCCAGAAAGCAGGAATAGAAGGAACATACCTCAACATAATAAAAGCTATATATGACAAACCCACAGCAAACATTATCCTCAATGGTGAAAAATTGAAAGCATTTCCTCTAAAGTCAGGAACAAGACAAGGGTGCCCACTTTCACCATTACTATTCAACATAGTTTTGGAAGTTTTGGCCACAGCAATCAGAGCAGAAAAAGAAATAAAAGGAATCCAAATTGGAAAAGAAGTAAAACTCTCACTGTTTGCAGATGACATGATCCTCTACATAGAAAACCCTAAAGACTCCACCAGAAAATTACTAGAACTAATCAATGACTATAGTAAAGTTGCAGGACATAAAATCAACACACAGAAATCCCTTGCATTCCTATACACTAATAATGAGAAAACAGAAAGAGAAATTAAGGAAACAATTCCATTCACCATTGCAACGGAAAGAATAAAATACTTAGGAATATATCTACCTAAAGAAACTAAAGACCTATATATAGAAAACTATAAAACACTGGTGAAAGAAATCAAAGAGGACACTAATAGATGGAGAAATATACCATGTTCATGGTTGGAAGAATCAATATAGTGAAAATGAATATACTACCCAAAGCAATTTATAGATTCAATGCAATCCCTATCAAGCTACCAACAGTATTCTTCACAGAGCTAGAACAAATAATTTCACAATTTGTATGGAAATACAAAAAACCTTGAATAGCCAAAGCTATCTTGAGAAAGAAGAATGGAACTGGAGGAATCAACCTACCTGACTTCAGGCTCTACTACAAAGCCACAGTCATCAAGACAGTATGGTACTGGCACAAAGACAGAAATATAGATCAATGGAACAAAATAGAAAGCCCAGAGATAAATGCATGCATGTATGGACACCTTATCTTTGACAAAGGAGGCAAGAATATACAATGGAGAAAAGACAATCTCTTTAACAAGTGGTGCTGGGAAATCTGGTCAACCACTTGTAAAAGAATGAAACTAGAGCACTTTCTAACACCATACACAAAAATAAACTCAAAATGGATTAAAGATCTAAACGTAAGACCAGAAACTATAAAACTCCTAGAGGAGAACATAGGCAAAACACTCTCTGACATAGATCACAGCAGGATCCTCTATGACCCACCTCCCAGAATATTGGAAATAAAAGCAAAAATAAACAAATGGGACCTAATTAAACTTAAAAGCTTCTGCACAACAAAGGAAACTATAAGCAAGGTGAAAAGACAGCCTTCAGAATGGGAGAAAATAATAGCAAATGAAGCAACTGACAAACAACTAATCTCAAGAATATACAAGCAACTCCTACAGTTCAATTCCAGAAAAATAAATGACCCAATCAAAAAATGAGCCAAAGAACTAAATAGACATTTCTCCAAAGAAGACATACAGATGGCTAACAAACACATGAAAAGATGCTCAACATCACTCATTATCAGAGAAATGCAAATCAAAACCACTATGAGGTACCATTTCACACCGGTCAGAATGGCTGCGATCCAAAAGTCTACAAGCAATAAATGCTGGAGAGGGTGTGGAGAAAAGGGAACCCTCTTACACTGTTGGTGGGAATGCAAACTAGTACAGCCACTGTGGAGAACAGTGTGGAGATTCCTTAAGAACCTGGAGATAGAACTGCCCTATGATCCAGCAATTCCACTGCTGGGCATACACACTGAGGAAACCAGAATTGAAAGAGACACGTGTACCCCAATGTTCATCACAGCACTCTTTATAATAGCCAGGACATGGAAGCAACCTAGATGTCCATCAGCAGATGAAAGGATAAGAAAGCTGTGGTACATATACACAATGGAGTATTACTCAGCCATTAAAAAGAATACATTTGAATCAGTTCTAATGAGGTGGATGAAACTGGAGCCTATGATAAAGAGTGAAGTAAGCCAGAAAGAAAAACACCAATACAGTATACTAACGCATATATATGGAATTTAGAAAAACGGTAACAATAACCCTGTATACGAGACAGGAAAAGAGACACTGATGTATAGAACAGTCTTTTGGACTCTGTGGGAGAAGGAGAGGGTGGGATGATTTGGGAGAATAGCATTGAAATACGTATAATATCATATATGGAATGAGTTGCCAGTGCAGGTTCGATGCACGATACTGGATGCTTGGGGCTGGTGCACTGGGATGACCCAGAGGGAAGGTATGGGGAGGGAGGAGGGAGGAGGGTTCAGGATGGGGAACACATGTATACCTGTGGCGGATTCATTTCAATATTTGGCAAAAACAATACAATAGTGTAAAGTTTAAAAATAAAATAAAAAGAGAGAATGACACGCACAAAAAAAAAAAAAAAAGAAGAAGTGAATTTTGAGAGAAAAAAAAAAAAGAGAAGTGATGTTCCTCTGGGCAAGTGCAGTGGAAGATGGAGGGAGGGGGGATGAAAAGTAATAAACATACTCCCTGCCCCTTAAGTACCTACGTTCACATTCTAGAGACAAAACATGTGAATCGGGACCTTGTATTGTGGAAGTCTGTGCTGACATCCTTGCTTCTGATTAAGGTCACCATGACTTCCAGAAAAGTGACCAGCAAAGGCCAACAACACTGTCCAATTGACCAGTTATTTTCAGACTGTGAAGAATTTGGTCATAGTGAAGGGTCTTTGGGGATTGGCTAGTTGGATCCTTGAAGGAAACAAAAATGATTCTGGTCTTGGAAATGAATTGGAAGTAAATCAGCACAGAGTGACTAGGCTTCCTCAAAGCACCGTGGCTGATCATTTATGGAGACAGCAGGCGTAAATTTCCTGTCATCACTGAGCCTGAAGATCTCACTATTTAGGAAGCACAGCGAACTTTTGCTAAATTAACTGTTAATTTTATGGCCAAGAATAGAGAATTTAATGCAACTTTATAATTGCTTTATTTTTGGCTGAAAATGGTCCTGTTTGTCGGAAAGACCCGTGTGAAATTTTGTCATCCTCAATTTATTTACTTAGTTATGGGATGTAAAAAACATTAAAGTACATTTTAAAAGCAAATGTATTATATTTAGTATTTTTACATTAAATTTTATATGATATGCTATGTATTCCTCTCAAGAAAGATGAAACTTAGGTTTACGGGATTTCTTTTTCTTTCTTTTTTTTAAATTTTATTTATTTATTATTTTTGGCTGTGCTGTGTATCTTCATCATTTCACCCTGGCTTTCTCTAGTTACGGCAAGTGGGGGCTACTCTCTAGTTGTGATGCACGGGCTTCCCGTTGCGGGGGCTTGTCTTGTGCAGCACAGGCTCTGGGCACACAGGCTTCAGTAGTTAGAGCTCACAGGCTCCAGAGGGTGCAGGCTTCAGTAGTTGTGGTGCACAGGCTTAGTTGCTCCATGACAAGTGGAATCTTCCCAGATCAGGGATCGAAGCTGTATCCCCTGCATTGGCAGGCAGTTTCTTAACCACTAGACCACCAGGGAAGTCCTACAGGATATCTTATGATTAGTCAGAAGTTGATTAACATGCTAGGGTATTGCTTCTTGTTCTTTTTCTTTCCTTAGTATATGTAAAACCTCAGCTACTTGAATTAAGCTGACGATGTTTATGGTTCTAAAACTAAAGATATTTATGGCAATTTTTCCCTTTCTGTTGATAGTTTCAGCCTTTTGTGGGATATTCTTTTAATCAATGTGCAGTGGTTGGAAATGGGGGAATTCTAAATCAGTCTCTCTGTGGAGCTGAAATCGATAAAGCTGACTTCGTTTTTAGGTAAGTACTATCAAATTGTTTTTTTTTTTTTTTAAATCCAAGATCAGTTGAATATTTTAAAGGAATAGTCTAAAGATACTCTGTTTAAATTTTGATCTTTGAAATTTATTGCTTAAGCCTACAGTTTATCTGGTTTGTTTTCTGAAGTGTTAAATGGATCATGAATTCCTTTGAATGTTGATACCAGAAGGATAAAACTGCTATGCTTACTAAACTTTCCAGAAACCCTGTATGAAATTATGGTGAAAGAGGATCTTCACTGAAGGACTTGTCAGAGACTTCAGAGTATCAAGGATAACTTTTTTTTTCTTAAACAGCATTTCAAGAAAACTTTGTTTTCAGGTAATACTTATGAAAATGCTGACTTCGATTTTGTATAGCCTAAATAAACATCATTGTTTATTTAGATTTCTAAATAAACATCATTGTTTATTTCTAAATAAACATCTAAATAAACATTGTTTATTTAGATTTCTAAATAAACATCATTATTTATTTAGATTTCTGGCCTGAAATTTAAGGGGGGAAAATGTGGCTTGTAAAATTCTGATCTTTTAAAATGTTTATATCTCAGTACAAGCTAGCTTGCCAAAAACAGAAGCAAAAGTGGTTTCTATGAGTTTCTGAACTAATAAGACAAACCAGAGAGCATCTCCACTTTCAGAACATGATGGAAAGATGATTCATCCTTGTGAGGATGGATTTCAGTTGAAATGTACCTTTTCATAAAGTTGAAATCTGTTTCTTCCTATTTCATGAGCGCTGATTGCATGCATCTGAGGAAGATCCTTTGATCTTTATTGATTTAATGCTGCCCTTTTTATTAGCACATGAAAAGGAAACACAGTTTTGGATCAGGAGCTCCCCCTCACTTTAATCTCATTTAGAATTTTATGCTGAAAGTAATGACAGAACAACAGACCTGGCAGTCCAACAATTATTGTGTTCCTCATGATGAATGTGGAAATGGTGAATACCTGCATGATTTAGCCATTTTGTTAAAGTACTCAGTATGGAAAAGCCAGGGGGAAAATAAATAATTCTTCTCATAATAGACTTGTTATAGACTGAAAATTCCCAAAACATCTGGGGTGAATATTATGCCTAAATATCCATTTTACTTTATAACACGTATAAGAAATACAAGTTTAGGTTTAACAAGCAGAAAAAACAACAACAACTCAACAGCTACTTAATTTATAACTCTGAAATAAATGTATATATTCTAGATTCTGCATTTGCTGATGCCAGGTATTTTTCTGAATAGAAATACTTTTTTTTTTTAATTTTTTCAGAATATAAATACTAACTTCAATACTTTTGAAGTTAGCCTTCCAAACATAAAGGTCAGATGGGGGCTATACATAGTTGATGTCATTAAAATTTATTTAATGTTTAAGCCTGTATCGATTTTGGCCATACATGTTTTATAGTTTATAAAACCATCTGGAAACTGCTTGTGATTTTTCATTTCAGAAGATTGGGAGCTGTCAATTAAAAGTGTAAGGAACAAGAATAGGTGTAGAGTGGCTTCACTGTACTTTATATATGCAATACACAATATTTCCCCTACGGGTCTCCAGTGATATCATATTGGAAATCATTGTTGAGTCTTCAAAAGGATATGAAGTAGTTATGTTCTGGAAAGTAGATTTGTTACAGGAAGTCCACTAATGAAGATATTTCTGTGGCCTGTTATCTATGATTAATATTTGTTTTTTTCAAAGTGCCATCTTTGTTTTAGGATGTATCTTTTTTATCAGTGAGGGAAGTACATATTTCATTTATTCATATATTTCACAGAGGATGAAATAGATTATTTTAACCTCAGGAGCATTACAGAACACAGTCAAGTTTAAACAGCTTTCCTCAGAGATGCTCCCTTTGTATGTATAGCTTTAAAGAAATGGTCTACTTGAAATTCTGTAAATGATACTTAGGGAGTCGTAACCAACTTTCCCTTTTTTGTGACAAGAATATGCTTACTCAAAATTACAATTCTTAATTTGTTTTCCAATTTAAAAACCAATTAGTACTCAAAAGAGGATGAGAACATCAATATGAAAGCATCATTATAAGAACATTAGAGCTTTATTTATTAACAGCTTAATTTGGTGGAAAAACTATCCATATGGGAATCAGGAAATTTTTAATTTTTTATATACTCTTTGCTTCTGGCAGACATTATAACCATAATGACAATGCCTCAATTTTTAAAAATTTGTAAATTGACAATAATACCTAACAGAAGCCAAATATATTAAGAAAAGGTGGCAAGAATACACAGAAGAACTATACGAAAGAGATGTTAATGATCCAGATAACCCCAATGGTGTGATCACTCACCTAGAACCAGATATCCTGGAGTCCAAAGTCAGGTGGGCCTTAGGAGACACCACTGTGAACAAAGCTAGTGGAGGTGATGGAATTCCTATATCAAATCCTAAAAGATGATGCTGTGAAAGTGCTGTACTCAATGTGGCAGCAAATTTGGAAAACTCAGCAGTGGCCACAGGACTGGGAAAGGTCAGTTTTCATTCCAATCCCAAAGAAAGGCAATGCCGAAGAATATTCAAACAACTGCATAGTTGCACTCATCTCACATGCTAGCAAAGTAATGCTCAAAATTCTCCATGCAGGGCTTCAACAGTGCATGAACTGAGAACTTTCAGATGTTCAAGCTGGGTTTAGAAAAGGCAGAGGAACCAGAGATCAAATTGCCAACCTCCATTGGGTTTTTGAAAAAGCAAGAGAGTTCCACAAAAACATCTACTTATGCTTTATTGACTATGAAAAAGCCTTTAACTGTGTGAATCACAACTGAAAAATTCTTAAAGATATGGGAATACCAGACCACCTTACCTGCCTCCTGAGAAATCTGTATACAGGTCAAGAAGCAACAATTAGACGTGGAACAACAAACTGGTTCCAGATTGGGAAAGGAGTACGTAACAGCTGTATATTGTCAACCTGTTTATTACAGAGTACATTGTGCACAATGCCAGGCTGAATGAAGCAAAAGCTGGAATCAAGATTGCAGAGGGAAATGTCAATAACTTCAGATATGCAGATGCCACCACCCTGATGGCAGAAAGTGAAGAGGAATTGAGGAGTCTCTTGATGAAAGTGAAAGAGGAGAGTGAAAAAGCTGGCTTAAAACTCAACATTCAAAAAAACTAAGATCATGGCATCCAGTCCCATCACTTCATGGCAAATAGATGGGTATCAATGGAAACAGTGAGAGATTTTATTTTCTTGGGCTCCAAAATCACTGCAGATGGTGACTGCAGCCAGGAAATTAAAAGACGCTTGCTCCTTGGAAGAAAAGCTATGACCAACCTAGATAGCATATTAAAAAGCAGAGACATTACTTTGCCAACAGAGGTCCATCTAGTCAAAGTTACAGTTTTTCTAGTAGTCATGTATGGATGTGAGATCTGGACCATAAAGAAAGCTGAGTGCCGAAGAATTGGTGCTTTTGAACTGTGGTATTGGAGAAGACTTTTGAGAGTCCCTTGGACTGCAAGGAGATCAAACCAGTCAATCCTAAAGGAAATCAGTCCTGAATATTCATTGGAAGGACTGATGCTGAAGCTGAAGCCCCAATACTTTGGCCACCTGATGCGAAGAACTGACTCATTGGAAAAGACTCTGATGCTGGGGAAGATTGAAGGCAGGAGAAGGGGACAGCAGAAGATGAGATGGTTGGATGGCATCACCAACTCGATGGACAAGAGTTTGAGCAAGCTCCAGGAGTTGGTGATGCACAGGGAAGCCTGGCATGCTGTGGTCCATGGGGTCACAGAGTCAGACACGAATGAGTAACTGAAGTGAACTGACCATCATGGAATCTAATTAATATAAATAATTTAAATAAAAGGATTGTGAACTCTTCAAATGCTAGGCAAGGTGTAATTGTCACTTCTAGTTTTGTCACTGAAAGCATTTATCAGATTCTTACGTTTTATCCAATGTTGAAATGCCAACTAAGAGTTTGTTGCTGTTGTTGTCTAGTCGCTAAGTCATGTCTGACTCTTTTGCAACCCCATAGACTATAGCCTGCCAGGCTATAGGATTTTCCAGCAAGAATATTGGAGTAGGTTGACATTTTCTTCTCCAAGGGGTCTTCCCAACCCAGGAATCGAACCCGTGTCTAAATTCTGTACTTATTAAGTATTTTTGATGGAAATCAGATGAATTCTGAGACTCTATTTACAGCAGTAATTTTCTCCAATAAAATGAGAATGGTCACATGCATATGTGTGGATGTACTTTTTTTTGAAAGTTCTATTTTGAGAATATTTTTTCTTCCAAATTTCAGGTGTAATCTCCCCCCAACCACAGGAAATGTTACCAATGATGTTGGGACTAAAACTAACCTGGTGACTCTAAATCCCAGTATTATAAAGCTAAGGTAAGTCCCTCCAAGTTACATAACTGTTCAAGACCACTTTTTTATTATTAAACCTATTTCTTAGTCTAAGCCCCAGTCTTGCTGCTGAGACTGACTGGAATGGCTTTGTAAGGAAAATACATAAGAATATATTAGTAATTTAGGTTGGGCTCATGAGAGGTATGTCCAGTTGTACTTCTAATGTCATAAGTCAAGGGTTGCTAATCAAATTAGAACTTACTTATCTCTTCATGTTTTTCACCAGTACTGAAGTTTTTAAAAAATTATTTCCTTTCAGAATTTTAATGGTACTATTTTGTCTTGATAAAACTTTCTTGAAAAAACTTAGTCTACTTAGAAGCTTCAGAGAGTAAGCCTTAGGAGAACCTGACAAAATTGTCAGGGTACTTTGGGCAGTTTATTACTAAAAAATAATTCCCATATTTTATTTTCCACAATGTCACTACTATGAAATATTGGCTGTTTAGTAAAAATCCCATTAAAAGTGAAAGTGTTAGTTTCTCAGTCGTGTCTGACTCTTTGTGATGCCATGGACCTCTGTCCATGGGATTCTCCAGGCAAAAATACTGGAGTGGGTAGCCATTCCCTTCTTCAGGGGATGTTTCTGATCCAGGGGTCAAACCCGGGTCTCCTGCATTGCAGGCAGATTCTTTACTGTCTGAGCCACCAGGGAGGCCCCAAAATCCCATACTTAGTTTTCTTCAGTTGTTTTCATCCAAAGTGATTAATAATTGTTGTTAGTAGAATATATCCCTCAAATAGTTCTAGTATGACTTAAGAGAATATAACATATTGTACCTGTCTCCCCAGAGTTTATTTTCTGAACACGTGCACTTAGGTATACCAGTGTATTTACTGAGGCATTATTTAAATTAAACACATAGAGCTATCACAGTCCACGGAGGAAATTTAAAATGCATATGTGTGTGTGTGTGTGTGTGTGTGTGTGTGTGTGCATATAGATATTTTAACTTTTCTAAAGCAGAGATCCCCAGCCTCTGGGATCTAATGCCTAATGATCTGAGGTGGAACTGATATAATAATAATAGAAATAAAGTACACAATAAAGATACTGCACTTGAATCATCCCCAAACCACCCCCACCCCCCAGTTCATGGAAAAATTATCTTCTGTGAAACCAGTCCCTGGTGCCAAAAAGGTTGGGGACTGCTGTTTTAAAGGAAATTGTTATTTTATAATAATATGTATACTTGCATATAGCTCAATGAATTTTTTTAAATGTATAGATATTTTAAGAGTGTGCTGTGTTTGAGAAAATGTATCAGTATGATTCATTTGGAAGGTGTTTCAGCATTAAAAAGCAACCTCAGGAAAAAATTACTGAGTTTGAAGATAAAATAATTTTTAAAAATGTATTTCCAGCAAGGATATAGGTCTGTAAGAAGGTAGAAATGAAAGAATAGATGTGCCTATTCTATTGAAAGAGATGAAAGAAAAGAAAGAAATGAAGACCTAACCCTTGATATTTATCATACAAGATGCTTGCTGCTGCTGCTGCTGCTAAGTCGCTTCAGTTATGTCCGACTCTGTGCGACCCCATAGACGGTAGCCCACCAGGCTCCCCTGTCCCTGGGACTCTCCAGGCAAGAACACTGGAGTGGGTTGCCATTTCCTTCTCCAATGCATGAAAGTGAAAAGTGAAGGTGAAGTCGCTCAGTCGTGTCCGACTCTTAGCGACCCCATGGACTGCAGCCCACCAGGCTCCTCTGTCCATGGGATTTTCCAGGCAAGAGTACTGGAGTGGGGTGCCATTGCCTTCTCCAATACAAGATGCTTACTTAACCTGAATTTCTCTGAATCTTCAGTTTGTCTCTTTTATATACAGTGACATAACTGGTTCTGTTTTTTGGTCAGTGGTATGTTACCCAAACTGTTCCTTTGATGATTATTGTTAAAATCACAATGTTTTAAAAATTTGGCAGATATGGGAACTTAAAGGAAAAGAAAGCAATGTTTCTGGAGGACGTTGCAGCCTATGGAGATGCTTTCATCCTTCTGCCTGCGTTTTCCTTCAGGGCCAATACCGCGGCCTCTTTTAAAGTGTACTACACACTGAAGGAATCTAAAGCAAGACAAAAGGTTTTATTTTTCCATCCCAAGTACCTGAAAAACCTTGCACTCTTCTGGAGGACTAAAGGTGTGACCGAGTATCGCCTGTCCTCCGGCTTGATGATCACAAGTGTGGCAGTCGAGCTGTGTGAGAACGTGAAGCTGTATGGATTCTGGCCCTTCTCTAGAACTGGAGAGAACATGCCTGTCAGCCATCACTACTACGACAATAAGTTACCTAAACGCGGTTTCCATGAGATGCCCAAAGAGTATAGCCAAATTCTCCAGCTTCATGTGAAAGGCATCCTCAAGTTACAGTTTAGCAAATGTGAAACAGCCTGAACCAAATGCCTTTAAATGGGCATCATGTTCACATAATGCAGTTGGTGAGTAACAATATTCCCAAACGCCGAGAGAGATGGTTGTAGTGTTTCATAGGAAGAGTCCCAAAAGTTGGTTGGCTCCATACTCCACACTATGTGTGCAACCTTAGCAACTCATTTAATTGTTCTAATCATCAGTTTCTCTTCCTGTAAAATGGGCATCATGATATCTAACTCATGTTAGGAAAATGTGATAATCTGTGAAATCTTTTGGCAAGTATTTGGTGTGAGGTAGGGACTCTAAGAATATTTCTTTGTTGATATTTACCATTTTCACCCTCACCAGACATAATAAAAAGTAGGCTGTCTTGAAGACTCTTTTTGGAGAGAACAGCTGAGTTGCCAAATATCCACTGGAATTCTTTCTCTGGCAGGAACCTCTATTATCCATAAAATCATTCCCGCCTTTCTTCCTAATTTAAAAAGTACATATAAGAAAATTGTTTACTTAAACAAAAAGCCTTTCATTATTCAGGAACGAATGCCTTATGCTTCTAATTACCTTCACTTGTGTCTTGAGCCACACTGATGTAGTGGTTGGATTTAGGCCAATTCTTTTCCTCTTTTACATTTAAAAATCACTCTTTTACATACCTATATTTACTACTTCAAGGGCAGTTACAATTTTTCATACCTGTTGTCTTGTCTGTGGGGAACAGCTGCTTCATGCCGACCTTTTCCCAAGTTTTGTGAGAGAGATATAAAAATGACTTAAGGCCTGCAGGAAGGAAGAGATGTGTGTTTCATAAACACATTGATGTGCATTTTGTAAACACATTGTGCTCAATGTTCACAAAAGCTTTGAGGAGACAGTACTGTGAGGAATGAAACAAGAATGATTCAATCAATTTCAATGAAATCTATTTCAGAGAAGAGGTGGTTTCTGAATTAAACCTAGTAAAGGAGGAAGGCTTCACCAAATGAAGAAGAATCTAGGTAGAGGAAACTTGATAGGAGAGAAAGCAGTCCCCTTGATTCCAGTTGAAGTTATTTGAGGGTAAATCATGGTCTTTGCCCTACAAACTTCCACGTGATGATGGGATATATAGCCCAGGGGGGTGGTGGGTTGGACCTACATCTGTGAAATGGAAATAATACCAAGCTGAATGATTTCATAGGAAAGTCGTAAAAACTAATGCCCAGGGAAACTTAATTCTCAGCAAGGAAAGCTGTACATTTACATGAGAACTAAGACTAATCATTTAAACACCAATATAAAATAAAGCTTAAGGAGACATTGAATACCTTAGGTTATGATGTTATACATGTTGATGTAGTTCATCCCTGCAGCTATTGAATAAGTAAGTTATTTGACTTAAATAAGTAATAATGTGCACACTTTCCTACTCATTTTTGTACCAGTGTGAGAAGAGCAGAAATAGGAGCAGAGCAGAGTGGACAGCGTGACAAATTCATTATGAATATAATTCTGAATTCTTAACTTAGCCAGATTATTGTTTTATTCAACATTCACTTGTAAGAACACTCTGCTGCCAACTGCTTATTTTGCAAAACTAATCTTTAATTTTTGGTTTGATTGTAGTTGACTTTTGTGATACTTTTCTTAATTCACGTTCTCATTTGTTCTTTATAAAGTGAAACCTATTACCTCCATAAATTGGTTTAAAAGTTCATATATAAATATTTTCTAAAAGAATCATGCTTTTAGTTGCATAGAGTCTAATTCATGTATCTTTTTGTAGCAATGAATAAATGACTGTTTTCTACTGCCTCTAATGAGTTTAATTAGTTTTTAAAAATCTGCTAGCAGGATTGATAATGTCTCTATCATGTTATTAGCAGTGATTATGAAAAATAGATCAGAACACTCGAGTATTTTATAGTTTAGTAAAATGTTTCCCTCAAAATGTTTTCTGCTGAGTAGAAACTTCAACTTTGCATTTTGATGACACTGAAAATACATGATGAGTAAAAATAATAGAATATACTGAAATAAATCATTAAATATATGACATAGATAATTTGTAAGTTATTTTAATAAAAATCACTTATGATTAGGACATTTAGAGCTTACTTAAGTTTTTCCTATGTAACTTCCTATTTTAACTTTGGATGTTTTGTCTAGAATATCAAAATAGAATTTTCAGTGTCACTGATAAGAATTTTGGAAATACTCAAAATAGTGTGAAAGTAAGGAGCATTGTCCCAAAGATACCCATGTTTGAGTAAAATGTCAGTAGAAAAACTTTTAAGTTGTAGAAGACATGGTATGTCTTTTGCCATGAACACAACCAAAGTTCGTTTCTTGTTTCACATTTGTATTAACGTTTGTGTTGCCAGCCTCAAAGCATGTTGGCGTTTTACAGCTATCCTACCTAGATTTACATTAGCCAAAATTGAGGTCTCAAACAACATGTGTGTTGTTTGTATTGATTCCTGAGTTGGTCTGAGTTGTTGTGAAATCACAAGAGCTTGTAGTTACCTGCCCTTGTCTGAAACTCTCTTTACTTCTCTAGTGTCCTCAGAGCTGTAGAGAAATAAATGGGGTGGGAGGATGGAGTTCACGTGACATTATCAAAATTCATGTTCTGTTATACTTTGTTGTTATTGTTCAGGCGCTAAGTCGTTTCTGACTATTCTCCTGCATTGGTAGGCAGGTTCTTTACCACTGAGCCACTAGCGAAACCCCTTATTATACTTTAGAAAGTTTAAAAAATCTGTTTCGGAACAGTAGGACGTTACTGGAGCATCACAGTGGAACACATAGGAGATCATCGTCTGCCAGGAAATGTTATCATGTAATCTATCAGCTGTGTGAATTGGAAATCATAAGTAACAATTTTTGTTCTGTAATGGTGAGCTATTGTATGTGTTTCACCAAGATCCAAACTAAAAGAGTACCTCCAAACTCCATTCTGTAGATTTAGTGATTCACCAAGTCTGACGTGACACTCTCAAGAAATCTCTGGATGTAATGAGCACTTGTTAGATGAGTGAGTTTGACCTTCTGCTCTTAAATTTCAGGTACATCCATAGGCATGGAAAACAAAGTCAGTACTGGTGCTAGCCATTACCAAACCTTAGTTAGGACTCCAACTCATAATACTACCTGCTACCAGTTTCTAAGGGAAATACTGGCTTGGTTGATTTCATTTTCTACTTGTTGTTTAGCATCATGTGGCAATGTAAATGAATAATAAGAGCCCAAAATAATTTCTATCAAAATGCAAGGGTAAAGGCAGAAATATTTATTTAAGCATATAGGAATGCTGTATGGTCCCTTGGAAGGATTCCATGAATAACTGCATGGAATAGTAATAGTCCTTGAAGTCTCTGCTGTTTTTTTCCTACTAACAAAAGGCAGGATAGATCATGACTTTCATGAAAGAAGATTTCCTTCTGCATATAAATTCCAACCCAGTAAATATGTGGGCACTCAGCCAGGTAATCAGCCAAGGACATTTTTTTTTTTTTTTGAGGACTTACTATGTGTAGAATACTGGAGTAAGCCATAAATCAAACCTGTCTGGGGCAAGATTTTTCCTTGCTTACAAAAAAATTTACCAGTTAAATACTATATTGTGTCAAGTACCTTAAATCATCCCATACATTTCAGAAAGCTTTGGGAAATTTGGAAAGTTTTGTGTAACAGGTATAAATACCTACTACAAAGGATAATTATAATGCAATGTATAGCACAGTTATGACAGTAAAAACATCACATGCAACACAACATGGAGACGCACTGTTCTGCTATGAAGCCCTGAAGGAATTGCAGGAATTCACAATATCGGAAGCACTGGACTTAATTAGACTATTTCTTTCTTTATTCTTGATTTTTAAAAATCCACTTGGAGCCACTGCATGAGTTCAGGGTTTACTCTCTGCATGTGGCTTCAGAAGGTTGACTCCAGAGTGAGCAGTCACCATTATCCTCCTGAAGATGGATGGCCAGGAATATTTTTCTTGCCCATCTCATCTGGGTCATCACTTCCAAGAGCATTCTTCTTTTTATATATATAAAAAAGTGAGTGATATATGATAGAAAAACATCACTTTATATAATGGAGAAAAGATCAACTCTTCAGCCGATGGTATTGGTGATATGGAAAAAAGACAAATTTCTATAATACATTGCACTGTAGAAAAAGCTGGACTCTAGGTAGATTAAAGGGGGTTTAAAGGAAAAATTGCAAAGCTAATAGAGCAAAATGTAGGTAAGGGGCTGTTCTCTTTAAACATAACCCCAAAAGAATTTTTAATTAAGTTAAGAAATGATGACTATGGCTGTGTTAAAATGAAGAATTTCTAGTCAGTGAACAACACCTTAAACAAAGCTAATAGGCAGTGACAGACCAGCATAGCTTTTAGCAATGTATAAAATTAATGATATTAATATAGAAACATTCTAGGAACTACAAATCAACAAATAAAAGATGAGAAGCTCAATATAAAAATGAATAAAGAATAAGAATGTGCTCTACACAGAGAAAAGCTGAGCAGCTAATAATGGAAAGTGATGCTCAAACTTACTAATATCTGAGAAATAAAAATAAAAATGAGGTCTACTTATTATATTGCTAAGAATTTGTAAGATCATTAATTCAACCAGTTTGGAAAGCAGTCTCAAAGTACTGATGTAGTAAAATTATTTATTTGTCCTGTGGCCCAGCAGTCCCACCTTTCACATCTGTGACTCAGAGAACTTCCTTTGTAGGTCCACAAGGAGACAAGTGTTAAGGTATTTATTTCAGGCACTTCCCTGGCGATCCAGTGGCTGAGACTCTGCCCTGCCAATGCAGGGGACCTGGGTTCAATCCCTGGTCAGGGAACGAGATCCCATGTGCCACAACTAAGACCCAGTGCAGCCAAATAAATACTTTAAAAAACAGTATCAGAAACATAACAGATATTTTTTTAAAGATACTTATTTCAATATTGTTTGCAGTAGCAGGAAGTTGATCTCCCAGGTATCCTTTTCTAAGGGAGTACATGAGTTAATTTTGATAAATACATAGTATAGAATACAATGCTGTCAATTAAAAGCAACTTACTGATGTGTATAGAACTAGGATAAATCCTTACAATACAGCATAAAGGGGAAAATAAAAGTTATAGCACAATGCCATTAAAATATGTATTAGAGCACATGCACATATATATATTACATATACACATACATATATATGTACATGGAGAAGGCAATGGCACCCCACTCCAGTACTCTTGCCTGGAAAATTCCATGGACGGAGGAGCCTGGTAGGCTGCAGTCCATGGGGTCGCCAAGAGTCGGACACGACTGAGTGACTTCACTTTCACTTTTCGCTTTCATGCATTGGAGAAGGCAATGGCACCCCACTCCAGTACTCTTGCCTGGAAAATTCCATGGACGGAGGAGCCTGGTGGGCTGCCGTCTATGGGGTCACACAGAGTCGGACACGACTAAAGTGACTTAGCAGAAGGAGCATATATGTACATGCATATTCAAAGACATATATTAAATGCTAGAAGAGTGCCTCATTAGGAGGGGGGAAATGGGACTGGATTTAGGGATAAAATGGGAAATAAAGGGATAAAATGAATAAAAAATACAAGGAAAGGACCTTGCAGGGACAGCAGCTACCAAGTAGGCCATAAATGAAGAGCCTGATTAACAGCTCACAATCCAAGGCAAAATTAAAGTAACACAGAATGAATAACATATTAATTTAAAAAGAGTAAAAGTTCTAAAATAGCATAACATATTTTCTCTTTTGTTCCAAGAGGGAGAGGACAGACATCCTGTGGTAGAAAAATAGTAATGCTAAGGAGGTATGTTTTACAGAAGGGGAAAGTGAAAGTGAAAGTTGCTTAGTCCTGTCTGATTTTTTGCGACCCCATGGACTGTAGCCTACCACTAGGCTCCTCTGTCCATGGAATTCTCCACTCAAGAATACTGGAGTGGGTTGCCATTTCTTTCTCCAGGGGTTTTTCCCAACCCAGGGTTTGAACCTGGGTCTCCTGCATTGCAGGCAGATTCTTTACCATCTGAGCCACCACAGAAGGGGAGACATGGTACAGATGAATAGGAAAAAAAATATATATATACACATATGGAAGTGAACATTTATATGGTGCCAAGTACTATGCTGCCCAGGTTTGATCCCTGGGTTGGGAAGATCCCCTGGAGAAGGGAATGGCTACCCACTCCAGTATTCTGGCCTGAAGAATTCCATGGACAGTGGAGCCTGGTGGACTACAGCCCAAGGAGTCACACAGAGTCGACTAACAAGTACTGTGCTGGTTACTTATATGTGATATCACATTTAATAAGACAAGCCTTTGATACATATATTCTTATTCTCACATAACATACAAATATAGAAGATGAGACTCAAACAGGTAAGTAGCTTATGTAAGGTTACATTGTAAGAGTAGGGCTAACATTCAAACTTCCATGTCTGACTTTAAAGACATATGTTCACCAGGAAGCCATCTTCATAATCAAGATATTATACATATCTATTATCCCAAAATGTTTTCTTATGCTTCTTTTACTTAGCATAATAATATTAAGATTCACTCATGTTGTTTGTGTGTAAATAGTTTATTCCCCTATTTATTGAATAGAAATCTATAATATGGATGTACAACAATTTGTTTATGCATTCACACCCATTGATACATGTTTTAGTTGTCTCCAGTTTTTGGCTGTTACAAATACTGCCTTCCTGGACATTCATGCACAAGTCTTTGTGTGGACACATAGTTTCATTTCTTTGGGCCAGTATCTAGGGTTGGAACAGCTGAGTCTGTGGTCAGTGTATGTCTAATACTTTTTAAAAATACCAAACTGTTCTCCAAAGTTGTAACATTTCATGTTTCTATCAGCAGTCTATACCAGTTGTGGTTACCTTATATCTTTGATAAAATTGTATATGTTCAGTCTTTAAATTTTAAACATTCTGTTGGGCATATAATTGTTTCTCATTATTTTAATTTGAATTTTCTTTATAATTATCTTTTCAGGTGTTTATTTGCTTTCTATGTATCTTCTTTGGTCAAGTGACTATTCGAATATTTTGACCATTTTTTGATTGAATTGCGTTATTATGAAGTTCTAAGAAAATTCTTGATACAAAGCTTTTGTCAGATATGTTTTGTAACTAGTTTCTTTCAGTTTGTGGTTTACCTTTTCTTAATAGTGCCTTTTAAATAGCAAAAGTTTATAATATCACTAAAGTTTAATTTAGTGATAATTTAATTTTACAGTTTGTGCTTCTTGTTTCAAATTTAAGAGTTCTTTGACAAACCCGTGGTCACTAAGATTTTTTCCTGTTGTCTTCTAGAAGGTTTATACTTTGACTCTTGTATTTAAATCTTGAGTCACTTTGAGTTAATTATGTGTGTTCATAATGTGTAAGGGTCACTGGATTTCAACTATAAAAACTTAATTACCTTAATTTTTATAGTTGCTTAAGGTAATTAATATGAGACCTATTTTTGTTTTTAACGTGGGAGTTCATTGCTATAGATTTTCCTCCAAAAACTTGAGCTGCTTTCCACAAATTTTGATATGACATGTTTTGTTCTTCATGGAATTCTGAAATAATTTCTGACTGACTTTTCACTTCTTCTTTGTACTGAAGGTTACTTAGAAATATGTTATTCAGTTTCAAATATTTCTGAACTGTTCCAGATATACTACTGTAGATTATTTTAGATTAATTTCAGTATGGTCAATGAATATACATTGTAAATCCATTTAACTTTATTATGACTTTTATGGACCAGAAAATGGTCTTTCTTGGTAACTTTTTCTCTGTGCACTTGAAAAGAATGTATATTGTGATGTTGCTGGGTGGAGTATTTTACTAATGTCAATTAGATCAGCTCAGTTGATATTATTGTTTACATCTTCCATATCTTTCTTTATTTTTTGTGTACTAGTTTTGCCAGTTAGTGAGAGAAGAGTGTTAAATCCTTGACTGTAACTGTGGACTTAACTGTTTCTTCTTGCAGTTTTATCCATTCTTTCTTTGTGTATTTTGTACCTCTATTATAGGTGCTTAAATGTTTAGGGTTGTTATGGTCTCTTGATAAATAACCTTATTATCATTCTGAAATTATCCTCTTTATCCCAAGTAATATTATATTCTCTGAGATCCACTATGATATTATTATAGCCACTCCAGCTATTTTTAGTTATATAATTAGCATATCTCTTAGCATATCATTTTACCTTGAACTTATTTGTTTCTTTATACTTCAAGTTGTTTTCTTATAGACAGCAAATTTTGGTTCTTATGTTTTTTATTTAAACTGAACATCTGCCTTTAATTCATGTGTCTATATCATTTAGATTTAACCTCACACATTTTACTTATACATATGTTATAAACTGCACTGTGCTATATTGTATTTTTTGTTTGTTTTAAACTGTCAGTTACCTTTAAAAGTTTTTTTAAAGAAAATATTTAGTATTTACCCACATACTTATCATTTTCAGTACTCTATATTTTGTGTAAATCTGCATTTTCAATGAATATTATTTCTCTGAAGGATTTCCTTTAATATTTCTTATAGGACTGGACTGCTGGTGATAAATTCCTTCAGTTTTTATACAGTTTTTGAAGACATGTATATTTCCCCATTGTTTAAAATCTTTTTTTTTTTTTAAACTGAATTGACAGTATATGTTCTTTTAGTATTTTAAAGATAGTACTCCTCTCCCTTGTGGCTTGCATTGTTCCCAATGAGAAGTTTGTTATCATTCTTACCTTTGTTCCCATGTACATGATGTTTCATTTTTCCATCTGGTTTATTTTAATTTTTTCTTTCTATCACTAGTTTTATGCAGTTTTATTAGTGTGTGATTTGGTATAATTTTCTTTTTTGTCCTTGAGTTTCCTTGAGTATCTTGCATCTGTGGACTTAACAGCTTTCATGAAATTTGGAAAGTTTGGGCAGGTACTCAATTATTTTCGAATATTTTTTGTCTTACCACTTTATTTTTGGGGAGGAGGGTCTGTTTTTCTTTGGATAGTTTCTATTCCATCTTCAAATTCACTCCTTTTATTTTACTGTTTCTAACCTGGTATTAATCTTATTTAGTATATTTTTCATTTTAAACATGAAAATATTTAGTATTTCATGTCATGTCTATATTTAGTGTGCTTGTGTGTTTATTTTTATAACTTCTGAAACATGTGGGATATACTTATAACCCTTTCAGTGTCTTTTTCTACTAATCTTTTGTTATTCTTTTTTTTTTTACTAATCTTTGTAATTCTTGAATCTGTTTCTACTGAGTTGTATTTTCCTGCTTCTTCAAATATTTGATGTTTTTTATTGAATGCAGGACACTGTATATTTTGCTTTGGTGTGTGTTAAATATTTTGGTATCTTATAAATGTCTTAAGATCTTTTTCTGGGAAGAGATTAAATTACCTATTAAAAGTGTGTTCCTTCTAGAGACTTACTTTTAGTCTTCATTAGTTGGAATCATAGCCACACTTATCATAGACTCTACTCAGCGTCTCATGAATTACAAGATTTTCCTTTCTATTTGGTGGGAATGTGAATTATTCCTGGTCTTTTAAGTTTCAGGACTTTTTCCTTCTCTTTTCTGGGGATTCTCTCCCCAGATTCAGGTAATTTCCTCCCTTAAATGTGCTTGTCACTCCTCAGCTGTAGACCAGAGAACACTGTAGAGATTTCTCTCTGTGAAGCCTTCTCCACTCTGTATCTACCTTGGCATCCCCAGGCCCCTGAAGCTATAACATCTATCTACTCAAGAGAATCCACTGGACTCTGCTTGAGTTTTCCCCTCCCTCTGCTGTGGCCTAGAAAGCATTTGGCAGTAAGTTAGGGGAATTGTAGGACTTGCTGATTTGCATCCCCTTTTCTCTAGGATCACCATCTGGAGTTGCTTAACGTCCAGTGTCTGAAAACCATTGTTTCATTCATTTTGTCTATATTTTAGTTGTTTCAGACAGGAAGTTAAATCCAGTACCTGTTACTCTGTCTTATCCAGAAGGAGAAATTCCTGTATGATTTTATTTTTACATATAATTGACCAGGGGATTTTTGCAGAAACTAATGCCTTGGACAGTAATTTGTTATATATATACATATATATATATGTGTATATATATACATATATATATATGTGTGTATATATATATATGTGTATATATATATATATGTGTGTGTGTGTGTGTGTGTGAATATTGAAACACTCCAGTCAATAATGTTTGGATAACAAAAGACAAATTGATACATAAATATGAATCTGGTCAATAATATGTTTATAGTGTTTGCCACCTGTCCTTTCTTGGAGTTGCTGGGAATATTTTTGAGGCTTTCCCTTTGCCCATCTGAAATTTGAGCCCGTTTTTAAATTTTTTTTAACTTTTTATTTTGTATTTGGATATAGCCAATTAACAATGTTGTGAAAGTGACATCAAAGGGACTCACCCATACACATATATGTATCCATTCTCCCCCAAACTCCCCTCCCATCCAGGATGCCACATAACACTGAGCAGAGTTCCCTGTGCGATATAGCAGGTCCGTATTGGTTATCCATCTTAAATATAATAATGTGTACATGTCAATCCCAAACTCCCTAACTATCCTTTCCTTTACCCCCATCCTTCCCCCGACACCTATAAGTTCATTCTCTAAGTCTGTGAGTCTGTTGCTGCTGCTGCTGCTAAGTCGCTCAGTCGTGTCCGACTCTGTGCGACCCCACAGACGGCAGCCCACCAGGCTCCGCCCTCCCTGGGATTCTCCAGGCAAGAACACTGGAGTGGGTTGCCATTTCTTTTTCCAATGCAGGAAAGTGAAGAGTGAAAGGGAAGTCGCTCAGTCTAGTCCAACTCTTAGCGACCCCATGGACTGCAGCCCACCTGACTTCTCCATCCATGGGATTCTCCAGGCAAGAGTACTGGAGTGGGGTGCCATTGCCTTCTCCTTTTGCAAATAAGTTCCTTTGTATTTTTAGATTCCACATATAAGGGATGTCATATGGTGTTTCTGCTTCTCTGTCTGACTTACTTCACTCAGAATGACAGTCTCTAGATGCATCCATGTTGCTGCAAAGGCATTACTTCATTCTTTTTGATGCGAGCCTGTTCTTTTAAACCCGAGGTTCTATAATAGACTACCAAGCCAATGAGATCCCATGGAACTAATTTTATTATGAGAATATAATTAAAATATTTAATTCAGTGGTTATTACACACTTGGCACCTATATAAGAATTTGGCTTATGTGATCTTATTTAAACCCAATCTGTGAGGTAGATTATATTATCTCCACTTTATATATGAGAAAACAGGCTAACAGAGGCTAAGAACCATGCCCAAAGTTACATAGTATATAGATGTCAGAGTCAGTTTTCAAGTTTAGGCTGTATAACCTAAGCTTGTATATTTAATTAATATTTTAATGCTCTCTTTAGTTTATTATGGTTGATATTGTTTTGTTTGGAAAAATGAAAGTATCTAAAATTTTTAAATTTTAGAATTTTACCTTCACTCCTTTGGGTCTTTCTTAATTGTGTTATTCTTCTTGATAAATTCTAAATTTTTACTTTTCTAAATTAAGGAATTATGGCTCAGGCTTACACTGTAAATTTTAACATATTCTACTATATTCATTTTAAAGTTTATTGGGACATATTCAATGTATTAAATTCCCCTGAGTTCTTTTTGAAATGAGCATTTAATGTAATAAATTAATTTCTATTATCAGTCTGATTCTATTTTATTTGCTTTGAGGTATGTGTATGTAACTGTGCAGTGAAATCCAATAGTACCAATGCATTATTATTCTATTCCTTGTCTTTTGGGACCTCAAGGAGATTTAGAATTCTTAGCTCAGCTATAAAAATGTGTTCATTGGAGACTAGTATCACCAGTTTTATATGATATGGAAATGCGAGCAATCAGAAATTAAAGCTGTTAAAGATTTGCCAAAGTTAATTATTAGCAAAGTTAACAGCAGGTACTCAGTGTTCCAGGCAAACAGCACCTCAAGCCTGATATTATTTACTGAAAGCTTGTGTTGCATCACACACCATACATAAAACTTGTGTTGAGAATTCTTGCAAGGTTGCAATGGAGCTGTCAGTCTGATTTCCACAGGTTAGAAAATGACTCAGGAAGATCAGAGAGCGTTCAACTGTAAATATCAAAAACCTCACCGAACTGGCTTAAATTCAGTCAAATTCTTGGCCACAGATATAGAAGTCCAAAGATAGGGCAACCTAAGAACTTTGGTTCTGGCTTCATTTCCCTGAGAGAGCTTTAGTCTAGCTCACTTCTGTGTGTTGACTTCATCTTAAGACTGGCTGTTGAACAAAGCAGCACAGCAGGCTGCATTATATGTGCATCTGTACATCTGTACATACCCAGAGAAGAGGAGTCACTTCTTTTTATTTTATATTGGCATATAGCTGATTAACAATGTTGTAATAGTTTCAGGTGTTGCAGCAAAGGGACTCAGCCATACATATACATGTATCCATTCTCCCCCAAAGTCCCCTCCCATCCAGGCTGCCGCATAACATAGAGCAGAGTTCCATATACTATACAGTAGGTCTTTATTGGTTATCGATTTTAAATAAAGCAGTGTATACATGTCAATCCCAAACTCTTTAACTATCCCTTCCCCCAACTTTCCCCTTGGTCACCATAAATTCGTTCTCTAAGTCTGTGAGTTTGTTTCTCTTTTGTAAATATGTTCAATTTTTATCATTTCTTTTTAGATTTCTCATATAAGGGATTTCATATGGTATTTGTCCTTCTCTGTTGAGAGTCACTTCTTGACACTGTCCCAAAAGATAGAGGAAGAGCTTTACCCAAAGCCCCAGCAAAACTTTCCTTGTTTCTCATTTGTTCAGATTGGTCGCATGTACATTCCTGAGCCAATCATTGGCAGAGGGAATAAAGGGAATTTGAAGTTAAGCTTTTTAAGAAGTCCTATGCCTGGGAAGCATGGTTTTTAAGGGAGACAGGCGGTGTGTCTGAGAAAATTCAGAGTTTTGTTGGGAAGAAGGAAGAAAAGATTTTGGATGGACATCTAACCATATTTACTGCAAGCAATCTTCCATCTACTAAGTGGCTGAACTAGAGTTCTGGCCCAGATAGTTTGACTCCAAATTTCACATTCTTTCTCTCAGGCTCTGGAGATTTTTAGTATACCATCCTGCTGATCAAAGAGGAAAGAGACTTGTGTGACATTTAAAATTTTTTCATATGATCAGTTATTAGCGATTAGACGCTTTCACTTCAGGAGCAAGTCTTACTTGAATGATGCCTTTTCCATTTTCCTTTTGAGCACAGATCCCTCTTCTCTGTTACTGAAAATGTAATATGTAGGCTCCTGTACTCTTTATTTGTTTTACTTGTAAGACAGTGACTTGATTAATTTTCATCCAGTATGTGAAGTGAAATGTTTGCTCATGTGTGTGAAGTCTTATAAATAGCTATTAAGACTTTTTACCTTAGATTTTCTGTGCTTCCTGATTTTGGGGTAATTAGAATGATACTTTAACAACTTTGTCTGAAGAACCTGAACCTGATGGCTCCCCAGAACAATATTTGTCCATTAATTATTTACCCAAGTTGCTCTTCTAAGAATCATGAAATTTCCTATGTATCAGCAGCACCATAGTGGTTCTGGTAATAGAGTCTACTAATAAACATTTCTGAAGAGAAAGCTTCCTCCACTTGGTACCTAAGGCAATGAACTGAAGCAATAGTTCATTGAACATTTATTCATTAATAATAATATGTGCTAGTTTACCCAAGTAGTTCTAGTTTATCCCCCTTTATTCTCAGAGATGTCCAGTTTGAATGTAACATAGTACCAAGTTTTTAGAAATTAGAATTTCATAAACAGGATTGGGTGGGGCTGTAAACCATATAACTTAGTCAAAAGTTTAAAGTTCGAGTTTCAAAAACTTAGAGATGTAATATTTCCACCTCCCTGGAATATTGTTCCAGTGACAAAAAGGATGCAAATATTCTGGAATAGACATTATAGGGGGTGATGTAATATTATGAATATACTTAGTGCCACTTAAATGTACAGTTGAAAATAATAAATTAAACTTTAAGTGGACATTATATCATGCACAATTTAGTGTATGTAACAAAAAAATACACATTAAAAATGGACTTGGAGGGGAGAAAAGGAAGGCTCCAGTGATGCTACTGGAACTGGGGCTGCTTGTCTGGGATTCAAGAGAGCAGTGCTACCTGGTCCCATTGGAGGGTAAAGTTCATGGGAACTTCACATGCTAAAAATTCCACAGTTTCAAGATAAATTTTAATGTCTGACAAATTTCCAATCCAGTCAGTCTCATTTAATAAGTATCTTTGGGCATATGTAGTTGTTTTATAATTAAACAGAGCACTTCAATAATAGTCCACTCTATAATGGTTGTAGTTAACAAAAGTTGAATGCCATTAAGCACTTACAATTATTTATTAAGGATAGCATCAGCATATTTTATTATCATAGTGGATGTCATGTAGGTGGGCCCTCAGCTAGTTCTAATTGACCAAACCAAAAATTTGTGATCAAGCATGAGCAGTAAATAACTTTTAAGATTTGTGTCATTACTAACTTTTTTGAGTTATTGTTTATTTCATTGAGTTTTTTGAGGATGTTACCAGCATTATTCTCATTTTACAGATGAGAACATTGAGGTTTCCAAACAGCAAGTAACTTGAACTGGATTATACAGCTGATAAGCAAAAGACAAGAGAAATGACTTTTAAAAAAATTTTTCTTTTGAATTATTTCAGCTTACAGAAAATGAACAGAAATAGTAATCCTTCATGTGCAATCCAACCATTGATTTAAGGGTAAAGTGAAGATCTCATGATCCTTTACTCTAAGGTAGCATGTATTTTATAAAAACAAAAGGATACTTTAATTAGTAATGAACTTCAGGAAACAAATTTCCTTCTTAACCAATATGTTAGATTGTTTCCCCAGTTTATGAAGAACAAGACTATTATTTACATACATAATCATTGAGTCCGTGTGTGGATCTTGATTCTGAGAATAATGTTCTCTAGTTCTTGCTGTCCTTTGGCATATTTATAGTCAAACAGCAAGTGCTATTGTGACTTTTCAGTAAATGCAGTCTAAAGACCATTCTAATAATAAATAATTATTATTATTAGAATTCACTTTGAGTTGGCTTTTTAACAGCTTATATGGCCTCTGGAGAAGAAGGCAATGGCACCCCACTCCAGTACTCTTGCCTGGAAAATCCCATGGACAGAGGAGCCTGGTAGGCTGCAGTCCATGGGGTCGCTGAGGGTTGGACACGACTGAGCGACTTCACTTTCACTTTTCACTTTCATACATCGGAGAAGGAAATGGCAACCCACTCCAGTGTTCTCGCCTGGAGAATCCCAGGGACAGGGAGCCTGGTGGGCTGCCGTCTATGGGGTCACACAGAGTCGGACACGACTGAAGCGACTTAGCAGCAGCATGGCCTCTGGATGCAAATGAGGATAAGAGATGGGAGTCCACAGGTTTCTTCTTCCACAGTTTTATTCAGTAAAGTTACTGCTGTGAATCCAAGCAGAATCCTTGAGTCTTCAAATGTCTCTGACCCCTGTAAGCCTTCAGAATATGTGAAGGTGGTTCATTTTGTCTCTGGCTTTCTAAGGGTTATGACAAAGACTGGAAGATTTTATGGTTCCCCAATCTTCACTCCCCTTCCAGAATGGTGAGCCTGCTTTAAATATTTCCTTGAGCGGGGAACTCTGAAATCTCCTAAGGCATGTATTCTAGGATGTTTTCCTTCCTCTCTGTAACATATGTCAGAACCAGTGCATTGTGACCTAGATGACTTCATAAAATATCCTGAGTCAAGCCACATGTTTACTACTATTTTGTGATCTCTCAACATTGCCACTATTGCAAGACAAGGCCCCAGAACAATCCAACTCTGCACATAATTCATCATAAGTGACAAATTGAACTTTTAATTCAGGTTCCTCAGTAGACACAGGGTACATGTGTCTGTATGGTATCAGACACTTAGAGGTATGATTTGTCAATCTCTGAGATACACAGAGTTGTAAAGCACTTTTTATTTGTGAGCAGTGTAAACTGGCATTTTTTCTTTAAATATTTTAATAAAGTATAGTTGATTTACAATACTATGTTGATTTCTGCTATACAGAAAAGTGGTTCAATTATACATATCTATACATTCTTTTTTATATTCTTTTCCATTATGGTTTATCACAGGATATTGAATATAGTTCCCTGTGCCATACAGCAGGACCTTGTTGGTTATCCAACCAACAAGGCTCTATATAATAGCCTACATCTGCTAACCCCAGCCTCCCAATCCTTCCTCTGCAACCCCTTCTTGGCAACCACAAGTCTGTTCTCTATGTCTGTGAGTCTGTTTCTGTTTCATAGATAAATTTATTTGTGTCATATTTTAGATTCCACATACAAGAGATATCGTATGGTATTTGTCATTGTCTTTCTGACTTATTTCACTTAGTATGATATCTCTAGGTCTGTCCATGTTGCTGCATCAATGGAATTTCTGATACTAAACATCAGTCTAACCTCAGACACTTCATATAAGGCAGATTCCTGAGAAGAAAGTGATATTTTATTTTTCATATATGTAAGATCTCAAAGCTTAAAGCTGTCCTTATCTTTGAGTTTCCAGTGTTTCCATTCCATATCAGACCCACTGAATTTACGAGCATGACTCCATCCCCCTAACTAGCAATTGCCAGGTCTCAGAAAAGATCTCAAGGATGTGTAATTTTAGGGGTTTTCTGCCCTTCCTCTGAAGTTCTTTACTTTATCCCCCCCAAAATCAGCAAATGAGGGAAGAGTATTTTATCCAAGACAAGAATAAACAAACAAACCAAAAAAGGAGATTTTAGAAGCAAGGTAATCTTGAAATGATTTTAGATACAGCTAATTATTAATATTTCCTCAAGATGCTTTAAAAACTCTTGGAAGTAATTGCCTCTAAACTGTAAATAAATATTTTTTCTTCGACATTAAATAATCTAAGAGCTAAAATTGGTCCAAACTCGAGGAAAGAAGACTTCAAACTACAGTAAGAGAACATATTGTTTTTTACTGTTAAATTTGTCTTAGGGTGAGGTTTCTGATACTGCTTTTTTTTTGCCAAGTAACCATACACAGTTCAACTCCTGGGACTTCACGATAAGGACATTCTTTTACAAAGCTGTCTTTGATGGTCAAATACCATTTTCCTCCATTTCCTTTCTGAAATGTATTGAGGTTTTAGTTCTCAAATGTAGTTGCTATAAGAGCTAATTTTCAAATGTAGCATTGTTTTATGTGAGATCTAAGGCCCCTTCATTAATTTGCCAAAAGCTAGTAAAATATCTCTCATGGGCTGCTTATAGGGATGCAAATATGGGACAGCTTGTTCTTTAAAAATTTAGATTCTTGGGACTTCCCTGGTGGTCTGGTGGTTAAGATGCTGTGCTTCCACTGGAACTAAGATCCTCAGAGAACTAAGATCCCCTATGCCACATGATGTGGCCAAAAAATGGAAAAAAATTCAAATTCTAGGAGGAGGACTAACTTGTTAAAGAATTACAGTATAATGCAGTGAAATGCCCAGAGAGCTCTAGAAACACAGAAGAGGCGCTCTAACTATGCCTGGCTGCTGATTGGTAGATGAAGGTTTAAAATCCACGTAAAGGCACACGTCCAGGAATAACCAGAGGTTATGGACTCTTGCCAACCTTAAATTTATACTTATATGCTTTAATACTTATTAGTAGCACAGGTGTTCATTCTTTTCAAAATGAATTGATTTTAATCCCACCCGTGAAAGAGAGGCTCTGATATGGGTTTCACTTTCTTAAATTATTTTTTCTTCTCTCCCTTTATGACCCCGGTTTCGTCATCTCTGAATGTGAGAATAATAAATAATCAGGACCACCACACATGGCTTTGGAGGCTGTACATGGCTGCTCCGAGAGACATTATTTACATGGACCAATTGTGGGTGGCGCTCCCTGGAGTTTCCAGCTGGTATTAATAGTACTACCTACAGGGCCGTGGGGAAGGTTTTTCCTTTTTTAAAATATTGAATTTTAATTGGTTTACAATATTAGTTTCAAGTGTATAGCATAGTGATTCAGTATTTTTACAAATTTTACTCCCAAATTATCATAAGATAGAGGCTATATTTCCCTGTGCTGCAGGATACCTCCTTGTTTCATATCTATTTTATACATAGTAGTTTATATTGCTTAATCTATCTTGCCCATTTCCTCTTCCCTCTCCGCAGTGATAACCACAAGTTTGTTTTCTGTATCTTTGGGTCTGTTTCTGTTTTACTATATACATTCGTTTTATTTTTTAGATTTCACATATAAGTGATACTGTATGAAACTTGTGTTTCTCTGTCTGACTTATTTCACTAGGCATAATATTCTCTAGGTCCATCCATGTTGCTGAAAATGGCAAAATTTCATTCTTTTTTATGGCTGAGTGGTACTCCATTGTATATATAGCACATGTTCCTTAATCATTCATCTACTGATGGCATTTGAGTTGCTTCTGTATCTTGAATATTATAAATAGTGTTGCTGTGAGCATTGAAGGACATGTATCTTTTTGAAGATTAGTGGTTTTATTTTTTCTTGATATCTATCCAAGAGTGGAATTGCTGGATCATATGGTAGTTCTGTTTTCAGGTTTTTTAGGAGCCTTCTCCACACTGCTTTCCATGGTGGCTGCACCAATTCACATTCCCACGGGCAGTGTACCAAGCTTCCCTTTTCTCCATGTCCTTGCCAACGTTTGTTATTTGTGGTCTTTTTGATGATAGCCCTTCTGAGAGGTATGAGGTGATATCTCATTGTGGTTTTGATTTGCTTTTCTCTAGCAACATGGAGCATCTTCTTATGCGCCTGTTGACCATCTGTATGGTTTCTTTGGAAAAATGTCTGTTCAGGTCTTCTGCTCATTTTTTGTTTGATTTATTTGTTTCTTTTATACTGAGTTGTATGAATTATTTAATATTTTTAATATTGGCACTTTGTCATTTGCAAATATTTTCTCCCATTCCAGAGGTTGTCTTTTTGTTTTGTTGATGGTTTCCTTTGCCATGCAAAAGCTTTTACATTTAATTAGATCCCATTTGTTTTTTTGCTTCTACTTAATTTGCCTTAGGGGACGGATTAAAAAATATCACTGCAGTTCATGTCAAAGATTAAATGATCTATGTAAAGTGATAAGCACGGTGGTAAGAACATAAGGATTCACTACATGTAGCCATTGCTGCTATTATTTATTATATTATTATTATTTCACATGCATTCTTTTTATATCCTTTAAAAATGTGAAATGGAGATGGGTCAGTGAAGAAATCCAAAAGCTGTTGATCATCAAATATAACTCTAATGAAATAAAGCCAAAAATATGTATTTTAAGAAACAACTCCGCACTTATGTTTCCATCACAGTTGTGACATGATTAACGTGACATTAATCATGACAACATTGTAAACTGTCTTATACTTTATTGTGGTGTATAAATGATTGTCTTATATTTTTTTATTTCCAAGTGGAGAAATTTTAGTAGGTGCCTGGAGCTTCTCCTACATTATTTTTGTTACAGTATAATCTACTCCATAAGTTTTAGAAATCTATACTTGAATTAAGTTATTTTTCAAAATAAATTAATAATAACTAGCTTCAAAAACATATTAGAATGGCTGAGTTTTTTACATATTAATATTTGAAAGAGGCAAAATGCATTGGTGCTGCTTGCTTTTAAAGTATAAATCTGATATTGTTAAAATATTTCAGTAATTATGTTTTGTGTTTAAATTCTTGAAGAGCTATGAAAATGCATTTGGTTCATTATTGATCATTTCCTTACAACTCTGTGCCTATTTACTGATATTTTAGTATCTGTGTATAATAATAATAAAGATGTGCTGAACATATTTTTGTGCTTTCATTGATGTAAATTCTAAAACAGAATATTTGTCTAATGAATTTTTCCAGGTATTTAATTTCATGAACTATTGTTAGGCAGAATATATTTACTCTCTTGCCATTTACATTTTAGGAAATTTCTGACATAAAGTACATCCAAGAAAAGCACATAAATACTTTTATCTGAAAATTATAAGAAAAAGTTAAATGAATTGGAAATGTTAGATACTTATTTAGGGTAATGATAGCAAGCATCATAAACAAACCTCAAGATGTGTAACGTTTCAAACAATACTGAAGTTTATTTCTAGTTTTTGTTAAGTCAATAGTAAGTGTTCCTTCCTACACTGCTTGTGGGAATGTAAATTGGTACAGCCAGTGTGGAATACAGTATGGAAGTTCCTCAAAAAGCTGAAAATAGAGTTGCCATATGATCCTGCAATCCCATTCCTGGGCATATATCTGAAGAAAACTATAATGCAAGAAGACACATGCATCCCAATGTTCATTGCAGCAGTGTTTACAATAGCCAAGACATGGAAGCAGCCTAAATGTCCATTGGCAGATGAATAATAAGAAGATGTGGTACACATATAAAATGGAGTTATTACTCAGCTATTAAAAAAGGATGGAACAATGAATGAGAAGGATGAAACAAAAGAATGAAACAATGCCATTTGCAGCAACGTGGATGGACCTGGAGATTATCATTACTATGTGAAGAAGTCAGAAAAACAATTACCGTATAATATCACTCATATGTAGAATCTCAAATATGACACAAAAGAACTTATCTGCAAAACAGAAACAGACTCACAGACATGGAGAACAGACTTGTGTTTGCCAAGGGGGAGGGGTGTGAGAGAGGGATGGACTGTGAGCTTGGGATTAGCAGATGCAAACTATTATATACAGCATGGATAAACAACAAAGTTCTATTGTATAGCACAGGGAACCATATTCAATGTCCTGTGATAAAGCATAATGGAAAAGAAAATGAAAAGGAATGTATATACGTTTATAACCATATCACTATGTTGTACAGTGAGAATTAATACACATTGTAAATCAACTATGCTTTAATAAAATAAATTCTAAAACAAAAAATAATATGTGTTCCTGATTGGTAGGAAACTCACCTCCAAATAGTAATTCTAAGACTCTGACTCACTGCATTTTGCATTCTGCTGTCTTCAAGGCATGTTCTCTAAATTCATCCATCCACATTTATTTAGAGAAAAAGACAAACATAGAGAAGTGCAGATTTGAGTACTTTTTATGGGCCAGATCTAAATATGGTGCCCAGCACTTTTGCTCACATATCATGGGCATAGTTACCTGGCCGTACCTAGGCAGAAGAATAAGAAGTATCATCTTTCTAAGAAGGAAAGAGATTTGGGTGAGCAGCTGAAAGTCCCTACAAATCAGACATCTTTTGGCATACTTTTCCTCCACACAAAGAATACACTGTCTCCTCAAAGAAGCACAACCCAAAATATCATATACACATGATTTATGTAATATATGAAATATATAATATAAATAAAAATTATAAATTATAATATATATTATATAAATATATTAAATGTAATGGTTTTATACATATAAGTATATATTTATATGTAAATATATATATAGTTCATATTGTGGAATTCCTCTTTGGGGGATATATTGCTTTTGCAGTCTACTTCTTACACATCTAAATTGAGGAGATGAAGGACTATATTAAGGAATAAACAATCAAGGGCATTCTTTTACTCTGGGCTCCTAATAGTTCTTTGGCACTGTGACTCCTTCAAAAACTTAAGAAGCCTCTAATTTTTTTTTCTTTTACTTCCAGTTAGTTATTTGTATTAGGAACCAAACCCAAGTTCTTTCCTGAATGTCATCATCAAGACTAATTTTTCTGCTTCCTCTCTTGCCTCTTTCTCTCAACTTTTTTGGGGTTACCTGGAGGCCACAAGGCACAGATATAGCAGGCTGGAAGGCTGGGAAGAACATCCTATGGAAGAACCCAAACAAACTTCTTGGCCAACCCATTATTTAGTTGTGGTTGAAACTTTTCACGTTCATAAATATAATACTCAGTTTATTTAGTGATTGTATAAATAGCATAAGCATGTGATGAAATCTAATGTAATCTCCATTAGATGATATTTAACTGCCCTTATTATAATAGTAATCTGAATTTGATAGGTGATGAAAATGTATTATCCTCATCTGGGCATACACACACATGATCCCTATGGCCCATTAACAGTGCCACTGAGAAAGAATTTTCTAGATTACTTGGAAAGTGTGTTAGCATAAATTAGAACAATTATGTTTTCTACCAATTTCCTACTATTTGCCTCTATTAACGTACTTTAAAACCTCTCTCTGATATTTGTCTTTATTGCAAGCATATTTCCATTTTACTCATAGGAAAAGTGACATAATAACAATGGATCATTTATTGAATGTAATTGCTCTGGCATTTTACTTAAATCACTTAATGTTCACAATTACCCTCCTATATAGCTACTGTCATGCCCATAGTGGGCATGGTTATTTTGATTTTATTGGCAGGAATTTCACTTTAAATCTAAAAAAAAAAAAAAAAAAAAAGGAATTGACTGCAATTTATAATCTCACTCAAGAGCAATTTAGACCCATGTGTGAGTTAAACCAAGAAATAGAAAGCCATTGAATGTGGAGACAGCCACTTCTTTTTTAATTTAATTTTTATTTTATTTTATATTGGAGTAGAGTTGATTTAGTGTTGTAATTTACAATGTTATATCTAGTTTCAGATGTACAGCAAAGTGATTCAGTTGTACATACATATATCCTTTCTTTTTTCAGATTCTTTTCCCATGTATTAATAGTTAAATACAGAGTATTGAGTCGAGTTTCCTGTGCTGTACCGTAGGTCCTAGTCTCTTTTATATATAGTAGTGTGTATATGTGTATGTCATGTACACACTACTATATATATAGTAATCCCAAACTCTTAATTTATCCCCTCCCAACTTTCCCCTTTGATAAAGAGAGGCTGCTCTTAACCCCTATCCTGAGACAGCCACTTCTTCAGTCTTTGCTCCCTGGTTCTCAATGACATTGACTTTTATTTTTCTAGGGGTCCTGGTTTCCTTTCTCTCTGTTGTCTTTCTCTGCTTCTCCTTGCACGTGCTACCCCTCCCTTCTCTAGTTCCAGCCACAAGCAGAGACTTGTAGACTGCTACTCTATCTGAAGGATAACTTCCAGAGAGGAAATCTGATGGTCCAGGTTTGGTCAAGTGTCCACTCCAGGCATTAGGCCAAAACCTGGCCACTGACGCCCCAGTTCAAGAAGGGGCATGGAAGGGGCTTCTGTGCTCCGGAAGACACACGCAGATATGCACTACAGCCGCCATTCTAAAAATAAGGAAACTGAGACACCCAGAAGGTAAACAATTTAGCCAAAGTTGCTAACAAGAGGGGAGGCAAGTAGGATTTCAGCTGACCTCCTTGTGAATCAGACACTCATATTGTTACATTTTGCTACTCCGCTTACCCTGCAGAGTATGAATCAGTACTTCCTTGAATCACCATCTTCTACTTTCACTATCTTTATTCAGGTGATAAACCCTTAATGAATAAATAGTCCATTATGGTCATAATAATTATTACTAGAGATCTTAATAATTTTTCAGTGACCTGGTCTTCTCCTTTAGGATTTCTCCAACACAATCACACGCTGAAGATATAAAGTAAAAACTTTAAATTCTTTCTATTACCCTATAACCCCATGAAATTCAGTTTATTTCCCAGAAATTCAGTGCCAAAAAATGTTTAATTCATCAATAGGCAGAAATGTGACACCCTTTGAGTAAATGATATGGTTCCACATGAATCCCATTTATCCAGTGATTGTGTAAATAGCATAAACATGTAATGAAATCTAGAGGCTGGTTGTTGGTTATTGTTGGAACCTTGTAATTCTTATTTATCACCAACATGGAGGAATGCACTTTGAACCATCTGGTTTCCTAGTTAGGACACTTCTGTCCTGCAAGGGAAAATCAAGGTGAACATAGAGGGAAATGTTAACTGTCATCAGGAAACAGAGCTTGTATGATTCTGGGAAAATAAAAGTAAGAAGGGAAAAATCAGGTAAAGGATTGTGTTAAAAATGGTTCCACTTTTAATCGAACAAGGAGAGAAGTGTTCTGTGGTCCTTGAACCTGTCTAAATGGAAACAGGCTGTCCCATAAAATCAGCACAGATTCATATATATGATGGCTTTTTTATATGGATTTACTAGCCTGTAGGGCCCTTTTGGGACCGCACCGCCATCTCCAAAGCTCATTTCAATCAGACCCACGAACGAGAGGTGAAATGATAATGTTTCAGGCCATGCAGGTCTTCAGCTCAATCTTGCCATCAAGAGATTTTCCTCAATATGTTATTTGACTTCATCCACTCAGCACAGAACAAATATTTGAGGGATGAAGGAAGAGAACACAGTCGTATTTTCTTAAGGGTGATTATCTTTTAGCTGAGAATAGCTATCAGGGGACCGATGTTTCATGATCACCACGATCTCCTAATAATTTGCACTGTGGCTAAATCAGATTTGCTCTGAAATGAAGGATTAGCAGAGTTTCAGGTGCTGAGATAGCAATTTGATGTAAGCTGCTATTTTCTGCAGTTTAAAAGAGGTGAGAGTGGCCAGTCGAATGCAGAATGCTGACAGCTGCTTGGAAATGAATCTCTTCTATTGGATGATTCTTTCTTGTATGCAGAATGCTACTCACAAGCTACAGACTCGGAAGGTCTAACGGTTTGCACAGCTCCTTAGATTGCCATATTGGGACTCATGTAGAATTTAAACCACACTCTTCAGATCTTTAACCTGGTGATTTGGGCTAGTAGAAATTTGCAGTTTCTGATTTTCAGAGATTTCCGAAGATGTTTGCGTTTTCTCTGGATGCAGTACTCCTTGGTTCATAGGAAAATTAATTTCTCGCCTATATGAGATGGAGACAATTTTACAGACTCAAATAAACATGCAGTAGAAGAGATTTCTTCCATATACTTGCTTTTGCTTATAGAGCCTCCAGGATTCATAAACCTCAGCTCACTTACTTTTTATTGTAGACAACTAAGAAAATTTTAGCCTCTATCTCTTTAATGAAATGGGTCTTCTGTGTTATAAATGATTTAGTGAGAACTAAAAAATATTTATTGATTCTTGACTTCGTGATGTGATGCAAGTGATGGGGAGAAATGAAAGAATAAATGCTTCTTTTAAAATTAAATAACCCTCAATAAAAAGGGTTTTGAGTTTTCCTTCCCACTTTTCACATGCTAGACATTATAATTTTATGATACTCCTGTCATTCTGAAATATAGTGTTCAAAAGAAATCTTTCTTTCAATCCACAGATGTTATGTTTAAATGTATGTAAACCACCTTTTGTGTTTTTTTTAAAGACTTTTTTTCATGTGGACCATTTTTTAAGACTTTATTGAATTTGTTACGATATTGCTTCTGTTTCATGTCTTGGTTTTTTGGCCCCAAGGTATGTGGATCTTAGCTCCCCCAGTGGAGATCAAGCTTGCAGCCTCAGCATTGGAAGGCAAAGTATCAATCAGTAGACCACCAGGGAAGTCCCTCACCTTTTGTGTTTTTAACTGATTGTGAATGTTACCAGCAAACTGATAGCAGTACATGCTGCAAAGAGTCCTTTGACTGGGATGACTAATACTGACACCAGGTTGTAAAAAACAGTGATCACTTCTTACCCTTTATTTCTTTCTAGGAATCTTTCTGGGTGGTAATTCTTAGTAATTAAAAGAACAACTTTTATATTTTGACTTAAAAGGAAAAACGAACTCTACACCCCAACAATAGGGACCCAATATTTTTTGAAAGGATTGTTGAGAGGGCAGATCATTTGGACTGGCCCAGAGTGTATACCAGTAGTCTCTTCCCACAGACTGTATCACATGCCCACAATGGAACTACAGACTCACCTCATTTAATTGCACTTCATTATGCCTCACAGATTTGCATTTTCTACAAGTTGAAGGTTTGTGACAACCCTGCCTCAAACAAGTCTATCAGTGCCATTTTCCCAACAGCATTTGTTCTCTTTGAGTCTCTGAGTTGTTGTCACAATATTTAAAAATTTTTTTATTATTATTCTATTTGTGATGGTGATCTGTGATCATTGAATTTTGATGTTACTGTTGCAAAAAGATTAAGACTGACTGAAGGTTCAGAGGGTGGTTAGCATTTTTCTTTTTTTTAGCAACATAGTATTTTTAAGTTAGGGCTTCGGGAATAGTGGGCAAAGAATCTGCCTGCAATGCAGGAGACACAGGAGACATGGGTTCTATCCCTGGGTCAGGAAGATACCCTGGAGGGAGGGCATGGCAACTCACTCCAGTATTCTTGTCTGGAGAGTCTCATGGACAGGGGAGCTTGGCAACTACAGTCCATAGGATCACAAAGAGGCAGACACAACTAAGCAACTGAGCACATTTGTTTGTTTTTTTGTTTTAAACTTTTTATTTTATATTGGAGTATAGTTGATTAGCAATGTTGTGCTATATTCGGTTGTACAAATACATGAATATATTCTTTTTCAAATTTCTTTCTCATTTAGGTTGTTACATGATATTGAACAGAGTTCCCTCTGCTATACTGTATGTAGGTCTTTGTTGGTTATCCATTTTAAATATAGCAGTGTGTACATGTCAATCCCATACTCCCTAACTGTCCTTTCCCCACATCCTTCCCACCCAGTAACCATAAGTTCTATGAATGATAACTTAGAAAAAATAGTCTCAGTAGGTATGGAACATGAGCACAAACAATGAGATAGTTTCTTAAACGCAGACTAAAATTTGTATTTCAAAATGAGCATTCTCAAACTTAGTTATATTTAACTTTGATCTTCGTGGAATATTTTTTTATTTTTTTAAATTATTTATTTTAATTGGAGAATAATTACAATATTTTGATGTTTTTTGCCATACATCAACATGATTTGGCCACAGGTATACATGTGTCCCCCCCATCCTAAACCATCCCTCCCCACGCCATCCCTCTGGGTTGTCCCAGAGCACCGGTTTTGGGTGCCCTGCTTCACGCACTGAACTTGCACTAACTGGGCATTTGTTTTACATATGGTAATGTGCGTGTTTCAGTGGTGTGCTCTCAAATTATCCCACCCTTGTCTTCTCCGGGTGAGTCCAAAAGTCTGTTCTTCACATCTGTGTCTCCTTTGCTGCCCTGTATGCAGGATCATTGGTACCGTCTTTCTAAATTATATATATATATATGCTTTAATATACAGTATTTGTCTTTCTCTTTCTGACTTAACTTCACTCAGTATAATAGGCTCCAGGTTCATCCACCTCATTGGAACTGATGCAAATGTGTTCCTTTTTATAGCTGATATTCCATTGTGTATATCTACCACAACTTCCTTATCCTTTCATCTTCGAATGGACATCTACGTTGCTTCTGTATCCTAGCTATTGTAAATAGTGCTGCAATGAACATTGGGGTACATGTGTCTCTTTCAGTTCTGGTTTCCTCAGGGTGTATGCCCAGCAGTGGGATTGCTGGGTCATATGGCAGTTCTTTTCCCAGTTTCTCCATAGTGGCTACTAGTTTGCATTCCCACCAACAGTGTAAGAGCATTCCCTTTTCTCCACACCCTCTCCAGCATTTATTGTTTGTAGACTTTTTGATGATGGCCATTTTGACCAATGTGAGTTGATACCTCATTGTGGTTTTGATTTGCATTTCTCTAATAATCAGTGAAATTGAGTGTCTTTTCATGTGTTCATTCTTTAGTGAAACATCTGATTAGGTTTTCTGCCCACTTTTTGATTGGGTTGTTCATTTTTCTGGTATTGTGCTGCATGAGCTGCTTGTATATTTTGGAGATTAATTATTTGTCAGTTGTTTCGTTTGCTATTATTTTCTCTCATTCTGAAGGCTGTCTTTTCACCTTGCTACAGTTTCCTTCATTGTGAGCACATTTTTAAATTAAGGTGTGCACCTTGTTTTTTTTTTTTTTTAGGTATAATACTATTGCAAATTTAATAGACTACAGTAGTGTGTGTGTAAACATAACTTTTATATGCTGGGAAACTAAAAAATTCCTGTCACTTACTTTCTTTGTGATATTTGCTTTGTTGAATAGTTTGAAACTGAACCTGCAAAATCTCCTGTAGGAGGAAAGTGAATTTAATTTATTCAAACTAGAAATATTTATCAAGTACTTTCTGTAGTCTGTATCAACTCTACATCTAACTTGAACTCTTAAAAGGTGCATATAAAATGTTGATAGATGTATAAAATTAATGTTTTATGTGTATAGTGTCAGATGGAACACTGGACTGAATGGACTGGGAAACGTGGTAGAAATTAAGTGCACGCTACTATGCTACAGACTGTGGAACTAGCTTAACCTCATACCAATGTCAAAGAAGAGAAAGAATTTAGGAAGCAGGTGAAAACTTCAACTCCCAAGTAAATAGGAGCATGTAGTTGGGTCGGTAAGCTGTGTCCTTAAAAGGCACTAAAGGCAGCCAACTGAGTAACTGCAGTCACTGAGGAAGCCTTGACTTCACACCAGGAGGCATTATGTATCAAAGAAGTGATTATTAGCACAGAAATAAATTACAGTTCATTTTGAGTCATTTTCGAGTTCAATTGGGAGTCTCTAAACACCTGCAAGTATGTCACAGCTTTGTACATTGATGCTATGAAAGTGCTGCACTCAATATGCCCACAATTTGGAAAACTCAGCAGTGGCCACAGGACTGGAAAAGGTCAGTTTTCATTCCAATCCCAAAGAAAGGCAATGCCAAAGAATGCTCAAACTACCGCACAATTGCACTCATCTCACACGCTAGTAAAGTAATGCTCAAAATTCTTCAAGCCAGGCTTCAGCAATATGTGAACCGTGAACTTCCTGATGTTCAAGCTGGTTTTAGAAAAGGAAGAGGGACCAGAGATCAAATTGCCAACATCCGCTGGATCACGGAAAAAGCAAGAGAGTTCCAGAAAAACATCTATTTCTGCTTTATTGACTATGCCAAAGCCTTTGACTGTGTGGATCACAATAAACTGTGGAAAATTCTGAAAGAGATGGGAATACCAGACCACCTGATCTGCCTCTTGAGAAATTTGTATGCAGGTCAGGAAGCAACAGTTAGAACTGGACATGGAACAACAGACTGGTTCCAAATAGGAAAAGGAGTTCGTCAAGGCTGTATATTGTCACCCTGCTTATTTAACTTATATGCAGAGTACATCATGAGAAACGCTGGACTGGAAGAAACACAAGCTGGAATCAAGATTGCCGGGAGAAATATCAATAACCTCAGATATGCAGATGACCACCCTTATGGCAGAAAGTGAAGAGGAACTAAAAAGTCTCTTGATGAAAGTGAAAGTGGAGAGTGAAAAAGTTGGCTTAAAGCTCAACATTCAGAAAATGAAGATCATGGCATCCTGTCCCATCACTTCATGGCAAATAGATGGGGAAACAGTGGAAACAGTGTCAGACTTTATTTTTCTGGGCTCCAAAATCACTGCAGATGGTGACTGCAGCCATGAAAGTAAAAGACGCTTACTCCTTGGAAGGAAAATTATGTCCAACCTAGATAGCATATTCAAAAGCAGAGACATTACTTTGCCAACAAAGATTCGTCTAGTCAAGGCTATGGTTTTTCCTGTGGTCATGTATGGATGTGAGAGTTGGACTGTGAAGAAGGCTGAGCACCAAAGAATTGATGCTTTTGAACTGCAGTGTTGGAGAAGACTCTTGAGAGTCCCTTGGACTGCAAGGAGATCCAACCAGTCCATTCTGAAGGAGATCAGCCCTGGGATTTCTTTGGAAGGAATGATGCTAAAGCTGAAACTCCAGTACTTTGGCCACCTCATGCGAAGAGTTGACTCATTGGCAAAGACTCTGATGCTGGGAGGGTTTGGGGGCAGGAGGAGAAGGGGACGACAGAGGATGAGATGGCTGGATGGCATCACTGACTCGATGGACATGAGTCTGAGTGAACTCCGGGAGTTGGTGATGGACAGGGAGGCCTGGCGTGCTGTGATTCATGGGGTCGCAAAGAATTGGACACAACTGAGCGACTGATCTGATCTGATCTGATCTGAAGAATAAATCAGATACAGAAGTTATGCTCAAGTCCCTAACTAGCTAGCTCAGGAAATAAGATACATAATAACTAATTCACATAATGATGGGAAGTGAGATATGGCCTATGAAATATAAAGTGTGACACCCATGGAACGCTGCCCAAGTCTTCCCTCAGACCTTCCTTCTGGAAGTAGTGTGTGCAGAGGACCCACTACTGTTCTTCTATTCAGTCTTCCTTCCACCTTCTTCTCTCCCCTCTCATCACAGGTACCAGACTCAAATCGTGGTCCAAAGTCTGCTGCCTTCTTGTGGCCTCATTTCTTCACCTTTCACAGAGGATTCTCCTAATAAAGTTCTTGCATTTCTAATTCTATCTTTTATTGTGTGTGTGTTGGCTCTTCATTGCTGCATGTGGGCTTTCTTTAGTTGCGGTGAGCAGAGGCGGTGCACAGACTTGTCAACACTGATTATACTGATTATAGCAAGATTCCTCAGTGAGATTCCATGAGTTATCTTTCCCACCAGGATGCTAGCAGACAGTTTACTTCATTTTAGGGAGAATTAACTTCACTTCATGGGAAATAGATGGGGAAACAGTGGAAACAGTGTCAGACTTTATTTTGGGGGGCTCCAAAATCACTGCAGATGGTGACTGCAGCCATGAAATTAAAAGATGCTTACTCCTTGGAAGGAAAGTTATGACCAACCTAGATAGCATATTCAAAAGCAGAGACATTACTTTGCCAACAAAGGTCCGTCTAGTCAAGGCTATGGTTTTTCCTGTGGTCATGTATGGATGTGAGAGTTGGACTGTAAAGAAGGCTGAGCACCGAAGAATTGATGCTTTTGAAGTGTGGTGTTGGAGAAGACTCTTGAGAGTCCCTTGGACTGCAAGGAGATCCAACCAGTCCATTCTGAAGGAGATCAGCCCTGGGATTTCTTTGGAGGGAATGATGCTAAAGCTGAAACTCCAGTACTTGGGCCACCTCATGCGAAGAGTTGACTCATTGGAAAAGACACTGATGTTGGGAGGGATTTGGGGCAGGAGGAGAAGGGGACGACAGAAGATGAGATGGCTGGATGGCATCACTGACTCGATGGACGTGAGTCTGAGTGAACTCCGGGAGTTGGTGATGGACAGGGAGGCCTGGTGTGCTGCGATTCATGGGGTTGCAAAGAGTCAGACATGACTGAGTGACTGAACTGAACTGAACTTCATTTCTCCTCTTCCTCCTATTCCAAAGATAAGGAAGCTACAAAGTTTGGAAGTTCCAAAAATTGCTAGGGGCAGCCAAGGGACAAAGTAAAGGGAAAACATTCAACCAATGATCTCAGCCTGTGAAACACACAGGTGTAAGCCTTTGAGAAGGAAAGCATTAGTGGCTGGAACATCACTCTTCACTAATTTTCCTAAAACATTAATCACTTGCACAACAACCTTCAGTGGCTTTCCCTTCCCAAAAGAAGGTCCAGGGAACACTAGAGTTTCAAAGTGCTCCTCACCTCCAAAAAGACATGTGTGGGGAGTTGTATGGTTAAATGAGATCAAGAAACATTTTGTACCACATCCTACTCTAGCTCAGAAAGTTCCAAAATAAAGGAAGTCATTCAGCTTCATTGATTCAAGTGTTTCCTAAACTTACTTGATCACAGAGTACATAATTCAGCTACCTCAAATAAATATTTCATAGAATTCTTCGTTTTTTGAGAAATTTCAGCTTAGAAAAGAAAGCAAAATTTACTGCATGCCCCCAAATGGATAAATAAATAGATATTTTTTGACATTTAATTTTTAACATTTTAAAATATTCTTTTCCATTATAGCTTATCATAAGATATTGAGTATAGTTCCCTGTGCTATACAGTAGGATCTTATTGTTATCCATCCTATATATAAAAGCTTACTGGATAGATAATTTTTATTTCAAAAAAGGTTTCTGTTATTCTACTCATAAATAATATATATTAATTAATGCCCAAAATGGAAGGAAGAGAATTGAAATCTTCTCCTGACATCCCATCAACCTCCACCATTTAATACTGGACACTTTTCTTTCATACAACTCTTTATAAATCCACACATATAGAAAATAATACAGAAATATCATACATACTATTTAATCTTGGACACCCCATCTGTCTCTCTCCCTCCCCTGCATCTCTCTCTGTCTCCCTCCCTGCTTTCCCCATTCCTCCCTCCCTCTGTCTCTCTCCTTTTCTCTCAAATACTGGCATTGCCCCATTTCTCCCCACCACCAGCTGAGTAGTGTTACAGATTTCTGTATAATCTTCTGCACTTTTCTCCATGCTTTTGTATAAACACAGACACAAAGTGGTTGTACAGGGTATGAAAGTATCAACATTTCTTTGACCACTTTGTATTCTTGGCACCCTTGTTGAAGATTCAGATCAGATCAGATCAGATCGGTCGCTCAGTCGTGTCCGACTCTTTGCGACCTCATGAACCGCAGCACACCAGGCCTCCCTTTCCATCACCAACTCCCGGAGTTCACCCAGACTCATGTCCATCGAGTCAGTGATGCCATCCAGCCATCTCATCCTCTGTCGTCCCCTTCTCCTCCTGCCCCCAATCCCTCCCAGCATCAGAGTCTTTTCCCATGAGTCAGCTCTTCGCATGAGGTGGCCAAAGTACTGGAGTTTCAGCTTTAGCATCATTCCCTCCAAAGAAATCCCAGGGCCGATCTCCTTCAGAATGGACTGGTTGGATCTCCTTGCAGTCCAAGGGACTCTCAAGAGTCTTCTCCAACACCACAGTTCAAAGGCATCAATTCTTCAGTGCTCACCCTTCTTCACAGTCCAACTCTCACATCCATACATGACCACAGGAAAAACCATAGCCTTGACTAGACGAATCTTTGTTGGCAAAGTAATGTCTCTGCTTTTGAATATGCTGTCTAGGTTGGACATAACTTTCCCTCCAAGGAGTAAGTGTCTTTTAATTTCATGGCTGCAGTCACCATCTGCAGTGATTTTGGAGCCCAGAAAAATAAAGTCTGACACTGTTTCCACTGTTTCCCCATCTATTTGCCATGAAGTGATGGGACCAGATGCCATGATCTTCGTCTTCTGAATGTTGAGCTTTAAGCCAACATTTTTACTCTCCACTTTCACTTTCATCAAGAGACTTTTTAGTTCCTCTTCACTTTCTGCCATAAGGGTGGTGTCATCTGCATATTTGAGGTTATTGATATTTCTCCCGGCAATCTTGATTCCAGCTTGTGTTTCTTCCAGTCCAGCGTTTCTCATGATGTACTCTGCATATAAGTTAAATAAGCAGGGTGACAATATACAGCCTTGACAAACTCCTTTTCCTATTTGGAACCAGTCTGTTGTTCCATGTCCAGTTCTAACTGTTGCTTCCTGACCTGCATACAGATTTCTCAAGAGGCAGATCAGGTGGTCTGGTATTCCCATCTCTTGAAGAATTTTCCACAGTTTATTGTGATCCACGTAGTCAAAGGGTTTGGCATAGTCAATAAAGCAGAAATAGATGTTTTTCTGGAACTCTCTTGCTTTTTCCATGATTCAGCAGATGTTGGCAATTTGATGTCTGGTTCCTCTGCCTTTTCTAAAACCAGCTTGAACATCAGGAAGTTCACGGTTCACATATTGCTGAAGCCTGGCTTGGAGAATTTTGAGCATTACTTTACTAGCGTGTGAGATGAGTGCAGTTGTGCGGTAGTTTGAGCATTCTTTGGCATTGCCTTTCTTTGGGATTGGAATGAAAACTGACCTTTTCCAGACCTGTGGCCACTGCTGAGTTTTCCAAATTTGCTGGCATATTGAGTGTAGCACTTTCACAGCATCATCTTTCAAGATTTGGAATAGCTCAACTGGAATTCCATCACCTCCACTAGCTTTGTTCGTAGTGATGCTTTCTAAGGCCCACTTGACTTCACATTCCAGGATGTCTGGCTCCAGGTGAGTGATCACACCTTCATGATTATCTGGGTCATGAAGATCTTTTTTGTACTGTTCTTCTGTGTATTCTTGCCACCTCTTCTTAATATCTTCTGCTTCTGTTAGGTCCATACCATTTCTGTCCTTTATCGAGTTCATCTTTGCATGAAATGTTCCTTTGGTATCTCTGATTTTCTTGAAGAGATCCCTAGTCTTTCCCATTCTGCTGTTTTCCTCTATTTCTTTGCATTGATCGCTGAAGAAGGCTTTCTTATCTCTTCTTGCTATTCTTTGGAACTCTGCATTCAGATGTTTATATCTTTCCTTTTCTCCTTTGCTTTTCGCTTCTCTTCTTTTCACAGCTATTTGTAAGGCCTCCCCAGACAGCCATTTTGCTTTTTTGCATTACTTTTCCATGGGGATGGTCTTGATCCCTGTCTCCTGTACAATGTCACGAACCTCATTCCATAGTTCATCTGGCACTCTATCTATCAGATCTAGGCCCTGATTAGTTGACTGTATATGTGGGGTTTTCCCCCTGGGCTTTATATTCTGTTCCATTGGTCTATATGTCTGTTTTTATGCCAGTGCCATTCTATTTTAATTACTAAAGCTTTGTAATATATTTTGAAATCAAGAACTGTTATGCTTCCAATTTTGTTCTTCTTTCTCAAGATTTAGAGCCTTTTGTGGTTCCATATGAATTTTAGGATTATTTTTTTCTAGGAGAAAAAAGCCCTTGAAATTTTCATAGAGATGGCATTGAATGTGCATTAGCTTTTGTATAGCATAGAACATTTTAACAATATGAAGACTTCCAGTATATGAAGGTAGGATGTCTCTCCATTTATTTCTCTAATTTTTCTCATCGGTGATTCATAGTTTCTAATGTACAAGTCTTTCACCTCCTTGGTTAAATTTATTCTTAAGTATCTTATTCTTTTTTATTGTAAATGGTATTTTTTTGCTGTTTCTTCATGATTCAGCCTTGATAGGTTGTATGTTTCTTGAAATTTATTTCTTCTATGTTATTTTTTTGGCCCTATTTTATTTTTAAAATTAACTCATTTATTATAATTGGAAGCTAATTACTTTACAATATTGTGGTGGTTTCTGCCATACATTGACATGAATCAGCCATGGGTGTACATGTCTCCCCCATCCTGAACCCCCCTCTCACCTCCTTCCCCATCCCATCCCTCTGGGTTGTCCCAGTACACCAGCTTTGAGTGCCCTGTTTCATGCATTGAACTTGGACTGGTCATCTGTTTCACATATAGTAATAAATATGTTTCAATGCTATTCTCTCAAAGATCCCACCCTCGCCTTCTCCCACAGAGTCCAAAAGTCTGTGTCTCTTTTGCTGTCTCTCATATAGGGTCGTTGTCCCCATCTTTCTAAATTTCATGAATATGTGTTAATATACTGTATTGGTGTTTTTCTTTCTGACTTACTTCACTCTGTATAATAAGCTCTAGCTTCATCCACCTCATTAGAGCTGATTCAAATTGTTCTTTTTAATAGCTGAGTAATATTCCATTGTGTATATATACCACAACTTTCTTATCCATTCGTCTGCCGATGGACATCTAGGTTGCTTCCGTGTCATAGCTCTTGTAAACAGTGCTGCGATGAACATTGGGGTACATGTGTCTCTTTCCATTCTGGTTTCCTTGGTGTGTATGCCCAGCAGTGGGATTGCTGGGTTGTATGGCAGTTCTCTTTCCAGTTTTTTAAGGAATCTCCACACTGTTCTCCATAGTAGCTGTACTAGTTTGCATTCCCACCAACAGTGTAAGAGGGTTCCCTTTTCTCCACACCCTCTCCAGCATTTATTGTTTGTAGACTTTTGGATCGCAGCCATTCTGACTGGCATGAGAGGGTATCTCATTGTGGTTTTGGTTTGCATTTCTCTCATAATGAGTGATGCTGAGCATCTTTTCATGTGTCTGTTAGCCATCTGTATGTCTTCTTTGGAGAAATGTCGTCTATATTATTTAATTTGTTGGTGTGTAATTGTTCTCAATAGTCTCTTAGAATCCTTTTTCTTTTTTGTGTGTGGCATCAGTTATAATGTCTGTTCTCTTTCTTTCTTGATTAAGCTCATGAGACTTTTTTATCACTCTCTTGGAAGAACTGTCTCTGAGATACATTTAACTTATTATTATGTATTTTTTTCTATTTCATTTGCCATCTTAATTCCTTTTTACGCTCTTTGTCTTTGATCTATTTCCAATTTCTTAAAACTCGTGTTATATTTATTTTATTTTTTAATTGTGGAAGTATATGTGTGGAAAAGTGGTAACTTAGCAGGTCTGGCTGCTCAAGTTGTGTACATTCCCAAGAAAGATTTGTCTTCAGGAATGGCCCTTGGCAAAGATGAACTCTAAACCCTTAGAATATTCTGCCTAATCAGAGTGTTTTTACATGTTCAGGGCCTTGGACCATGGAGTACCAGTTTAACCAGATAGTTTATCCTAACAATGTGATTTTTTTATGAATGCCTATTTTTGCTCTGGGAGGCTGGAGTCTGAGTAGCTGAGGTCAGTCATGCAAGCACTATGTGCTTGTGTTTCTGACTTTCAATAAAACCCTGGACGCCAAAGTTCAAGTGAGTTTTCCCTGGTGGACAGCAGTTTGCACGTGTTGTTACACATTGGTGCTGGGAGATGAAATGCCTGTGTTACACTAAAGGAAGGGGACACATGAAAGTTTGCACTTGGTTTCTCCTGGACATCATCCTGTATGCCTTTTCTCTTTGCTGGTGTTAATCCAAATCTTCTCCCTGCAATACCTGTATGATAGTTTGTCTGAGTTCTGTGAGTCCTTCTAGCGAATCATCCAGCCTGAGAGTGTCCTTGGGGCCCCCCAACACAGCATTCAAGGTTATAATTCCTCTGAATACAGTTTTCACTGTGTTCCAGAGGCTTTAGCATGCAGTGACCATCCTTTCATTGCTTCCTCTATCATTCAGGATTTCATTTTGACTGTTCTCTTCTAGCCAAGATATATTTAGAAGTAAATTTCTTATTTTCTGAGTCATAGGGGCATATTCTAACTTTTTCTCATTTTATTGGATGATTATTAGACAGTGTGTTCTTTAAAATTTCAACATTTGTGAATGTTAAGTTTTTTCCTCTTTGTATGCAGTACATTCATAATCAAACATTATTTCTTTAGTATTATATGAAGATAGGATGGGACTTCCCTGATAGCTCAGTTGGTAAAGAATCTGCAGGAGACCCCAGTTCAATTCCTGGGTCAGGAAGATCCTCTGGAGAAGGAATATGCTACCCACTCCAGTATTCTTGGGCTTCCCTTGTGGCTCAGCTGGTAAAGAATCCACCCACAATGTGGGAGACCCCAGTTTGATTCCTGGGTTGGGAAGATCCTCTGGAGAAGGGCAGTATTCTGCCCTAGAGAATTCCATGGATTGTATAGTCTATAGGGTCACAAGGAGTCAGACATGACTGAATGGCTTTCACATATGAATATAGGATACTATTACTTTGTATTAATATTTTGGACACTCTCTTTTGCCACTGTTTCCCCCCATGTACAAGAAACATGATAAATTTAGAATATATTTTACTTAACTCTCTCCTATTGTCAACTCCCGGGTTTTGCTGAATATGTAGCTTTTTAGTGTAAGACAGTCATTAGCATTTTTGTCCCAGTGTGTGGAAGAAAGAAACTCTGTGCTGAATATGGATCAGATCTACCAGAGGCAGCTTGAATTATTTCTATAGCTGTGGAAAAAAGAACCGGTGAGGGGGTGGGGAAAGCTTTCTGAAAACAGGAGGACATGCAGTGTGGTGGATTCATTATCACAAGGCCAGATAGTTCACATCCTGAGTGGTAGGTTTATTTTTCCCAAGTCTTGATGAGCTAATTTACAGCTGAAGTGAACAAAATCAATTTCCTATAACAATGTTTTCAAGCTTTGTGGTTAAACCATTATATTTACAAACCTACTTGTCAAATACTTATATTTCTCGAGAAGTTTTGTTTTTTCTCTTAATGATCTGTAAATATCAGGACAGCATCTCTTCCAGAGTTAGTTTAATCTCAGAGACCTTGGATCTTTCTAGGTAGTTTCCAGCACTGTTTGTTTAAAGTCTCTTGTAAGTACCAGGATATAAATATTTTTCATCATTCTCCTTATGTTGCTAAGAAAAGCAGTATCAACATAGCCCTTGAAGAGTTACATCATCAAAGACGACTTTCCTCTCAAGGCTTCTTATCAATTAAAAGTATAAATTAGTTTTCTATAATTAAGGTCAGTCAAATGAAGTCTCTAATTTCTAATCTTAATATTTTACCAGTCTTCATTTAGATTTAATGATTTATAAATGTGAAGGTTTTCTACTGATTACTGTTTTCTCTTTTCATCTTTCTGATCTCTATTCTGAATGTTTTATTATTTGAAAGGTTGTTTTTTTTTTCTTGAATATTATCCTTGGATGAGTTTCATGGAATATGTTTTAAGCCTTGAATATTCATAAATATATTTTCCTCTATGGGTGAATGGTATCTTAGTTGGAGGTGTTCCTTGGATTGCAGATGTGTTCTTTTAACCAAAAGTCTACAGCCATCTCCCATGTTCATTCTGCAGATAAACTTTATGCTAGTCTGGTTTGTGTGTGCGTGTGTTTGAGTGTGTGTGTGTGAGAGAGAGAGAAAGAGAGAGAGAGAGAATTATGATTTTTCCTGTCTAAAATCTTGTAAAAATTTTAGTTTTAGACTTCAGGAATTTTGACAAGAAATGCAAATAGGGATGTCTCTAGAATTCTTACTTATTGAACTGTAGACTCAGTTAATTGGGTAGGTAAAATAATGGCCTCTGAAAGATGTCTTAATCACCAAAATCTGTGACAGTCTTATCACATCAGAATTAAAGATGTAGGTGGAATTAAGGTTGCTAATCAATTGGCCTTGCAGTGGAGAGATTATTCCGGATTATCTGGGTGGTCCCAATGTGACTACAACAACTCCCCTAAGTGAATGAGGGCAGCAAGAGGGTCAGAGTCAAAGACTGAAAATTTGACTATGCTGCTTTGAAGATGGAGAAAAGGGCCCAGAGCTAAGGAATGTAGGTACCTCTAGATGCTGGAAAAGGCAAGGAAACAGATCCAGCCTCCTTAAGTTTAGCCCAGTGAGCTAAAATTTGATTTCCAGAACCCTAAATAAATAAATAATTATTGCTTTCTACTAAACTTGTGATCATCTGTTTCTGCAACAACAGGAAGTTAATACAGTTGAGCTTGCATCCAGAGGAAAACAATCCTGCCTAAGCTTTTTCCTGTTGTCCTGGTCAGAGGTTTTGTTTCTGTCTTCCAGGTCTGCTTATGGCTGGCAGGTGCCAGACTGTGGAGAAATAGTTGGAAACTATAATTAGGAGGAGGACTTCCCTGATAGCTCAGTTGGTAAAGAATCCTCCTGCAATGCAGGAGACCCCGGTTCAATTCCTGGATTGGGAGATCCCCTGGAGAAGGGAAAGGCTACCCTCTCCAGTATTCTGGCCTGGAAAATTCCATGGATGGAAACAGATGATCACAAGTTTAGTAGAAAGCAATAATAATATATTTGTTTAGGGTTCTGGACTATATAGTCCATAGTCCATGGGGTCGCAAAGAGTCAGACACTACTGAGTGACTTTCATTTTCATTTATAATTAGGAAGGGAGGGCAGCAAGAAATCACTCAAGTGTCACCTTGCTATTCTCATCATTGGAGTTTCCTGGTGGTACAGTGGATAAGAATTCGCCTGCCAGTGGCGGGGACATGGATTCGATACCTAGTCCAGGAAGATCCTACATGCTGCAGAGCAACTAAGCCTGTGTGCCACAACTACTGAGCCATGTGCCTAGAGCCTGTTGTTCCACAAGACAAAAGTCACTGCAGCAAGAAGTCTGCACACTGAAACTAGACAGTAGCCCCCATTTGCTGCAACCAGAGATAAGCTTGAGTGGCAGCCAAGACACAGCACAGTCAAAAAATAAATGAAAAAACAAAGTTAAAAAATTCTCATTATTTACCTTTTCAACCTTGTGTCCTGCCATCTCTAGTGCAATACCTTCACCTTAGGCTTCATTTCTTTAGTCAAGCTAGGCTACTTACTGTTCTTTTGCATCCTTCATTTGAATTTTAATATTATAATAGGTTATAAATGTAGAGGTTGCAGGCAAAAGAGAATGAGAGAGAAAAGAACTAGACCAGAGATACAAACAAAGCCATAGTCAGGTATAGCCGTTGTCATCTGGGAGGTAAAACTAGTACAGTTATGGGTCAGAGTGTTTGACACCCCCAGAACTCTATAGACAAAGAGGTCCTCTACCTGCAGTAAACAAATAAATTAGTGGGAATAATTAACATGACCGATGGTAAAACCAAGATAAGGCTCAAGCAAAGAACTGACTGGATAGGGATAAAGCCAAGCCTGAGACTTCCAGTCAGGAATTAAAAGGCAACAAATCAAATTAAGTAGTCCAGCATACTGTTTAGATTTTGAATTTGCTTGTTAATTAGAAGCCTTGCTCTATTTGGCAGTAATTACCATGGCTGGAAAATTTGCAAGATGCAGTAGCACTCATTTAATGGACGAAATGCACTTCTCTAGCAAAAGTGTGTGTCACCAAGGGCAGAAATATGATAGAAGGCAGAGGAATATGTCCCAGGATGTCAGACTAAAGGAAAACAGCCATTTAAGAAATGCATGTAGGGCTTTCCTGGTAGCTCAGTGGTAAAGAATCTGCCTGACTGTGCAGGAAACACGGATTCAATTCCTGGTCTGGGAGGATCCCACATGCTGTGAAGCCACTGACCCCGTGTGCCACAAATACTAAGCCTGTGCTCTAGAGCCCAGGAACTGCAACTACTGAAGCCCATGAGTCTAGAGCTTGTGCTCCGCAGAAAGAGAAGCCAGCTCAATGAGAAGCCCATGCACCGCAACTAGAGAGTTGAGTTCAGTCAGTTCAGTTGCTCAGTTGTATCCGACTCTTTGTGACCCCAGGGACTGCAGCACACCAAGCTTCCCTATCCATCACCAACTCCTGGAGCTTACTCAAACTCATGTCCATTGTGTTGGTGTTGCCAATCAACCATCTCATCCTCTGCCATCCCCTTCTCCTCACACCTTCAATCTTTCCCAGCATCAGGGTCTTTTCCCGTGTGTCAGTTCTTCACATCATGTGGTCAAAGTATTGGAGTTTCAGCTTCAGCATCAGTCCTTCCAATGAATATTCAGGATTGATTTCCTTTAGGATTGACTAGTTGGATCTCCTTGCAGTCCAAGGGACTCTCAGGAGTCTTCTCCAACATCACAGTTCAAAAGCATCAATTCTTCTGCTCTCAACTTACTTTATAGTCCAACTCTCACAACCACAAATGAGTACTGGAAGAACCATAGCTTTGACTAGACAGAACTTTGTTGGCAAAGTAATGTCTCTGGTTTTGAATATGCTATCTAGGTTGGTCATAACTTTTCTTCCAAGGAGCAAGCATCTTTTAATTTCATGGCTACAGTCATCATCTGCAGTGATTTTGGAGCCAAAGAAAATAAAGTCTCGCTGTTTCCATTTTTTCCCCATCTATTTGCCTTGAAGTGATGGGACCAGATGCCATGATCTTAGTTTTCTGAATGTTGAGTTTTAAGCCAGCTTTTTCATTCTCCTCTTTGACTTTCATCAAGAGGCTTTTTAGTTCCTCTTCACTTTCTGCCATAAGGGTGGTGTCATCTGCATATCTGAGGTTGTTGATATTTCTCCCAGCAACCTTGATTCCAGCTTGTGCTTCATCCAGCCTGGCATTTGGCATGATGTACTCTGCATATAAGTTAAATAAGCACGGTGACAATATACAGCCTTGACGTACTCCTTTCCCAATTTGGAATCAGTCTGTTGTTTCAAGTCCAGTTCTAACTATTGCTTCTTAACCTGCATACAGATTTCTCAGGAGGTAGGTAAGGTGGTCTGGTATTCCCATCTCTTGAAGAATCCACACAGTCAAAGGCTTTGGCATAGTCAATAAAGCAGAAGTAGATGTTTTTCTGGAACTCTCTTGCTTTTTCTATGATCCAATGGATGTTGGCAATTCGACCCCTGGTTCCTCTGCCTTTTCTAAATCCAGCTTGAACATATGGAAATTCTCAATTCACGTACTGTTGAAGCCTGGCTTGGAAAATTTTGAACATTACTTTGCTAGCGTGTGAAATGAGTACAATTTGAACATTGCACTAGTTTGAATGCAGTAGTTTGAGCATTCTTTGGCATTGCCTTTCTTTGGGACTGGAATAAAAACTGAGCTTTTCCAGTCCTGTGGCACTGGTGAGTTTTCCAAATTTGCTGTCATATTGAGTGCAGCACTTTCACAGCATCATCTTTCAGGATTTGAAATAGCTCAACTGGAATTCCATCACCTCCACTAGCTTTGTTCATAGTGATGCTTCCTAAGGCCCACTTGACTTCACATTCCAGGATGTCTGGCTCTAGGTGAGTGATCACGCCATCATGATTATCTGGGTCGTGAAGATCTTTTTTGTACAGTTCTTCTGTGTATTCTTGCCACCTCTTCTTAATATCTTCTGCTTCTGTTAGGTCCATACCATTTCTATCCTTTATTGTGCCCAGCTTTGGATAAAACTTTCCCTTGGTATCTCTAATTTTCTTGAAGAGATCTCTAGTCTACCCCTTTCTATTGTTTTCCTCTATTTGTTTGCACTGATCACTGAGGAAGGCTTTCTTATCTCTCCTTGCTATTCTTTGGAACTCTGCATTCAAATGGGTATATCTTTCCTTTTGTCCTTTGCCTCCATCCATAGTTCTTCAGTCACTCTATCTATCAGACCGAATCCCTTGAATCTTATTTGTCATTTCCACTGTATAACTGTAAGGGATTTGATTTAGGTCATACATGAATGGTCTAGTGGTTTTCCCTACTTTCTTCAATTCAAGTCTGAATTTAGCAATTAGGAGTTCATGATCTGGGCCACAGTCATCTCCCACTCTTGCTTTTGCTGACTGTATAGAGCTTTTCCATCTTTGGCTGCAAAGAATATAATCAATCTGATTTCGGTGTTGGCCATCTGGTGATATCCATGTGTGGAGTCTTCTCTTGTGTTATTGGAAGAGGGTGTTTGCTATGACCAGTGCATTCTCTTGGCAAAACCCTGTTAGCTTTTGATCTGCTTCGTTTTGTACTCCAAGGCCAAATTTTCCTGTTATTCCAGGTATCTCTTGACTTCCTACTTTTGCATTCCAGTCCCCTATGATGAAAAGGACATCTTTTTTGGGTGTTAGTTCTAAAAGGTCTTGTAGGTCTTCACAGAACTGTTCAACTTCAGCTTCTTCAGCATTAGTGGTTGTGGGATAGACTTGGATTACCGTGGTATTGAATGGTTTGCCTTGGAAACGAACAGAGATCATTCTATTGTTTTTGAGAGTTCATCCAAGTACTGCATTTCAGACTCTTTTGTTGACTATTATGGCTACTCCGTTTCTTCTAAGGGATTCTTGCCTGCAGTAGTAGATATAATGGTCATCTGAGTGAAATGCACCTATTCCAGTCCTATTTTAGTTTAGAACCTATTTTAGTTCACTGATTCCTAGAATGTTGACGTTCACTCTTGCCATCTCCTGTTTGACCACTTTCAATTTGCCTTGATTTATGGACCTAACATTCCAGGTTCTTATGCAATATTGCTCTTCACAGCATTGGACTTTACTTCCATCACCAGTCATATCCACAAATGGGTGTTGTTTTTCTTTGGCTCTGTCTCTTTGTTCTTTCTGGAGTTGTTTCTCCACTGATCTCCAGTAGCATATTGGGCACCTACCAACCTGAGGAGTTCATCTTTCAGTGTCTTATCTTTTTGCCTTTTCATACTGTTCATGGTGTTCTCAAGGTAAGAATACTGAAGTGGTTTGCCATTGCCTTCTCCAGTGGACCACGTTTTGTCATAACTCTCCACCATGACCCATCCATCTTGGGTGGTCCTACATGGCATGGCTCATAGTTTCACTGAGTTAGATAAGGGTGTGGTCCATGTGATCAGATTGGTTAGTTTTCTATGATTGTGGTTCTCATTCTGTCTGCCCTCTGATGTATAAGGATAAGAGGCTTATGGAAGTTCCCTGATGGTGAGAGAGTCAGTTCCTATGTAGGTTGATAAGAAGTCTGCGGGTCCTCAAGGAGAGAGGGGTCTGGAATTCTCAAGGAGGAGGAAAGGACAAACTTTTTTTCCCTCTACATTCCTTAGGATTATATAACAATAATGTATCCTGCTTGAAGACAGTCTCTGGAAAAAAAACCTTCTGGTAATCCTGCTATCTTAAAATGTAAATTATGGGAGTGGGTCTAGTAAGGTCTTTGCATCCTCCAGACATTCTTTTGATTCATTGTAATAACTAATTAAAAGGTATATAACTCCATTGCTAACACTAGTGAGGGGGTACTCTTTCTGCCCCCTTCTGATGTCTATGTCAGAAGCTTTCTCTTGCCCTTTTATACTTAAATAAAACTTTATTACACAAAACCTCTGAGCGATCAAGCCTCATCTCTGGCCCCGGATTGAATTCTTCTCCTCTGGAGGCCAAGAATACCGGGTCTTTCGTGGTTGAGCAGCAACATTTCAATGGGAGAGACTGACTGAGGGGGAAACTGGGTCTTGTTCTGATGGGTGGGGCCATGCTCAGTAAATCTTAAATCCAGTTTTCTGCTGATGGGCGGGGCTGTATTCCCTCCCTATTGTTTGACCTGAGGCCAAACTATGGTGGAGGTAATGAAGATGATGGTGACCTCCTTCAAAAGGTACCATGCAGGTACTGCTGCACTCAGTGCCCCCAACCCTGCAGCAGGCCACTGCCGACCCACACCTCTGCCGGAGACTCCTGGACACTCACAGGCAACTGTGGGTCAGTCTCTTGTGGGGTCACTGCTCCTTTCTCCTGGTTCCTGATACACACAAGGTTTCGTTTGTGCCCTCCAAGAGTCTGTTTCCTCAGTCTTGTTTAAGTTCTGGCAGCTCTATGGTGGGGTTAATGGTGACCCCTCCAAGAAGGCTTATGCCATACCCAGGTCTACTGCATGCAGAGCCCCTGCCCCTGCAGCAGTCCACTGCTGACCCATACCTCTGCAGGAGACACTCAAACCCAGTTCTGGCTCAGTCTCTGTGGGGTCTCTGGGTCCTGGTGCACACAAGGTTTGTTTGAGTCCTCTAAGAGTCTCTGGCGGGTATGGGGTTTGATTATAAATGCTATTTTTCCCCTCCTACCATCTTGCTGGGGCTTCTCTTTTGCCCTTGGACATGGGGCGTCTTTTTTTGATGGAATCCAACATTCTCCTGTTGATAGTTGTTCAGCAGTGAGTTGTAATTTTGGAGTTCTCACAGGAGAAGATGAGCACACATCCTTCTACTCTGCCATGTCTCTAGAGAGTAGCTCACTGCAACTAGAGAAGGCCTGCATGCAGCAATGAACACCCAGCACAGCTAAGCTGTCTTCCTACAGCTTTAAGTCTTTGAGTCAAATATTTTTATTTTTGAGCATCTTTCTACAGTCACAGAGAACTGTTTACTGGATATTAATGTGCATATCAAATTTCAGATGCTAATAAAACAAGATTGGAATAGACTGTATATGTGATATCTCAATGAAGCTTTCATTTGCTTGCTTTATGTTTCATCTCATTTTTATTCATTTTTCTTTATCAATTCAAATACATTTTATATTGTCTTTATTTTCATAGGAGAGCCCATGAGGTTTGGGTAATTATTCTTCTTTAGGGAAAAGCAAACAATAACTACAACATATTCCTTAATTTACCCAAAAATCTGGTGTAAAGAGAAAGTAAGTAACATGTCTGAGGGCATTAATATAACTCTTGAAGATAAAAGTCCTGAAAAATAATTTTCACAAACTTCCAAGTAACCATCACTATGCTTCATTTTTCTCTTTTCACAAACTTCCAAGTAACCATCACTATGCTTCATTTTTCTCTCTTTAACAGGAAACAAATATATAAAAATGGAATCTATCATAAGGTTAGTGTTTTAGGAGTATTGTGATCCTGTCTGTTTTATAAGACAGAAATAGGACAACCTTTCACATTTTTAAAGTTCTTTTGAGAGGATTTGAAATAAAGTACAAGAATGTTAATGGACTGTATAACTTTGACATGCTGAAAGTAATAGACATTCTGGGGTTCTGTGAGAGGAATGGTGTGTTCCAGGGCCAAGTGTGTGGAAGTGAAAAAATTATTTCACAGCCATATCTAGTGTTAGTTTACCTCCAAATTTGAGATACCCATCATCCTGAGACTTTCATATCTACAGCTCCAGACAGCTGTAAGGAGCAAGAATCAACAAAAAGACAGAGATAAATATAGAATGATTGTCTTATGTTTAGACCAATCATTGGGTAAGACCTCAGATTTGAAAGTAAAAAATCTAAGACTAATAGGATTTATTTTTTTAAATTTTCCATCATGTTTTATTATAGAATATTGAATATAGTTCCCTGTGCTATACAATAGGACCTTGTTGTTTATCCATCCTGTATATAATAGTTTGCTTCTGCTAAAACTAATAGGATTTAAATGTTAAGTTGGAGAGCTCAGGATGAATTTTAAAGAACAAAATTAAAATTCTCATTTCTTATGATAAGGTATAAAATGCTTATGAGTGAAGTGTTAGTCTCTCAGTTGTGTCCAACTCTTTGTGACCCCATGGACTGTAGCCTACCAGGCTCCTCTGTCCACTGGATTCTCCAGGCCAGAATACTGGAGTGGGGAGCCATTCCCTTCTCCAGGGGATCTTCCCAACCCAGAGATTGAACCGGGGTCTCCTGCACTTCTTTACCTTCTGAGCTACCAGGGAAGAGCCAAATGCTTATATGTCTAAATAAAAGAAGATTACATTGTTATTTTACTTAGAGTTTTTCTGATTCAGCTTCTTTGGGGATCATCAAAATAAAGTAGGGATTTGAGTCCTGTCAAGAAACTGGACTTCCTCCATTTGCAAAATAAAGAGTCCAAAAAGCTGTGAAGATCGTCTCTTCCAAACTTAGAAATTCATTTCACTTGTAAATCAAATGGCCCTCAAGTTTGAGGGAGCAATTAGAGGGTTTGGAGGCAGGAAATAGTGTTTTGACTGAGCCAGTTTTCCTCCTTATAATGCTATCATTTGGATTTAATCTTCTGGCAGTGTGGTTTATTATGCAGTAGACTTTAAGATGTTCTCAAAATATTGAATATTTTTATGGAGTTCTTGATATGCTAACTGCAGGTTGTATCATGGTAAAATGGTTTTTATTTCTTAGGTTAAAATGGAGCTCTTCTTGAAGAAAGAAAAACTCAGCCCATTGATTCTTTTTCACTCATACCTTAAGCCCTGCACCATCATAGTAAACATGCCTGCTTCTTTTTTTTTTTTTTTTTTGTATCAGGAGTGTTTTGCTATAAAATACCTTTAATTATCCAGATAATAGAGCAGCATGGAATCTGCTTGGAAATGAGGCTGTCCAGCTTTCTCATGTGCATTTGATAGGAAAGAACTGCCGACCCTAGCCATCACCTCAGCTAAATGGATTTTATCTCATTTCTGGGATGTTTTATGTACCACAATCACATGGAACTTGAAAGGGACAGAAAAGTTTGCTTGCGCTGGCAAATCTCTCTGTCCAGGATTATTTAAATCCCTCTTCCTCAGTCATTTCCTTCTGTGAGTTTTCACTCTTCAGGGGGTCATAAATCAGTCTTTTCTTTCTGATTTACTGATCATCAATAATAAGACATTAATGGGGTGTGGAATGTTGTTCTTTTGGTAATTTTATGTATTAATATATATCACCTCCAGAATTCCCTGTAGTCAGTGGTTGAGAATCCACCTGCCAATGCAGCGAACATGGGTTTGATCCCTGGTCTGGGAAGATTTCACACGCTTGGGGCAACTAAGCCCACGCACCGCTACCGAGCTGCCACCACCACTGGCAACTACTGAGTCCATGGGCCTAGAGCCTGTGCTCCACGAGAGGAGCCACCGCAATCAGAAGCCCATGCACCACAATGAAGAGGAGGCCTGCTTGCCACAACTGGAGAAAGCCCGTGCACAGCAATGAAGACCCAGCACAGCCAGAAATTAATTAATTGGTTAATTTGAAATTAAAGCTATTTATGTCAATGTACGGCAAAAAATCACTACAATACTATAAAGTAATTAGCCTCCAATTAAAATAAATTAATAAAAAAAAAAAAGAAAAGTAAAGCTATAAAAATACATTATAACCTTAGTCAGCCCACTGGGGTGCTTTTTCCTATCTTGCAGAAGGGAAAACTGCCCTTGGTGAGGTTCAGTGTCCTCCACAACAACCCCACAAATGATGGATGGCGGAACCAGGACCAGTGTTGAGTGTTTACGATGTCTACTAGAAATTGCCTGCAACATCATTGGTGTTAATCACTGTTGACTTGGGTCTAAAGCTTTAGCTTTCTAGTAGCCTTTTCTCCAAAGGAGCACTGCTATCTCATACAAGAGGGTTCTGTTTCATCTCTCCTCATAATCCAACAACCAGAAGTCTTCATCCTAGAGGTCCTCCAAAAGATCCTAAATTCTTTAAACCACAGAAAAGCTGTCCGGAGGAGAGCCAACAAGCCACCTGAGAGATGAGTTTGATGTAGAAGTATAGGACACGATTTGCTTTATGAAACGACCACATTAGCAAACCAGGCACAAAGCCGATGTTGTGGTCTGTGCACGGGTTGGAAAAGAATTTCCAGGCATGAGGCAGAATGAGAGGAGAACAGAGTTTATTAGAGCTGGAGACATTGTTAGAACAGCAGACCAACCTGGGGGAGAGCTGACCCTTTCGTGGGTTAGTAGCCAATTTTTATAGCCTCAAGACAAAGAAAATTCCTGCTGGAAGGGTGGCATTAGGTGATTGGTTTGGGTGCTGTAGGGTAATAGGGTGGGTATTTTTACCTAATACAGGGTCAGGGAGCTGGCCAGTATAGATCAGAGGGCTCATGGCAATGGTTGCTCTGGGACTCAGTTCCAGAGATGACCTTGGTGCGGGACTCCACATCTGTGGCCTTGGTACAAGCTCTTGTACCTGTGACCTTTGTATAGGATTCCATAGCTAATGAAGCCATTAGAACCTGGTTTACCACTGGAGACTGAGGCTCTTCACAAGTTGTCTGATTTCCATTCTCCTGCTTTAAGAATCTGCATTTCTCCTGGTGGAATAGTGAACCATTTCCTCTTTAGGAAGGCAGCCTGCTTGTATCATCATGCCATGCCCTTTTGTGCTAGATGGTCCCATTAAAGGGACTCTCTGTCTCCTGCCACTAGATTGTCTCTTGTCTTAAGAGGTATCACCTTAATTGTTGTGATACATGCACACTTTGTCAGTAATGGTGAACTGTACAGTTTTCAAAAAGATGTATCACCATTGTAAATTTCCTGCCCTACTCTGCTGTTCCTCACATATAGCTGTGTAATAATTGTTGACTGATTGGTGATTCATCTAAGATTCTCCAGCTCCTAGTGGCAGGCACAGACATAGGAAAAGTTTTAAAGATTGAGAGAGAGGTAATTGTTCTGAAATCAACTCTGCAGTCTACAAAAGTGAGGTCAAGGGAAGCCAGTTCAAACAGCTTTATTTTTCTACAAGGATTGTTTACTTATCTAGAAGTGTCCTTATAACAAAGGATCTATCCATGGGAAATGATTCTCCTTGATATTTTTAACTTGTGAAAGCTTATCTCAGAGTTAATATCTTGACATCAATTTCTAGGAAACAGCAGCTCTGAACCTGGCTATGCTTCAGACTTTGCAGAACACAAGTAAAAATGAAAGAACCATTCAAGGAAAGGGTTCCTTGAATAGTTCATGTCATAAACCATCCTGTGAGACACAAACTGAACTTCTCTGAGGCCTGAAAGCTCTAAAGCTGACCCCTAGGCAGTTAGATATTTATACCCACTAGAGTCCTCTATTAAGGCAGAAAGAATGGAAAAGAAATCAGATGAAGAAGAAAATCTGGCTAGTTTGCTAGAGATAGAAAACTAACCTTTTTTTTTTTTTTTTTAAATCTTATTATCCATTTTGAAAACCTTGAGCAGAATTTCTTTTCAAAATGATCATTCCTTCTGATAAATTCCATTTCTAGGAACCACAGTATATGATATACCAAATTCATGAAATTCAGAGTCCATGAAATTTAGAGATGAACTTTAACTCTCAGATTACAGTCATAGCATTGCCGTTCCTTGTTAAGGAAAAGAGGAGCAGTAAGGAAACCGTATCTATTAAGATCTCACTGGGGAAAAAAAAGACCTTACTGAGACTGGCTGTGTGCTAAATATTTTCATATGCCTTTGTCTTCAAAGTGAAGAACAAGGCTTGAAGGGAGAGAACAAGCGGGTGGGGGGAAAACAGCACAGCATGCCTGCTTGAGTTTACAGCTTTATTGCAAGGTACAGGGTATAATCTTAAACCATAGAACAATCTTTCATAGTCTTCCCTTCTCTAAAATACAATTTCTATTTAGACAACCAATGGTCCTTAAAATGTCTCATCAAGGAAACTGCAAAACATGTTTCAAACGTAGAGTTGTTTTCCCTTTCTTTTTTCCAGGTAATAAACACTTGACATTTAGGGAATGCAGTTCTAAATTTACAAAGCACATAGCCCTCTTCAGCTATGCTCACTATCTTGTAAGGTGCCAGTCAAGTCCATCGATTTATCTTATCAAACAGATTTTTGTTTATTAGTGCGGCAGTATATTTTTAGAAGGATGTGAATGCTTGATTCACAGAAGGTGAAGTGGCATTCAAACTAAAATTTTTAAAGAAAAGATAACTACTTTTTAATTCTTTAGCATTTTCTGCATAGTTCCTCTTGTATATTGCACAATTAGGAACGTTGGTGTGAATTGTGTTTGCTCAGCTCATCACAAGAGTTTTGGCAGTGGCTTTAGCAAAGAAAAAAAATGTAAAAAGGATATTAATTTCTCCTGCAGTTAGTGGTAAGCAGCAGAATTTAAGTCTGGTTGTCTTCAACCTGAAGGGAACTTATTGGGATGAGAGCAGAGCTGGAGGACCAAGCTTGGAAAACAGCCAAGAAGCACAGAAGTGTGAGAAAGCTAGGCAGTAGGAACCACACAACAGGTCACAATGGGGTCTTGGACATGACTGAGCAACTGAACTGAACTGACTGATCGGTGATGAGGCCATGGCTATGAACTCTGGCCATCTCTCTGTTTTCCTAATCATCACTGAGATCCTGACAGTCAAGGAAAGTCTTGGTTCCCTGACTGCTTTGCTATAGAAAGAGGAAAGGCCTGGTCATGTAGGCTTCAGGAGAAAGATTTCCATACTATGGGAGATTTCCTAAAAGGGAGGATAGGAACTTACTTGGTGGTCCAGTGGTTAAGACTGCATCCTTTCACTGCAGCATGTCTATCCTTGATCAGGGAACTAAGATCCCACATGCCACATGGCACAGCCAAAAAATAAAAATAAAATTTAAGAAAAAGTATGCTAGTAGAAGGGTAATGTGGCTGTTGGACGACCCTTTGGATGGCATGTGTCCCCAGAATTTAAGGACAAGCTGATCTACAATGGAGACTATAATATGTGCTCACATTTCATCTTATCTTCATTCCTCTGGCAGTGGCTGCCGCCCTATGACCAATTAGAAATAAAAGAAAAGCATAGATATTATCCAGTTCAGAGTCTTCCTTTTACAGTTCAAGTGAAGTTCTGACAGAGGGTGACTTGTCCACCATCACTTTCCAGGAAGTAGCAGTGCCAGGAGTTGAACCCATGTCATTCAAGGCCACCAACAATGCCTTTATCAATTGGTCATGGTGACCAAGCCACAACCATCCAATGTTAGGTTGCTATATTAGTGGTGAAAACATGAAACCTTTTCATGAGCTCACTTAAATAGTACCTTTTGCCTCACAAATCTCTATTATTAATAGAATTTCAGAGTCAGGACACCTGAGTTTATTTATTTTGCCAACTCCACGGTCTTAAACAAGTTACTTAATCTTTCTGACCCTCTGTTGCTCTGTCCATGAAAAGTGCAAATATAGCCATCCTTATGACATTTCTGTACAAAATAATTGTGATAATACGTAGGAAAACTTGCTGTATGCTTTTAAAAATGGCATGTGACTAAAATGCAGTTTAATTGGTTAGGTTAATTAACTGGTTATAATAATAATTTTTGAAAGCCTGGCTCACACAGTTACCCTGTGACCAACAGATAGGGCCACAATTCCGTCTCCATTTATAATTTACTAGCCCAAGGATATCATTTGATTTGCCTAAAATGCTGTGTATGGAGGTAGAGAAGTCAGAAAAATGAGTTCTAAAACCCAAGTCTTCTGATTCAGAATACAGTGTTTTTACCATTGACAGTAGCAACGAATAATTTTAAGGGCTTTTTGTGTCAGCTCTACTAACATCTCTAATCCTCAGACCACCCAAGTAAGCTGTAATTTCCTTGTTGTTCAGTTGGACCCTGATACCCAGGGATGTTATATAATGGTGCTGGAAGTTATCCCAGCTGGAGGTAGAACCGAGATTTTAAACCGAAATCTTGCTTTCTCCAAAACCTCATTCTGTGATACCCCATTGCCTGTTCCTTCTCCAAAGTGGCAGCACTGTAATTATAAAACAAAGAGAAATGACGGCTATGCTATTTTGTCATTAAAACAATAATAACATATCATTTTTCAAGCAGCATATACGCTAAGGCTTTATCTGTATTACAACATTTAACTTTTGTAGTATACTCTGAGAAAACTAGGGCTTAGACAGGTTTAGGAACTTCATCAAGACCTTGCAGATGGTGAAGTCAGGTGAACTCCCCTGTGACTCCAAGCCCCATGATCTGAATCACTCATTGTGGCCAGGTTCTGCAGAAACCCAGAATTACAACAGAAAAATTAACTGTTGGGCTTTAATTTGTCACACCTCTCTTATGGGGGTAATTTGATCAGAATCAAATGCCTCGTCTCTCTTATGAGAAGTGAAATCCATAAACTAGAAAGGCGTGAGAATGAAGGTTTCAGTTTTTCTACATCAGCCAAATTCATCTTCATTCAGAACATTTTTGTGCACTCTTCGTCCACGTATTGGAAAGAATGAAATTTTCAGAGATATTTACCCTTATCTAAAAATTTTCTCACACCCTAAAGGAAGATAAACTCAAAATAGTTTCAAGGTCTAAATGTAAGACCTAAAACAATAAAACTCCTCAAAGAGAACATAGGCAGAACAGTCTTTGACATAAATTGTAGCAATATTTTCTTGGACTGGTCTCCTAAGGCAAAAGAAAAAAAAAAGCGAAAATAAACACATTGGACTCAATTAAACTAAAGAGATTTGGCACGGCAAAGGAAACCATCAACAAAACAAAAGGACAACCTACATAATGGGAGAAAATATTTGTAAATGATGCAACTGACCGGGGTTAACATCCAAAATATATAAACAGCTCGTACAACTCAATAAAAAAAACAACCCAATCAAAAAATGGGCAGAAGACTTGAATAGACATTTTTCTGAAGGAGACATACAGATGGGAAACAGGCCCATGAAAAGATGCTCACCATCGCTAATGACTAGAGAAATGCAGATCAAAACAGCAGTGGGCCAGCACTCACACTGGTCAGAACAGCTGTCATCAAGAAGAACACAAATCAATACTGGAGAGGATATGGAGAAGGGACCCTCATACACTGTGGGCGGGAATGTAAACTGGTGCAGTCCCTATGGAAAGTAGTATGAAGGTTGCTCGAAAACCTGAAAACAGAGCTACCATAAGATCCAGCCAGTCCACTCCTGAGTATATATCCAGAAAAAAATGAAAACACTAATTTAAAGAGATACATGCACCCCAGTGTTCACAGCAGCATTATTTACAATATCCAAGACACAGAAACAACCCAAGTTCCCATCAACAGATGATTAGATTAAGAAGATGTGATGTATTTATGCAATGGGCTATTACTCTGCCATAAAAAAGAGTGCAGTGCAGATGAACTTAGAGAATACTATACATAGTGCAATGTCAGAGAAAGACAATTATCCATCATGTGATGTCACTTATATGTGGAACCTAAAAAACAATACAACTGAATGTATGCTTAAAACAGAAATAGACCCACAGACATAGAAAACAAACTTATGATTACCAAAGAAAAGAGGAAGAGGGGAGGGACAAATCAAGGATATGGGATTAATGGATACAAATTACTGTATATGAAATAGATAAGCAATAAGGATATACTGTATAGCACAGGGAATTATACCCATTATCTTGTAATAGCCTGTAATGGAATATAATCTGCAGAAATACTGAATCACTTTGCTGTATACCTGAAATTATTGTAAATCAACTATACTTCAATTTTTCTCTTAGTTTTTTTTGTTTTGTTTTTTTTTTGATGTGGACCATTTTTAAAGTCTTTATTGAATTTGTTACAATATCATTTCTGAGGTTTTTTATGTTTTTGTTTTTTGACGGCAAGGCATGTGGGATCCTAGCTTCCTGAGGAGAGATAGAACTCTCACCCCCTGCACTGGAAGGTGATGTCTCAACCACTGGACAGCTAGGGAAGTCCCTATACTTCGATTAAAAAAAAGAGATTGCTTGGAGAGGAAGGCAATCAATAGAGGCCATCTCAAAACTCCTGACCACCAGAGGGCGGTAGACCCCACAGATCCTCGCTACTCTATAGTGCTGGACCAGCAGCAGCATCACCTGGGAGCTGGCTAGAAATTCAGTATCCCAGGCCGCGTTTCTAATCGATTGAATCAGAAGCTTCATTTCAACAAGATTTCCTGATAACTTGTATGCCAGTTTAAGTTTGAGAAGCACTCTCCCAAATTGTAGCTTGGTCAATCAAGAACCAAATAGCCCTAGAAAGTTTCCTGTTCTTAACATATGATAGCAAGTCCATTATTGAGTATTTACTGTGAGCAAGGCATTTTGTGTCCACTGCCTCTCATTGTCATCCCAGGCAGGTGTTCTTAATCCTCTTTTTATCTGGGAAGATTGAGATTCAGAGAGATTAAGTAACTTCATAGAAACTACAAAGCCAAATAGAGGTACCTTGGATTTGAACACAGGTATATCTTCCGGCTGAGCAATATTATTTTCCATTGTTCTTGCTACTTTTTGAAGTACTGTTTGAAAAGGCATGTTTTCAGGTCATAAAAAGATAGAAAGGAATTCGGTTGATTTTACACTTGCCTTGACTCTGCTGTTCTCTTCCTTAATGTTTCAAGTATAAGGGTTCTATCTATCTGTAGATAAGAGGACTATAAGAAATAATAGGAAAATTCAGAAATGTTTTTAATGGTCATAATAAATTCATCTTTTACTTAAATAGTTCTGTGTCCAGTGGATATGTATCCATCCCTCCATTTCCATATAGCTCAATGTGGCCCTTGGACAAGCCCTATGATTTCTAGACCTACCAGTAGATGTCAGTATTTCTTTGGACACCACAATGGCCATTTGGGTTTTTGCCTTACCACTCTGTCATCAATGAATGAGTTTTGTTATTGTTGTTTGTTTGCTTGTTTTTACATTTTCACTCACAGCAGTCTTCTTAGCCTGATATCTTCAAAGGTGTTAATGACCCAGAAGCAGTTTTCTCTGTCTCTGTCTCTCTGTCTCTTTCTTTTACACACACACATCTTTTTATGGAAAAAATTCAAAAAAAGGATTTTATCCCAAGGAGCTCTTCCTGTGCCGAGGTTGGGAAAAAACATTTGAGGATACTAAAGCCAGATTTAATTGAGCTTCTGGCTTGTCAATCAAACCTACCCCACTCTCCAGGAATTAATCAGCTACTGTCATGTTCAATGCCAAGCCAAAAAGAACTGCCCCTTGAAAAAAGTGACTCAGAAATCAGCAGGACAGACAGCTCACTCTAAGTACTTTCATCAGAGTTGCCTCGGGTAAGAACGTTGCTTCCTACCAAGGTTTTATTTATTTCTCAAATTGTATTTTATATGCAGATGTTTTCTGGGACCTGTTTCAGAACTTTATTAAATGTGTAAGAAGGCTGAATAATTTATCAGGTGAACAGAAGGCTGGAATTTAAGTAGATGTGCATTTGATTTTAGACGCTGGTGTTTGCGTTGTGTGGCTTCTCCTTCTCCTGCCAGCAGCAGGTGTGCTACTAACAATTGAACACTTCCCAGCTGAGGGCTTTTTCGTGTCTGCTTTCCAAAATGATTCGGCTCCTTTTTTTACTTTTGCTTTAGATTAGCCACAGAAAATCATTTGACAGGTATCTGAAGAGACTAACTTCGCTAACAAGGGAGGTTATTAGTAGCTTCTTGGTAAGAAAAAAAAGAAATCCTGAGAGGGATTAAATAAGAGTAACACTTTCTGAGTCATTAGGTGCTAGACAGGTTAAAATACCAGGAAAATACACTATAGCATTCCGTTTGGCACCAGGTAAGGACTTAATGGTTCTCTGGATTTCCCATATTCTGTGTGGAACATTTAAGCCCTTCAGAAGCCTAATTAGCAAGCATTTTAGTTCACATTGCAAAAGAGGACATGATCAGCTGTTAGCTGGCAAATTTTGAAGCACTTTAGGGTTACTTCATGATGTCTGATCTATATAGCAATTATATAGATGGATGGTGAAAGTTACTCTCTTCAAGAAGTTTGGAAATGGAGCTAGTTTAGTATTTTTCAGAACTCATGTATTTATAAGCTAGGTTTTGGGGTTTTGTTGTTGTTCTTAGTATTCAATAGTGGTTGAGAGCACACACTTTGTTTTTTGTTGTTTTAGCATTTTATTTTTTATTGGAATATAGTCAATTAACAATGTTGTGATAATTTCAGGTGGCAGCAAGGGGACTCAGCCATAGATACACATGTATCCATTCTCCCCCAAAGTCCCCTCCCATCCAGGCTGCCATCTGAGAGCATAAGCTTTGGATATGGATTAAAGTCCCAGCTTTATAACTTACTGGCTGGATGGCTTTGTATTACTTAACTTTTCTATAAACCTCAGTTTACTCATCTGCAAAATGGGGATGATACGCCTAGTTAATAGGGTTATTGTGAGATCTCCAAAATCCAACTAGAAAAACATCTTTGCTCTAACTTCACCCCCTACCCTAGGGATTAGTTTTAGAGATTTCTGGGATAGTTGACCTGCCTAAGATTTGATATACTCATTTAATCATCATATATTAAACATATACTGTGGGTCAGGCAAGTGTGTGCTGGGTATTAAACATATGGTAGTGAACAAGGAAAAGGGGATCCCGTCTGCCATGGAATTTACATTCAAATAGGGGATGGAGAAAACAGATCAACAAGCACACAAATATATGATAACATTATTCCCTGGTGGCTCAGATGGTAAAGAATCTGCCTGCAATGCAAGGGACCTGGGCTCAATCCCTGGGTGGGGAAGAGCCCCTGGAGGAGGGCATGACAACCCACTCCAGTAGTCTTGCCTGGAGAATCCCCATGAACTGAGGAGCCTGGTGGGCTATGGTCCATAGGGTCACAAAGAGTTGGACATGACTGAGTGACTAACCACAGCACAGGGGACACAGAAAATGGATCAACAAATGCACAAATATATAATAACATTATAGACAGTAAAAAGTGTAGTGGAGAAAATAAGGAAAAGGAACAGAAAGTGAAGAAGAAAGTCTATTCAAGGAAGTGATCTTAAAGGAAAATGATCATTTAAAAACTTTAGCAGGGCCTTCATGAAGCTAAAGAGAGGCCATTAAAGTTTTTAATGGCCTTAAGAACCCTAGAGAAAGATGCTTCGGCAGTAATTCCTGTGGCCTTCCCTGACGGTCTAGTGGTTAGGACTCAGTGCTTCTACTGCCAAGGGCTTGAGTTTGATCCCTGGTCAGGGAACTTAAGATCCCACAGGCCATGCAAGGTGGCTCCCCTCCACCTCCCCAAAACAACAACAACAAAAAGGTTGATAAGTAAGTAATGGATTTCTTTACTCACAGTCTGAAAAAGAAGAGAATGAAAGAGGGGCAGACACTGCTCTGTCTAATAATGGGATAGTTTATTCTCTTTGGAGAGTTAGAGCATCTTTGCAGGTTAGGTTGCATCCAAGGAAATATTCTTTAACAAGAATTATTGTATGGTCCTAGGTGAGGTGACCATGATGGTTCAAAACTCCCTTCAAGAAAACCTACTGTGGAACATAGTTGATTGTCTCCATCTGTCACTTTTTGAGGTCTACTTTGGAGTCTCCATTCATTTTCAGTCAGTGCTACCTTTAGGCCATCCCCAGACAATGACTGAGCATAACATGTGTGCTAGAACAGGACCATTTGTTGGATGCAATATTTCTCTAAAAGATAACTTTTGCTCAAGACTCCTCATTGGTCTGGCCAAAACTTTTCTTAGAGCAGCACTGTAATCAAAGGCTCTTCTTAGTCAATTCTTCCTTCCCTTTCTCCTTTCACAGATGTCAGACCTGCTTTGTAGTTTGAAGGTTCTCCCACCCTACTTCTCTAGCTCCCTGTGTCCTTCATAGGTATTTCATCCAATAAATCTTTTGCATATCCATTCCTTTTTTGGCTTCTACTCCTTGGAAGACCTGAACAAAGTTGGGACCAGGAGTGGCCAGAGAAAACAGGTGGTAAGATGAAATTTGCAGGCCAGGGCTCCATGAGGCAGACACAAGAGCTAGGTTTGTTAACAGACCTAAGGACGTGGACATGAAGGGTCCTGTAACCATTAGTAGCTATGAAGCCACAGTTACCATCATGGCTGGCAAGGTTGGAAGGGAAACTAAAGAGATTTGACTCACAGGAAATGGTGGAGATGGTTAATAGACCCTGGCTTCCTTATGGGCAAAACAGACAGTTACCCAACAAAGATGCTTCTTAATTTCTCCAACTCAAAGAAGGCAACAATGGAGGAAGAAAAGGCAGGTGGTGATCACCCATTAAAATGTCTTTAAGGTTTTTTTTGATGTGGACAGTTTTTAAAGTCTTTATTGAATTTGTTGCAATATTGCTTCTGTTTCATATTTTGGTTTTTTGGCCTCAAAGCATGTGGGAACTTAGTTCCCTGACCAGGGATCAAGCCCACACCCCTGCATTGGAAGACAAGGTCTTAACCCTGAACCACCAGAGAAATCCCCCATTAAAATGTTTTGATATCTTGCTCAATTCTGATTTGAGCCAGTGTTCAGATCTAGAACACATTGACTCTAAAGGTGGCTGGGGCCCTAGAGAAAGAACCCTGAGATGCTTCAGCAATAATTCCTGAAATTATCCCCAAGTCTTTCCTCTAAAAGGACCTCTAGTCATTTACTTAAGTGACTATACTCTGATAAAGAGGAATAACCTGATTTTTTGAGGGCTTTTGGACACAGGGCGTGAATTGACAATGGTACCAAGGTCTGAAGCAGTTTCATGGCCTCCTTGCTGGAATGAAGGATTATGGGGTCCAGGAGACAAATAGAGTCCTGGATAAAGTCCAGCTCACAGTGGGCCCACTAGGTCTACAGACTCACCCGCTGGTCATTTTCCTGGCCCCTGAGTATGTCATCAAAATGGACATCCATGGCAGTTGAACTGTGGCCTGAGAAGTGACAGCTATCATGGTTAGGAAAGGCCAAGTGAAAATAACCTCCTTTCCATTTTCCCAGCCAAGATTTTTTTTTTTTTTTTTTACGTGAATACTCATACCAGCTTTATTTTTAATAGTAATTGGAAACAACTTAAATGTCCATCTGCAGATGAATGATTAACAGTGGTTAACTCTGGTATATTCATACAATGGAATATTATTCAGTAATAAAAAGAAATGAACTTTTGATATATGCAACGACATGGATTAATCTCAAAATAATTATGCATGGTGAAAGAAGCTGAACAGTAGAGTACATACTTGTATGATTCCTTTCATAGAAAACATAAACTAATCTACAAGTGACAGAAAGCATTATCTGCCTAGGAATGGAGGTGGGAACAGCTGAAAGAAAAGGGAGGTTAAGGGGATCTGAGATACTTTTGGGTGTAAGTATATATTCAGTTTTTTTCTTTCTTTTTTTTTTGGCTGCACTGTGTGGCTTTGGGATCTCAGTTTCCTAACCAGTGATTGAACACAGGCCACGACAGTGTAAGTGCTGAGTTCTAACCACTGGGCCACCAGGGAATCCCTATATATTTATATCTTGATTGTCCAGCCAAGATATTAAGTCACAAACAATTTCATATCTCAGAGGGATGGCAAAGATTCATGCCACCACTTGAAACCAAAAGAATGCTAGGGTGGTGGTGTCTATCACGTCCCAATTTAATTCTCCAGTATAAGCCTTGCAGAAACTCACAGGATCCAGGAAAATGACTGAAGACTATAGCGTGCTCAGCCAAGTAGCAGCCCCAGTTTCATGTATTGTGCTGGATAAAGCACTTTAGGATTGACTATTTTGATCTCACAAACTAGTGTGAGATCAAACTAGTGTGTGTTTGCAGTCACACAACATTGTAAATCAACCGTACTTCAATTTAAGAAGTTGTTTATTTTGAAAAATGCATACTTCTCTCTCCTCCGGGCAGCTGGTTGGATGCTATACTTTATCTTCTTAAGCTTTGGCCTGAAGACAATAGTCCATCCTTGGCAGGAACGTACTTATAACATTTTTTAGAACTTACACACACACACACACACACACACACAGTATTTGAAATTCAACTTCGTGTCATTTTGGTGGGCTCCAATTTTATGAACTCAAAATTTACTTACAGAGGTTATTTAAAAGAAAGTCCATTCACCAAATAATGTTAACACAGAGTTGTTTTGGAATAGATCACCTCAGATTTTTTTCTGATCAACCATTTTAGACGGTTGTTCCCACTGCAAAATCTTACTTGTTGCTGATTTTATCGGATACCATAAAATCTCATCAACACGGTACTGTCAAGAGGACTTCATGGTCAGCCAAGATATGTACTGAAAGCCAGGCATAGGTCTGAGTACATCAAATTGTTGACCAGAACAAACTGGCACTGCTTGGATAACATTCTGCTTCAGCTATGCTCTGTCAGTTTGAAGCAAAAGAACTCAGTCACTTGTGGGCTTGAAAGGGCTTGAAAGGTGACTGCTCAGAACAGCAGGAGGGATTTGCTGAAGGACATGGCAGTTGGAACAAAAAATTGCCTGTTTTTGCCAAACCCCAGAGGGAGAAACATTTTGAAATATATTCTGCCTGGAGCTGATTGCATAGTTTCATAGACAGTTCACCCAATCTACCACCTGGGGGCAATCAACCTCTCTCTCCATATTTCAGTTCAGTTCAGTTCAGTTGCTCATTCGTGTCCACTCTTTGCGACCCCATGAATCGCAGCACACCAGGCCTCCCTGTCCATCACCAACTCCCGGAGTTCACTCAGACTCATGTCCATCGAGTCAGTGATGCCATCCAGCCATCTCATCCTCTGTCGTCCCCTTCTCCTCCTGCCCCCAATCCCTCCCAGCATCAGAGTCTTTGCCAATGAGTCAACTCTTCGCATGAGGTGGCCGAAGTACTAGAGTTTCAGCTTTAGCATCATTCCTTCCAAAGAAATTCCAGGGCTGATCTCCTTCAGAATGGACTGGTTGGATCTCCTTGCAGTCCAATTGCTCTCCATATTTAGTTCTCCCATAAACCACTTTATGACCAAAGAACCACAGAGGGAAAGGGTGATTGTCTGGAGATGGTGAGGAGAACATTCAATGATCTTACTCTACCCATAACCCTAAACTGTGTAGATGTGCTAAAATGTGTGTCCTTAGTTGCTCAGATGTGTCTGACTCTTTATGACTTCATGGACCGTAGGCTGCCAGGCACCTCTGTTCGTGGAATTTCTCAGGCAATTACAGTGGAGCACGTTGCCATTTCCTACTCCAGGGGATCTTCTCAACCCAGGAATTGAAGCCGCGTCCTCTGTGTCTCCTGCACTGACAGGTGGGTTCTTTACCACTGTGCCCTGGGAAGCCTGTGGTCCATATTATCCATCAGTCAATTCAGTCACTCAGTTGTGTCCAACTCTTTGCAATCCCATGGACTGCAGCACGCCAGGCTTCCCTGTTCATCACCAACTCCCAGAACTTGCTCAAACTCATGTCCATCTCATCCTCTGTTGTCCCATTCTCCTCCTGCCTTCAATTGTTCCCAGCATCAGGGTCTTTTCCAGTGAGTCAGTTCTTCGCATCAGGTGACCCAAAGTATTGGAGTTTCAGCTCCAACATCAGTCCTTCCAATGAATATTCAGGACTGATTTCCTTTAAGATCGACTGGTTGTATCTCCTTGCAGTCCAAGGGACTCTCAAGAGTCTTCTCCAACACCACAGTTCAAAACTATCAGTTCTTCGGCACTCAGCTTACTTTATAGTTCAACTCTAACATCCATACTTGACTACTGGAAAAACTATAGCCTTGACTAGACAGACCTGTGTTGGCAAAGTAATGTCCCTGCTTTTTAATATGCTATCTAGGTTGGTCATAGCTTTTCTTCCAAGGAGCGGACGTCTTTTAATTTCATGGCTGCAATCACCATCTGCAGTGATTTTGGAGCCCCCAAAAATAAAGTCTCTCACTGCTTCCATTGTTTCCCCATTTATTTGCCATGAAGTGATGGGACCAGATGCCATAATCTTAGTTTTCTGGATGTTGAGGTTTAAGCCAACTTTTTCACTCTCCTCTTTCACTTTCATCAAGAGGCTCTTTAGTTTTTCTTCACTTTCTGCCATAAGGGTAGTGTCATTTGCATATCTGAGGTTGTTGATATTTCTCCCGGCAATCTTGATTCCAGCTTGTGCTTCATCCAGCCTGGCATTTGGCATGATGCTGTCTGGGGAGGCCTTACAAATAGCTGTGAAAAGAAGAGAAGCGAAAAGCAAAGGAGCAAAGGAAAGACATAAGCATCTGAATGCAGAGTTCCAAAGAATAGCAAGAAGAGATAAGAAAGCCTTCTTCAGCGATCAATGCAAAGAAATAGAGGAAAGCAACAGAATGGGAAAGACTAGAGATCTCTTCAGAAAATTAGAGATACCAAGGGAACATTTCATGCAAAGATGGGCTGGATAAAGGACAGAAATGGTATGGACCTAAAAAAAGCAGACGATATTAAGAAGAGATGGCAAGAATACACAGAAGAACTGTACAAAAAAGATCTTCACGACCCAGATAATCACGATGGTGTGATCACTGACCTAGAGCCAGACATCCTGGAATGTGAAGTCAAGTGGGCCTTAGAAAGCATCACTATGAACAAAGCTAGTGGAGGTGATGGAATTCCAGTTGAGCTATTTCAAATCCTGAAAGATGATGCTGTGAAAGTGTTGCACTCAATATGCCAGCAAATTTGGAAAACTCAGCAGTGGCCACAGGACTGGAAGAGGTCAGTTTTCATTCCAATCCCAAAGAAAGGCAATGCCAAAGAATGCTCAAGCTACTGCACAATTGCACTCATCTCACACGCTAGTAAAGTAATGCTCAAAATTCTCCAAGCCAGGCTTCAGCAATATGTGAACTGTGAACTTCCTGATGTTCAAGCTGGTTTTAGAAAAGGAAGAGGAACCAGAGATCAAATTGCCAATATCCACTGGATCATGGAAAAAGCAAAGAGTTCCAGAAAAACATCAATTTCTGCTTCATTGACTATGCCAAAGCCTTTGACTATGTGGATCACAATAAACTATGGAAAATTCTTCAAGAGATGGGAATCCCAGACCACCTGATCTGCCTCTTGAGAAATCTGTATGCAGGTCAGGAAGCAACAGTTAGAACTGGACATGGAACAACAGACTGGTTCCAAATAGGAAAAGGAGTTTGTCAAGGCTGTATATTGTCACCCTGCTTATTTAACTTATATGCAGAGTACATCATGAGAAACGCTGGACTGGAAGAAACACAAGCTGGAATCAAGATTGCCGGGAGAAATCTCAATAACCTCAGCTATGCAGATGACACCACCCTTATGGCAGAAAGTGAAGAGGAACTCAAAAGCCTCTTGATGAAAGTGAAAGTGGAGAGTGAAAAAGTTGGCTTAAAGCTCAACATTCAGAAAACGAAGATCATGGCATCCAGTCCCATCACTTCATGGGAAATAGATGGGGAAACAGTGGAAACAGTGTCAGACTTTATTTTTTTGGGCTCCAAAATCACTGCATATGGTGACTGCAGCCATGAAATTAAAAGACGCTTACTCTTTGGAAGGAAAGTTATGACCAACTTAGACAGCATATTCAAAAGCACAGACATTACTTTGCCAACAAAGGTTCGTCTAGTCAAGGCTATGGTTTTTCCTGTGGTCATGTACGGATGTGAGAGTTGGACTGTGAAGAAGGCTGAGCGCCGAAGAATTGATGCCTTTGAACTGTGGTGTTGGAGAAGACTCTTGAGAGTCCCTTGGACTGCAAGGAGACCCAACCAGTCCATTCTGAAGGAGATCAGCCCTGGGATTTCTTTGGAGGGAATGATGCTAAAGCTGAAACTCCAGTACTTTGGCCACCTCATGCGAAGAGTTGACTCATTGGGAAAGACTCTGATGCTGGGAGGGATTGGGGGCAGGAGGAGAAGGGGACAACAGAGGATGAGATGGCTGGATGGCATCACTGACTCGATGGACGTGAGTCTGAGTGAACTCCAGGAGTTGGTGATGGACAGGGAGGCCTGGCGTGCTGTGATTCATGCGGTTGCAAAGAGTCAGACACGACTGAGCGACTGAACTGAACTGAACTGAACTCTGCATATACGTTAAATAAGCAGGGTGACAACATATAGCCTTGACGTACTCCTTTCCTGATTTGGAACCAGTCTGTTTTTCCATGTCTGGTTCTAACTGTTGCTTCTTACCTGCATACTGATTTCTCAGGAGGCAGGTAAGGTGGTCTGGTATTCCCATCTCTTGAAGAATTTTCCACAGTTTATTGTGATCCACAAAGTCAAAGTCATATCTGATTCTTTGTGACCCCATGGACTGTGAAACAATAATTTAAAATTATCCATATTTAATTGGAATATGGATAATTAAATATTATCAGGATATTTAATATTGTCCATATATAATGCAGGATAATTAAATATTATCCATATTTAATTGGAGTTGAAAGATGGAATTTGTTGTGCTGGGGAAAAACAGGCAATAAATGGGAAGAGAAAGCCTTTGAGATTCTCAAGCATAGTACAGGCTTTCTAGAGTTTACTTTAGACTATATAATATAAAATTCATTTCATTCAAAAGATGCATGCACCCCAGTGTTCACAGCAGCACTATTTACAATAGCCATGTCATAGAAGCAACCTAAATGTCCATTGACAGAGGAATGAATAAAATAGATGCCATACATATACAAAGTGGAATATTACTCAGCCATAAAAAGAATGAAGCAATGCCATTTGCAGCCAACATGGATGGACCTAGAGATTATCATACTAAGTGAAGTATGTCAGAGAGAGAAAGATATCATATGGTTTCACATGTATGTCGAATCTAAAAAAAATAATACAAATGAACTTGCTTACAAAACAGACTCACAGATTTCAAAAGCAAGCTTATCGTTATGAAAGGGTGGATAAATAAGGAGATTGGGAGTAATATATACACATTACTATATATAACATAAATAATCGACAGGGACCTACTTTAGGGAACTCTACTCAATACTCTGTAATAACCTAAATGGGAAAAGAATCTGGAAAAGAATGGATACATGTATATGTATAACAGGCTTCCCTGGTGGCTCAGCTGGTAAAGAATCTGCCTGCAATGTGGGAGACCTGGGTTCAACCACTGGGTTATATGTATAACTGAATCACTTTCCTGTAATACCTGAAACACACAGCATTGTAAATCAAGTGTATCCCAATGTAAAAATTAAATTAAAAAAATTTTGTTTATAGATAGTGAACTATTAGGTATGGAATTTGTGAAGTGTCAAATCTTTGATAAATCGTAAAAGGACATTAAAACCATCCAGTTATCCTCTCTTTTCCTCAAGTAAGTATACATTGCTTCAAGTTCAAGAAGACAGTGACTGAAAGACAAGATTGGGTCTCATTACAGAAAGGCTTGGGGAAAAGCTTTGTATATACAATGGTGCATCTCCCCTTTAAGGGTCCTTTTCAAGATGATTTTCCAACTAATGTATGTTAGAACAATGCTCACTCTGTCATAAAGCAAATTTCCATGCACTTGTTATGAACTGAATGTTTATGTCTCCTCAAAATCTGAAACCCCTAAACCCCAGTGTGAAGTATTTGGAGGGGCCTTTGGAATTAATTAGGGTTAGATGAGGTCATAAGAATGGAATCCTAACAATGGGACTAGTGCCCTTGTATGACGAGAACAGAGAAATAGCTCCCAATTTCCTTCTCTCCTCCCTCCCTCCCTCCCTCCCTTCCTCTCTTTCCCTCTCTCTGTGCCATATGAGGATTCAGGAAGAAGATGGTCATCTGCAAACCAGGAATTGTGCTCTCACCAGAACCAATTCTTGATCTTGAACTTCTCAGCCTCCAAAACTGTGACATAAATGTTTGTTAAGACCCTCAGTTTATGATATTTTGTTATAGCAGCCCAAACTAAGATCCATGTTTTTTTTTAATTGGCGTCTAATTACTTTACAATATTACATTGGTTTCTGCTGTCCAACAATGTGAATCAGCAGATGGTGCTAGTGGTAAAGAACTGCCTGCCAATGCAGGAGGCATAAGAGACATGGGTTCAATCCCTGAGTTAGGAAGATCTCCTGGAGAAGAGCAGGGCGACCCGTTTCAGTATTATTGTCTGGAGAATCCCATGGACAGAGGAGCCTGGTGGGCTACAGTCCATAGGATTGCAAAGAATCGGACATGACTGAGCATGCGCACGCACATACACAGTGTATATATGTCAATCCTAGTAGAGACAGACATCAAGAGAATATAATAGAGCATCCCAAATAAACCCATGGATCTCATGGAGGGAAGGAGAGGATGAGATCCATGGATTTATCTGGGGTACTCCATTATAGCCTCTTGATGTCCGTCTTCACACCGGTACTACACCATTATATTTTACTATACTCCATCTGGTAAGACATATCTTTCTAATGCAGTGTTTATCTTATCTCAGAGAGAATCTTATTTCTTCTCAGCCCATTGCTTTTCTTTGCACATAATTTGTCTGTAAATAGTTTGGAGTTTTCTAAATAAGCAATAATATTGTTTGCAATTAATGACAGTTTTATCTCTTTTTCTATTACTATGTCTCTCTTTTTTCCCTATAGTACAGTATTGGATAGAAGCAGGGATAGAGGTATCTCTGTTTTTCTTGATCTTAAAAAGAAGAATAATTATATTATTTCACCATCGTTTTTTATGCTTACTCTTGGTTTCTAATAGCTATCTCATATTGAGATAAGAAACAGCCTGTACAATCTTATTTTTGTAAAAGTTTTTATAATAATTAGAGGTTGACCTTTATGGATTTTTTTTAGTCTATTAAGTGGATCTTATGATTTACTCCTTTAATATGTTAAAATGTTAAATTCTGTTAATCAATTTTTAATATTAAAATAATCTCTGAGCTGTATTCAACATTTATTATTTTTATAGATTTAGAATACATAAATATGTTTTTAGAATATATTGCCCAATTTGTATAAAATAGCATCACTGACTCAATGGAGAATAATTTGAGCAAACTTCAGGAGACAGTGGAGGACAGAGGAGCCTCGTGTGCTGCAGTCCCATGGGGTGGCAAAGATCAGACAGGACTTAGCGACTGAATAACAACAAGAAAAACACATCACTTCCATTTCCTGGTTCAAGGAACATAATTGACTGATAGCCCCACTATCATCCTTCTGGATTCACCACCACATTTGAGTCAAGGACACACTTCCCCTGGGCTGCTCCCAAACCGATGACTGAACATGGTAAAGATCCTAGCACTGATCCATTCTTGTGAGACAGGGACTCCTCTAAGCAGTCCCGACTGACTTGTGGACCTTCCCTAGGCTCTCCTAAAACTTTCTTAAATCTGCACTGCATCCGAGACTGCTCCTACTATTCCATCCTTCTCTTTCCTTTCACTATTGTCATGCCTATATTGCAACCTAAAAGCTCACATATCTCTTCCTATGTCTTCCTATTTATCCATCAGAATAAAGCTCTTGTACACCTAATTCCATCTTTGGCTGTTCAGAGAATGTCAGCCAACACAAATTGGGTTTGCTGATGTTTTGTGAGGATATTTACATCTCTATCCATGAATAATGTTGACCAGTAGTCTCTACTGGGTCTTTGTCTAGTTTGGGGATTAAGACTGTGCTGTATTCATATAAATAGTTAGAAAAGTTTCTCTTATTTTTATGATTTGAAAGTGTTTGTGATGATTTGGAATGTATCCGTTACACGTTTGGTGGGATTCAACTGCTGGGAATCTGTTCTTAATGTTTTCTTTTAAGAAAGATTATTCAGATTTTCTTTATCATCTTAAGTCAGTTTTGATTGGGACTTTTGATTTCAAACTCTATGGCAATCTGTATTTTCCAAAGATGGCTACAACATTCTCTCATTCCACATGCTGTTCTCTAATATGACCTTGCCAGTCCCACCTTGAGAGGAGGAGTCTATTTCTCCACCCTTGAATTTGGGTGGTCTCTGTGACTGATTTGACTGATGGAGTGCAGTGGAAATTATGCTGTGTTATTTACAGACGTATTTCTTATCAAACCTGGACATTTGTGTGTCCTGGCTCTTAGCAGTGAGTCACGCGGTAAAAAGTATTTCTATCCTCAGACCATGCTGTTAGAAGCCTAAACCATGGATTATGAGACAATATATGGAAAATTAAAGAGGCCATGGAACACTGAAGGAAGAGACTTAAGAATGAAGAAGTCGTATTCTATGTCAAGTCCAATTAGGGCTTCAGATGACCCCAGCCTTCGATACCACCTGGCAGTAGTTGCAGGCTCCCCAGCTGAGCCTGGTCAACCCACAGCAAAATGAATTATTGTTCTGAGCTGCTGAGTTTTATAATTGTATCATTCATAGTGGCAACTGATAGCTGAGTACCCATCTTCTCCATGAAAATGACTGTAATAGCTGGAGTAAACATATACACACACTCATCCATGCAAGCAACTGTGTAAATGTTTTGAGGTCAACCAATACAGTCAAGAATGGAGTTTAATGGCTATATCCCTTGGGAGAAACAAAGATTCCAAGGTGAAACCCACATTCACTTGGTTTTTCCCATGAAGGCAATGTCAAAATGAGGGAGATACTGCAAACATAAAATGGTATTCTTTCTGGGCTAAGTTGACAGAGAAACATTCAAATTGTTGGCCACCTCCAAAGCTGTATATGTTCAGGGTGAGATTTCAAGAAACCCAGCAGAAAATAGCAGCAGGGAAACTAAAAGCTGGGCAGAAATTTCAACACCTGCATAGTTCTGGAGAAACGGAGGCCAGAGTTTCTGCCAAAGTGGAAGGGCTTTGGGAAACACATGCAGGCTGTAGCTGAGATCCAGAAATGCCCCATCCTGAGGCTAAGGATCACACCTGAGAGATGAGGACCAGCACTAAGATGATGGGGTTAAAATAGTCGAGGACTAACAAAAGTTAAAACCAGGTCTTACCAGGATCAAAATGACACGCAAGTACTCTATTTGCCTATGAAAAGAAGACTTCTCTTCATTTTTAGAGAAGGAAAATATTGTCCAGAACCTAAACAAGCATCATTTAAAATCTTCAGTATCCAGTAAAAAATAATGGGGCATGTTAAAATAATCAAAAACCCAAAGAGAAAACAGACCCTATAAACAAAATAATATGTGATTCACATATTGACATTAGCAGACAAAGACCTTTAAACCAACATTACGAAATAGTGTAATTACAATTAGGGCTTCCCTGGTGGTCCAGTTGTCAAGAATCTGCTTTGCAGCATAGGGAATGCATGTTTGATGCCTGCCTGGGTGACTAATATCCCACATGCTGCAGAGCAACTACTGAGCTCACCTGCCACAACTAGAGAGTCCGTGTGCTGCAATGGAAGATCCCACATGATGCAGTGAAGCTCCTGCATGCCACAGCTAAGATCTGATACAGCCAAATAAATAATATAATTTGCAATTAATGCGATAAAGGAAAATAGAGGGAAGTTTCATATTCTGGAGAGACAGGGGCCCATGTCAAGTTAAGATCAACATCAAAGACTAGAAGCCACAGTCTGAATGCCAAGGACAGAACAAGACCCTTCTGGTTAGGTCAGCCTAAGGAGAGCTGAATGGATGTTAAGTGACCAGTGTAGCCGCTTTACAACATCTGTGAAGGAAAATGCATCCAACACCTCATAACAACATCCCCTGTTTGCTTTAGTCAGTTCAGACTGCTATAACATAATACCATGGACTGGGGACTTAAACAACAGAAATTTACTTCTTACAGTTCTGAAGGCTGGAAGTCCAAGCTCAAGGCACCGGCAGATCTAGTGTCTGATGAGAACCTGCTTTCTCTAGATCCACAGTCCTCAACTTTTTGGCACCAGGGACCAGTTTCAAGGAAGACAATTTTTTCATGGATCTGGGGTCGAGGGGAGGGGCAGGGATGGTTTTGGGATGATACTCATAATAAGGAGCATGCAACCTAGATCCCTCTTATGAGAATCTAATGCCACCACTGGTCTGAGAGGAGGCCGTAATGGGGAGTGACTGTAAACACAGGTGAAGCTTTGCTTGCTCACTTGTTGCTCACTTCCTGCCATACAGCCTGGTTCCTAACAGGCCTGGCACTTGTCCACAGACCAGAGCTTGGGGACCCCTGCTCTATAGGGCTTCTTTTTGTATCCTCACAGGGTGGAACACAGAATAAAGGGAAAGCAAGCTCTCTGTGTCTTTTTATAAGGGTACTAATCCAATTCAAGAGGTACTAAACCAATCCAATCCATCTCATGAATTACTTCCCACAATTAATTAATCACCTTCCAAAGGCCCCACCTCCTAAAGCCATCACGCTGGGGGTTAGGATTTCGGCATATGAATTTGAGGAAGGGACATGACCATTCAGTACATGGCTCTGTTCTTCTCCAGTTAATGGGTAGACTATGAACTCAATAAAGGAGCTGACTTTGTGATTGTCCAGCCAACACCCAGTGAGCGCCTGACACATACAGGGAACTTGAACTTCCTATGAGTCTGTAGCTTTAGACTAGTCTTCTTGGACTGAAGAGAATCTTCATCTGAGAGCAGCCTATTAGATTCTGTTGACTCCCCCAGAGCCTTCCATGGTTGTCTGCTCACCTTCTACTGTGCCCTAAAAGAAATACTCACCTTATAGGATAACTGTGTGGAGCAAGTCTCCAGAGCATTTATCTCAAATTGTTCTCTACCATTAGAGGGTGTTTAAAAAAGAAAACAGAGACATTGACCAGTCACATGTGGCCACAAATCTTTAAGCAGTATATTCACCATCAGTGACTTTGCAAACTTAGGGCCTTTTGCAGACCTCTATCACAGACCTATTTCAAATACAGACAAGGAGAATGGTCTCCCAGTGTTTAACAGTGACCCTGTTAAGGGCTGAATTTGTGTCCTTTGTCCCCAGGTACCCCGCCCCCCAACCCCTTCTGCTATTCTTAGGTTGGTGTCTTAATCCCCCATTAACTCAGAATGTGCCTGTATTTGGAAATAGTGTCTTTAAAGAGGTGATTCAGATAAAATGAGGTCCTACAGGTGGTTCCTAATCCATTATGATTGGTTTCCTTATAAGAAGAGATAATCTAAGGGGAGAGTTCTCAGAAGAAACCAACACTGCTAGTAGCTTGACTTTGGATGTCCAGCCTGCAGAACTGTGTGAAAATTCATTTCTGTAGTTGAAGCCGCCCGTTCTGTGGTACTTTGTTATGCCCCGCCCCAGTGGACATATGGAGACCCTTGTTTCAGCTGAAGCCTGGCAGGTTGGAGTGAGAGCCTTCTTTGGGGCAAAGTGTCTGCTTCAACCTTGTTTTCTTCAGAAAGAAACCAGGGGAAGCTACTGTCCCCCTGCCCCTCCCCCTCACCTCACACCCACTTCCCCCCTCAGTCCCACAGCCTTTGGAATGAGATTGTCTCCTAGCTCCTTTGTCAGAGGCAGGTCATGGGGAGGTGGGGCTCACATCAGACTTGCTGTAACTGAGTCAGACCATTTGTCTCAGTCACCAGCCACCTCTTTTATCTGTCACAATGGTGAGAAACCTCAGAAAGACTTAATTTTCACATTATTTCCACAGACTGCACCATCCCCTTGGTCAGTTTCTCGAGACTTCACACTTTATGCATCATTCTCTTCTCCCTATCCCCTACTATTTTTTTTTTAACCTCCTTTAATCTAATGTTGTGCATTAAAGAACCAAGCATTCATCTTTGTTTCATTGTACGTGGTGAGAACATCCTTTCTATTAGTTTTTCAAAGTGGAAGGTAAGGACAACGCTAACAGTAGGACTAATGATAAAAATTAAAAAGACTTACATAGATTTGAATTCCTATAAGGTGGGCCCTGGGGTTTTTTGGTTTTTCTTTTCTACGAAAGGCTGGTTTCTGACAGTTGGAGATAAGGGAGATGAGCTCATCTTTTTCGTTTCAGGGAGGTGATTTTTAGAAAGAGCTGTACGGGAATTTTGAGGATGGAGAGCCCACTAGTCTCAAGATACTTGGCAGAACTTGTCATCTTGGTTCCTTTTCCCCAGGGGTGGGGGGGGGGGGGCCGGGACACAAGGGAAACTAAGCTTTATTTATTTATTAATATGAAAGTTATATGCTTGAAGGAAACTAGTGTGGGCCTGGTGTCTTCCCTGCATGATCCTCATAAGCCAAAGGTAGGGTACAAATGATGAGACAGGAAAAATATGGCTAGGAGGCTGAGAGGGATGTGATAAAAATAGCTAAAGAACAACAGCAACAAAAAATCAAATAAAGTTTCTTCAGGGTCCAAGCACCTGGATATTTCCTCTGGTGATACACTCATCAGTTGTTCAAATATGGGGGTGGGGTGAGAGGTATGGGGTGCAGGACCACTTCAGGAATCACAGCAGTAATACCTTTTCCTGTGATATTATGCTAAGGGTAGGATGACCAATAGGTGGAATCTGTTGTTCAAATTAGTACACTTGTGAGCCTGAAAAGGGGGCATTATTAATCAGTAAGCATAAACCAAGACCATCCCACGCAGACCAGGATGTAAAGCAACTTGACTAGGGGTCACTTCCCAGGCCAATTCTTTGTTTACTCACTCAGTACCCACCATAAAAAATGATGAAAATCACAGCTAATGTTACTTAGCACAGGGCCTGGCATTTGAGTAAACAAAGTGTAAACCGTCTTACTTTCTCCTCCATCAACTCTATAGAGAGATAGATGTAAGCACTTAAAAATTACAAGGAGGTACTTCCCTGATAGACCAGTAGTTAGGACTCTGCACTTCTCCTGCAGGGGGCGTGAGTTCCATTCCTGGTTGAGGAATTAAGATCCCTCATGCTGAGTGGCCAAAAATAAATAAATAATTATAAGGAATGCTTATCACAGCATTCCTGGAGAAGAGGTAATCACAGTAATACAGGAAATTGGGACTTAAAAAAGTCTAGGAACTTCTTATTGAGAGGAAATTTTCCTCCAGAACACACAATGGGCCATTAGAACTCATATTGCCTCCAGGCCAAACCCTCCCTCTTTTATTTATCTAAACTTTATCCCTCTTCCTAAACTCTGCTCACATTGTGTGACCTATAGGAAGCTTTTCACGACCATAGCACTTCATGCTCATTGTCCCAGATTTTGAAAGCTGATTAGAGATTAGCATCATTCTACCACTTGTTAATTTTATCACCCAAGGAACAGGTAAGAATTTTCCTTTATTGTGTGTCTAACATCAGTTCCTCAAGCACAAGTCTTTAAACCTATCTGTAAGTAGATATATGTTATATTAATACATTTGGGCTTCCCAGGTAACTCAGTGGGAAAGAATCTTCTAGCCAATGCAAGGAGACATAGTTCCATCCCTGGGTCAGGAAGATCCTCTGGAGTAGGAAATGGCCATCCACTCCAGTATTCTTCCCTGGGAAATCCCATGGACAAAGGAGCCTGGAGGGCTATAGCCCATGGGGGTCACAAAGAGTCGGACATGACTGAGCTCACGCATGCATGCAGATATATACATTTAGGCATCACATATAGATATACACACAGAAAACCTGGGTAGTTTCTGGTGTTGAAACTAAATGAATTTGTTCCATTTCTATGTTGCTAATGGAAGATGCAGCCTTCACATCCTGGCTGTTGTCTACACTTTAACCCCCATAGTAGTTTGTGCCACTCATGCTGCACATACTAGAACGCAGTTTTCATTTTAGTCAGATTTTCGTTTTAGGATGTCTGTTTGTTAGAACTGGACTCACACATGGATATGGACCTGGCTGAACTCATTTTATGAAAAGACCTAGTGTCATTGCGAGTTATTTTATAACATCTATTTGTAAGTTTAAAAAGCAACTGAATTGAAAAGAAGCAAGGTCTACCCAAAATGACCAAATTTAAAACTCAGTTTCAAGAATAAAGTTGAATTTCTCAAGTTAACCTAACCTTGATTTTGTGGCAGTTTGACCAATAAATACTTGGTCCAATACTTGATCAAAAAATACTTAACCAAAACATAAATATTCTCATGACATTTAGTGAATTATTTAGATATTATCAAATAAGTAAGACACCACCAGAGTTTTCCAAAGATTTATTGAAGCAGAAACAAGTTGGTCAGATACTTGATGGAAAAAAGCAGTTTTAATGGTATTCAAAAATACTTTTTAAAAAGTATTCTAGCACAAGGCGTCTTCGGTAAACTAGATTATGTTGTAAACTTTTTTCTAAATCTTTTACGGGTGTTGGTTCAAGAACTAGGGCTTATTCCTATTCCAAATCTATCTTGCGCTCCTGAAAAAACTGCAGAAAGGCACTTGAAAGCTGTTTCTTTAAGATATGGATTTTTTTTTTCCTTCTTGCTGGTAGTATTTTGCTGCACGAAGTATGTGCAGTTTTTATTCCAGATCATCGTGATGCTGGGAAGTTTCGTTGATAACCTGTTAAGAAAAGTAGAACTCAAATCAAATACAATACTACATACTAATGAAGAAATGATCCCATTAAGCCTGTCAAAGAAAAATCTTAGGATATGGATATCATTTATTGTGAAAATTGGAAGATTACATTGGTTCTGTATGAAAAGGCTCACAGAGTGGGGAGAGAGACATATGTAAGATGCTCTTCACCTATAGGCAAAATATGTATCCAATAGGATGCTATACCTTAAAAATACTGTGTGTGTGAAGAATGCCGTAATAATTGTCAGTGGCAAAACTTACAATTAAAGAATACTAAACTGTATAATAAGTACATTTGATGTTCAAGGGAAGATTACTTGAAGATTACAATACATTTGACCTTGTCTTTCCTGGCACAGAGAGGTAATGAGAAACTACTTAGCCATACGCCATGCCTTTGTATCACACCGTGACAGGGCCTAGGAGTGTCCAGGGAAGGCCCTATGTGCAGGATCAAAACATTCCTAATACTGACATAGTCTATATGAATTCATGACATAGTCTCATGAATCTAGTTTAGGAAGTAACGTAAGGAAACAGTACTCCTGTTTCAAATTAAGCACCAAAGTAAATCACTAATTTTGGACAAAGGCAGACTATTATCTCACCTTCACAGCTAGGAGCCAAATAATTAGTTGGATGTGGGTACTGGCTGGAAGAAGTACTATTCTCCTTTTAGGAGACATGATTGAAACTGAAACCTCCCAAATTAGCTAGCTGTATCTGACACAGATTTATGGATTTAAAGACTTATCAATGCTGGCCTAAGATTATTTCTTTTTGATTTAAAGATACCAACCTGTCCATCTCTGGTTTCCACCGTCTTAATCAGAAGTGTCCTTTTTGAGTGAGTGTCAACCAGAGGGAGTGAATCCAGATTGGTTTCTGAATAAAGAAAATAGGTCCAAAATGAGTAAAAATAAAATTTTTAAAAAGAAACAATTTTGTCCAAAAATTATGTTTTTTGTTCATGATTGTTTAAGGCACTATTCCCAAAATAATTCTAAAAGATTATCACCTGTTTTCAAGCCCAGGGGCTAATGTTACTGAGATATCAGGATGGGATGGACTGTTTTAGCATTTACTCTATCAGGAGGAAGAAAAATGGAGTTTCAATTTAACTGGAAGTACAGAATATAAAACAGTATTTGTTTGAAAATTATGGCTCTCCTAGAGAATTTTCTCTTTATGGTATTTTTCAATTTTAAAAATGAGTGTTTTATAAGCAGAATGGCTACAAGCTGCTAAAATGTTTCATAGGGAATTCCCAATGGTTAGGACTCCATGCTTCCACTGCAGGAGGCCCAAGTTCAATCCCTGGTCGGGGAACTAAGATCCTACATTCCACAGAGATCAGTTAACTAAATAAATAAATGAATAAAAATTTTCATAATGGATAATCAAATGCTTACCTCTCAGGTTCAGGGAAGAAAAGTTTGGAAGAGGCAGAGAAATCCTATAAAAAGAAAAACAGTCACATTTTTCATAAACAATGAGAAACAAATTTATACAGTTATTTTCATCAATTAAGAAAATTTATGCTTATAATTCATTGGTGACGGATTTGCTTTAGAATTAACCCATGATTGGTCCCATTAGTACATTTAAATATTTTACTCCAAGCGTTTCCTACAAGGGACTGGAAGTACTATAGCATGACTACTGGTTTTCATAGAATCAACTGCAGGTTCAGACCCCAGTTCGGGTGATTAACTAGAACAAGGAACTCAGTCTCTCTGAACTGAAGATTTCTCATCTGTAAAAAGTGGTCAGGAGCTACCCTGAAGTTCTGAAAATGAAATGAATGGTGCGTGTACCAGCCCAGGGCAGCTGGAATTCACTCCCAGGAGCCCTGTTCCCTACCTGCTCTCCTCTCCTTCCAGCAGCTTCCTGTAGGTGGCGATCTCGATGTCGAGCGCCATCTTGACATTCAGCAGGTCTTGGTATTCGCGCAGGTGACGAGCCATCTCTTCCTTCATGTTCTGAATCTCATCCTGCAGGCGGCCAATAGTGTCTTGGTAGTTAGCAGCTTCCACAGAGAAGTTCTCTTCCATTTCACGCATCTGGCGTTCCAGAGACTCGTTCTTCAGGAAAGATGAGAAAGGTGGCTGGTGTTATTTCCCAGAAACAAACAAAAACAGCTATTCCCCCAACCTCAGCGGTAAAGAATCCGCTTGCCAATGCAGGAGACTCAGGTTCGATCCCTGGGTTGGGAAGATCCTTTGGCAAAGGAAATGGCAACCCAATCCAGTGTTCTTGCTTGGGAAAGGCCAAACGGAGTCACCAAGACTTGAAAACAACTGAGTGACTAAACAACAACAACCCCAACCATTTCCAAACTATCTGCAATCATTTCCCCTCGTAGCAAATGGGAAAAACTCCAACTTTTGGTGGAAAATAATGTACCAGGTTCCTTCCTAGTGGAAACAATAATATAGGTAAATTAAAACCTTGGGATCTCCAAGTTCTTTTTGAATGAATCTAAACTAATTATTTTCTTGGGATTAAAATGCCAATTTTTCTCCCTTTGAACAAAGTTTTCTTCCAAGAGCACCCTCAGATTGGCCACCTGAATGGCTACAAGCTGGTGATCTGGCTTCTGTTCAGGAAGCACGATACTCACAGTCCCTTTGAGCGCATCCACCTCGCAGGTGAGAGTCTGCACCTGCCGGCGGTACTCGTTCGACTCCTGCTTGGCCTGGCGTAGGGCGTCATTGTTGCGGTTAGCAGCTTCAGAGAGGTCAGCAAACTGTCAGGGAGGAAGCAGAAACCCGGGTCAGCCACGGGCCTCATCCACAAATCCTCCAAGATTCTACATGGCCTGGATAAATGAGAAAGCTTAAAGATGGTGAACAAACAAATAAGTAAATAAGGTATGATGCCAATCAAATTTTACACTCAAAGTTCCAAACTCAACATCTTCCAGGATATGTTTAAATTTGTTTTGATAACCAGAGAAAATGAAGTGGAAGGCGGATGTTGAGATTTTCAAACAGAAATTCACTCTGCTGCCCTCATTTGCAGAGGGTGGAGGTCAAGAGCATGGTTTGGGGGTTACCTGGAAGTAGGGTGACAGATGGCAGTGGGAAACGATGGGGGAAGGTGGGAAGTACAGCAAGATATAAAACTTGAACAAGAAGAAAAGCCAGCTAAACTAGGGAGCTAAAAGGTACTTAGGAACCACAGACAGGTACAGCAAACAGAATGGTTTCCATTTGTTCTGGCCACACTATCTTGTTTGTACCTTGGACTTGTACCATTCCTCAGCCTCCTGAAGGTTCTTGGCAGCCACGCTCTCATACTGCTGACGGACATCACGCAGGGCAGCCGTGAGGTCAGGCTTGGAAACATCCATATCGATTTGGACATGCTGTTCTTGAATCTGGGCCTGAAGCTCCTGGATTTCCTGAGGAAAGAAAGACAGAAGGTCAGCAGTGCCAAGTATGGGAGCAGCTTCACCCACAATTGTTCACAGACAGTGACTCTTCTTACCTCATCATGCAGTTTCTTCAAAAAGGCAATCTCTTCTTGCAAGGATTCCACTTTACGCTCCAGGTCAAGACGTGCCAAAGAGGCATTGTCAACATCCTGTTTTGAAAAGAAAAAAAAAAAAAAAAAAAAGGACATGAAGGAAGATGCTATGAAGTCTGTGGCTTATCCTATTTATTCATTTTAAATGAACCAGACAAACTTAGCCTCTTTACTATGAGAAGGGCATTGACAAATTTTATAACCTTTAAATAAGTTTGTAAATCACCCAGGGCTCCAATATACTGTTTTCTTCTCTTCATTAACCAACTTGAATTGTGATCCATTGAGTTGTACTCAAGGTGACCAATAAATATTTAAAAATAAATAACTGTATGCCAGCATGGCAGGCTGCAATCAATCATTATTGAGTTCATAGTTATCAGTGACGTTTTCATTACTTTTTTAAATCTAGAAAATCAGTGTCACAGGATTTAAAAATTTTTTGAGGCAGGGGTAACATGGAATATTGATAGAATAACAGGAGCTGATCAGATTTCACACCTCCATGTGTACATGAGAACACAGAACAGAAATTTGTGCTCCTGAAGTTTCAGCACATAATACCTAAGCTCTCTTTTTGTCTCCTCAAATATTCTGAAATTTTTTCTCAGGATCCCGAGCAAGTCACCTGACATTCAAGTTACAAGCCTAGATCTTTACTACAATTCAAGATGTACACTGGCAAATATGTAGTTCAGCCAAATAAAGAAAAAGAAGTGTAACCCTGAACTGTATTTGCTTTGCTTTCTCTGGTAGATTTTTCTCCTGAAAGTCACCTATCTCATCCCACAAGGGTGTGCCACATCTTTTTCGCTTAGTACTATGTCAATTCAGTTCTTTAGCCTGTTTCAGAATGACTAATCAACTTGCACATATTATATGTAAAATTTTTATTGCTCTGGTCTCCTCCTATGTTTTCACCATGTGTAAACTGGTGGAAAGATTTTATTTCCCCTCAGGGAATGTCTTGAGGATTTTTATACCTCTTATCTTGTAAGCCAGCTTCCCTAGTGTCTCAGCTGGTAAAGAGTCTGCCTGCAATGCGGGAGACCTGAGTTCGAGCCCTGGGTTGGGAAGATCCCCTGGAGATGGGAAAGCTACCCACTCCAATATTCTGGCCTGGAGAATTCCATGGACTGTATAATCCATGGGGTCACAAAGAGTCAGACACGACTGAGCGATTTTCACTTCACATATCTTGTAAGCAGTTATATTTGGAGTTCAGGTTAGTCTTAAAATGTAGACCTGTTTCTATCACCTTCATGGAAAAGTAAATGAGAAAGGGGTGATAATAAAATGATCAGTCTTGGGAAAAAAATCATTTTTGCTTGTTGTTGATCACTGCAAAAGATAATTTACTATTCTCAATTTTCAAAAGTTCTATGTGTTATTATACTTCTTTGAAGAGAATATGAGTGGTTTTATCTAATCCCTAAATAGGAGGAACAATTTATACTAATATTTTATATGAAGCTACTACCGGGGAAGAAACCATTACAGACATGATGATCAGAAACGCTCAATGCCTGAAATAAACCACACATTTCTGTGTTTAACTTGATAAATGCATTTCTGCTTCAAAATGTATTCTAGACTATTTGCCTGAGGGAGCTTTTAGAGCCAGTCCCAGTGAGTGTTCAGGAGAAAAAAACTGCTGGCAACTAGTCTTCTAAAGTTGGGATCCAACTTTAAGTTAAAAATCCTTAAAGGCCATCTATCTTTGGAGCAAGAAAACCATTTTTCTTAAAATCCTATCCTTCATTTTTAGGTTTATTCTTTATGGAGAAAATGCTAAAGAATACAAGGATTCAAAAAAGGAAGGCCTTTCCAAATGTGAGGTAGGACTGCAGCTTTAAGAACTTTTCACATCACATACTTTGAGTCTGGGCCAGATATTAGATAACGGGATGTTAGCAAATACTTGTGTCCAATTAGAACAGTGCTTGCATCATTACATATTCAATAAGAATGTAGCCTGTTGCAAAGCGTCTCCAGGAACACAAAGACTCCTATTCTTTCTGACCAGAGGCACCACACTTGCCAGGATGTCTGTATCTACATTCCATAGTGAAGCCCATAGAAACCATTAATACCTTTCAGCCAAGGGGACAGATGGCTCCTTCTCATCCTTATTAGATCACAAATTAGTTGTGCATAGCGATACTTCTGTCTAACCTTGGGGCCACAATAGAACTTGCCGGCAAGAAAAGAAAATTTCTGGCTGAAGTTCAGTTACACTAAGTTTCCGATCCTCCCATCCATTTCACATATACAACTACAGGGCAGAATTGTGCTTTTTGTGGCCTTGTAAAAGGTAGTCAACTTTGGCAAAACCGCAACCTAAATCAAACTGTAACGCTTCAAAATCAAAATATCAACGTGTTGCAAACACGAAACGGAAAAAAAAATCATTTCTTGGGAAAAGAATCTTGAAACAAATTTTAAAATGTTAAAGACTGTGTCCTACGGAACGGTTTAATCATTCAAGGGCTTTTATCCAGAACTGCGGTCTCTCTGCCACTAGGGGGCTTGGCGCGCGGACGTGAAGTTTTGTATGATTCAGACTTGGGTTAAGGAACTTTCAGAATTGCCCGTGGGTTGGCTGGGCGGGTGGCGTCCGGTGGCTTCGAGTAGGAACAGAATCTACCAACCTGTCTGAAAGACTGCAGAGTGCTCTCGGCTTCCTCTCTCTGAAGCATCTCCTCCTGCAACCTGAAACAGTTTCAGATTAACCACAGGGGAACCGGGAAACCGCCAGGGGCGGGGCGACCACACCCAAACACCCAGTCGTAGCGCAGAAACCCAAGAGTTGCTGCGCCACCTCCGCGCTCAACCAGCGACCGCGGCTTAGATCTGGTGTCCTAGGCAAGTTTTAGCGGGACCTTGGCCTCTGCGTGGAAAAGTAATCACTGCCGTCACCCCGACCTGCGAGACGCCCGCCACCACCCCACCGCGGAGGAGACTCTACAATCCCTTTGTCTCGCTCCCTCCGCGGCCCGTTGGCTGGCAGCCCGCCAGAGGGGCCCAGGAAACTTTTCTCAAAGTTTGGGGAAATCGCGTTCATCCTTTTCTAGGGCCGTAGCAGCAGCAGCAGCAGAGTACACAGTGGTAGTTTTAAAAAGTCTGCAACTTGAAACGTGCGTTCTTGGGCAATAAGTGGGGGTAGAGGGAAAATGCTAACTTGAAAGATCCTGGTTCAGGGCGGGGCCCGTACCGCTTAAGCCACAACCCTGCTCCCTCGCTGTCACCCCGGCAGCCGCCGCCCGGGCCACATCCCCAAGGGCGTGGCAGCTCCGTATCCACTTCATCCCTCCCTCAGCCCCTCGTGGGCGCCTCCTTACTTCTCCCGGAGCCTCATGATGTCTTCGGCCAGGTTGTCGCGCTCCACCTCGACGCGGGCTTTGTCGTTGGTGAGCTGGTCCACCTGCCGGCGCAGCTCTCGCATCTCCTCCTCGTAGAGGTCCCCCAGGCGCGACTTGCCCTGGCCCTTGAGCTGCTCGAGTTCAGCCAGCAGGATCTTGTTCTGCTGCTCCAGGAAGCGCACCTTGTCGATGTAGTTGGCGAAGCGGTCATTGAGCTCCTGCAGCTCCACCTTCTCGTTGGTGCGGGTGTTCTTGAACTCGGTGTTGATGGCGTCGGCCAACGAGAAGTCCACCGAGTCCTGCAGCAGCCGCACGCCGGGCACGCCGCTCCGCAGGCGCACGGCCGAGGAGCGCGTGGCATACACGCCACCCGGGGACGAGGTGTAAAGGGTGCGGCTGGTGGTGGGGCGCAGCGCGCTGCCCAGGCTGTAGGTGCGGGTGGACGTGGTCACGTAGCTCCGGGTGGAGCTCGGCCGGCTCGCGGTGCCAGGGCCGCCGAACATCCTGCGGTAGGAGGACGAGGACACGGACCTGGTGGACATGGCTGCAGAGGGTGGCGGTGGACTGGGCGACTGCGGTAGCACGGACTGGCTCCGGGAGGAGAGGCGAGCGCGAGGGCGCGGTGGGTGTGGGCAGAGGGAGCGCTGCTGCGTCTCTGGCGCGGGGACACCGGAGCGAGAGTGGCAGAGGACCGGACCCCGCGCGGGGCGCAGTTTTTATAACCGCGTTAGGTAAGAGGGTTCCCTCCCACTGCCATCCCGGCGACGGAGTGCGCCAGCCAATGGGGAAGGCTAGGCGGGGGCTTGGGGCGGCGGCGCCCCGGAGCCGTCCTCCTCCCCCATCTTCCCCAACGGGGACTGAGCACAGTCCCGTTACTTCTTAGCTGGGCTGGGACTTTCAGGGGCTTTCTGATGGTGGCCCGAGCTCTGCTCGCCTCTGGGTGCTGATAAAGGAGGGGTCGCGCAGTGGTGGAGGGGGAACCCGCCAGGACTGGACCAGAGGGGTCCCGGGCTCCGTGCCAAAGAGATGTAGGAGGAGGCGCGCGTGTGGGAGGGGCGCGCCGCAACTGGGTTGCGCTTTACTGGGAGAGAGAGAGTGCCGAGCCCCGCGGGCCAAAGAGCAGGAGGAGGGGGAGTGCAGGATCCCGCAGAACTGGAGGCGTGGAGAAAGAAACAAAGAGGGCCTGAGATTGGAGCGCGAGGTGGGGGCGCGCACAGCTCTGGACGCAGGGCTCGGGCCCCGCGCAGGAGTGTGTGCACAGCCTGCTTCGAAAGGGGATCCGATGAGGACCCCGTCTCTCTTAGTCCTCTTGTCTTGGGAATTACTGTTCAGGGACCTAACGGGCTGGGTCCCCTTTGGACGGTGCGCGCTTCGAGGCGGCGGCTGAGGAAAGCCCGGGGGAGAAGGGTGGGGTCACTGAGTCACTGCACCCGGCTGTCCCGCCGAGGGCTCGTAGCGGTACAGGGAAACCGTTAGACAAGATTGACTCCAGCCTCCCTGGGCCCGCGCGCACTGTTTGTTCGAAGTTTTACACAACTTCGAGCTGGGCCTCAGCTTTCTCGTGAGCAGTTCGCCTGCGTGAAGACTAGCGCGCCCCTGAGCTCTTAAGAACTCGCCAAAGCCAGATTTTGCTCCGATGTGCAGGCGTCTCTGTAGTAAGAAACTTCTGCACACATTCTGTAAGCGCCGAACGCGGGTCTTGGGCATCACAAACGCACTCCGGGGAAGTTCTTCTTGCCAAGTTCCCCCTCACTCTTCTCTGTGGTCTCCTCTCGGCTCTCCCCTCCCCCCATAAAACCACACCCGGCTTTTAACAGGATCTGCAAGTTTGGGGTGAAGGAGGAAGCTCTGCGTCCGCAGCTGCACAATCAAATTGATCTCTGGTTTTTCTGCTGTTGCGGAAGTCATTCAAGGTATAAACATGCATTAATTATAAGAATGAATTAGGTGATACTTTAAATGTTTAATTTGATGAATGAAAGGCAGTTAGTTGATTAGATGATTCGTTAGAAAGGCAATTAGTTAGCCTCAGATGATAGAATGTTTGCAGGAACTGGATTTATGTGTTCAATTTTTGTTTAGTGATGATGCACCCTGCAGGATTCTGGTGTCTTGTCAGGGAAAAGTCACTGGTCCGTTGGTCGATTTTCCAGAATTCCTGCAGTTGGACTTAAAGTGAGAGAAACAAAATTGAGTACGGGTCAAAATGATTTGGTGTAGGGTGCCAAGGGAGTGTTCAGACTCCTAACACCAAAACCTTTCTAGATAAATCCCTCAACTAGGTTTTTGTTGCAATGTTCGTAGCACGACAGCTAGGTTTTTGTTGCAATGTTCGTAGCACGAAGAACAGAATGGTTATCCCCAAAGAGAGACAAAGAAAATCCAAGACAGTCTTTTAGTGATACCTACAGCAATTTAAAATTCAAAGGTTTTTTGTTTGTTTATATTTACAAGACTGAAGGAGTATTGAAAGGATTAACCCCCAAACCACTGTTAAAATAAAAGCATCTTGATTCTGTAGTGAAAGGGGGGGGAGGGGGAGGGTAGGAAGAGGTAAATCCTTTTCTCTGATTTTTGTTTGTTTGTTTTGAAAGGGGAGTACTGAAGGTTACCTGGCATTTAAGAAAAATAGTTTAGAACCAAATGAAGGGTTTATTTTTGTACAAGCCTCTTTTAGGCAATATTTTGTTTACCACATTTCAGTTCTGGCAAATCGAGCTGACAAGGTTGAGCAGCAGAAGCCCTGGTGGTACCGCTTCCCTGTTGAGGACATCCTTAACTCTCTCCTTCTCTGGAAGGCTGCGGGTCCCTCCTGAGCATTCCTGGGGCATGGCGCCCTGGCAGACCCGCTCAGGCTCTGTGTTACCCTCTTGCTCTCTGAGAGCCCTTTATTCAAGCCACTGCTCAACAAATGTCGCCATTGTGAGTTTGCATGGAACCTTAGGATGAGAAAAAAGCCATCTCCCTCTGGGGGAAGGGAGGGTGAATCTTACTCCCTCCTAAAATGCTGATCCCAGGGCAATGCGCTGGTGCTGTCAGAGGACGCTTGCTGTCTGACTCACTACGGAAAATGAGAGCAAGGCCCTGGTGCGGTGTGGCAGGGTGCCCTGTTGGTGACCACAGCAAATTCCTCAGGCCTATGGTGGCTTCCTCTGGGGTGGCTGCGGGCCCTCCTCATCATCTCAGGGGCATCCCTTCTCCTTTCTAACCTGTCCCCTATCTGTATTCTCAGGATTGTGGTATGTTCACTTGCTGTCTTGAGCAACAAACATTTATTGCTTCCAGCTCTGGAAGCAGAAAGTCCAAGATCAAGGTGCCAGCCAATTTGGTGTGTGATGAGAGTCTGCTTGCTGGTTTGCAGATGACCTCCTTGTTTTGTCCTCCCTTGGCAGAAAGAGTGCAGGTTGTGGTCTCTTCCTTTCTTATAAAGGTCTCTTCCTTTCTTATAAAGGACACTAATCCCACCTTAGGGGCCCCACCCTTGTGACCTCATCTAAACCTAATTACCTTCCTAAGGCCCCACCTCCAAATATCCACACACTGGAGATTAGGACTACAATATATAAATTGTAGGGGCCACAAACACTCGATCCATAGTACTTGCCATACAGCACGTGTACACACACACACACACACATATATACAGGATCCAATATGTCCTTCTCATTAGAAATTGCTATAGCTTGGGATGGATTGTAGAGTGTAGAAAAGTGAAGGTTACTGAAATGCTTCTACTCAATTCATACAGAATGCATGAGACTTTGGAAATATTTTATTTCATTCTGAGGTAAATTATATACCACCCAGGATATATAGGGAGGATGGTCATCCATGAACGCAATCTGTCTTTCTGAACTAATATCCTTGAACATGGTAACTAATCCTGCTCTATCTGCACCCCTGTGTTCTTAGTACCTTTTGGAAGTAAACAGTGCACAGACATCACTTTCTTAGTTTTCATATTTATTTTTTGATTGCTGTGAAAATCTATCTCCAGAGTATTTTTGAATGCTGGACTCTGAAGCATCTTCAAACACTGCATGCTGCAAGTTGTCTATAAATAAGGACACAGTGGACTAGTTTGTAGGCCAGGCATAAACATGACCAAATCTAAAGTACTCAACAGTGATTTTGGAATTTGCAAGCTGTGGTGATGTCAGTTGAATTGGGCAATTTGAACTGACAGACCAGCCAGCCATGTGGAGAGGAGCTTAGTGGCCTGTGGAGGCTTTAGGAGAGCTGGGTGGCAGGAGGTCGTGCCAAAAGAGACCAGCTTCTAGCTGGATCGCCTGGACGGAATGTCAGCAATGAGAAGATGTCTAATGTGACAGGGTGAAACCACGGCAAAATCTAAAGGGTGTGGTATTAAAGATAATAATAATACTCAATAATGTTAGTACTTTAGTTTTTGTGTCTGTGGGATGACAGGAAACTTGTATTCGTTTAATTTAACTGAATGCTCTTCTAGCATACTGCAGGATATAGTAGATGGTCCATTTTAAAGACTAGGCAACTAAGAAGCAAGCCAAAAATCTGTCCATGGTGATATAACTAGCAGTGGAGACAGGAAAGGGGCAAGCATTTTCTTTTAATTTTTATTGGAGTATAGTCACTTTAAATGTTGTGATAGTTTCTACTGTACAGCAAAGTGAATCAGCTATTGTTGTTGTTCAGTCACTAAGTTGTGTCTGAATCTTTGCCACTCCATGGACTGTAGCACACCCAGGCTCCTCTGTCCTCCACTATCTCCTGGAGTTTGCTCAAATTCATGTCCATTGAGTCAGCGATGCTATCTAACCATCTCATGCTCTGGCGACCCCTTCTCCTTTTGCCTCCAATCTCTCTAAACATCAGGGTCTTTTCCAATGAGTCAGCTCCTTGCATCAGGTGACCAAAGTACTGGAGCTTCACCTTCAGCAACAGTCCATCCAATGAATATTCAGGGTTGATTTCCTTTAGGATTGACTGGTTTTATCTCCTTGCCATCCAAGGTACCTTCAAAAGTTTTCTCCAGCACCACACTTCTAAAGCATCAATTCTTTGGTGCTCAGGCTTCTTTTATGGTCCAACTCTCACATCTGTACATGACTACTGGAAAAACCGTAGCTTTGATCATATGAACTTTGTATCAACTATACATATACATATACCCCCTCTTTTTTGGAATTCCTTCCCATTTAGGTCATCACCAAATACTGAATAGAGTTCCTGTGCTATACAGTAGGTTCCCATTAGTTATCTGTTTTATGTATAGGGTTGATAGTATATATGTGTCATTCCCAATTACCCTTTCTTCCCACCTTCTTTACCCCCTTGGTAGCCATACATTTGTTCTCTACATCTGTGTGTCTATTTCTGCTTTGTAAATAAGATTGCCTGTACCAGAGAAGGCAATGGCACCCTACTCCAGTACTCTTGCCTGGAAAATCCCATGGACTGAGGAGCCTGGTGGACTGCAGTCCATGGGGTTGCTAAGAGTTGGACAGGACTGAGCAACTTCCCTTTCACTTTTCACTTTCATGCATTGGAGAAGGAAATGGCAACCCACTCCAGTGTTCTTGCCTGGGAAATCCCAGGGACAGGGGAGCCTGGTGGGCTGCCGTCTATGGGGTCGCACAGAGTCAGACGTGACTTAGCAGCAGCAGCATACTCATTTTAGGGGGCAAGCATTTGAACTGAGCTCTTTCTGACTCCAAGTGCACTTTTCTCATTGGCTTGATGACATTTTGCTTGCTATTAACTAATTTAATTCACAAACATTATTTAGGGGTGCACTTTTCTCATTGGCTTGATGACATTTTGCTTGCTATTAACTAATTTAATTCACAAACATTATTTAGGGGCGTACTGTGTTTCAGGAGCTGTAGGTATAGGATAACTACCTGGTTATGTTGTGAAGGAGCAGCTTCCTAAAGGAATTTGACAGATCCTTAGAATATCATGTTTTACATTATTCAAATGATGAAACAGTGATTCATAATACATAAGAAGGGAGTTTGGTTTTCACTTGGCTCTAAATCTTTACTTTGAGAGTGAAATATTTTCACCTAGATTTCTTTCTGTCTCTTCAAAGACATCATTTTCAAAGTTAGACTTAACTCATCCCACAGTCTAAACCCCGTGAACCACTACAGCTTCCCCTTCGAACTTCCCTCTCTATTTAAGGCAACACAGCGAGCTAACAAGACTGGAAACTTTCATCCATCGCACTTCCTTACCCTTGGATGGCTCAGATCCCATGGGTGTCCTGTCCACTGCTTTCTGCACCCTCTCCTCTCTTACATTGCTGTGACTCATGTCTAAGCCATCATATATCTCATCCCTGCAATACGGCAATTGGCTTCCCTTCTTCCAGGCTCTGCTTAATCCCACCAATGTGTCTGACTTTGAACCAAAACCTCTTTTTTTTAATAACTGCAGGCTTAAGACTCCCTAAAGCTGCAAAGTGAATGATTCATTCCCTGTTAGAAGATAAAGTCCATGACAGTAGAGACTTTTCTCTCTTTTGTTCACTATCTTATCTCCAGTGCCTACAGAGAAGCCTGGCACATTTATTGAATGTATGAATTAATGCATGAGTAGTTCATAGAGGAAAGGAGGAAGCGGGAGAGAAGAGGAAGGAAGAAAGGGTGGGAGGGAGGGAGAAAGAAAAGAGGGAAACAGAAGGCTAATACTAGTGCTGGTCTTTTTACACATGACCTCCTCTCATCTTTCCAGGGTATTATGATCCACAGCTTTCATTAACACACTCAGAACACATGTGTTGAATGTTTACCATGTTCCAGGCATCCTACTAGACAGTGGAGAATGTGGACAAGGCAGGTATAATCCATGTGCTCTTGGACGTAGAGCTGGATCCATGTGTGCATGTGTGTCATAGAGAGAGACAATACTTAAGGAACAAATCAAACAATTACAGTTTGTAATAAATATAATGAAAGCAACATTTTTTTTTTCTTCAGAGGAGGTTGAGGCTCATCGTTTGACAGTGGCCTTTGAAAGCCAGGCTAAGTATGCCCATTCATCCTTACCTGCCACTGCTCCCCACCAGACAGTAATTTCAATGAGACCCTAAGCTCCTCTCTGTTCCATGAATACAGCTCATTTCCCCCTACCCTCACATCTTTCCTTATATTCCATTCATCAGACACAGGTGCTTGTTTTTTGCACTGCCTGCGGTGTTTCTTAATATATTCAGTAAGTTAAGGAACTTTTCATGCCTCTGGGGAGCTCATAGCCTTGAGAAAAAGTCAGGAACCACATGAAAGAGCTATATTATTAATACATAGCAGAGTGTGGTCAGTGAGTGCTCTGATGGAGGTATGACTAAAATGCTGAAGGGCTTATATGGAGACATGGTCACATCTATTTGGGTAAGATCAGAAACTGTATTCAGAAAAAGTGACATTTGAGGAGTGAGTGTGATTTCTACAGCTTATCACAGACAGAGGATGCACTGCTGATGAAAACTCATAAGCAAAAACTGTACAAGTGGCCAGGTTCTGGGGACATGCAGGTAATAGTAAGAATCCCTCTGTGGCTGATTATGGAGCAGTTGTAAGGGAGAAAGGGAATGGAAAGCTGATATGGAACCATGCATTGGAGGACTAAATACCAAGGAAAGGAGTTTACAATTAATGTGGTGGGTAGTGGGATTTCACTGCAACTTTTGATGAGGAGAAAGACATGCTTGTGGCTGTGTTTTAATAGGATTGTTCTGGCTTATTGTGGAAGATGAAATGGGAAGAGCAGTCTGAAAGCTGTTTGCAGTAGATTGTGTGAATGGTAAAAGCCTGATCTTGGGGGGGTACAGTAATGAAGAAGGAGGGTGACTGTTAGACACTGAAGTTAGGAAGAGGGCAAGCAAGTCGAGGGCTCTGAGCTTTCTGGACTGATTAACTAAGAGCTGCTGCTGCTGCTGCTAAGTCGCTTCAGTCGTTTCTGACTCTGTGTGACCGCATAGATGTCAGCCAACCAGGCTCCCCTGTCCCTGGGATTCTCCAGGCAAGAACACCGGAGTGGGTTGCCATTTCCTTCTCCAATGCATGAAAGTGAAAAGTGAAAGTGAAGTTGCTCAGTCATGTCCGACTCTTTGCGACCCCATGGACTGCAGCCTACCAGGCTCCTCTGTCCATGGGATTTTCTAGGCAAGAGTACTGGAGTGGGGTGCCATTGCCTTCTCTGATTAACTAAGAGAATAGATGCTTTATAGATGGAAGATATTTTAGGTGGAAAATTACTCCGAGATAAACGATAATTCACTCAGATCCATTTACCTGGAAGTACTTCCTTTCTGTAGTCTACATAGAGCAAAACCTCATGAAAAAAGTAGGGTATGGGGACTTTCCTGGTGCCCCAGTGATTAAGACTCCACCTTCTAATGTAGTGAGTGTGGATTCGATCCCTGGTTGGGGAAACAGATCCCATGTGCTGCAGGATGTGGCCAAAATTTTTTTTGAAGTTCCAAAAAAAAAAAAAAGAAAAAAGGTGGGGTATGAATTGGGTCATGCAGTTTACTCCTTACAATAGTTCTAGTCTGTTCACATAAATCAGTACTGATTCCCTTAGATTGTTCATTATATAATTTGAGTGTGTTGGTTTGCTTTCCACCCGTTGATACAAAATTGGGAACTTCTTCAGTTTCCTCTAACATAGTTTTGAAAAGTTCAAAGACTTGGAATGCCTTCCTGTCCATCACTTTTATGCCTCCAAAAAAGTTCCACAGAAAAAGAAGCTAGAAGACAAACTTCTAGAATTTTCTTTGAAGCTTTTTTTGGGGGGAGGCAGATGATCATTTCCCTTAAAACTATATAACTACAAAAATATTATGGAATTTGAGCTTCGTACAGATTAAACATGCTTTTCTCATATCACAAATGATGAAAAATTGTTCTGAAACAGTATTGTAATGTATTCATCTGTTATCTCTAGACCTTTAAGAGATTATACATATTTGTGTTTACATATACTTTGTACATATATATATAATTTTGATTTTCTCAAAGTCTAGGGCACCATCGCTAACTAAAGAAAGAGAAGGTGGTGAGGATGTGGGAGGGACAGAGGGTGTTGACTGCCGTGTAGAGGAAAACACCTAGTGCAGAGAAATCATTCAAATCCATGTTGGACAAAGACATGAAGCTAGGCTGTCGGTATTGGTTCATGTGGTCCAAAAAGCAAGACAAAACAGCCCACGTATAAAAACCCAGACCTTATTGGAAAGAGAGCTAAATGATAGCATCAGAGTTTAGTTATGGGCTGAGTGAGACCTTAAGAGAACAAGCAGATTCTGCCCTGTGTCCTATGATGTTGCCCGTTTTCATCAGAGAGAAGGAAGTCCTGCCAGTGTTAGAAAATCAGCCAAGTCGCTTTGGCATCATGGGAATTCACTCAGCTTATTTGGCGGAGGTCATCAAGTTCCCAAGGGATAGACTTTTTTCAGAAGATATTTTGGTAATGGGTCTAATTAAACTTTGTTTAATACCATACTTTTCTTTGAAAGAATTGAAGAATTAAAATAATTTTGAGTTCACCTTTATGATAACCTATGAAGTTGGGAAAGAGATCCTGACTATCTTATAGCCATAGACTCTTTGCGTATTTGGGAAGGATTAAAGAACCCCTTCCCACCTATCTCAAAACTAATGAATTGACTAATCTTTCCAAAAATCTGGAGAAGCTTTAGCACTTCCATGTCACATTCATTTAGCCAGCAAAGTGATTTTTTTCAGAATCTTGAATATTTAACTTTGACTATATTTGACAAACTCAGAGTTTAAAATATACCCCATCAAACTTTGGTCTGTGTGTGTGTTGAAAAAGATCAGTATGATTTGTCAGAGTTAGATATGAAAATCAGGGGGCTTCCCTGGTGGCTCAGTAGTAAAGAACCTGCTTTCCAATGCAGGAAACACAGGTTTGATCCCTGTTCTGGGAGGATCCCATATGCCATGGAGCAACTGAACCTGTATACTGCAACTACTGAGCCTATGCTCTAGAGCCTTGTTCCCTAACTACTGAGCCCACAGGCCTCAACTACTAAAGCCCACACATCCTAGAGCCCATGCTACAAAACAAGAGAAGCCACTGCAACGAAATGCTCATGCACCTTGACAAAGAGCAGCCCCTGCTCATCATAGCTGGAGAAAGCCTGCCACAGCAACAAAGACCCAACATAGCCAAAAATAAATGAATAAATAAATATTAAAAATTTGCTGCATGTCTCAAGAAACTCAAACAGGGACTCTGTATCACCCTAGAGGGGTGGAATGGGGAGGGAGATGGGAGGGAGGTTCAAAAGGGAGGGGTTATATGTATCAGATCAGTCGCTCAGTCATGTCCGACTCTTTGCGACCCCATGAATCGCAGCACGCCAGGCCTCCCTGTCCATCACCGACTCCCGGAGTTCACTCAGACTCACGTCCATTGAGTCAGTGATGCCATCCAACCATCTCATCCTCTGTTGTCCCCTTCTCCTCCTGCCCCCAATCCCTCCCAGCATCAGAGTCTTTCCCAATGAGTCAACTCTTCGCATGAGGTGGCCAAAGTACTGGAGTTTCAGCTTTAGCATCATTCCTTCCAAAAAAATCCCAGGGCTGATCTCCTTCGGAATGGACTGGTTGGATCTCCTTGCAGTCCAAGGGACTCTCAAGAGTCTTCTCCAACACCACAGTTCAAAAGCATCAATTCTTTGGCACTCAGACTTCTTCACAGTCCAACTCTCACATCCATACATGACCACAGGAAAAACCATAGCCTTGACTAGACGAACCTTTGTTGGCAAAGTAATGTCTCTGCTTTTGAATATGCTATCTAGGTTGGTCATAACTTTCCTTCCAAGGAGTAAGCGTCTTTTAATTTCATGGCTGCAGTCACCATCTGTAGTGATTTTGGAGCCCAGAAAAATAAAGTCTGACACTGTTTCCCCATCTATTTCCCATGAAGTGGTGGGACCGGATGCCATGATCTTCGTTTTCTGAATGTTGAGCTTTAAGCCAACTTTTTCACTCTCCTCTTTCACTTTCATCAAGAGGCTTTTGAGTTCCTCTTCACTTTCTGCCATAAGGGTGGTGTCATCTGCATATCTGAGGTTATTGAGATTTCTCCCGGCAATCTTGATTCCAGCTTGTGCTTCTTCCAGTCCAGCGTTTCTCATGATGTACTCTGCATATAAGTTAAATAAGCAGGGTGACAATATACAGCCTTGACAAACTCCTTTTCCTATCTGGAACCAGTCTGTTGTTCCATGTCCAGTTCTAACTGTTGCTTCCTGACCTGCATACAAATTTCTCAAGAGGCAGATCAGGTGGTCTGGTATTCCCATCTCTTGAAGAATTTTCCACAGTTTATTGTGATCCACACAGTCAAAGGCTTTGGCATAGTCAATGAAGCAGAAATTGATGTTTTTCTGGAACTCTCTTGCTTTTTCTGTGATCCAGCGGGTGTTGGCAATTTGATCTCTGGTTCCTCTGCCTTTTCTAAAACCAGCTTGAACATCAGGAAGTTCACGGTTCACATATTGCTGAAGCCTGGCTTGGAGAATTTTGAGCATTACTTTACTAGCATGTGAGATGAGTGCAATTGTGCAGTAGTTTGAGCATTCTTTGGCATTGCCTTTCTTTGGGATTGGAATGAAAACTGACCTTTTCCAGTCCTGTGGCCACTGCTGAGTTTTCCAAATTTGCTGGCATATTGAGTGTAGCACTTTCACAGCATCGTCTTTCAGGATTTGAAATAGCTCAACTGGAATTCCATCACCTCCACTAGCTTTGTTTGTAGTGATGCTTTCTAAGGCCCACTTGACTTCACATTCCAGGATGTCTGGCTCTAGGTGAGTGATCACACCATCGTGATTATCTGGGTCGTGAAGATCTTTTTTGTACAGTTCTTCTGTGTATTCTTGCCATCTCTTCTTAATATCTTCTGCTTCTGTTCCATACCATTTCTGTCCTTTATTGTGCCCATCTTTGCATGAAATGTTCCCTTGGTATCTCTGATTTTCTTGAAGAGATCCCTAGTCTTTCCCATTCTGTTGTTTTCCTCTGTTTCTTTGCATTGATCACTGAAGAAGGCTTTCTTATCTCTTCTTGCTATTCTTTGGAACTCTGCATTCAGATGTTTATATCTTTCCTTTTCTCCTTTGCTTTTTGCTTCTCTTCTTTTCACAGCTATTTGTAAGGCCTCCCCAGACAGCCATTTTGCTTTTTTGCATTTCTTTTCTATGGGGATGGTCTTGATCCCTGTCTCCTGTACAATGTCACGAACCTCATTCCATAGTTCATCAGGCACTCTATCCATCAGATCTAGGCCCTTAAATCTATTTCTCACTTCCACTGTATAATCATAAGGGATTTGATTTAGGTCATACCTGAATGGTCTAGTGGTTTTCCCTACTTTCTTCAATTTAAGTCTGAATTTGGCAATAAGGTTATATGTATACCTATGGCTAATTCATGTTGAGGTTTGACAGAAAACAAAATTCTGTAAAGCAATTATCCTTCAAATAAAAAATAAATGAAAATCAAAAACATGATGCTGAGGGGGAAAAAACTCAATATAAAAGAATCATATTTATATTCTCCTAATTACAAAAAAAGACAAAATATTAGAAAAAAAAATAAACAAATCAGAGTAACCCTAAATGGAGCCATGTGACAAATGAAAGGACATATAAGATGGCATAATGATAAAACTAAGCAGGGCAAAAGGATTAAGAAAATTCATTAGAATGATATAAAATAAGTAAAGAAAGAACATTCTGAGTTAACTGTAGCAGAATAAAGGGATTGGCAGCCCTCTCTGTAATTCTGCTGCAATGGTTTCCAAAAGATTGAGTAAGACTTTGTATCTCTAATTGGCCAAGTACTAGAAATATACTCTCTAATGGGACCCATATGGCTGTGTGGAGTAACTACAAAAATATGATGAGATTTGAGCTTAATGTAGATGAAATATACCTTTTGGATCATAAATCATGAAAAACTTCTGGGACAATATTGTAATTTATTCATCTGTCATCTCTAGAACTTTAGGAGGTTAAAAACGTGCACACAGAATACAATGCAGTCATATTTGCATGTTTAATCAGGATTTTTCTTTTGCTGACTTTGGGTTGGTTTTCACAGTCCTTGATTAGTGAACTCCAAACAATGTTAATGATAACCAGGCATGATTTTGATGTTGTTCCTAGAATCAGAGTTGGGCCCAGATGGGAACGCTAGTGGTATTCATAATGATAGCTTACGTATATTGAGTGCTTACTATTTGCCATGTGTTAACTTTTTTAATCCTCACAACAACCCTGTTAGATGTATGAAGAACCCGAGGCAAAGAACAACTTGAGTGACTTGCTCAAGCTCACACAGCCAGGAAGTGGCAGACTTGGGATTTGAACTTAGGACTTCTGGCTACAGCGCCCCCTCCGTCCTTCACTGTACTGCAGTACTTTACAAGCCATGGTGCTTTTTGTGCCGGTGACATCGCCACGTCTCTGGAATTCTTGTCATGGTGTCTCATCTATCTCTATGGATTTCCCCTCACCCCCTTCCCATGCAGCCACAAGACCCCTTCTGATTCAGAGAATAGGGTGCCCTTAATGAATCAACAGGACATCGATGGCCATTTTCGGGGTTTTCTGTGGAGATCTCATTTCTTAATTCTGACTCAGTTCACCAGAATGAAGCAATGATTATGACATATCATCCCCACATGCAGTGAGATGAATGAAAATCTTTACCCACATTTGCTAGTGGAAAAGAGAGATGCTGACCACATTTTTGGAACACATTACCTCTATAAGTAAAAACAGCTTTTCCCCATACTTACTCTATTAGTTTACATTTTAGGGAGATTTATTAATGTTTGGAATATTGTATAGTCCAAGAATAATGAGAGATGTGTGAAATGAGAGATTTAGTGAACTACCCAATGACCAAAATTATTTTTTTTAACAATTTTTTGGAGTGTAATTGCTTGACAACATTGTGTAAAGTTTCTGCTATACAACAAAATGGATCAGCTATATGTATACATATATCCCCTCCCTCTTGAGCCTCCCCACACCTTCTCTGTCCCCTCCAGATCATCACAGAGCGCTGAACTGAGCCCCCTGTCTTATGCAGCAGCTCCCCATTAGTGCATATATGTCCGTGCCACTTCCTCCATTCATCCCACCCTCTCCTTCCCCGGTATGTCCACAAGCCCATTCTCTGTGTCTGCCTGTGACCAAGATTCTTAAGGCCAAATTCAGGCTATGTTACTGATAACACATAGGACCTTACCACCCAGTTTTTAACATTTCTTGCACAATATTAATCCCACTGCTATTGCAGCTCAGATTTTTCCAAGAAATGCACACTTGCACCACTCTCTGTTAAAACAGCATCGTTAAAGTGTTTGCTGTGGGGACAAGGGTGAGAACCACAAGCATCACAGCCCCATTGTAGATAGAAGGGGAAAGGATGTGTGAAAACATACGAGCCTGATGAGCTCTTAACTCAGCAGTGGCACCATTACCTAATAGATTGAAATATTCCGAACAGAACCAGTGACCCCATTCAGTCAGTGTATTTAGGGTCCTCCTGGGGGTCAGGCTCTCTTCTGGGCTCTAAGGACTCAGAAATGAATAAAGCATCTTCCTTGTATTCAGAGGGCATCTAATTCACTCTTCTATTCTCTGTTAAATCCTTCTGTCTAAGTCTTGAATAATCGTTCTGTCACTTTGAGGTCTAGCTCAGTAGTTTCAGTAGTTCAGTTGATGTCCCCCTCAAGTCAGAAGGAAATAACAGCCACTTTTTCTGTGAAATCCATGGAAATGTCGAGTTTGCTGTTTTGTTCTCCCTGATAAAATAGAGCATAATGACTAGTTGCTGGGTTGCTACAGAAAACACAGGCCCCAAACGGCAACCGGGAAGAAAGAGTACTTAGCAATTAAGAAAAGGAAATGACTAGTGGGTTCGAAACCCAACCCATTGCCCATGTATTTCTTAGCAGTCAGGCATCTGAGTTACTTAGGCAACTGTTATCACTAAGGAAGTAGTTTTGGTGACTCATGCTCATACAGAATAACTTCTTTGCAAGTCTGTGTATTCAGTGACCTTAACATTATCCTCATGTTTTCCCTTCTCTTAGCACTGGGACATAAAAACCACATTTGGATGACTTTGGTTTATCACTTAGAAGTTTTATCCTTCATTGGCTGGCTCATATTTTGAAATGTGATGGACACGAAGTGATTTGCAGGCAATAGTTCCTGCAGTATGTTCCTATATTAAAGGTAGAACTAACAGCTTTTCTAAGCAGAAATATTATATCTTGTTGTTTTTTACTGAAGTATAGTTGATTTACAATATTGTGCCAGTCTCTGCTGTATAGCAAAGTGACTCAGTTATACACATATATACATTTTTTATATTCTTTTCTATTATGGTTTATGACAGAATATTGAAAATACTCCCTGTGCTATACAGTAGGACCTTGTTGTTTATCCATCTTGTATATACTAGTTTGCATCTACTAATCCCAAACTCCCACTCCATCCCTTTCCTTCCTCTCTCCCCCTTGGCAACCATAAGTCTGTTCTCTATGTCATGAGTCCGTTTCTGTTTTGTAGACAGGTTCACGTGTGCCATATTTTAGATTCCATATATAAGTGACATCACATGTGTTTCTCTTTCTGACTGCCTCACTTAGCATGAGAATCTCTAGTTGGATCCATGTTGCTGCAGATGACCTTATTTCATTCTTTTTATGACTGAGTAGTATTTCATTGCTTATAAGTACCACATCTTTATCCCTTCATCTGTCACTGGATGTATAGATTGTTCTCATATCTTGGCTATTGTGAATAATGCTGCTGTGAACATAGGGGTACATGTATCTTTTTGAATTATAGTTTCATCTGGGTATATGCCCAGCAGTGGGATTGCTGGATGATATGGTAACTGGTTTTCTAAGGACTCTCCATACTGTTTTCCATAGTGCCTGCACCAACTTATATTCTCACCAGGTGTGTAGGAGGGTTCCCTTTTTCCACACCTTCTCCAGCGTTTGTTATTTGTAGATTTATAAGGAACTAAAAGGCCTCTTGATGAAAGTGAAAGTGGAGAGTGAAAAAGTTGGCTTAAAGCTCAACATTCAGAAAACGAAGATCATGGCATTCGGTCCCATCACTTCATGGGAAATAGATGGGGAAACAGTGGAAACAGTGGCAGACTTTATTTTGGGGGGCTCCAAAATCACTGCAGATGGTGATTGCAGCCATGAAATTAAAAGACACTTACTCCTTGGGAGGAAAGTTATGACCAACCTAGATAGCATATTCAAAAGCAGAGACATTACTCTGCCAACAAAGGTCCGTCTAGTCAAGGCTATGGTTTTACCAGTGGTCATGTACGGATGTGAGAGTTGGACTGTGAAGAAGGCTGAGCACCAAAGAATTGATGCTTTTGAACTGTGGTGTTGGAGAAGACTCTTGAGAGTCCCTTGGACTGCAAGGAGATCCAACCAGTCCATTCTGAAGGAGATCAGCCCTGGGATTTCTTTGGAGGGAATGATGCTAAAGCTGAAACTCCAGTACTTTGGCCACCTCATGCGAAGAGTTGACTCATTGGGAAAGACTCTGGTGCTGGGAGGGATTGGGGGCAGGAGGAGAAGGGGACAACAGAGGATGAGATGGCTGGATGGCATCACCGACTCAATGGACATGAGTTTAAGTGAACTCCAGGAGTTGGTGATGGACAGGGAGGCCTGGCGTGCTGTGATTCATGGGGTCGCAAGGGGTTGGACACGACTGAGCGACTGAACTGAATAACATTTCTTGTCAGTTATTTTTTATTTATAAGAAGGTACTATTTAAAATACTAGTCACACTTTTGATAAATAACCTAGAATACCAAAGTATTTTATACCATAACACAAAATGCCTTTGTCTTTCCCTAGAGAGATACAAAATGGAATTCCAGTTTACACTGAAAGCTTTCTAGAGATGATAATCACAAAAATAAAGGACCCCTAAGAAAACTCCTTTTGCCAGCTTCTCTCTTCAGATTTTTGATCTATCTGTTTGATGTTCCAACCATATTTGTTTATGGACAATTGATATTTTTTCTGTTAAAAGTAGTAGAGATGGTGTAGGGAAAAAAATGAGTTAATGAAAAGAGTTATGGATTGATGTGTTTGGAGAATTGTGTGGAAGAACTTACCATTGACAGAGAAAAACAAAACAGAACTGGGAGCCAGGTGTCTGCGGTGATTTTGGGTCAGGGCATGACAGCCTGGCTGGGTCTCCAGGTTTTTCTGGTAGCCTCAGTAGTGCCAGCTTTCAGTGTGGTCAGCCTCAGGCTCACCTGGGTTGTTATTATGTCTTTTTTCCTAACTCCAGAAACCATGCCATAAGTTCAAATTTAGACAGGATAACATTAGCTGTTTTCATTTTGCTTTCAATCTAGTCGTTTTCTGTTTTTAATTTTGTGGCTGGAAAAGCTTGAAAAAGGCTATGAGTCATGACAAATGTTTCTTTTTCCTCCAGATAGAAGCCTTAGCAGCTGAGTGCTTTTCTTTGGGAACCCTTTAAGGGACTATTTGGGAGAAATACTTGTCCGGTGGTTCTCTTAAAGTGTGGTACCCAGACCAGCAGCAGCATCACCTGGAAATCTATTAGAAATGCCACCTGTCAGTCCCCACTCCAGATCTGACTAAATCAGAAACCGCGGTGGGTGTGCCCAGCAATCTTTGTTTTAACAGGACTTCTAGGTGTTTCTGAGGAATGCTGAAGCCTGAGAAGCTCTGTGCTAGTGAATTGTTAGTATTTGGGGCCATAGAGAGAGTGAAAAATATAGTGGTTGGAAGGTGGGAATATTTATGAGTCTTTGCTTATGAGGAGATGAAGAATAGATAGGAAAGAATGCTTTAACTTTTGGAATTAAAGAGGCCTGGAACTTAATTAGCTGGATTAATTGCTTGCATGAACCTTTGCCTTCTCAGAGAATAGAGATCCTGATGACTTGGTTACTGGGAAATATATCGGCATGGTTCTAAAGTTCTAGAATAATCTCTCTAGTGAGAAAAGGCATGCCTTCCCATTTTAGGACATAAATTCAACTCAGTTTTGTAAAACCCTATAAGATTCTTGTATTCCATTGACTTGGCCAGCTCAGTTACTACTTGAGGCCCTAGTTTCTACATCTGAAAACTATATGCGTTGTTACTTGCCATGAATTATCTCATTGAAATGAAGTGAGGGATTCAGTATCTGAAAGAGGATTTTGTAAGGCATTTTGGTGATGGAAAAATGCAAAGCCTAAAGATTAAGAGTGATTAATATGGATATTGATGCAAATATGGGTTGATATATCAACTACCCTTTGATATGTGCTCCCTTTAGTCTTGACTCTCATGTATTCATTTTTGGTGTTAAATAAATCAGTTTTTGTTTTTATTTTTTAAAATATTTATTGATTTGTATTTATTTATGTGGCTGTGCTGGGTTTTAGTTGTGATACGTGGGGGTCTTTGATCTTCATTGCAACATGTGAAATCTTTTTAGTTACATCATGCAGGGTCTTAGTTCCCTGACCTGGGATAGAACCTGGGCCCCCTGCATTGGGAATGTGGAGTCTTAGCCACTGCACCACTAGAGAGGTCCCTAAATCATAGTTTTTAAAAGCTTTAATCTTCATTTCCTCATCGAAAACATAGTATTCATGATACATACTCATAGGATTGTTGTGAGAAGAAAATCAGATGAAAATATGAAAAGGCAGCTTTTAAAGCTCAAACATTACAAATTTCTATGTTGTTGTTTTCATTGTTGTTATTTCATGTCCGGATTGAGAAAGCTTCGTGACTGTTGACAGAATGATATCATCCAGGAGTTTGCAGTAAGTGTGTACATCAGCAGATTTTATGGTTACAAACAATAGCTATGTTTACTTTTCTACTCATTCTCCTTCAGTGGAATGTTTCCATTTTCTCATGCTGTGGGGGAGATCCGCATATGTTTTATTAAAGAAAGCAAGCCTGGTGTGTTTTATCCTTTGAACTGACAAGCCACATATCATTCATTCTTTTCAGGTCAAGCCATCTGGGTGAATTGCCAGTCCTTTACTTATTCGCAACAATGGATAAACCTCAGTTTCCTCATACGTAAAATGGGATGCCAATAGTAGAGATTTCTGTGATGCTGAAATGAGAAATGTATTTATAAAACACATTGCAGAGTGCCTGGCACAGAATAAACACTCAATAATGTGAGCTGTTGTTATGACTGTCATGATTAAACAGTAACATGAAGAAGAGGAAGAAAGGTCGTGTCTGAAAGTCAAGGGCAGGAGAGGATAAAAAGACAAGGGAGGAAGCTTTAAAAATGGTCTGATCATTTTGCAAATGACAAGTCAAGCAATTGCCATGATTTTCCTGGTCACTTTGATGAAAATCAAACACTTCCTTGGTTGTTTCAAATGAGAAAATTAACCATAGTTGTTTATAATGTCCATGTTCATGTAACAATCAAAATCACAGCCTTACTTGAAAGTTACGTGTCTTCCCGGCAAGGAGCTGTAGGAAATGGGAGTCCTGGTTTCTCTCTGTGTGTGACGTGCTATCACTCTTTCCTCAGCTTGGTAAATAGAGAAGTAAAGTTTGGGGGAGAAAAGAAAGTTCTTACTTGACAAGGACTATTGATAAGCCAGTGCTTACACCTCTCCATTTGGCATGTGTTAATTTTTTAAATTATTACTATTTTTTGATGTGGACCATTTTTAAAGTTTTTATTGAATTTGTTGCAGTATTGCTTATGTTTTGGGGTTTTTTGGCCTTGAGGCATGTAGTATCTTAGTTCCTTGACCAGGGATTGAAACTGCACCGGCTGCATTGGAAGGAGAACTTCTAACCACTGAAGTGGTTGGCATGTGTTTAAAAGTTCCTGGCATGTGCTTAAAACTGGCCTTTTTTCTAGTGGGTGCTTCTTTGTCTTCCAAAGTAATGTTGACCTGAAGAAGTGAATTTGTATTTGGTCATCTGCAGCCTCTAGGAGTTGTTTTTTGTTTTTTAAACTTTTTATTTTGTATTGGAGTATAGCAGATCAAGACCATCCCCATGGAAAAGAAATGCAAAAAGCAAAATGGCTGTCTGGGGAGGCCTTACAAATAGCTGTGAAAAGAAGAGAAGCGCAAAGCAAAGGAGAAAAGGAAAGATATAAGCATCCGAATGCAGAGTTCCAAAGAATAGCAAGAAGAGATAAGAAAGCCTTCCTCAGCGATCAATGCAAAGAAATAGAGGAAAACAACAGAATGGGAAAGACTAGAGATATCTTCAAGAAAATTAGAGATACCAACATTTCATGCAAATATGGGCTCGATAAAGGACAGAAATGCTATGGACCTAACAGAAGCAGAAGATATTAAGAAGAGATGGCAAGAATACACAGAAGAACTGTACAAAAAAGATCTTCACGACCCAGATAATCACGATGGTGTGATCACTGACCTAGAGCCAGACATCCTGGAATGTGAAGTCAAGTGGGCCTTAGAAAGCATCACTACAAACAAAGCTAGTGGAGGTGATGGAATTCCAGTTGAACTATTTCAAATCCTGGTAGATGACGCTGTGAAAGTGCTACACTCAATATGCCAGCAAATTTGGAAAACTCAGCAGTGGCCACAGGACTGGAAAAGGTCAGTTTTCATTCCAATCCCAAAGAAAGGCAATGCCAAAGAATGCTCAAACTACCGCACAACTGCACTCATCTCACATGCTAGTAAAGTAATGCTCAAAATTCTCCAAGCCAGGCTTCAGCAATATGTGAACCGTGAACTTCCAGATGTTCAAGCTGGTTTTAGAAAAGGCAGAGGAACCAGAGATCAAATGGCCAACATCTGTTGGATTATCTAAAAAGCAAGAGAGTTCCAGAAAAACATCTACTTCTGCTTTCTTGACTATGCCAAAGCCTTTGACTGTGTGGATCACAATAAACTGTGGAAAATTCTTCAAGAGATGGGCATACCAGACCACCTGACCTGCCTCTTGAGAAACCTATATGCAGGTCAGGAAGCAACAGTTAGAACTGCACATGGAACAACAGACTGGTTCCAAATAGGAAAAGGAGTACGTCAAGGCTGTATATTGTCACCCTGCTTATTTAACTTATATGCAGAGTACATCATGAGAAACGCTGGACTGGAAGAAGCACAAGCTGGAATTAAGATTGCCAGGAGAAATCTCAATAACCTCAGATATGCTGATGACACCACCCTTATGGCAGAAAGTGAAGAGGAACTCAAAAGCCTCTTGATGAAAGTGAAAGAGGAGAGTGAAAAAGTTGGCTTAAAGCTCAACATTCAGAAAATGAAGATCATGGCATCCGGTCCCATCACTTCATGGGAAATAGATGGGGAAACAGTGGAAACAGTGTCAGACGTTATTTTTTGGGGCTCTAGAATCACTACAGATGGTGATTGCAGCCATGAAATTAAAAGACGCTTACTCCTTGGAAGGAAAGTTATGACCAACCTAGATAGCATATTCAAAAGCAGAGACATTACTTTGCCAACAAAGATTCATCTAGTCAAGGCTATGGTTTTTCCAGTAGTCATGTATGGATGTGAGAGTTGGATTGTGAAGAAAGCTGAGCGCTGAAGAATTGATGCTTTTGAAGTGTTGGAGAAGACTCTTGAGAGTCCCTTGGACTGCAAGGAGATCCAACCAGTCCATTCTAAAGGAGATCAGTCCTGGATGTTCTTTGGAAGGAATGATGCTAAAGCTGAAACTCCAGTACTTTGGCCACCTCATGCGAAGAGTTGACTCATTGGAAAAGACTCTGATGCTGGGAGGGATTGGGGGCAGGAGGAGAAGGGGACGACAGAGGACGAGATGGCTGGATGGCATCACTGACTCGATGGACGTGAGTCTGAGTGAACTCCGGGAGTTGGTGATGGACAGGGAGGCCTGGTGTACTGCAATTCATGGGGTCTCAAAGAGTCAGACACGACTGAGCAACTGAACTGAACTGATAGCAGATTAACAGTGTCGCGACAGTTTCAGGTGGACAGCAAAGGGACTCAGCCATACTTATACATATATCCATTTTCTCCCAAACTCCCCTCCCATCCAGGCTGCCACATAATACCGAGCAGAGTTCCTTGACCTATACAGTAGATCCTTGTTAGTTATCCATTTTTAAATACAGCAGTGTGTACACACTGATCCCATAACTCCCTACCTATCCCTTCCCTCTTCCTTCCCCCGCTGACAACCACAAGTTCTTTCTCTAAGTCTGTGAGTCTGCTTTCTCTAGGAAGTACACCCCTTGCTGCTCTTTGCTCTGGTACCTTCTTTCCAGCGAATCGTCCTTGAACAGAATCTAAGACAGCTAGCTCTATGTTGCATCAAATCTAGTCCAAGGGAAATACTTTACCTTCAAAAACTCAAAGAGGGTTTGAACTTTTGCAATCCCTGGGTGGCCCTTTGAAGCTCTTTGCCTTATGCTTGCAAGTAAGCAAACAGCCCTGTAGACCTTCTGGTCAGATCCATGCAGCATGCTGGCTTTCTCCAAAAACCTTCATCTTCAAAAATCTCCTTGTACACTTCCATGTGTAAAATCGATAGCCAATGGAAATTTGCTGTATGACTCAGGGAAATCAAACTCGGGCTCTGTAACAACTCAGAGGGGTGGCAAACAGTGGGAGGTGGGAGGGAGGTGCAAGAGGGAGGGGCCATATGTACATCTATGGCTAATTCATGTTGATGTATGGCAGAAATGAAACCAGTATTGTAAAGCAATTATCCTTCAGTTAAAAAAAGTAACTTGAACTCTTTTTGCCTTTGACATGGGTACATGGTTTTAAGAGTTACATAACCTTCCTGGCATGCTTCCTTTGATAATGTTGCTTTGTATCGTGTTTCACTTTGGAATGTGGTGTCTAGTTTTTGGTATTTTAGTCAAAACTTGGCGCTTTAACTCCTGTTCAAGGTAAAAGGGAATAGGATTGCTTAGGGAATGCTTTGACATTACAGACCGTCACCCCCAAGTTGCTGGGCCTGCAGAGGAGAAGGTGGGTTATAGATGTGAGTGTTGTACTTGGGAGCTTCATGAATACCCACCCTAGTCACAAAATAAAGCTGTAAATGTGCCTCAGTGGTTTTCCTCATAGAGAGTTGTTTGTTTTTTTTCTTTTCTTTAAATAGCTGGCATGTCACTCAGGACTGATATATGTTATTGCTTTGGAAGATAAGCATTTATCTAAAATGTGTTTAAAAAAAAATAGTGTTTCCAAGGAATTCCCTGGTGGCACAATGGATAAGAATCTGCCTGCCAATGCAGGGAACATTGGTTTAACCCCAGGTAGTCCAGAAAGATTCTACATGCTGCAGAGCAGGTAAGCGTATGCACTACAACTACCAAGCCTGCACTCTAGAGCCCACGAGCTGCGACAGCTGAAGCCCCACAGCTAGAGCCTGTGCACCACAACAGAGAGCAGCCCCCAGCTTGCCACGACTAGAGAAGGCCCTCACACAGCAACAGATTCAGTGCAACCAAAAATAAATTAATTAAAAATATAGTGTTCCCATGAAATTAAAAAATGATTAACTTTTATCAATTGGAGGATGATCCTAGACTCCCATGTGTACTTAAATAAACTTGTCTCAAAACAAATTGTTATTGTTGTTCAGTCGCTAAGTCATGTATAACTCTAACTCTTTGCGACCCCATGGGCTGCAGCATGCCAGGCCTCCCTGTCCTTCACCATCTACTGGAGCTTGCTCAAATTCAAGTCCACTGAGTTGGTGATGCCATTCAACCATCTCATCCTCTGTCCCCTCCTTTTCTCCGTTTCCTCAATCTTTCTCAGCATCAGGGTCTTTTCCAGTGAGTCAGTTCTTTGCATCAGGTGGCCAAAGTTTTGGAGTTTCAGCTTCAGCACCAGTCCTTCCAATGTATATTCAGGATTGATTTATTTTAGGATTGATTGGTTTGATCTCCTTGCAGTCCAAGGGACTCTAGAGTCTTCTCCAACACCACAGTTCAAAAGCATCAATTCTTTGGCACTCAGTCTTCTTTATGGTCCAACTCTCACATCCATACATGACTACTGGAAAAACCATAGGTCTGACTGTACAGACCTTTGTTGGCAAATTAAACAAAATATATTCTGTGTGGTGTTTAAATTGTTTTTTTTTTTTTTTCTTAGCATTTCAGGCATAACTTTTTAAAATGTGAAAATGCACATAAACATATGTGTACAGGTATGTGCAGCTCTGAGATCATGCCACAAATGCCCGTGACTGCCTCGTGGTAGTTTTGGAGATGGGTATCTAAGTAGAATATGAATATGGACTTGTCATTGGAATGTCATGGAAGCCTCCTGGGTTTGTTTGTATAGATCCTAGATAATTGTTGTGAAAGTTTTACAGTCCTATTAAGACTTGCTGAGAATTTGAACACTTGATATATTGGGTACTTTTCTCTAATAATTCCTGACTCCAATTTGGTTATTTTTTAAAATATGCCTGATTGGCAGGACAGATTCAAGGTAATCAAATCCTGAGATAATGAAATACCTATCTAGGCATCCATCCATCCAAGGGAACTCCTGAAATATTAGAATTTAGTACAAAGTTTCCCTTCATTAAAAATAAATAACAATAATAAAAACCTTGGTATTAATTTGAGTTGAAAAATAAAGCCGAGTCTGTATTTTGATTTCTAATTAGGAAAAATAAGTGGAAGATTTTGTCTTGAAATACTTTCTATTTTTTACTCTTTATTTAGTCATTGAAGTATAATTGCACTACAATGTTGTGTTAGTTTCAGCTGTACAATGAAGTGAATCAGCTGGATGTATACATATATCCCCTCCCTCTTGAGCCTCCCTCCCTGCAACATCCCGCCCCTCTAGGTCATCACAGAGCAATGAGCTGAGCTCCCTGTGCAGCACAGCAGCTTCCCACCAGCTAGCTACTTTACATATGGTAAGCATATACACATCACTCCCAATTACATCTTTATTATAAGTATATGGGGACAATATTAGTGAGGTCAGAGCCTTACACTTTAGTGATGTTTTCTTTCCTCTCCTTTCATTTTGTCTTTCCTCCCCTCCAAGGTCCTCCTTTCTTTATTTTCTGGTAGTGGGTGATGTGCTCAAAAAGAGATGAAAGTACCTGGAAAGAGTCTCTGGACCGTGAACTCTGAGCCAACTTGAGGATGTGGGGAAAGAACCAAAAAGGAAAAAAAGAGAAAGAGAGATGGATTCTTCTCAATTTTGTGCAATGCTGTCATTTAAACAGAATTTAGGATTTAAACACAGCATGTGCATCAAGGTTGGTGAGAAGATGGTGTACCAGTAGGCTTGAAAAGGGAAATACATAATAAGTGTTACATTAGATAAAGCAAGGTTTAAACAGGTTTTATTAAATTGGAAGCATCAAAATGGATTTATGACTTTAAAAAGCCCCCCCTCCAAAAGCTGAAAGAGTGGAAAGGGCCCCTGGTATCAACACTGACTAAAGCTAGAAGGGATATGGGAAAATCACAAACTTCCTGTGGCCTGGATTTCCATCTCTTCTGCTCTTCTTATGGAAAGGATCTCAGAATAACTGGTACCAGATGTTGGGAAAATATTGAAAGGAGCTTAGAATGGGAAGGCATGGCTAAGAAATGTTTGCAAAAGAAGAGGAATTGTGAAGCTTTCTATCAGATGTGAGAATGTATTATAAAGCTTGAGTAGTTCAAGTGTGGTTCGCCTGCTGACTTTTCCAAGAAGGAATGCCCTGTCCTCCCTCATGCCCATTCTTCCCCCTCCCTCTCCTCCTCCTTTCCTAGCCACGCCTCCCATCACAGTAAATTAGAATATGGTATGTAGAACCGGAAGTCTTACAAACCAATGTGAAAGGGGCAACTAGGTTTTTAGATGAAAGTTAGGTTTAAAAATCTCACTTTACATACTGTATCAAAATAAATTTAAAAACTGAAACATAAGGAACAGAAGAACATGAAGGTGAATTTAGCTTATTTTTTCTAAGTAAAGGACTCTGGCGTGCTGCAATTCATGGGATCTCAAAGAGTCTGACACGACTGAGCTACTGGACTGAAATGAACTGAACTGAACTGAACTGAAGCCTAAAAAGACATAGATAGGGTAAGTCACAAAGGAAAAATATGTGTATTAGGCTATAGAAGATTAAGTACTTTTGTTTCATATAATATTATAAACCATATTTAATGGAAAAAGTGGAACTGGAAAGTGTTTTTATGATACATGTGGTTGATCGTTTTAAAATTAACAACAAAAATAACATTGTGATAATTCAGTAAGAAATGCCTATTAACCCAGTAGAGAAAGGACAAATATCACAAATCATTGACAAAAGAAAAAATTACAGATGACTAAGAAACATATAATTAATCCTAAACATATAAAAATTCAGGTTTTTGTGTCAATCGCAAAAAGGGGAAATAAAAATGATATAGTCATTTTTGACGTAAAAGAATGACAAAGGTTACAACTAGCAACACTTCATAAGGATATAGCAGGGGACTATTCCAGCCATGGCTGATGGGAATTTGGGCTCTGCAGTCTTTCTGGAGATGACTTTTAATCAGCTGCCTCAAAGACTTAGGTCATAAGCTTTTATGACCCAGATAACCACGATGGTGTGATCACTCACCTAGAGCCAGACATCCTGGAATGCAAAGTCAAGTGGGTCTTAGGAAGCATCACTACGAACAAAGCTAGTGGAGGTGATGGAATTCCAGCTGAGCTATTTCGAATCCTAAAAGATGATGCTGTTAAAGCGTTGCACTCGATATGCCAGCAAATTTGGAAAACTCAGCAGTGGCCGCAGGACTGGAAAAGGTCAGTTTTCATCCCAAACCCAAAGAAAGGCAATGCCAAAGCATGTTCAAACTGCTGCACAATTGCACTCATCTCACATGCTAGCAAAGTAATGCTCAAAATTCTCCAAGCCAGGCTTCAACAGTAGGTGAACCAAGAACTTTCAGATGTTCAAGCTGGATTTAGAAAAGGCAGAGGAACCAGAGATCAAATGGCCAACATCTGTTGGATTATCTAAAAAGCAAGAGAGTTCCAGAAAAACATCTACTTCTGCTTTTTTGACTATGCCAAAGCCTTTGACTGTGTGGATCACAACAAAATGTGGAAAATTCTTCAAGAGATAGGAATCCCAGATCACCATACCTGCCTCATTTGTATGCAGGTCAAGAAGCAACAGTTCAAATCAGACATGGAACAACGGACTAGTTCCAAATGCTTATTTAGCTTATATGCAGAGTACATCATGTGAAATGCCTGGCTGGATGAAGCACAACCTGGAATCAAGATTGCTGGGAGAAATATCACTAACCTCAGGTATGCAGATGACACCACCCTTAAGGAAGAAAGTGAAGAGGAACTAAAGAGCTTCTTGATGAAAGTGAGAGTGAAAAAGCTGGCTTAAAACTCAGCATTCAAAAAACTAAGATCATGGCATCTGGTCCCATCACTTCATGGCAAATAGATGGGGAAACGATGGAAACAGTGACAAATTTTTTTTCTTGGACTCCAAAATCACTGAAGATGGTGATTGCAGCCATGAAATTAAAAGATGCCTGCTCCTTGGAAGAAAGCTATCATCAACCTGGAAAGCATATTAAAAAGCAGAGACATCACTTTGCCAACAAAGTTCTGTCTAGTCAAAGCTATGGTTTTTCAAGTAGTTATGTATGGGTGTGAGAATTGGACCATAAAGAAGATTGAGCACCAAAAAATGGATGCTTTTGAACTGTGGTGCTGGAAAAGACTCTTGAAAGTCCCTTGGACTGCAAGGAGATCAAACTAAAGGAAATCAGTTTGAATATTCATTGGAAGGATTGATGCTGAAGCTGAAACTCCAATACTTTGGCCACCTAATGCCAAGAACTGACTCACTGGAAAAGACCCTGATGCTGGGAAAGATTGAAGGCAGGAGGAGAAGGGGGCGACAGAGGATGAGATGGTTGGATGGCATCACCGACTCAATGGACATGAGTTTAAGCAAGCTCCTAGAGTTGGTGATGGACAGGGAAGCCTGGTGTCCATGGAGTTGCAAAAAGTCATACACAACTGAGTGAACTGAACTGAACTGATCCCACTTTTGGATTTGATCTGGTAAACATATAAGAATGTGTGAATATTAATATGTAAGAATTGGCATTTTAATATTCAGATATTACACTCACTCTTGATGTAGAAAACTAAAACCTCTTAAATGTTCAATACTGAAGAATAGAAAAAGTGATTGTTTATGTACTACAGAAATAAGGCAGGATAGATAAGAAATAAGGCACAAAAGTAAAGTGTTAAAAGTGGTTGTGTTTTAGGTATAAGGATAGAATCAAGATTTTGTAGAAGGGTATATATCTTCTTCCTTTTTTTCCTTTTGTAATTTGTTTTACTCCTCCAAAGTAGCATGTATTATTTCTAAAATTCAGAAAAATTAAAGATCACACTTAAATATACATACCTCTTTGATATATGCATAATGAAGTACAGAAATGGTAATGCTAAAATGTTAGGTGAAAAAAATTAGGGTATAAAGTATGTATACAATAAGTTTATGATTTTATAAAATATAATTAGTACAAAGACTAGCAGAAGAAACATCAAAATATTAGCCATAGTTCTCATCTGTGGGTTTCAAATTTTCTTTTTTTATATATGTCCTGATTTTCCCAATTGTGGGTAATGAGTATAAATATTTTATCCCTAGTAGAAAAGAGAAAGAATGATCAGAAGAGAGATTCTTGTAGTTGGCTTGGGCTTTCCTTACTCTGGGTATTTTTAATATATGTTTACCAGGTCTCTTTCACTTTTAAAAAATATTTATTTGGCTCTGCCAAGTCTTAGTTGTGGCATGTGGGATCTTTAGTTGCAGCATATGGGATCTAGTTCCCTGACCGGGGATCAAACCCAGGCCCCCTGCATTGGGAGAGCAGAGTCAGCCACTGGACCACCAGGAAGGTCCCAGGTCTCTTTCACTTTTGGTGATAATCAAAATTTGTTTTCCAAATAGTGATGTCTTATGTCTACAGGGAACAAAAAATGTGATGAAACTGCAATCTGAACCTTTTGGAATTTAAAACTATAAATTCGGTGAGGATATATATAGAGTGCTCTTTGTTGCATTCTTTTCCAATCCTGTACTGGGATTTAGACCTAAAATGAAAGAAGTGAAAAAAGATATGACATGCAGATTCCAGACATTCCTTCCTAACCAGAAAGATTTTTAACTGCTTATGAGAATTTTTTCCTCAAATATGCCAACTCTTTTATTTCATGTATTATTTGATGCCTTCCAGACTTTTTGTTGTTGTTGTTAAATACTGATACAATCTTCTAAATTCTCTTCCTTTAAAAATGTGCTTCTGTGATTTGCAAATAAATCTGTTAACTTGGAGAATATTGGTTTATGTGTCACTGAGCAAATCATGTGATGTTTTCTCTTTATTAATCTTTGTAATAAACCAGATTATTGAAAAGATAATCTGATAGGTCTAAAATAGATTAATAAGCATTTTAAACATTCATAAAGTTCTTTGAAACCTATAGGCCTATATTATCATATATAATTGATGTTATTCTATTTTTAAAACTTACTTTCACCATCTACTGAAATATAGTCTATTTTAGTTATTCCTCGTCTCTGAGTGACTAAACATAGAACAAATACTTTTAGGACTCGTACTGTATTTTAACTTAGCAGTAATTACCTTAGATGGAAATGAAACACTAATAGCCTTGATCTGCAGGACTCAGTTCAAGTCTAGAATATAAAGGTTAATGGCCTCTGGTGCATTCCAAGGGTGAACAGAAAGTTTGGAGGATAAGTTGGACTCATATAATGTTTACAGTAGTGACTTTGAAAGCTTAGAAGGTCAATTTTAACAATTTTAAATAAATATGAAGTTATTTTTCTTATATACTGAATAAATATAGTAAGTGCAGTCTCATGAGGCTGTTATTATATTTCATTTGTTTTTATCAATATTGGATCATCTGAGAACTATTCTAAGTTTCTGTTATGTATCTAAACCACTACCTAACTAACAAGGGTAAAATGAAAAATCCTTGTGTATGAGTTTTTCTCTGTCTTCAGTCCTAGTAACAGTAGCAATTTTTAAAAAAGACTATGAAGAAGAATAAAGGCTTATGCAGTGTATATGTGTGTGTGTGTTTTCCCTTTTCTTCTTCCTGATGCTTCTGGTTTGTGTGACTTGGTTACCTGAAATAGTCTGAGTATTTAGATACAGTACTAGAGAAGAGAAGCACAGTAATAACAGCTCTGAAAGGCATTACATTTGAAAGATATGTATGTATGTATTTATTTATTTGCCTGAGCCAGATCTTAGTTATAACACGAAGGATCTTCCATCTTCAGGATCTTTAGTTATAGCATCTGGGATCTTTTTTTTTTTCTTTTCTCCTTTTTCTTTAGTTGCTGCGTGTGGGATCTAGTGCCCTGACCAGGGATGGAATCTGGGCCCCCTGCATTGGGAGCGCAGAGTCATAGAAACTGGACCACCAGGGAAGTCCGTGAAGGCATTACATTTTTATTTTTTTTTATTCCCAACATGAGTCTTATTTTCCCACCTGATAAGAATGCTATAATAGAAAACAGTAAAGAAAGACATCTTGTTAGATAATATGCAAATTAGTCTCCTGGTAATATATATAAATATATATATAAAACTTTCTTGAAAACTAAGAAAATAATTATATGTAATTGTTAGAATTACATACAGTGGGTTATATCTTCCATTATGATATAATTTGTTATTCAGCTGTTAACAAGTTTCAAACTGAACAAAGTGCCAGGCAGATTCTTTACCCCGGAGCCACTAGGGAAGCCCTATGGTTTCTATGCTTCTCAGCAAAAAATCTATTATGAAATTTCCTTTTGATTCCAATTAAAAAAAGAAAAACCACACACACTTGTTTTTTTTCTTTTCTTTCTTCTCAGGTAAGTGTAAGACAGTATTCACAATCCAACGTCAGTAGACTATTCTTCACAGCAGAAAAGTACTGTTCCTTCCAGACACCAGGAAGTTCGTATTTTTTCCATCTGTACTTTTTCTCTTAGAAATTTATCGTGTCATTGATAGAACACATCTGCTGTTTCCTGTTTTGTTTTGTTTTTCCGCTGTGACAGGCTATGAATAAGGTGTCTGGACCCCAGAGAAAGAAGATGAAGGTTTGGCCACAAGGTTTGCTTTTCTTTGTGTTTCTTTTACTCCATATTTCAGGGGAACTTATTTTAAATCAGTGTTCAGCATGCAATAATTAAGCAATTGCTGCATGCTTCTTCAACACTGTCCAGTTATTGATGGGCTGCCCATGAAAGTCATAGCTTCAAGAGACTGTCACTCTTGAGAAATTCTGATCAATAGAACTTTCTGTGATGAAGGAAATGGTCTCTTTTTTTGTTTGTTTGTTTTTTGCTGTGTTACTTGTAATTTGCCTTGGGTGACTGATGAACTAAATATTTAATGTTTAATTAAGTTAATATAAACACAAGTCACCAGATGTGGGTAGAGGCTGCCCTACTGGCCAGTGTAACTCTAAAGAAACAATGAAATTGTATAAAATAGTCCTATGCTTAGAGAGAAGAAGATGTTAAATTGTTTTTTATTGTTGGCATTTTTTATGGTCAGAAATAGCAGATTTTAAATTTGTTTAATGAAAAATTCTTCAGTGCCTGGCACAAAGAAGAGTCAGTAAATGAGTGGATAGTATTAAGTTTCACCTCATCTCCATCCCAGGTTTTACCTGCTCTTGCATCCTGGGTGAGGTCATGTTAATATTTTTTTCCCCTAAATCTGCCAGCTCTGTAGACACACGTTCACAGCTGCCGTGATCTTTCTGGGAGTTAAGAGGTAAGAGCAGGGCTTCTCTTAGTACATGTGCTGCTGGCTGTCTTCTGACTACCCGTGATGAGACTGTGCTCAGCACCCCCTCAGTCATGCTTATGGCTTCCTGAATCTAGCTTTATCTCATGCTGCTCCAAGCCCTGGCAACCCCAGGACGCCTCTCACCTGTCCCACCGGAGCCCTTAGATACATCTGTGTCCGTCTGGACCGCTTTATATGATGATCTGACTTTGTCTGGGCCCCATGCTCAGTTATGTCTCCTAAATCAGGCATCGCCACACTGGAGTGTGATTGACTCCAGGGGTCAGAGTCATGCCACAGGATCCACGTAAAGAATGTCATTATAGAGACACTGTTCATCACACATACATCTATGCACTGGGCAGTGGGGCTTCCCTGGTGGCTCAGTTGGTAAAGAATCTGCCTGCAATGCAGGAGATCTGGGTGATCCCTGGATCGGGAAGGTCCCCTGGAGAAGGAAATGGCAACCCACGCCAGTATTCTTGCCTGGGAAATCCCATGGACAGAGCAGTCTGCAGGGCTACAGTCCATGGGGTCACAAGAATCTGACATTACTTAGTGACTAAACCACCACCAGGCACTGGGCGAAGCACTTTTAATTCTTGTAGAATCTCCACAGCAATTGCATGTTCTATTTTCACACATCTTAGATGCACTGTGGCTCAGAGAGGTTAAGAGACTTAGAGGCAGAGCTATGATTTCTTTTTTAAAAAATTCTTTTATTTATTATTATTTTGGTTGTGCCATGTAGGATCTTAGTTCCCTGACCAGGGATGGAACCCACACCCCCACACTGGGAGCTCAGAATCTTCACCACTGGACAGCCAGGGAAATCCAGAGCATTTCTTTTCTGCACTCTTTGGCTTCCAAGTCTGTATTCTTAACCACAATGCAGTTCATTGCAAAAGAGGGAGAGTTCTTCAAAATCAGTGCAGAGGGCCAATCGAAAAGAAGCTAGATTTTGGATGACTATAAAGAAGGCTTTTCTAATAATTCAAGCGCTTCACCGCCAAACACCTTACTCTGTGAAGTGCCCTGCACGCCTCGTTAGCAGCTCACAAGCTTCTTGCTGGCAGATCAAGGACTGGTAAAAGGCATTCTGAAATGAGTGTCTGGAATAACCACTTGCGGTGGATAAATTCTCTGGGTCTTTTCATTTCAAATTTCTTCTAAATATGGTCTCCTCTCTTGAGGGCATTTATTGGCAATTTATTCCGATGACTATTTTTAAAATTTTCCGTGCAGTTCATAAAGACCATTCTTTTTCTGTGTAAAACCAGAATGTAACTTATTCGTCACTCAAAAGTGGCATAAGCAGGCTTTTCTCTCCCTGTAGGCAATCCAATATAGAAACCCAGATCACATTTCACTGAGGAATAAAGAATGGCCTGGATTGTGGAAACTCAAGGATGGTTGCAGAAAACATTTCAAGCATTTGTCAGGCTTTATTTAATTTTGTTAGAAATTAATGATCGGTGACAGGTAGGAGATGAAGAATAAAATGTCATTAGATTTCAACTTATACAACAAGCCTTTAAATAATTGAGAGTATGCCATTATTATTTTACTTTACCCCATGGCAATCCACTCTAGTACTCTTGCCTTGAGAATCCCACGGGCAGAGGAGCCTGGCAGGCTGCAGTCCTTAGGGTCGAACTGAGTTGGATATGACTAAAGCGACTAAGCAGCATACCCCTTGATATTCTATTCTGCCCCGTAATTATCTTTGATATACTTCGTATGTGCAAGATGTTAACCATAATTTCAGTTTTTAAAATTTTTTTTAATTTTTAATTGGAGTATAATCGCTTCACAATGTTGTTAGTTTCTGCTGTACAACAATGGGAATCAGCTGTCTGTATACACGTATCCCTTCCCTCTTGAGTCTCCCTCCCACCCCACCATCCCACCCACCTAGGTTGTCACAGAGGACCAAGCTGATAAAGAAGGATAAAGCAGCTTCTCAGTAGATATCTATTTTTAAGTATTTTGGTTTCTTAACAAAGTGTATTTTCTGTTTTGAAGGAAAATGCACTGACTATCCTAAAAGTTCAACTTTTGATGTTTATTTGTATTTTCAAACAGTGTGTTGAGCTTCTCTGATTAAAACATCAGCTCCATTGGACACATCACTGAGGATAACTTTATCGGCAACTATAAGGTTACATAGCCAATCTTCTCCTCTAAGAACAGTTGAGAAAGAGTAGTCAATATACATTTTTTTGCTTTTGCCACACTGCACAGCATGTGGGATCTTAGTTCCCTAGCCAGGGACTGAACCTGTTCACCCTGCATTGGAAGGTGGAGTCTTAACCACTGGACCATTGGGGAAGTCCCAATATACATCTTCTTTTTTCTTCTTTATCTGTCCATCCCACAATCCTCATCAGCTACTCTGGATTGTGGCACCCCCAGCTCATGCAGCTTGTGCCAGGGTTTGGAAGACAACACATACATAATTCAATCCGAGGGGGTAACATCTTACAGGTGCTTCCATGGAAACAGTTGTAAATTGTGACTGTGGAAGAAGTTTCTGTTCTTGAAATGATTGTCACTGTGATAAGTTTTAGAGAGGAAGTATCAAGTAAAGAAAAGATGTGGCAGATAGGAGCTAGATGTGGCAAACTGGGCTAGAGTGAACTGAATGGGTTGATAGGAACAGGTAGGATTTGTATTGCAGAAGACTGGGAGGCAGGTGGATTGCAGAATTGAAGCAAGTTGGGGGTTTCCAGCCTGGGAGTCTAGAAGGAAGTGTCTGCTTTAAGTGTGGGTCTTGGAGAAGGCTAGGATTTCTAGGCAGGGTGAAGAACAGAAGCAGGAAAGCTCAGAAATGAAGCATGTTTGGGCGATTCTGAGTACTCTAGGTTGTAGTGACAGCAAAGAACGGGAGAAAGAAAACTTAGGAAAGAAAAGTGAGTCTGGAATTACATGGTGAACACCCTGAAGGATCAGAGTGAACATTTTGTAATCAGGCTGCGTGGGGATGGGGTTCTACCATCTTTTCTCTCACAGAGTTGGTATTTTTCATGAACTCTTCCCTGTACTTGTTCTTCCTTCTTACAATGTAACATCCTTGGTCATATTTATTTTGATTTATAGCACTAATGCTTAACAGGTTCTAGATTTCATATATTAATTGTTAACTATATATAAATCACTGTAACTGCATAGCTCTATTTATATAGAAAGATACAAATATATACATAATATATATATTTATGGCACTGTATTATGTAATAAATATTAGAAAAGTTTGTTTCATGCATTATGAATGTTAGCATGTATAACATCACATGATGTTAGCATGTATATGATTTCTATAGGCTTAGTTGGTTTAAAGGTATATTTGCTTATAGCAGATTTTTAAAATGTCTTCTTTCAAGATCATTTCAGTTTGAGCAGATAATTAACAAGTGGCCCAATCAGGACTCACTGCTTCAAATACTAATTCAGCTACAGCATTTTAGAACTAGAGGGCCCTCAAACAATCATTTCCTCTTCTTTCTTCTGTTTTATTTTACAGATAAGGAAACTGGGCTCAAAGCCAAGGCACACAACCAATTATTGGCAATGCCAGGGCTAAGACTGTGTTCTCTGATATCTTTCTACCACACTACCCCTATCAGTGGCAAATAAGAAAACACTCAAAGGCCAATACACATGTACAGTTAAAATATTTCATAGGACACATCAAAATGGATGTCAGGCATATAATTGAGACACAGTAGCCATAGTTTGTTAATAGTATTGCATTAGTACATGTAAAAGTTTCTATCCGATCAGTTATTATTACAAGTTCTTGTGGTGGTTCAGTCATGAGTCGTGTCCGACCCTTTGTGACCCCATGGACCCTCCAGGCTCCTCTGTCCATGAGGTTCTCCAAGCAAGAATACTGGAGTGGGTTGCCATTTCCTTCTCCAGGGATCTTCCCAGATCAGCGATCTAGCCTGTGTCTCCTGCATTGGCAGGCAGATTCTCTACCACTGAGCCACCAGTTTTTATTTCTGTGTTTGAGTTATTAAGTCATGTCCGACTCTTTGCAACCCCATGGACTGCAGCACGCCAGGCTCTTCTGTCCTCCACTATCTCTCTGAGTTTGCTCAAACTCATGTCCATTGAGTCAGTGATGCTATCTAACCATCTCATTCTCTGCCGCCCCCTTCTTCTTTTGCCTTCAATCTTTCCCAACATCAAGGCCTTTTCCAATGAGTTGGCTCTTCGCATCACGTGGCCAAAGTATTGGAGCTTCAGCTTCAGCATCAGCCCTGCCAATGAATATTCAGGGTTGATTTCCTTTAGGACTGACTTGTTTGATATCCTTGCAGTCCAAGGGATTCTCAAGAGTCTTCTCCAGCACCACAATTCAAAAGCATCAATTCTTTGGCGTTCAGCCTTCTTTATGGTCCAACTCTCACATCCATACATGACTACTGGAAAAACCATAGCTTTGACCAGACGGACCTTTGTTGGCAAAGTGATGTCTCTGCTTTTTAATATTCTGTCTAGGTTTGTCATAGCTTTCCTTCCAAGGAGCAAGCGTCTTTTAATTTCATGGCTGCAATCACCATCTGCAGTGATTTTGGAGCCCAAGAAAATAAAATCAGTCACTGCTTCTACTTTTTCTCCTTTTATTTTCCATGAAGTGATGGGACCAGATGCCATGATCTTAGTTTTTTTAATGTTGAGTTTCAAGCCAGCTTTTTCACTCTCCTCTTTCACCCTCATCAAGAGGCTCTTTAGTTCCTCTTCACTTTCGGCCATTAGGATGGTGTCATCTGCATATCTGAGGTTGTTGATATTTCTCCCAGCAATCTTGATTCCAGCTTGTGATTCATCCAGCCCAGCATTTCGCATGATGTACTCTGCATATAAGTTAAATAAGTAGGGTGACAATATACAGCCTTGTCGTACTCCTTTCCCAATTTGGAACCAGTCTGTTGTTCCATGTCTGGTTCTAACTGTTGCTTCTTGACCTGCATACAGGTTTCTCAGGAGACAGGTAAGGTGATCTGGTATGCCCATCTCTTGAAGAATTTTCCACAGTTTGTTGTGATCCACAGAGTCAAAGGTTTTAGCATAGTCAATGAAGCAAAAGTAGATGTTTTTCTGGAACTCCCTTGCTTTCTCCATGATCCAACGAATGTTGGCAATTTGATCTCTGGTTCCTCTGCCTTTTCTAAACCCAGCTTGTACATCTGGAAGTTCTCGATTCATGTACTGTTGAAGCCTAGCTTGAAGGATTTTGAGCATAACCTTGCTAGCATGTGAAATGAGCGCAACAGTACGGTAGTTTGAGCACTCTTTGGCATTGCCCTTCTTTGGGATTGGAATGAAAACTGACCTTTTCCAGTCCTGTGGCCACTGCTGAGTTTTCCAAATTTGCTGACATATTGCATGCAGCACTTTCACAGCATCGTCTTTAAGGATTTGAAATAGTTCAACTGGAATTCCATCATCTCCACTAGCTTTGTTTGTAGTAATGTTTCCTAGGGCCCACTTGACTTCACAGTCCAGAATGTCAGGTTCTAGGTGAGTGACCACACCATCTTGGTTATCTGGATCATTAAGACCTTTTTTGTATAGTTCTTCAGTGTATTCTTGCCACCTCTTCTTAATCTGTTCTGCTTCTCTTAAGTCCTTACCGTTTCTGTCATTTATTGTGTCCATCCTTGCATGAAATGCTTCCTTGATAGCTCCAATTTTCTTGAAAAGATCTCTAGTCTTTCCCTTTCTATTGTTTTCCTCTATTTCTTTGCACTGTTCATTTAAGTAGGCCTTCTTATCTCTCCTCGCTATTCTCTGGAACTCTGCATTCAGTTGTTTATAGCTTCTTTCTTCTCCTTTGCCTTTAGCTTCTCTTCTTTTCTCAGCTATTTGTAAGGCCTCGTTAGACAACCACTTTGCCTTCTTGCATTTCTTTTCCTTTGGGATGTTTTTTGTCACTGCCTCCTGTACAATCTTACGAACCTCTGTCCACAGTTCTTCAGGCACTCTGTCTTTCAGATCTAATCCCTTGAAACTTTTAGTCACCTCCACTGTATAATCATAAGGGATTTGATTTAGGTCATACCTGGATGGTCTAGTGGTTTTCCCTACTTTCTTCAATTTAAGCCTGAATTTGGCAATAAGGAGCTGATGATCTGAGCCACAGTCAGCTCCCGGTCTTGTTTTTGCTGACTGTATAGAGCTTCTCCATCTTTGGCTGCAAAGAATATAATCAATCTGATTTCGGTGTTGGCCACCTGGTGATGTCCATGTGTAGAGTCTTCTCTTGTGTTGTTGGAAGAGGGTGTTTGCTATGACCAGTGCGTTCTCTTGGCAAAACTCTATTAGCCTTTGCCCTGCTTCATTCCGTATTCCAAGGCCAAATTTGCCTGTTACTCCAGGTGTTTCTTGACTTCCTACTTTTGCATTCCAGTCCCCTATAATGAAAAGGATATCTTTTTTGGGTGTTAGTTTTAGAAGGTCTTGTAGGTCTTCATAGAACCGTTCAACTTCAACTTCTTGAGTGTTACTGGTCGGGGCATAGACTTGGATTACTGTGATATTGAATGGTTTGCCTTGGAAACGAACAGAGATCATTCTATCGTTTTTGAGATTGCACCCAAGTACTGCATTTCGGACTCTTTTGTTGACTATGATGGCTACTCCATTTCTTCTAAGGGTTTCCTGCCCACAGTAGTAGATATAATGGTCATGTGAGTCAAATTCATCCTTTCCAGTCCATCTTAGTTCGCTGATTCCTAGAATGTCGACGTTCACTCTTGCCATCTCCTGTTTGACCACTTCCAATTTGTCTTCCATGGACCTAACATTCCAGGTTCCTATGCAATACTGTTCTTTGCAGCATTGGACTTTACTTTCAGCACCAGACATATCCATAACTGAGTGTTGTTCCCACTTTGGTCTAGCAGCTTCATTCTTTCTTGACCTGTTCATAATCGTCCTCACTCTTGCCCAGTAGCATATTGAACACCTTCAGACCTGGGGGAAGACACAAGGGAAGCCATTAGTACAACTCAATTTCTCCCAACAATAGTGAACGTGTGTGGGACTTCTCTGGCAGTCCAGTGGTTAAGAATCTGAGTTTCTAATGCAGGGGGCACAGGTCTGATCCCTGGTTCAGGAACTAAGATCCCACATGCCTTATGGCATGGCCAAAAATAAATAAATAAATAAATAACATTCGGTGGTAATGGGAACAATAGAAAAACACTTCACAATGAGACCATTTCTGCTCCTCCCAATATCTGTGTTTTCTTAGTTTGTAATTGAGCTTCTAACAATTTGGTGATTAAATCATCTTGGAGAAGGAAGGCCACAGCACTTGAAGGGCCATAATTGTAAGGGAAGAGGACCCTATAAGGCCTTCCTGGATTAGACCTCTTCCCCCATAGCCTCTGCTTTAGCTCCTCTCTGAAGAACCCAGATAATTAGTATCTGGTGTATATTGTCTGAATTTTTCAGATCCTGAAACTACCACAAAGTGGAAGAAAGTAACTACTTGATGATGATGAGCACTAGCTCCAGACCTTCTAGCACCTAAAGACTGACCACCATCAAACAATCTGAAAATGGTGCCCGGCCCTTACCTTGCCTTTAAAACTGCTTCGCTGAAACCCTTAGGAGAGTTCTGGGTTTTTGAGCATGTGCCAGCTGTTTGCTTTGCTTCACCCTGCAATAACCCTTTTCCGCTCCAAACTCTGACACTGTGCATCAGGCATGTGAAATTGCATTCAATGATTTAAAAATAGTTCTAAGTTACATTAACAGCAGTTCCTATCTTGGGGGTATTTTCCAAGTTAAAATAGCTTGCCCCAGAGCTCCCCTGTATTAGCTCACAGGGGACCTCCAGGGCACCTGTGCTGGTTTCTGCCCCTGTAACTCTTGGATCTTCTCTGGGTATGAGGCTGATTTAGTTCCATCACTCAAGCTAAGGCCCAACACCAGGCATGAGGTACTTGTTCAAGCCTAATGGAAGAAAGGTTTGGACGCTTCTGGCTTTCAAAGAGGGAAAAGCAGCAAGCCTGAAAAGTGAGTGTTTGTGGATTCTAACCTCTGTTAATTGACTTTGAGGCACAGGCCCTCTAGTGTACCCAGGATTTTCTTTTTTCCTCTCAAGGTACTTTAGAAGGAGGATGGAGAGTAAATCAAGCCATGGAGTGGCTTTCATTCTCTTGGGATGCCTTGGTGCTTTCTGTCCCTTGTCCACCTGCCTACCCTTGCCAGTCCCTGAGCCCCAAGGCTGCCCTGTGAAGGCCTGAGCCAGAGCCTAGGAAGTGAAGTGAAGTGAAGTCGCTCAGTAGTGTCCGACTCTTTGCAACCCCATGGGCTGTAGCCTACCACGCTCCTCTGTCCATGGGATTTTCCAGGCAAGATTACTGGAGTGGGTTGCCATTTCCTTCTCCAGAGGATCTTCCCAACCCAGGGATTGAACCTGGATCTCCCGCATTGTAGGCAGACGCTTTACCATCTGAGCCACCAGGGAAGTCCTAGGAGGAGGGAACTGAAAAGCCGCGGAACTAGAGATGAGGGAGCGGCGGGGCCGGGGGGGAAGGAGGAATCACGGGACCGGCAGGCCTAGCTCCAAGGAGGAGGCGGTGGCGGCGCGGGAATGGAGCCCTTGCGGGCCCTGGAGCTCTACAGCGGAATTGGGGGCATGCACCAGGCTCTCAGAGGTGAGAGGGTACAGGGCGCCACTTCATCTGCGAGCCGGAGCTGGTCAGAGTTCGGGCTCCAGGGAGGGGCGGAGCGGCGAGGCACTAAGGGCGGAGACTGGAGGGGAAACGGTCTGTGGGGGAGGGGCGGGAGAGTTGCTCGGTTGTCTTGGAAACCGCCCGCGCGGCGCCCCAGCTGTCCCTTGGGGAGGAGACTCCCTTCCTCCGCCCGGTCCGAAGGGCGGGAGGGGTACCTGCTGGGAGTCGTGATCCGCATGGCTTGGCTGTAAAGTCGAACCAAAATGGTGCCTACGGAGCGGGAGGGGCGAACCCCCTGCCCTCTGCCAAACCCCAATTCTGAGTGAGGCTGTCCCCCAGAGGCCTGGAAACTCGGTCCTTTACCCTCGAGGAGCTCACACCGGGGGAGGGGAGGACGCTGGGCAGGGTCCTCGTGGTGAGGGCTTGGATCATCCAAGTGATAACTACAACGCGAGGTAGAAGTTAGTGAACACTAAGTAGAACCGCGGGGGAAGTCTGGAGAAAACAATCCTAGTCAGTTCTGATGGTTGAAAAGAAACATTTTGTTACTTCTGGTCTAGATACATTTAGGCGCCAGAAGAGCTGAGTTCAAACTTCGTTGAAATGTGACCTTAACATTTTTGAACCTGTGTCTTGGTTTTACAATGTGACAAGTATTTCTTTCAGAGATGAAACGTTATGAACCTTAAAGAAAAATTGTTTAAAATGGTTAATAATGCCTGGTACATTGTAACCATTCAAAATATTATAAATACTGTCCTCATGTACCTCTTGCATTTTGAGGTTTTAGATTTGTTTGGTGCTAAGTTGGAACTGCAAGGTTCATGTCCGCAGTTTGCACTCAGAAATGTTTATTGAGCGAGCCCCTCTTCAGTTCCGGGTTCTATGCTAGGCACTGGAGTTGTAGAGTGACAAATAGACATGGAACGTGTATGTTTATTCTTAAATTACTATGACAACCACAAAACTGAAACCTCCCTGCTTCCCTTTTTTAGTACCAAGGGTAACACGAGACTAATACTGTAAGATACGGACAGTACGTCTTAAGTTGAGCACGTAAATTTTCTAAGCATATATATTGAGTTTGAATCTAGAAGCGATTAGTGATTATTAAATTTTTATTACAAATTATTTGATGGCTCTCTGTGTTCAGTTCTCTATGTAAAGTAACAAAATTTACCAGCGGGAAAACAAAACTAGCGTTACTTGTGCTCTTAGTTAATTTTCTAAGATTGTCAGCATTTTACCCCCCTATCTTAAAGCCCCTTAAAGGTTACTTAGTGCTGTAATTCAGCCACTCCTTAAATGTTGGATGTTAATCCACCCCCCGCCCCCATTTTTTGCAAGTTTAAATGTGCTGCAATTAATTATTGAGCATTAATCTTGGTTTTCTCTTTAGCATGTTTTCTAGAAGTCAAATTAATTAATGAAAGACTATGTGCTAGTTACTAAGTCAAAAATACTGAGAATTTTTGGACTTTTGGTGATATAGCAGGTTGCTTTTCAGAGGATTTGAGTGCCTCCTTCAACTACATTTTCCTCAGAATTTGTATTCTCCGTTTTTAACCTTTGTGAATTTGTTAGGGGAAGTTGTGTAATTTTAGTTTGCGTTTTTTGGGGGTTAATAAATGATTAGATATTTTCCCCCCTACTAGCCATTGCAACCTGAATTTGTCTATACATATTTCTATTACTACTGCTACCATCCCAAATCTAAGTTATGTCATCTCTCACTTAAAATATTAAAATAGTTTCCCAACTGCTCCCCTGCTTTCTTCCACTCTGCTTCCCTGCGCCATCCTTTCTCCATTTAGCAACAAAGTGATCTCTTACCTGGTAAGCTGGATCGTGTTACTCCCTGGGGTCAGTGGTCTCCCTCTGAGGTTAGAATCACAGTCCCCTCTTCGTAGAAGGCCTGTGAGATCTAGCCTCCGTCCACCTCTTCAGCCTTATCTGCCAGTCGCGCCTGCTTCTCTTTTCCAGGCTTCCAGTTCTTCTTTCTCTTTGTTCCTCAGACCTTCAGAATTCCCCTTATGCTCTGGCCTTAGCTTTTGCAGTCGTCTCCACCCAAGTGCCCTAACCTCAGGCTTTCATGCTGCAGCTGCATTTTGTCTTCCACAGCTGAGTAACATGTGGCTGCTTCAGAACAGCCTTCCTCTGCTGACCCTGTGATCCACAGTACCCCTCCTGTGGCCTCTCTACTTGGACTCTCTATCATCTTTTGACCTGAGGTTGGCATATTAGGGATATTGCTTCTTGTCTTTCAACATTCATTTATTTGATGTACTAAAGTTAAAATTTTTTTTGTAATAAAATGTTGCTGTTTTCCATGGGGTTTTTATTAATATATAATAATGCAAACTAGTAACAATGGTGGTTAACTGCAACAATTACTAAGGAGTTTTTATATGTCATTCCCTTCTCCAGTGGACCATATTCTGTCAGACCTCTCCACCATGATCCGCCTGTCTTGGGTGGCCCCACACGGCATGGCTTAGTTTCATTGAGACAAGGCTGTGGTCCGTGTGATTAGATTCACTAGATTGACTACTTCAGTATTCTTGCCTTGAGAACCCCATGAACAGTATGAAAAGGCAAAATGATAGGATACTGAAAGAGGAACTCCCCAGGTCGGTAGGTGCCCAATACGCTACTGGAGATCAGTGGAGAAATAACTCCAGAAAGAATGAAGGGATGGAGCCAAAGCAAAAACAATACCCAGTTGTGGATGTGACTGGTGACTGAAGCAAGGTCCAATGCTGTCAAGAGCAATATTGCATTGGAACCTGGAATGTTAGGTCCATGATTCAAGGCAAATAGGAAATGGTCAAACAGGAGATGGCAAGAGTAAACGTTGACATTCTAGGAATCAGTGAATGAAAATGCACTGGAATGGGTGAATTTAACTTAGATGACCATTATATCTACTACTGTGGGCAGGAATCCCTTAGAAGAAATGGAGTAGCCATCATGGTCAACAAAAGAGTCTGAAATGCAGTACTTGGGTGCAATCTCAAAAATGACAGAATGATCTCTGTTCGTTTCCAAGGCAAACCATTCAATATCACAGTAATCCAAGTCTATGCCTCAACCAGTAACGCTGAAGAAGCTGAAGTTGAACAGTTCTATGAAGACCTACAAGACCTTTTAGAACTGACACCCAAAAAAGATGTCCTTTTCATTATAGGGGACTAGAATGCAAAAATAGGAAGTCAAGAAACACCTGGAGTAACAGGCAAATTTGGCCTTGGAATACGGAATGAAGCAGGGCAAAAGCTAATAGAGTTTTGCCAAGAGAATGCACTGGTCATAGCAAACACCCTCTTCCAACAACACAAGAGAAGACTCTACACATGGACATCACCAGGTGGCCAACACCGAAATCAGATTGATTATATTCTTTGCAGCCAAAGATGGAGAAGCTCTATACAGTCAGCAAAAACAAGACCGGGAGCTGACTGTGGCTCAGATCATCAGCTCCGTATTGCCAAATTCAGGCTTAAATTGAAGAAAGTAGGGAAAACCACTAGACCATCCAGGTATGACCTAAATCAAATCCCTTATGATTATACAGTGGAGGTAACTAAAAGTTTCAAGGGATTAGATCTGATAGAGTGCCTGAAGAACTGTGGACAGAGGTTCGTGACATTGTACAGGAGACAGGGATCAAGACCATCCCCATGGAAAAGTACTGCAAAAAAGCAAAATGGCTGTCTGGGGAGGCCTTACAAATAGCTGTGAAAAGAAGAGAAACGAAATGCAAAGGAGATAAGGAAAGATACAAGTATCTGAATGCAGAGTTCCAAAGAATATTAAGGAGAGATAAGAAAGCCTTCCTCAGTGGTCAATGCAAAGAAATAGAGGAAAACAACAGAATGGGAAAGACTAGAGATCACTTCAAGAAAATTAGAGATACCAAGGGAACATTTCATGCAAAGATGGGCTCGATAAAGGACAGAAATGGTATGGACTTAACAGAAGCAGAAGATATTAAGAAGAGATGGCAAAAATACACAGAAGAACTGTACAAAAAAGATCTTCACGACCCAGATAATCACGATGGTGTGATCACTGACCTAGAGCCAGACATCCTGGAATGTGAAGTCAAGTGGGCCTTATGAAGCATCACTATGAACAAAGCTAGTGGAGGTGATGGAATTCCAGTTGAGCTATTTCAAATCCTGAAAGATGATGCTGTGAAAATGCTGCACGCAATATGCCAGCAAATTTGGAAAACTCAGCAGTGGCCACAGGACTGGAAAAGGTCAGTTTTCATTCCAATCCCAAAGATAGGCAATGCCAAAGACTGCACTCAGGCACAATGCACCGCATAATTGCACTCATCTCACATGCTAGTAAAGCAATGCTCAAAATTCTCCAAGCCAGGCTTTAGTAATACGTGAACCATGAACTTCCAGATGTTCAAGCTGGTTTTAGAAAAGGCAAAGGAACCAGAGATCAAATTGCCAACATCTGCTGGATCATGGAAAAAGCAAGGGAGCTCCAGAAAAACATCTATTTCTGCTTTATTGACTATGCCAAAGCCTTTGACTGTGTGGATCACAATAAACTGTGGAAAATTCTTCAAGAGATGGGCATACCAGACCACCTGACCTGCCTCTTGAGAAACCTATATGCAGGTCAGGAAGCAACAGTTAGAACTGGACATGAAACAACAGACTGGTTCCAGATAGGAAAAGGAGTACATCAAGGCTGTATATTGTCACCCTGCTTATTTAACTTATATGCAGAGAACATCATGAGAAACGCTGGACTGGAAGAAGCACAAGCTGGAATCACGATTGCCGGGAGAAATCTCAATAACCTCAGATATGCAGATGACACCACCCTTATGGCAAAAAGTGAAGAGGAACTAAAAAGCCTCTTGATGAAAGTGAAAGAGGAGAGTGAAAAAGTTGGCTTAAAGCTCCACATTCAGAACACGAAGATCATGGCATCCGGTCCCATCACTTCATGGGAAATAGATGGGGAAACAGTGGAAACAGTGTCAGACTTTATTTTGGGGGGCTCCCAAATCACTGCAGATGGTGATTGCAGCCATGAAATTAAAAGATGCTTACTCCTTGGAAGGAAAGTTATGACCAACCTAGATAGCATAGTGAAAAGCAGAGACATTACTTTGCCAACAAAGGTCCGTCTAGTCAAGGCTGTGGTTTTTCCAGTAGTCATGTATGGATGTGAGAGTTGGACTGTGAAGAAAGCTGAGTGCCGAAGAATTGATGCTTTTGAACTGTGGTGTTGGAGAAGACTCCTGAGAGTCCCTTGGACTGCGAGGATATCCAACCAGTCCATTCTGAAGGAAATCAGTTTGAATATTCATTGGAAGGACTGATGCTGAAGCTGAAACTCCAACACTTTGGCCACGTGATGGGAAAAGCTGACTCATTGTAAAAGACCCTGATGCTGGGAAAGATCGAGGGCAGGAGGAGAAGGGGACGACAGAGGATGAGATGGTTGCGTGGCGTCACCGATTCGATGGACATGAGTGAGCGCGCTCCGGGAGATGGTGGAGGACAGGGAGGCCTGGCGTGCTGCAGCCCATGGCGTTGCAGAGTTTCGGACACGACTGAGTGACTCAACTACAGCAGCAATAGAGTACCAGAGACTCATAAGCAATAGAAATTAATCTCTCACAGTTCTGAAGGCTGGAATTTCAAATCCTCGTGGTAGCATGGTTAAATTCTGGTGAGGGCCGTCTTCCAGGTTGCCTGCTCATCATGTCGTCACTTGGTAGAAGAGAGGGGAAGCAAGCTATCTCCTTACTTTCAGGGCATTATCCTACTCATGAGAGCTCTACCCTCATTCACCTACTTCTCATTCTAATGACCTCCCCAAAGCCCCACCTCCTAGCACCATCACACTGGGAGGTAAAAGTTTCAACATATGGATTTGGGGGGAACATTAACATTCAGTCCATAACACCAGTTTCCTGTCTGTTTCTCTGACAAACAAGCATGTTCCCATCTTTGGACCTTTGCATTGTCTCTCTTTTCTGGTCTAGAAGTATCTTTTCTCAGATATGTCCCAGACCTGCTCCCTCATTTTCTTCAGGTTGCTGCTACTGAGACGTCCTCTAACCAACCTACATACAAATATAACCAGATTCTTCTTCCACACTGTCTGGCTTACTCTCCTTTATTTTTACCATAGTACTTTTCATGATTAGGCATAGTATATACTTATATACTTAATTATTTGTTGGTTGGCCCCCCCACAACTAGAATATAATTCCATAATAGGATAGATTTTGTCTAGAACATCACTTACACATATTTGTGGAATGAATAGGTGAACAAGGTCACGTTTGCCATAAACTATGTAGCTTAAAGTAGATATCATTATACTGTGACAAATTTAAGCTTAGATATTAAGTCTGAATCATGAAGGTCTCTCTCTCTTTTTTGTTTTTTTGGATGAGCTAAATCGGCACTTCCCAAAGTTGATCCATGGATAACGTTTTAAAGGATGTGAAAAGGTGTTATGCAGGGTATAGAACAAATGTGTGTGTGTGTGTGTGTGTGTGTGTGTGTATGTGCTGGAGAGTGACCAATTGAATAGAAGCATAAAAAGTTTTTATGTGTGTGATTATATGTGAAATTTTAATAGATAATAGAGGTTTTTTTTTTCTGTATCACATGAGAAGACATTTGAACTTTTCTCAGAATAATCACACCTATTGAGAATAAGTTGGTTTTAACTCAGTGTAGAATTTTAATCATATGTTGTTATAATAATGAGATATGGTAAAATTAATTGGAAGTTTAACTTTATTCCTGTCAAGAAATGTTATTTCTTTGTATGGAAAGTTGAAAAGAAGAGGTTGATATATGAGAGTATATCTGTGAGTGACTCCAGAATGATTATTATCATAAAGGTGTATGAAATTAATATTACATGTAGAATTTGGTATTTGTTGGTGTCTGGAGCCTTCTTAGGATTTCTTTTGGCTTTTTGCTTTGCCATTGGGAAATTACTAGGAGTATTTCTGAAGTGTGATCTTCAGAAATAGTGCCAAACTGCTCTCATCCTATATATATATAGATATATATATATCTATCTTCCTAGATGGCAGGAGATGCAGGTTTGATCCCTGAGTCAGAGAGATCCTTCTTGGAGGAGGAAATGGCAACCCAGTCTAGTATTCTTACCTGGGAAATCCCATGGACAAAGGAGCCTGGAGGGCTATAGTCCATAGGGTTGCAAAGAGTTGGACATGACCCAGTGACTGAGCATGCATGCACATCTTTGGAAAATAAGTAGATTGTATGTTGAGATTTTAAAAATACTATAAATACCATTCTGGATCAATAGTTGCTCTTACTTTTTCACTAGTTCTTTTCATTCTGGGACTTTTAATTACCACAAGCCTAGCATAACTCTTGGACTAAAGTAAAACCACTCCATTAGAGAGTTAATTATAATAGTTTTTCAGCATCTATTAGTGACTTTTGTTCAAACTCAATAGTGAATTTAATAATCCCTTTGTTCTCAGTGAATGAGACTTCGTTTAAGCAACAAACATCATAGCCTTTTAGCGCATGCATGACCCTCATAGACTATGGCATGTTCCTTAATTATAGGTCAATATCAGTCCACAAAGAACCCATAATTCAAAGGATTTATACACAGTTCTAGTAGGAGCACTTGAACTTTAATATTAATAGATCAAATAAGAGATACTAAATAAGTAATTTTGCCTTATTTACATTTTGTCCTAAAATCCCTGAAATTTAGATGATAATAAGGTTCCACAGTACTTTTAATTTCTCTGCTTCTTTAGAAGACATTTTGTTTTTGTGGCCTCATTTTATTTTTGTTATTATTTTCTGAGTTGTTTTAAAAAAAATTGTTGATTTTGCCTTAATGCTGATCATTTATCTCTACTTGACTCTCCATCCAATGAGATTTCCTTAAGTTAATTTTGATTTGTCAGAATATCAGTGACCAGGCTTGAAGAAAAAATATGTGAATCTATAATGTTACAGTTTTTTTTGTGTGTGTGTGGGTTGGCATTTCAGTATTTGGCTAGGGAGGCATGCTTGAAATCCAGAGATCTGTTTCTCATAAAAGGTTGTCTTTTGCATTTCTCCCATGATTGTATCATCAAAGGGCTTGTGATTTCATCAAAACCAAAACCCAAACATATATACGTATGCCCTTAAACACATATTTGTCATAAATCTTCAATGTAATATATTCATTTTCCCTCCAAAAACTATACTTTGGAAAGAGGATATGGCCTTATATTATAGTTCTCATGAAGAATGTTGATATTCTTCAACTACCTTATTTTAGTTTGAACAACAAAGTAATAAAACACTGCTTGGAAAAGTTACATTAGCTTGAAAAAACTTAATACCCATTTAGGAAGCTTGTTGGGGTCACTTGAAATTGATGAAAAATGTTACAGCCGAATTTAAAGGTTTAGAGATAATTTTTGGGAAGATGACCTTACAATTATAAGTATTAGATATCATTGTAAACAAACCTTCTAGAAATTGCATTACAAAGCAATACACTATGGGGTTATTTTGTGGAGATCACAAATAGCTAATGGGTAGTTGTGGTTGGCATAATATTTCCAGTGACATCATTGTGCATGGACTCAAAAAAAGTACTAGATCTTAAGTAACTTTGAAATTGATGTGCTGCTGAAAATTGTTAGATAACTTAAAAAGTGGCTCCATGGATGGTAAAGACCGTGATTTCAAGATGCATATAGAATAATCTTGTTTCATGAAATTTGAGTGGACAAAGCAATGTTTCTAAATGAACATAATAAGAAAGTGTTATTTAAAATGTTTATGTAACTAAATTAATAAATTATATAACATGAAGTCATTTCCTTTCATCGTCTGTATTATGGAAATGGCTTTACCTCTCATTTTGGCTAGTCTTATGTGGAAAATGGGCAACTGGCTTTTATGCTAGTTGTCATATTTGGGCACATATGTACAATATTGCATGTGTGTGTAATGTAGATGAGTGTGGACATAGAAAAAAGTCAGGAAGCATGCACATTGTCTCGCTTTCAGTGTTAGCTTCTGGGGTGGAGTGGGGCTGAGGGTCTTGCTCTCCAGCACACATCAAGCACATCGCCACTTCAGTGCTGTTGAACTTGCTATTCCCTCTGCCTGGCACCCTGCTCCCCACATAGACACGTGCTTAGTCCCTGTGTTTACTCTAGTGTCATCTTCTCGTTCTTCCCTGGTCAGTATCAAAAACTGCACCTTCTGCTCTGCCTCCCTGTCCCCCTTTCTGTTTGATTTTTACCCTGCTGCTGCTGCTGCTGCTAAGTCGCGTCAGTCATGTCCGACTCTGTGCGACCCCATAGACGGCAGCCCACCAGGCTCCCCTGTCCCTGGGATTCTCCAGGCAAGAACACTGGAGTGGGTTGCCATTTCCTTCTCCAATGCATGAAAGTGAAAAGTGAAAGTGAAGTTGCTCAGTCGTGTCTGACTCTTAGCGACCCCATGGACTGCAGCCTACCAGGCTCCTCCGTCCATGGGATTTTCCAGGCAAGAGTACTAGAGTGGGGTGCCATTGACTTCTCTGGATTTTTACTATAAGCATTTACTATTCCTATCATACTGTTTTTCTTGGTTATGTTTCTAATTGCCTCTCCTAAAATGGAATCTCCATCAGGTGGGGATGTTTCTGTGTCAGAATCTTGTTTGTTTTGTGTGTGTAGAGATTTAGCTTGTTGACTGTTGTATCGTTGGCATCAAGATTAGTGCTTGCACAAAGCAGATACTCAACATATATTTGAATGAGTAAGTTATAGAGCATGAGCATTTTACTGACTGTTGATATCGTCAGGTTCGTTTTTAAAGGACATATCAGCTTAAATTTCATAGTGTTTGTGTGACTATAGATATACCAATATAATACCTAAGACTATATAATTTACTAGGTGAGATTATTTTAATTTTTTGATAACAAATGAAGTTGGATATTTTAAAAATATTTTTACATTTAGTGCTCTTTTTATTTTTAACTGTGTAATACATTTGTTGAAAGTAGGGAAATACTGAAACCATGCTTATTATTCATTCAGGACATAATTGCTGACTGATTTCTATGTAATGGGTCTATCAGTTCAGTCACTCAGTCATGCCCGACTCTTTGCGACCCCATGAACTGCAGCACGCCAGGCCTCCCTGTCCATCACCAACTGCCGGAGTCCACCCAAACCCATGTCCATTGAGTCGGTGATGCCATCCAACCATCTCATCCTCTGTCGTCCCCTTCTCCTCCTGCGCCCAATCTTTCCCAGCATCAGGGTCTTTTCAAATGAGTCAGCTCTTCACATCAGGTGGCTAAAATATTGGAGTTTCAGCTTCAACATCAGTTCTTCCAGTGAACACCCAGGACTGATCTGCTTTAGGATGGACTGGTTGGATCTCCTTGCAGCCCAAGGGACTCTATAGACATGCTCTGTTCTCTCCTCCAGAGATTATAGCCTGCTAAGGAAATACCCATGCTGGACAAATGCAGAAGAAAATTTAAAAATTATATATTATGCTCATGTAGGGCTAATCCTTGTTGAGGATTTAGATTTTATCTTTTCAATCTGTGTCCTACATGGGTCCATGAACACTAAAATAAATTATAGCTTTTTTCACATGGAATATCTTGAATTTTTCTTTGCCGTTAAATGTCTTTGTTAACTTTTGATATTTAATGGTTGTGTGACATTCCATTTTATGGAATGTCCATTCCATTCCACAATTAGGTTGCTTGTAATTTTCACTGTTATAAATAACATGCCATTGATACATCATATGCGTCTTTTCTCTATATCTCTGTTATTGCCTTATGTACTAGTTGCCTGTTGCTGCTGTAACAGTTGACCATAAACTTAATGGCTTAAAGCAACACAGATATATTCCCTTACAGCTCTGGAGGTCAGATGTCTTAACATCAAGGTGTTGCCAGGGCTGGTTCCTTCTGGAGGCCCTAGGAGAGAATCTCCTTCCTGGCCTTTTCCAGTGTTTGTAGGTCACCTGCATTTGGCTCGTGATCCCTTCCTCCATCTTCAGAGCCAGAAGTGTAGCATCTTCACATCTTTCTCCCTGACCTCTGCTTCCCTCATCACATCTTCTTCTCTGACTCTAACCGTCTTTCATCCTTCTTGTGATTATACTGGGTCTATCATTATAACCCAGGATAATTTCCTCTTGATCCTTAGTCATATCTGCAAAGTCCCCATTGCTATGTAAGGTAACATTTCACAAGCTTCAGAGATTAGGATGTGGACATCTTTGAGGGGTCTTTATTCTATCTGCCATACCTTAGGGTATGTGCCCAAGTATAAAATTGGTAAGTTCAAAGCAGTTTTTAGACTTTAGATACATACAGCCAAACTCCTAAAACATTGAATCCTCAATTGATGTTCACATCTGCAGTGAGAATTCCTATCACGCCTATATATATATATATATATATTTCAACATTTGATATTCTTATTTTTAACAGTCTTTGTATTTTTGATAATACTAGCAAACATTTATTGAGTGACCACTGTATGGTGAGCACAAATGTAAGGATCTTATAGGTATTAAGTAATTTAATCCTCAGGCAACTGTGATGTAGGTACCTTATTATCTCTGTTTTATAGGTGAAGACACTGAGGTCAAGAATTTGTTTAAGTCACACAGTTGGAAAGAGTGAAGCTAAAATTCAAACACAGGCAACGAGCTAACTGGGTATCATATTCTAAATCTTTTCTTGGACTATGTGAACAGATGCACACACATGTATGCACATACACACATTTTGAATAAAAGATCTCTTAGGGTGTGCCTGTGACAGCCTTGATTATAAAAAATAATGATAGCTAGTATTTATTGAGTACTATGTGGCGTAGTGAAAAAGGTTTGCATACAGTCAGGAGGAGTATGGAGGAGGAAAATGAGCAATGAAGTTAATTGAATGCCTTTTCCTCTGAGGTCTTAGGACTAGCCTGTGCTTTCTGGTCTAGTGCAGAGTTATAAAACTTCAGTTCAGTTCAGTTCAGTTGCTCAGTCGTGTCTGACTCTTTGCAACCCCATGAACTGCAGCACGCCAGGCTTCCCTGTCCATTACCAACTCCCACAGCCTACTCAAACTCATGTCCATCGTGTCAGTGATGTCATCCAACCAGCTCATCCTCTGTCGTCCCCTTCTCCTCCCTCCTTCAGTCTTTCCCAGCATCAGGGTCTTTTCCAGTGAGTCTGTTCTTTGCATCAAGTGGCCAAAATATTGAAGCTTCAGCCTCAGCATCAGTCCTTCCAGTGAATATTCAGGACTGATTTCCCCCAAGATTGACTGGATGGATCTTCTTGCAGTCCAAGGAAATATCAAGAGTCTTCTCCAACACCACAATTCAAAAGCATCAATTCTTTGGCGCTCAGCTTTCGTGAGAGTCCAACCCTCAGGTCCATACTGGATGTTTTTCCTACTGGAAAAACCATAACTTGGATTAGATGGATATTTGTTGGCAAAGTAATGTCTCTGCTTTTTAATATGCTGTCTAGGTTGGTCATAGGTTTTCTTCCAAGGAGCAAGCGTCTTAATTTCACGGCTGCAGTCACCATCCACAGTGATTTTGGAGCCCAAAAGAATAAAGTCTATTACTCTTTCCATTGTTTCCCATCAATTTGCCATGAAGTGATGGGACCAGATGCCATGATCTTAGTTTTCTGAATGTTGAATTTTAAGTCAAATTTTTCACTCTCCTCCTTCACTTTCATTAAGAGGCTCTTTAGTTCTTCTTTGCTTTCTGCCATAAAGCAAAGAAGGACTCAGACTGGCAGGAGAGGAGTTTTAATCTTGGGGATCTTTATGATTGATAACATAATTACACTTTTACAACAAGCCTTTGTTTTTTCACTCACAACTAACTAGATACAGAGTACTGATGCTTATGTCATCTGTAAGTTCTTCATTAACTTGGTCAGAATGAATATGTCAGAAATTGTCATCTTTAAATTATGAGAAAGCATCACCAAAAACATGAACAATTCATAGATGTTAATTCACTCACAGCAAATTTATGTAAAATAGTCTTTGTTGTTTAAATCTGTAATAGGCTGCATTACATGTGTTTATTTAAATAAAATGTGTTTTTAAACATGGTTTGCCTTTAAAGAGTTTAAGGTGAAGGTCTTAGATGTCATGGTGAAAGTGGAGAAGACAGATTTCTATCCCTTGAATTCTGTTAAGTATTTAAATAGGTGGGCTTCCCAGGTGGCTCAGTGGTAAAGAATCTGCTTGCCAATGCAGGAGACTCAGGTTCCATCTCTGGGTCAGGAAGATTCCCTGGAAAAGAGAATGGCAACCCATTGTAGTATTCTTTCCTGGGAAATCTCTTGGACCGAGGAGCCTGGCGTGCTACAGTCATGGGCTCACAAAGAGTCAGACACAACTTAGCAACTAAACAACAACAACAATATTTAAATAGTTAGCTTTCAACTCATTATATTGGGTGCCATATGTTGATCTTTTAAAAACTATCTCAGTCACTTTACTTCGTGTTGTATTCTTTTGACTATTGTGTTGGTGGGATAAAATGATGCACTGAGTTACAACTGTTTGCTGGTGTGTGTGTGTGGGAGGGCCTCTGTGTGTTTTGAGAATGTAGCTAGTGTATAAGAATATATTCTTGTCTGTTCTTGAAATTTACTTTTCTTTTGATTTTTCAGGGTTATAACCAAGAGAAGTATTGAATTCTTTTTTTCAAGACAAAAAATTTTTGTTTGCTTTTTACTGATGATAAGTAACTAAGTGTTAGTCACTCAGTCGTGCCTGACTCTTTGTGACCCCATGGACTGCAGCCCACCAGGCTCCTCTGTCCATGAGGTTTTCCAGGCAAGGATACTGGAATGGGTTGCCATTTCCTTCTCCAGAGGATCTTCCCAACCCAGGGATTGAACCTGGGTCTCCTGTACTGCAGGCAGATTTTTTACTGACTGAGCTACAAGGGAAGCCCATTATAAAATATAAAATATTTTACTGATTATAAAATACATTACTATTGTAAAAAAAAAAAAAATCCCACAAATAATCCAAGAAAGTTTAAAGAAAGAGGTAAGAATCACCCCAGAATTACACATCTGCCATCAAGATATAGCCCCATTGACAGCTGGCTTTTTTTTTTTTTTTCCTTAATGTATACACATACACTTTATATTTACCTCAGTGTGATGATCTCTATGCCATATATGTTGTTGGCCATGACATTGTTTCATTCCTCTTTATGGCTAAGTAATATTCCATTGTATGTATGTGCCTCATCTTCATCCATTCACCTACCAGTGGCCTTTAGATTGTTTCCTTGTCTTGGCTGTTGTGCATAGTGCTGCTATGAACATAGGGGTGCATGTATCTTTTTAAATTATAGTTTTGTGTGGATATATGCCCAGGAGTGGGATTGCTGTATCTTACGGTAACTCTTATTTTTAGCTTTGAGGAACCTCCGTACTGTCTTTCAGTAGTTAAGGTACCAGCTTACATTCCCACCAACAGTGTAGGATGGTTCCTTTTTCACTACACCTTCTCCAGCATTTGTTATTTGTAGACCTCTTCATGATGGCCATTCTGACCAGTGTGAGGTTTGTACCTCCTTATAGCTTTGATTTGCATTTCTCTAATAATTAGTGGCGTTGAGCATCTTTTCATGTGCTTGTTGAACGTCTTTATGTCTTCTTCATGGCAAATAGATGGGGGAGGAGTGGAAACAGTGGCAGATTTTATTTTCTTGGGCTCCAAAATCACTGTGGATGGTGACTGCATCCGTGAAATTAAAAGGGGCTTGCTCCTTAGAAGAAAAGCTATGAAAACCTAGACAGCATATTAAAAAACAGACCATCTTACAGACAAAGGTCAGTATAGTCAATGGTTTTTTCAGTAGTTATGTATGGTTGTGAGAGTTGGACCATAAAGAAGGCTGAGCACCAAAAAATTGATGCTTTCAAATTGTGGTGCTGGAGAGGACTCTTGCAAGTCCCTTGGACAGCAAGGAGATCAAGCCAGTCAATCCTAAAGGAAATCAACCCTGAATATTCATTGGAAGGACTGATCCTGAAACTGCAGCTCCAGTACTTTGGCCACCTGATTAGAAGTGACTCATTGGAAAAGACCCTGATGCCGGGAAAGATTGAGGGCAGGACGAAAAGGGAGTGACAGAGGATGAGATGGTTGGATGGCATCTCTGACTCAATGGACATGAGTTTGAGAAAACTCCAGGAGATAATGAAGGACAGGGAAGTCTGGTGTGCTGCAGTCCATGGGGTTTCAAAGAGTCGGACGTGATTTAGTGACTGAACAACATCAACAATGTTTTCTTTGGAGAAATGTCTATTTAGTTCTGCCCATTTTTTAGTTGGGTTTTTTGATTTTTGTTGTTGTTGAGTTGTATGGGCTGATTGTATATTTTGGAAATTAAGCCCTTGTTGCTTGCAGATATTTTCTCCCACTCCATAGGTTGTCTTAGATTCATTTTGCTTATGGTTTTGTTTGCTGTGCAAAAGCTTGTAAGTTTGATTAGGTCCCATTTATTTATTTATGCTTTTATTTCTGTTGCCTTGGGAGACTGACCTAAAAAAAAATTGGTATGATTTATGTCAGATAATGTTTTGCCTATGTTTTCTTTTAGGAGTTTTATAGTGTCATGCTTTATGTTTAAGTCTTTAAGCCATTTTGGATTTATTTTTGTGTATGGTGTGAGGATGTTCTAACTTTATTGATTTACATGTGGCCATCAAACTTTTCCCAGCACCATTTGCTAACTTTTCCCTGTTCTATATTCTATATTGTATATTCTTGACTCCTTTGTCAAAGGTTAATTGACATAGGTGTGTGGGTTTATCTGGGCTTTTACTCTTGTACCATTATCCATGTATCTGTTTTTATGCCAGTAGCATTTTGATTACTGTAGCTTTGTAGTATCATCCAAAGTCTAGGAGAGTTTTGCCACCTGCTTTGTTCTTTTTCCTCAGGATTGCTTTGGCAGTTCTGGGTCTTCTATGGTTCCATATACATTTTAGGATTATTTGTTCTAGTTATGTGAAAAATGTCATGAGTAATAGATTGCTTTGGACAGGATGGCTGTTTTCACGATGCTAATTCTTCCAATCTAAGAGCATGGATTATCTTTCCATTTCTTTGAATCCTGTTCTTTTTTGTTCATTATAGTTTTCAGCATATAAGTTTTTGATCAGGCTTATTCCTAAGTTTATTTAATTTTTTGGTATGATTTTTAAAGGATTTTTTTTTTTGCATTCCTTTTTTGATATTTCATTGTTAGTGTAAAGAAATGCACTTATTGTCATATTTGAAGTGCAAGAATCTTTAAAAAGAAGTAGGAAATATACTTTGGCGATCATTTTAAATTCACAATCCTTGCATGTCTGTTTTTGCTAAATACTTTTTAGTTTTAATTAAGCTTGACTTTGAATGAAAAGAAATAGACATTTGATGTATTCAATTGATCTTCTATTTCACAACTAGATGTCAGTGTTAGCGTACCTGATTACATGTTTCAGGTTGATTATAATGAGGTAATTCAAGAATTACTCACCTATATGAGAAACAGTTCAGAAAAAAGTGATAAGGAAAAGAAGAAAAAAAGCAACTTTCCTTATTTCAAAGGAGGCCAGTTAATTTTATATTTACATTCTAAATGTTTTTTCCCCACATTAGCTATGTATGAACAATTTAAACTTTTTGATTTATTTGGGTAGGAAAGGCAGGTAGAGTGTGTGCTTATACCTTTTACTCCCAACAACCAGAGGTTCTTCCTTGCAGCTTTTCCAGAAAGTGTGATCAGAAAAAGGAGGAAAATAATCACTATTCAAACATGGTGTGTATGTGTGTTTTTTGCCCACTTATTAAGAAACATATTTAAGAGCAGGAATTATGCATGTAATTCCAGTGACATTTCTAACATTTCACTTCAAAGTCTCTCTTGATATAACTAAATCTGCCTTTTTTTTACTTTAAGACTCATGTAAATGGGAATATGATACCCTTTATCCTTTCCTTGTAGATCTGATCTGACAATTTTTAAAAATAATTTATGCTATGTTCATCTAATTATACAGTATCTCACCTTTTTTAAAATCTATGATTCCTGTTAATATTAACAAATATGCAATCCATAATAAACCAGAAATATCATGAATAAAATCCAGGTAAAGCAATAGATCAAAATACTGAAAATACGTCCTTCCCTTCTACTTTCCCAACAGATCCTGTGTATCTCTTTTTCCCCAACCCTCTCCCCTCTGAGAATGACTACTCTTGGACCACTTAAAGTGATAGAGCTCCCTTGGGCAAAATCTACTGAATTATATTTGTTTGAATTTTTAAAACACTTTCAAAATCTGTGTTTGTAGCTTAACAAAAATTTTTGGAGGCTATAGATTTAAAGTATACGGTAAGAAATATCAAGACAACTTGTCTTTGGAGCTCAGTTTAAGGTTTTGGTAGAATTGAAAGGCATGGTTTTTAAGAGTATTATTTAAGTAGTTTAACTTTTTCCTTAACACACTCATACCTCAAAACAATTCTGTTTTGAAAAGGCAGGGTGAATTAGTGTCAGGAAGATCTTAGTATGTTTATTTTTCATCATGGAAATAACTTTCTAGGTCATGTGGTAGATCGTAATTTTATTACAGTATAAAATATGTGCACACAGTGCATTTGTTTATTGACTTTAAAAATCTATTGTTTTCTGAGAAAGAATTTTTGGTTCATCAGTTTTTGTATCACCACATAAAACACGCCTTGGGCAGTTTTTTTTTTTTTTTTTTTTTTTTGTCAGTTTTTATGTCTTCCGGGCACATAATACAAGAACATAAAATTAATTATTGATTGTGGTACAGATTTGGCACATCACTGTGGGTTTTCAATCAGCCTGTAAAAAGAGAAAAATCATATCAACTAACTCCAGGCATTCCCAGCTTGCTGTATATATAATAGCAATGCAAGCAGGCGGCATCATGCTGATTACAACACTTCCTATTTAGCAACACAGTGGAATAGTTCAATGAAATTTACTTAATTCCCAGCTCTCTTACAATGATTAGTAGTTGCTTAGTTCTTAACCTTGATTATAAGGTTTGTGATTTTGCAAATTGATTCTTACATACTAATTTTTGTTATTTGTTTAAAAGCCTTCTTCATTTATGTTTCAAGATCTCTCTGATACTTTTGACAAAGATATAATTTAGAACTTAAATTTATTTTATACGAAGGCAGATTAATTATTGGATTTAAACTCAATCAGAGGCAGCTGCCTATGATATTACTAACTGGACCGTGAAGCTTCCAGTGACCTATATACAAGGCAGCAGGGTACCTAGAGAGAGTTGGTCCTAGCCCAGGTTCTTGAGCCTGGTAGTAGACGTGTAGTAAATATTTACTTGGATGCATTTATCCCCTTGTTTCTCTCTGGCATCATCTTTCCTAGGCCTCAGTGTAGTGTTGTGATTGTTTCTGAGTGTGTGTTTGCTTCCTCTTTGCCCTATCTTCTGTGATCTGGTTTTTATTTCCAGGTCCTTGTTACATGCGGCCTAGTTCCTCCCATCCTAATGTTTTTCTCTTTAATTTTTTGATATTTGGGCTGCCAAATTTAACTATTAAAAGAAATGGTTATTAAAGAAATAGCTATTTGGAGCTACTATTTAACTTTGTAATACTTTCTCTGATGATTTTCCTAAGACCTCTCCAATACTTTTATTTCAAGAACTCTTCACATTTTCTACTGATTTGGGACAGGGTTTACACATAATTGGGTTTGTATGTGTTTTGAGAAAGAAGTGCAAAGAGGGTGGTAATTGCAAAATACAACAGCAGTTACAAATTTTGACTGCTATTTTAAGACTATACCAAAATTCTCTGAATTTAAAAGCATTATGAAAAACGCCTTTCTTCAGCTGCAAGACAGAGCAATTTCTCTTGCTCTTCTTATGTTCTCTCCTGATCTGTCAAAATTTTTAAATTTTGGTCTGTGAAATTTTTATATGTGGACACAAATTAATTTTTCATTCCATTTAAAAACTTAACCTAAGCATTCAAGGAGTGAATTCTGTGATATGTGAGTTACATGTTAATAAAGCTATTAAAAAAAAATTTACCTGAAACTTACCAAAACTTACCTAAAAGTATTTCCAGTGGTAGTGGGAAGCAGAACTGTATTAATGTTAGACGATGAGGAACAAATTGTAGTTAATTTCTAAATTTCCAAGCCATTCGGCTTTTAAGAATATCTTTCACTTTTGTGTTTTTGGTTTAATTTAGGAAAACTTTCCATTTGACTCATAAATGTATACCTTAATGGAGGAAGGAAAGCAAACATGAGAGAAAATGACTGAAACATTTGTCTTAATTTTGACACCAGAATATTGTTGAGAGAGATGAATGAGAGGTACATAAATATTCCACTTCCTACCTGGTTCTTCCTGGCTTTGTTGTCGACTGACAACCTGAGATCTGACTAGATAATTGAGGAAGTGAGGAAATGTACTACAAAATTCTGTTATTTTAGCCCTTTTCTATCATGAACAAATGGATCTTCAGGACTTGACATTCTAAGGTATTCCGTTTATCATTGCAGAAAGCTGTATACCTGCACAAGTGGTGGCTGCTGTTGAGGTCAACACCGTTGCTAATGAAGTGTACAAGTACAATTTTCCTCACACACAGCTCCTGGCCAAGACGATTGAAGTGAGTAACACTTATTGCTCTTCTAATAAGTATATAGCACGTAAAAATGTGACTGAGGAATACTGCAAGATACGGACTTTTGGTGTCTTCATTTGAAGATAAGTCATATATAAATGAAAAGGTTTAGGAGAAGGGAATTAAATTTATATTTTTTAATTCTGTCAGAAGGTAGTATGTTATTTTTTTTCTTTTTTCCTTTTTAAAAATTTCTAGCTTTAGAGAGATACGATCAGTAATTTGGTCTTGAAAGAATTGAAAAGTAAGCATATACTCTACTTCTAAATGTTTAGTTTTATAATGATATTAAACTTGGCTTAATTCTTAATTTTTAACCAGTACTCAGGTACAGTACGGAGAAGGCAATGGCACCCCACTCCAGTACCCTTGCCTGGAAAATCCATGGACGGAGGGTCTTGGTAGGCTGCCGTCCATGGGGTCGCTAAGAGTCAGACACGACTGAGCGACTTCACTTTCACTTTTTACTTTCATGCATTGGAGAAGGAAATGTCAACCCACTCCAGTGTTCTTGCCTGGAGAATCCCAGGGACGGGGGAGCCTGGTGGGCTGCCGTCTCTGGGGTCGCACAGAGTTGGACACGACTGAAGCGACTTAGCAGCAGCAGCAGGTACAATATATACATAGCAGGAGGGGAAAAAGAGAAAATGAAAAAAAATCATTGGTTATATATTGGGTTGGCCAAAAAAGTTCATTCAGGTTTTTCTGTAAAGGTGTAGGCAAAAACCGGGGTGAATTTTTTGGCCAACCCAATACTTACTGAATGCTACTTTAAAAAAAAATTTTTTTTATTTTTATTTTTAATTGAAGAATAATCACTTTACAATATTGTGTTGGTTTCTGCAATACATCAACATAAATCAGCCATAAGTATACATATGTCCCCTCCCTCTTAAATCTCCCTTCCACCTCTCACTCCATCCCACTCCTCTAGGTTGTCACAGAGCCCCAGTTTGAGTTTGAGTCATACTGTAATTCCACTGGCTATCTATTTGACATATGGCAGTGTATATGTTTCCATGATACTCTCTTCTTGTTGACGCCTGTCAAAGTTAAAGATAGTTTTTTGCTTGTGATGAACTCAGCAGAAGTATTTAATGCATTATTACTTTCAAAATACAGTGTAATATGAAATTGTGTTTTTTTTCCCAGTCTTATGTTGTGCAAAATTTTACACATATTTCTCATGAAACTGTAATTTATATGCAAGAAACTGTACTCTTTGTGTATAGTTTGAGTTTTGACCAATGTCCATGGGGTTGCAAGACTTGGACAAGACAGTACACACACACTCATACAACATCCACTACCCTAAAATGTTCCTAAGTGTCAGTCTCTTACCCAGCCCTAGCAACCACTGATCTGCTTTCAGTCATTACAATTTAAATATTCTATTTCTAGTATACCATAAATAAAATCATGAGTGTAATTTTTTTGAGTGTGACTTCTTTTGTTTAGGGTAATGTTTTTTGTGTTGTATCAATCAGTAGTTGCCTCTTAATTACTATTTTGTGATATTCTGTATGTACAGGTATTTGTGGAAATTTCATATTGCAAAATGTATATCCGTTCACATGTTTGACATTTAGATTGTTTCTAGTTTTTGACTATTATAAAAAGGTTGCTATGAAGATCCATGTATAAGTTTTTGTGTGGACTTTTTTTTTTCTTGTGGGTAAATACCAAGGAGTAGAATTGCTCGAGTGTATGATAGACTTCTTTAATTTTATGAGAAAATGCCAACTGTTTTACATAGTGTTCATACCATTTTATAGTCACACAGTCAGTGTTTAAGTGTTTCAGTTATTTTACATCTTTACCAAAAGTTGCTATTGTCAATCTTTTAAATTTTAGCCTCTCTTGTGAGCATACAGTGATATTGTGATTTTAATTTGCATTTCCCTGGTGACTAATAATGTTGAGTACTTTTTTTATTGGCCATTTCTATGTCTTCTTTGATGAAATTTCTTTTTTACTTTTTTTTTTTTATTGTTTGGTATGTTTGTGCTTTTTCATACTGTTCATGGGGTTCTCAAGGCAAGAATACTGAAGTGGTTTGCCATTCCCTTCTCCAGTAGAACTAAACTGTGGAAAATTCTTCAAGAGACGGGAATACCAGACCACCTGACCTGCCTCTTGAGAAATCTGTATGCAGGTCAGAAAGTAACAGTTAGAAGTGGACATGGAACAACAGACTGGTTCAAATAAAAAAAGGAGTTCGTCAAGGCTGTATATTGTCATCCTGCTTATTTAACTTATATGCAGAGTACATCTTGAGAAACGCTGGGCTGGAAGAAGCACAAGCTGGAATCAAGATTGCCGGGAGAAATATCAATAACCTCAGGTACGCAGATGACGCAACCCTTATGGCAGAAAGCGAAGAAGAACTAAAGAGCCTCTTGATGAAAGTGAAAGAGGAGAGTGAAAAAGTTGGCTTAAAGCTCAACATTCAGAAAACGAAGATCATGGCATCCAGTCCCATCACTTCATGGGAAATAGATGGGGAAACAGTGGAAACAGTGTCAGACTTTATTTTTCTGGGCTCCAAAATCACTGCATATGGTGACTGCAGCCATGAAATTAAAAGACGCTTGCTCTTTGGAAGAAAAGCTATGACCAACCTAAACAGCATATTCAAAAGCAGAGACATTACTTTGCCAACAAAGGTCCTTCTAGTCAAGGCTATGGTTTTTCCAGTAGTCATGTATGGATGTGAGAGTTGGACTATAAAGAAAGCTGAGTGCCAAAGAATTGACGCTTTTGAGTTGTGGTGTTGGAGAAGACTCTTGAGAGTTTCTTGGACTCCAAGGAGATCCAACCAGTCCATCCTAAAGGAGATCAGCCCTGAGTGTTCATTGGAAGGTCTGATGGTTAAAGCTGAAACTCCAATACTTTGGCCACCTGATGCAAAGAACTGACTCATTAGGAAAGACCCTGATGCTGGGAAAGATTGAAGGCGAGAGGAGAAGGGGATGACAAAGGATGAGATGGTTGGATGGCATCACCGGCTCGATGGACATGAGTTTGGATAAACTCCGGGAGTTGGTGAAGGACAGGGAGGCCTGACGCGCTACAGTCCATGGGGTTGCAAAGGGTTGGACACGACTGAGCAACTAAACTGAACTGATGTTTGTGCTATTATCATTTAGTTTTAAAAAATGTTGACATTTTCTGGTTTCACATTGTTTGTCAGAAATATTTTCTTTAATTCTGTAATTTGTCTTTCCTTAACTGTGTTCACAAAGTGCAGGAGTTACTTATCTTTTTTTTCTCTTTTATGGGACACTTTTTCTGTCTTGCAAAGTCTTTGTTTACTCCATTTTTTCCTGTTAGTTTTATAGCTTTGGCTTTTACATTTAGGTTTATGACCCATTTAAATGGTTACGTTTTGTGTGTGGTCTCAGGTAGGAGTAAATTTTTTTTTTAAGTGCATATAAAATTATCCTAACACCATTTTCTGAAAAGACTATCCTTTCCACAAATTCTTTGACATCTTTGTTAAAAAATAGATCATATGTGTGTGAGTAAATTTCTGAATTCTCTCTTCAGTAGTATCTATGTTTTTATCCTTATATCAATAACACACTATTGTTTATTGTAGCTTTATAATATATATTAAATTCAGGCAGTGTAAGTTCTCAAAATTCTGAATTTATTTTTTAAGATTATTTTGGCTACTCTCTAATTTACATTTCTGTATAAATTTCAGAATCAGCTTGCCAATTTCTACCTAAAAAAGGTATTTTGATTGAAATTTCAGTGATTGGTTTTGGAAGAACTGATCTCTTCATAAAATAATCTTCCAGTTTATGAATATGGTATCTCTCTTCACTTATTTAGGTCTTTATTAATTTGTATCAGCTATATTTTGTAGTATTTAGTTACTATTTTGTAATATTTATTTATTAATCTGGTATCCTATAACTTTGCTATATTAACTTATTGGTTCTGATAACCTTAATATTGATTTTTTAGGATTTTTAGCATATACAGTTATATTGTCTGAGGAAAAAAAGTTATACTTTTCCCTTCCAACCAGTATGACTTTTTCCTTGTCTTATTGCATTGTCTAGGACCTTCTTTACAATGTTGAATAAAAAGTGTGACATTGGACATCCCTGCCTTCTGCCAGATATTAGGGGAGAATTATTTAGTCATTTATCATTTAACATCTTAGATGTTAGTTGTATATTTTTCATGTATTACATGTTTAGAGGAACATGGATATTTAGAAGCAGGTGAAGAAAGGAGAAGAAGACTGGCAAAGAGGTTGGAGGAGAAATAGGTCTTGGAGTGTTAAGAGTCAAGGTAGGAGAGAATTTCAAAAACAAGAGAAGAATTGGTCAGAGGGATGGCAGTAGCTTTAGAAACTGGGTTTTTAAAAAAAAAAATATTTAAATGCTTCTATGAGAGGAACCGGGAAATAGATGGGGAAACAGTGGAAACAGTGTCAGACTTTATTTTTCTGGGCTCCAAAATCACTGCAGATGGTGACTGCAGCCATGAAATTAAAAGACGCTTACTTCTTGGAAGGAAAGTTATGACCAACCTAGATAGCATATTCAAAAGCAGAGACATTACTTTGCCAACAAAGATTCGTTTAGTCAAGGCTATGGTTTTTCCTGTGGTCATGTATGGATGTGAGAGTTGGACTGTGAAGAAGGCTGAGCACCGAAGAATTGATGCTTTTGAACTGTGGTGTTGGAGAAGACTTGAGAGTCCCTTGGACTGCAAGGAGATCCAGCCAGTCCATTCTGAAGGAGATCAGCCCTAGGATTTCTTTGGAATGAATGATGCTAAAGCTGAAACTCCAGTACTTTGGCCACCTCTTGCGAAGAGTTGACTCATTGGAAAAGACTCTGATGCTGGGAGGGATTGGGAGCAAGAGGAGAAGGGGACGACAGAGGATGAGATGGCTGGATGGCATCACTGACTCGATGGACGTGAGTCAGAGTGAACTCCGGGAGTCGGTGATGGACAGGGAGGCCTGGCGTGCTGCGATTCATGGGGTCGCAAAGAGTCGGACACGACTGAGCGACTGATCTGATCTGATCTGATGAGAGGAACCGGGAGACACAGGTTTGATCTCTGGGTCAGGAACATCCCCTGGAGGAGGAAATGGCAACCCACTCCAGTATTCTTGCCTGGGAAATCCCATGGACAGAGGAGCCTAGCGGGCTACAGCCCATGGGGTCGCAGAGTCGGATATGACTGAAGTGACTGAGTATGAGCATGCCTTTTATTAAGTTGAGGAAATTTCCTTTTATTTCATTTTCTAAGAATTTGTATTATGAATGAATAGGTTTTGAATTTTGTCAAAAACTTTTTTTTCATCATTTAACACGATTATATAATTTGCCCTTTTATTCTGTTAATATGGCGATCATATCAACTCCTTTTTTGAATGTTAAGTCAATATTACATTCCTAGGGTAAGTCTGACTTTTTTATGATATAGAATCAGTTTTATGTTAAGCTGCATCCTAGTTGCTAATATTTTATTAAGTATTTTTACATTTATCTTTGTAGGTGACTTTTTTACTTTCCTCATAAAATATTTGTGTGGTTTTGATATTAGGGCAATATCAATACTAGCTTTATATTGGGCTGAAAGTTTGTTTGGGTTTTCTGTAAGATGGTATGGAAAAACTGAAATGAACTTTTTGGCCAACCCAGTTGGCTTCACAGACTCATTTTCTCTAAGAGTCTGTGAAGAACAAGTATTAGATCGTCTATAAATAATAGCATTTCATCAGTGGAGCCATCTGGACCTGTAGTTTTCTTTGTGGGAAGGTTTTTAATTATGAGTAAAGTGTCTGCCTACAATGTGGGAGACCTGGGTTTGATCCCTGGGTCAGGAAGATCCTCTAGAGAAGGAAATGGCAACCCACTCCAGTACTCTTGCCATTTAAATTATGAGTTTATTTATCTGTTATAAGACTATTGAGGCTTTCTATTTATTTTTCATTCCGTTTTGGAAATTTGTGTCTTTGGAGAAATTTATCTTTTACTCTAATTTGTCAAGCATATTGGCATAACGTTGTTCGTATTTCCTTATATCCATTGTTTATCATTCCTAATGTTAGTAATTTTTATCTTTTCTGTTTTTTCCTCTACTACTAAAGCTAGAGCCTTACCAAATTTATTGCTTTTTTCAAGTAAACAGGTTTAGATGGAATTGATTTTATCTATTATTCATTTGTACTATTTCACTAATTTCTACTCATCTTTATTGTTCTTTTCTACTTTGTGTTTAATTTACTCTCTGTTACACTGCTTGCATTGGGACTTTAGATGATTGACTTGAGTTTGTGTTTCTTTTTTAATGCAAACATAGAATGTCATACATTTTCTTAAATTTCAGCTACAAATCACAAATTTTCATATGTCTTATGTTCATTTTCATTCAGCTCAAAGTATTTTCTAATTTCCCCTCTGATTTTGTCTTTGGCTTATGTGTTAATTTGTAAGAATGGTTCTAAAATTTCCAAATATTTAGGAATTTTTCTGTTACTGATTTCTCATTTCTGTTTTATTGATGTCATACTGTGTATGATTTTAGTTATTTTAAATTGGTTGAGACTTGTGTTATGGCCCAGAATTCACTCTGTCTAGTGAATGCTTTGTGTCCTGTTGGAAAGAATGTGTATTCTGTTTTTGTTGAGTGGACATTTATAAATGTCATTTGGGTCAAGTTAGTTGATAGTATTGTCAATTTTTCTGTATTCTTCCTGACTTTTTCCTATCAATTGCTGAGAGAATGTTATAATATCCAAGCACAACTGTGAATGTCTATTAACTCCTTTTAGTTTTTGCTTCATTTTATCCAGAGCTCTTTTATTAAGTGTATATGCTTTATGATTGTTTTCTTGATTAATTGACCTGTTTATCATTATGAAATATTCCTCTTTATCCCTCAGAATTATTTCTTGTTCTGAAGTCTACTTTCTTGATATTAATATAGCTTCTTAAATTAATATAACTTCTGCTTTCTTATGGTTAGTGTTTGTATGCATATATTTTATCCATCCTTTTAATTTTGCCTCTTTTTTTGGCTGTGCCATGTGGCTTGCTAGATCTTAGTTTCTAGACCAGGAATTGAATCTGTGCCCTTGACAGTGAAAGCGCAGAGTCGTAACCACTGGACCACCAGAGAATTCCCTGTCCTTGCATTTCAATTAGATTTATTATAAGATCCCTTCATATTCACTGAGACTGTTCATTTTTAGTCTATTCTACTCTGTTTGCTTTGTTTTAGAAGCACACTATATTGCTGTATCTTTAAGAGGTTTTTTTTTGATATGTAACTGTTCATTTTAGATATTTTTCACTTCTAGAAGTTTCAATTAATTCTTTTTTATGTTCTTGTCTCCTTATAATACTTTCATTTTCTTTTAAGTATTTGAACAAATTAATGATATGTATAATGACTGTTTTAAAAACTTTGTTAATTCTAGCATGTCATTGTTGGGTTTGTTTCTATTGATGGATTCTTCGTCCATTCACCCCCATTTGTTATGGGTCACATTATCTTGTTTAATTAGCATTGTAGTAATTTTTTATTGGTAGCCTAACATTGTACATTTTACATTTTTGAGTGCTGGAGTTTACTGTAATCTTTTAAAGACTGTTGAATTTTGTTCTCAGAAGAAGTTAATTTCAGATCATCTTGATTCTTTTTGAGGCTTATTTTAAGCATTTCAGAGTGTATGTGGAGTAGCCTTTACTATAAGGATAGTCTAATCTTTGGAGAAGGCAATGCCACCCCACTCCAGTACTTTTGCCTGGAAAATCCCATTGATGGAGGAGCCTGGAAGGCTGCAGTCCATGGGGTCGCTGAGGGTCGGACACGACTGAGCAACTCACTTTCATGCATTGGAGAAGGAAATGGCAACCCACTCCAGTGTTCTTGCCTGGAGAATCCCAGGGTTGGGGGAGCCTGGTGGGCTGCCGTCTATGGGGTCGCACAGAGTCGGACACAACTGAAGGGACTTAGCAGCAGCAGCAGCAGTCTAATCTTACTATTAATATGCGACCTTTCTTTGATTGCTAGCTATTGAGTGTCCAATGTTCTCAACTAGGTTGTGGTGGTAACTCAAATGATCTCTTGCCCTGAGATCTGGGAATTTTTTTGGCTTACAGCTTCCCAATAATGGTTCTTTTCCTGGCAGTTGGTCTATCAAGCATTTTGCCTGATAGATGCACAGGTATGCTCAGCAGGACACTCAAAGGGAATGTTATGCAGATTTCTGTATTTCATTACTTATGCAGCTTCTTTTAGTGTGGTAGTCTTGCTCTGCAAATTCTAGTCACCTTGACCTTGAATGCCAGTGTCTCTCTTCAGCTCATCTTCTTTCCCAGGTACAGTGTGAGTGTCTTTTCCCTTCACTGCTATGTGGAAATTATCTCCAGGTAGAAAGTCTAATTATCTTCAACTTTTTTTTTTTTGTCTTTTTCCAAGGAATGGTAGTCCTATCTGCCTGTGGTCCAATATCTGAAAATAGTTATTACATTTCTCCCAGTTTTCTAGTTTATTTACAGAAGGAAAGTAAGTCTCTTAGAATTTACTCCCTCCAGGCAGAAGGAAAAGTCTCACAAATTTTATTTAAGATAACAATTCATTATACCATGAAGTCCACCACTTTAAAGTGTATACTTTTAGCATTTTTCTTTTTTCATTTACTGACAAAGTTGTGTAAAGATTGCCACTTTCTAATTCTAGTCCATTCTCATCCCCGTAAAAAGTAATCTGGTGCCCATTAGCAGTGACTCCCATTTCTCCCTCCCTCCAGGCCCTGGAAGCCACTAATCTACTTTCTGCCTCTATGGATTTGACTTTTCTAGGCATTTCATGTAAATGGGATCATATAATATGTGGCCCTTTTTTGTCTGGGTTCTTGCGCTTAGCGTGTTTCCATACAGAAGTGTGGTAGCACGTGTCAGTGCTTCATTTCTCTTAATGGCTGAATAATATTCCATTATATGGATGTACCACATTTTGTGTATCCAACAGGTTTGTCTTAAGCTTTCTTTTAGCTGGATATGAAATAGGGCCATTTCCTGGCTCTGTGATTGGGTATTTACAAGGTAAAAGTCATCTAATTATGTGTTGAAGAACATCTGTCACTGATACTGAGAACAGAATATTTTTCTGCACGGGCCTCATCGAGAGAAGTACTAGGGGTATAATATCATCTTTCCAGTAACTGGTAGAGTTCACTTCATGAACATCATGGCAAACTGCACTAAGTCTGCCAGTCTCATCATGGACGTAGGGCAGAAGTAAATACAGGGTCAGGAGAAACATAGCTGCTGAAAAGTAATTGGATTGACTCATATGTAGGCAATCTGCATTTAGGTTCCAAAATTTCTGTGACATAGATTATGATAGCAAAATTTATTTTATTTAAAAAATTGCATCTGAGTTTAAATTTAATGTAAATGTTTAAAAGTTGATGCGGCCAAATGTCCAATTCAGCAAGGGTTTTCTCCCACTGAACAAAATATGAAACAACAACACAATCTCAGTAAAGCACCCATTACGTTTGATGACTTAACCTTTTTTCTTTTTTACCTTCTAAGGGAAACTGTGAGACACTTTACATATTTGGGGTTCCCAACTACATACCAGAAGAAATTTGGGGGCATTTAGAATAATATATATGTAACCATTTTTCTAGCGATAGCTCTATTTCAATACTAGTTTTAAGAGATGATAATAAGTCATATTATCTGCATATGAAATAAGAATACTAGGGAGAGGAAAGAATGGAGATAGGTACCTCCCACTCATTTGAGAAGAGAGAATCAGTTCATTAAAACCATGTCTATGAGAAAAAAGTCGATGTGCCTTCCTACAGCTGTTAGTCTCTTCTTGGATGTTCTCTTCAGCCCTGTTCTGTAATGGAAAGTGTGTGTCATGTCTAGATCACATGTATCAGAAGTACATTGAGGGTCATGCTTAAAAAGTAGTTGGAAGTTTAATGGAGAACTTAGGAGTAATGACAGACTTAAGAGATTTTAAGTTTCATAAGCGGGAGGAGAAGGGGACGACAGAGGATGACATGGCTGGTTGGCATCACTGACTCAATGGACATGAGTTTGAGTGAACTTCAGGAGTTGGTGATGGACAGGGAGGCCTGGTGGGCTGCAGTCCATGGGGTCACAAAGAGTCAGCCATGACTGAGTGACTGAACTGAACTGAACTGAAAACAACATATTCTGATCAACTGAAATTTGAGAACATTGACTTCATGCAAGTTATTGAGCCCTTAGAGGAACACAGATATGCCTGAGAACTAGTCTTTACCTGCAGAAACTTACTGCTTAGTGCAGAAGTTGGACTTGTGAACAGTTTTCTTCGGGACTTCTGATTGAATGTGACAAAGACAAGATATTTCTATTCTAAAATTATATTTCTTTTCCTAATAGAAATAAGAGAAAAGAGGGGATGGGAAACCATTATGAATGAAAATAGGATTTAAACAGAAACCAAAACAAAAAAGAAAACTGAGAAAAATAATGTCAGATGTAGTGGCACTAAGATACAGTGAATGAAGATGGCAAAGTTACATTCAATTTAGATCTCTCTGTGCATCATGCAGCTTTGAGAAGGACAAGGGAGGAGACAAAGCAGACCTAGAAATTGTTTGTTCAAAGTGAAGAGAAGAGACATTAAAACATTCTGAATCACTGGGCTGAAAACATCACTGCAAGCTCTGCAGACTTCTTGCTCATTCTAAATGTGAGAACATGGGTTAAGGACAGAGGCATGGTCTTAAGTTAGAGAGCTTTGTGGGGTCTTCCCAGAAACTGCAGTGACAAAGTACCTACTCTTTCTTTCATCTTTTTAGCAAATTTCTAGATTCAAGTGATCTCCATTAAAAAAATACATATCAAATCAGATCAGATCAGTCGCTCAGTTGTGTCTGACTCTTTGCGACCCCATGAATCGCAGCACGCCAGGCCTCCATGTCCATCACCAACTCCTGGAGTTCACTGAGACTCACGTCCATTGAGTATTACTAATTAGAAAGGAGCCTTTGAGGCTATGCTGATAGAGTACTTTTTGAAGGAAGGAAGTAACATAAACAAGCAGAATATTTACAGAAAAATTGTATGAAGAAGCAGAAGAAAATTACAAACACACATCTCCATTAGTTTGAAACCTTAAATAAAACTTGATATCTTCAGGAACTCAAATAAATGTATTGTTGTTCAGTCACAGTCATGCCCGATTCTTTGCAACCCCATGGACTGTAGTGTGCCAGGCTTCCCTGTCCTTCACCATCTCCTAGAGTTTGCTCAAACTCTTGTCCATTGAATGGGTGGTGCCGTTCAATCACTTCTTCCTCTGTTGTCCCCTTCTCCTCCTGCCTTCAATCTTTCCCAGCATAAGGGTCTTTTCTAATGAGTCGGCTCTGTGCATCAGGTGGCCAAAGTATTGGAGCTTCATTCAAAAGCAATAATAAGACAATAGACTTGAAAACTGTCAGTGGTCTGGGAAGAATAAAAAAAGATGAGAAAAATAAAACCATTATAGAAATAAAAGCTATGTCGGAGTGGCAAATGAAAGACAGCAAAACAAACGGGGCAAAAACATTGACAGAAGTAAATGAAAAACATTCCTGAAATAAAACCTCCAACAATTCATGAACTGTATTACCTGTGAACCCTTACTGAAAAAAATGATTCAGTCACTTAATCTAACTAAGAAAGAGATGAATCAGAGTGGAAAACCCAGAAATAAAGCTGCCATGTTAGGAAAGAAATTATGGTCAGGAAGCAAGGTGAGAGTGTCATAAATCTTTGCAGTGTAAAAATACTATAATTGGAGTAGGAAGGGAAAGTGAGACTCAAAAAATATGTCTGTTCTTTGAAAGATAAATGAAGCTGTAGGTTTTTAGGACATTATTTCATATTGTTGTCAGGAGCTCAGCTGAGCTGTCAGGGATCGGAGTAGCTGATTAAAGCAACAAGGCAAAAGTGAAAGAGTGAAGCCTTAATTACTTGCTGTAGAGAAAATGTCTATGCCCTGCCCTCTGTTGTGTTTCCCTAGGGTACAGCACCCTGCTGGGAAGTTGAGTGGATCAGCAGACATGGGAGTCAGCTAACAGTTGAGGGAGCCCCTGGTATTGGAGGAGAGAGTGAGATTTGCTGGGTATTCATAGCAAGAGAAGTATCTTCAAGGGCTCCTCCTCCTCCCAGAAGGAGGCCTTGGCAGAAATAGATGGTGGCTGAAGAGGACTCTGTGCCCACAGATAGAGAGACCTTGGAATGCAAATAAGTGAAGAGCATGACCTTCCAGGGGGCCGGAGACCTTGCACTTGCTCTCAGAGACTGCCAGGCACTGGCCTTGCACAAAGTCTGGAGTGGGGAGGATGACTTTGCCCAGCACCTGCTGGGTGAAGCCTTTGTCATGGTGGTGTGGTCAGGCCTGAAAAGTGCATGTATGTTTTTAACCAAGAACAGGACAGTTAAAAAGATAATTGGTAATAAAACTAAAATCTGGTATTTATCTAGATAAGATCAGATCAGTCGCTCAGTTGTGTCCGACTCTTTGTGACCCCATGAATCGCAGTATGCCAGACCTCCCTGTCCATCACCAACTCCCGGAGTTCACCCAGACTCACGTCCATTGAGTAGTGATGCCATCCAGCCATCTCATCCTCTGTCGTCCCCTTCTCCTCCTGCCCCCAATCCCTCCCAGCATCAGAGTCTTTGCCAATGAGTCAACTCTTTGCATGAGGTGGCCAAAGTACTGGAGTTTCAGCTTTAGCATCATTCCTTCCAAAGAAATCCCAGGGCTGATCTCCTTCAGAATGGACTGGTTGGATCTCCTTGCAGTCCAAGGGACTCTCAAGAGTCTTCTCCAACACCACAGTTCAAAAGCATCAATTCTCTGGCGCTCAGCCTTCTTCACAGTCCAACTTTCACATCCATACATGACCACAGGAAAAACCATAGCCTTGACTAGATGAACCTTTGTTGGCAAAGTAATGTCTCTGCTTTTGAATATGCTATCTAGGTTGGTCATAACTTTCCTTCCAAGGAGTAAGCGTCTTTTAATTTCATGGCTGCAGTCACCATATGCAGTGATTTTGGAGCCCAGAAAAATAAAGTCTGACACTGTTTCCACTGTTTCCCCGTCTATTTCCCATGAAGTGGTGGGACCTGATGCCATGATCTTCGTTTTCTGAATGTTGAGCTTTAAGCCAACTTTTTCACTCTCCACTTTCACTTTCATCAAGAGGCTTTTGAGTTCTTCTTCACTTTCTGCCATAAGGGTGGTGTCATCTGCATATCTGAGGTTATTGATATTTCTCCAGCTAATCTTGATTCCAGCTTGTGTTTCTTCCAGTCCAGCATTTCTCATGATGTACTCTGCATATAAGTTAAATAAGCAGGGAGACAATATACAGCCTTGACGTACTCCTTTTCCTATTTGGAACCAGTCTGTTGTTCCATGTCCAGTTCTAACTGTTGCTTCCTGACCTGCATACAAATTTCTCAAGAGGCAGATCAAGTGGTCTGGTAGTCCCATCTCTTTCACAATTTTCCACAGTTTATTGTGATCCACACAGTCAAAGGCTTTAGCATAGTCAATAAAGCAGAAACAGATGCTTTTCTGGAACTCTCTTGCTTTTTCTATGATCCAGCGGATGTTGGCAATTTGATCTCTGGTTCCTCTGCCTTTTCTAAAACCAGCTTGAACATCAGGAAGTTCACGGTTCCCATATTGCCGAAGCCTGGCTTGGAGAATTTTGAGCATTACTTTACTAGCGTGTGAGATGAGTACAGTTGTGCGGTAGTTTGAGCATTCTTTGGCATTGCCTTTTTTTGGGATTGGAATGAAAACTGACCTTTTCCAGTCCTGTGGCCGCTGCTGAGTTTTCCAAATTTGCTAGATAGGAGATGGAAAATTACTAGTTACTGCAATATAAGTATGTGAGCTGAAAACTTGCTGGGTTTGTGCATCATTGTATTCCCAGACCTATCACAGTGCTTAGCATATTATAGATACTCTGAAATATTGGTGAGTTAGATTATGAACATCATCTAATGAACTACATATTGTGCCTAGAAAATGGAAAAATGCCAGGCATAACAGGTATTTCAGAACTGATATTAGGTAAGATCTATCTAAAGGCAAAATGTATTTATGAGTCATAGAAAATTGCTTTATAATGGGGATTAATACAATGAGCAAGAAAGTTCTGTTCTTGAATAAAACATGTAATTTTGAACAAATTATTCATGAACAAAACATCAGAGTTCATAGGGCAGAAAAGAGCATGAAATATCCACTCAGTAAGTTTTTATTGAAGATTTACCATGTGCCACAATATTTTAGTCTCTTTAGATTAACAATAAATTCACTAAAACAGTCAAAAGTTGTTGTTTACTAATCTACCGATTTCTTCCTAAAGTTTAAATGAAAATTAAGTGTAAGAATGACCAGGAAGCTTTTTGAGAAGAGAAGTAATAACACAAGTAGTGTGACAAAGTTGCTCATCAACACTCGATAAATGAAGTTACTGCATGAAGTTGATCTAATGTTTTCTGAAAGCAAAGATTTTTTTTTTAACTTGAATGCTCTGGTTATGAAAAAAGAATATATTTCCATTAGTGTTATTATAAAATATCAAATTATTAGAGTTAATCCATGCATCTCTGTAACTATTTTCTTGAATCCTGTCACATACACTGACCTAGATTGCTAAATTAAAGATAGTTGTGAATGGTTTATTGAGTGATTATGTTTTGCATAACTTCTCTGTCATTTGGGTTGTGCTATTAAAAAAAATCACCCTTTCCAAAAATCCTTTAAAATTGTAATTTTATATGTCTAATTGCAGGTATTGAGGTATTAACTGTTTACTTCTTTTAGATTCTAGACTTAGGATGCTCCTAATGTTAAAAGTTGTTGTTTGTTTTTTATTTTAATTTTAGGAATTTAGCTTTAATCAGTCTACAATCAGTTGTGAAGTCAATAAGTTGCTTTTATTAACAGCCCTGTGCTAACTAGCTATGAAACTTAAGTACCTGTGATAATGGTACTGCTCTGCCCCAGGTTTTGTGACACAGTTTGAGTGTATGATTTTCAGATTGTTTTCTTTAGAACTCTGGGTTCTAGAGTTGCTTTGGGAACTTTTCAATATTTAATTTTCATTTCATTTTACATATACATCTTAAACTACTTTTAAAAGCCTGTGATTTAAAAACAATAGACATGTACATTCAAACTTGAATACAATAGAGACAACTGATGTGTTCAACAAGTTAACTCTTTTCTGAACTCAGAATAAAGCTTTCCCTGCTTTTTTCATGAACTGGAACTTCTTAGAAATGTAACTAGGAATGTTGGGATTCTGGGCTTGTTGCTTTAAATTTCTGGCTAACAGTATATGCTAACAGAGCCTAATGAGAATTGGCCAAACCCATGATTTGTATTTCTCTGTATTTGTCTTCTGATACTGTATATAAAGGAGCAAAACAGTACATCTTAAAACTACTTAGCCCAGTAGGCATTGTTTGGTTCATCTTGTTTATAATCTTTTGAGGCTCTTTGACTACACACGACTGTAAAACAGTATGCAGACATTGGAAAGTGGGGCCCTTGTCTGTCTGGTGATTACTGACAGAGACAGACAGGAGAGAAGTGGTGACTGGTCAGTACATCGCCTTTTCTAAATAAATAATATTAATAGAAAGGTGTTAATAATTCTCTAGATCTTCTGCTGAAATTCATTATGAAATAAAGTTCTCCATGTTTGATTCCTGAAATCACAGCAGTCTTAATTAGACTTGAGGTATCATAGAGGCATGAAATGCTTAGGATCTAACTTTCCAGCTCTGCTTGGGCTGGTCCTGGGGTTTGGGGGAAGTCACTTAATCTTTTATAGCTTCAGCTTATTGCTCCACTTCCTTCACAAAATCACTTTGGAAAGTTAGTTTAACTGAAGTTTATTTTAAAAGTATTAAATGGTTTATAAACTTTTAAGTGTTATAAATATGCAGTCACAATTTCTGATATATTTAGTTGTAGTTAGCATGTTTCCTTTTTCCCCCTTCTACGCATGTTTTTATATTCTTTCCCCCCCACCCCAAATATTCATTCCTTAGGGCATTACACTAGAAGAGTTTGACAGATTATCTTTCAATATGATTTTAATGAGCCCACCCTGTCAGCCCTTCACAAGGTATGTATAATACATATTTCTCTGTTACGAAGAATACTTTTGAAAGATTCATTAAATCAAATATACTGTAATTTCAGGCACGGACACTATTAAGTCCATTCGCTGCATTTCCCTAGTCTTGAAATCTTTCATGCATAATTCTCTTTCTCTATGCACATTTATAAGTCAGCATTAATGATGAGGAAAAGAGCAGATAACTGCCGGATGAGCACAGTGATTTGGTCATAGTCATTGTAGGTATGGCGAGACTATGAGGTACCTCTTTAATACCTACTGAAGATAAAATATTTCTTTCTGACCCAAATTACTCCGAATTACTTAAATTAATCGGCATTCAGGAATATCTTCCTAACACTGATTAATCAAAGTCAATTTTCATAATAAATATTCAAGTCCTAAATTACTTAATTGTAAAATTTTAAAGCTAGTCAAGAATGCATCTGTGAATTTTGCATTTCTCAAAATTGATACGTACATTTAATAATACATACAATTAATGAAATAGCTTTTTTAAAGCTATGTTCCAATTCAGTTTCTTCTTATAAGGTATTTATTTGACTATATTTCAGGGAATTATATTTTAGATAAAATCTTGATTAATCTATCTTCATTTAGATATTTTTAATGATAGTATTTTTAATTAAGTAATAATGATAATGACAACCAACCAAATGTCTTACTAGATTTTGCCATTTAATTCAACAAGCTTATGGGATGTGCATTAGTATACTGTCTTTTTACAGGTGAACAGCTGAATTGTATTGCCTCTGCTCACAGGATTAGTGAGATGATGCTAATATTAGTGAATGCTGTTGCCCATGGCCTGGAAAATCTCAGTGCTAACCCTAGAAGCTGTATTCCATGTAAACATCAGCCCTTTGGACTGCTATTCTGTGCAGTTCAAAGCTCTGTGCAGTCCTGTGTTTTCACTTAAAGTTCAGTGGAAATTAATATTTCAAATTTAGCCTTATCAAGTGTGCCATGTTTATGGGGGAAAGGGTTATAATATGTCATCTCCATCCTGAGCTAGGATGAGATGCGTAGCTCCATCTGAGCTACGCATGAGTGTGGCCATTTTGACTGCCATGAGTGGGAGGCTCAGAGCAGAGTGCAGCCCCAGCACTGTGATGCCTCAGATGTCCCTGCAATGGGACATCTTCCCTATGATACCATTCTCACTCTATATCAGCCCAGATCCAGCTGCTAATGGCCGCAGAGTCTGATTCTGCAACACAATCATCATTTGGAACTCGGAGGGGAAAGGGGCTCAATGAGAAGAAATCAGGGTTTCTGAGGAGTCTGTTCAAGTCCACTCTTCTCTCCCATTTGAGCCTCAGATCCACTGATGATTTTGGTCCTGCTGTCAGGCATGAGGAGCTGATAAGTAATTTAAGACTTTGAAGCTAATATATGACAAGGTCTTAAATCCTAATCCCCTGTTATTATAATTCATGCCCAATCTAGTCTTCCTTTCTGCTTGGTTCTTGATCATATTGAATGTTACTTACAAGATCTAATTTATTTAAAAAAAAAAAAAAAAAGATCTAATTGCTGATCCAAATACCACCTTTTCACATGACCTGTTTTGACCTAGTTAGTCTAACCAAGTTGCAACACCTTTGTGTAGAATCAAGCCTTCACCTTTATTGTCTCCCGAGTACATTGAACAAGACTGTCCTGATCTTACCTACTATCTTGGTCTACTTGGATGTGATTAGTTATCAGTGCCATCAACTGTTATGTTGCCACCCTGCCCAACCAGCTCATCCCTCTGAACTTCTTTTGTCTCCCTTGGGGCAGAGCGAAAGGTGTCACCAGCCAATTGTGTGTGTGTGTGTGTGTGTGTTTCCTAAACAAGTTGATTTTAAGAGGATAATTGTTTTTAATTCTTCATTAACTTCTTATTCTTCTTTGCCTCATGTAAGTCATTTGGGCATATTATTTTTTTATAAGTACTACATTTACTAGACAGACAAAGCTTTTTTTGTTTTAATTAAATGAATAAATATGTTTTGTTCTTTATAGCAACAGAGATGATCATATTTTTTGTGAGGACCAACTAATTGTAGTTCTCTGTTTTGCCTTTTTAAAAGTGACTTGATATCTTTATGTACGATTCTTGAACTTATTTTCTTATCCCTTTCAGAATTGGCCTGCAAGGTGATGTGACTGATCCAAGGACAAATAGCTTCTTATATATTCTAGACATTCTCCCAAGGTAAAAACTTAGAATACTGTACAAGCTTAATAGGTGTAAAACTTTGCATCTGGAAGAATGTGATGTTTATCATTTTATAGAGACGAGCAGCTTCTACAGATACTATACATGCCATTTATTTTCTGCCATGACTGATAGAGCGACTGCTAATGTTTGTTGATTCTACAGTGCTGCTAAAGTGAGTGCCAGGGTGTTACAGCCTAATAGCTGAATTGTATTGCCTCTGCTCACAGGATTAGTGCAGATGATGCTAATGTTAGTGAATGCTGTTGCCCATGGCCTGGAAAATCGCACTGCTAACCCTAGAAGCTGTATTCCACGTAAACGTCAGCCCTTTGAACTGCCATTCTGTGCAGTTCAAAGCTCTGTGCAGTCCTGTGTTTTCACTTAAAGTTCAGTGCAAATTAATATTTCAAATGTTAACCTTATCAAGTGTGCCATGTTTATGGAGGAAAGGGTTAAAATATGTCACCTCCATCCTTTGTAAAATTCTTTTCTAAAATCGGTTTGAACAGTTACCTCCTATTTCTCACAAGTAAGGATTTTCTTTGCTTCTTACTTCTTAGTATTGAGATGTTTGGAATTCTATTTGATTTTTTTGTTTGTTTGTTTTTGTTTTAGATTACAAAAATTACCGAAGTATATTCTTTTAGAAAACGTTAAAGGTTTTGAAATATCTTCTACAAGGTAAGAAATGTATTTCTCTTATGTTCATCTTAGAGTAGGTATATTATATAATAAGAGCTGTTGTGAAATAAAGATCTGAAAAATAAAGGTGTACATTCTGACATTTAAGGTATGTTATGTAGTTTATCATTAATGTAGTTTTCAAATAGTAATGTGAAGTATCTCAAGGTTAGGGTCTGCTGATTCTCTCGCATTTTGATATGTTTGAATTTTTCCAGAATGAGTAATGCGAATTGTATTTCTCAATTTTAGCTGCTTAAGTGGTGTCCATTTCATTAGAATTAGAAATGTTTTCAGTAAGAATTGGTCCTCTCATAGGCATTTTCTGTCCTGTTGGATTGAAGAAGCAAGCCCTGTGTCAGGGCCCTTTCAGGTGGCTGCCCCACGGGAGAAAATGCAGCCGACTGAGTCCTCGATTCACCTGCTGTCTGTGACAGTGTTGCCCTGTCTGATGGGTGACAGACAAAGCTCCATTCCAATAACGAATTTACCATCAGTGGATTAGCAATTTTTTATTTATAATACAGATTATCTCTTTTTTTGAGAAATGTAATTTCTCAAATATTAGACTTAAGACCCAGGATTTTTCTCTTTCTAAAAAAGTTGAATGGAGGTATAGTTTTCACATAAAATGAAGTTTTATGTGTAATATTTTATATAAGAACTGCATTTTGAACTATAGAGTGAAAGCCTTTTTTCTTACCCTTTGTCTTTTCAGAGATCTGTTAATACAAACAATAGAAAATTGTGGTTTTCAGTACCAAGAATTTCTACTGTCTCCAACCTCTGTAAGTACCACAGTTATAAACTTAAATAAATTTTCCCAAAGGGAACTTGATTCAATAAAAAAAATGGATCCATTTTGAATAATATTATAGGCAAATCTTAAAATTAGTTCAGACTTGGTTCCTTCTATATCTGAATTTTATAGCTATATGTGAATTTTATTTTTTTATGATTACTGTACTATCAATAATGAATGTAAGAAAATCTACGTATCTTCTTACCTGGGAAATATAAAGTGAAAGTGACTCGTAGACATATGATTCATCTGATTCCATCTTTATTTCGTTCAAATAAAGGTACAAAGTGACAGTTTAAAAGGTTCAAGAATTTGCTGCAGGGAAGTCTTCCACAAATTCATAATGGAATTTTGTCTGGCAGAAACTAATGTAGACCTGATGTAAACTAATGTACAGTGTATGAGGTTTTTTTTTTTCCACTAGATGCTAACAGTTAGTATAGATCACTTTAATTTCCCATAGCAACTACCTGTTCTGCTTCACTTTCAGCTTGGCATTCCAAATTCAAGATTACGGTACTTCCTTATTGCAAAGCTTCAGCCAGAGCCATTCCCTTTTCAGGCCCCTGGTCAGGTATTATTATTATTGTTGTTCTCATCATCATCATTCATCTGTTGTAAGTAGGTCTCAGGCTGCTTGTTTATTTTCCGGCAGTACCAGTGGGGGTTCGTGTGTCCTCTCACACCTGTAGTAAAGAGCATGCGTTCAGTCTCTCTTCTAAGCCTTTTGCCCCTCTTTATGTTGTTTAGTTGCTAAGTCATATCTGACTCTTTGCAACTCCATGGACTGTGTAGCCTGCCAGAATCCTCTGTCTGTGGGATTTCTCGGGCAGGAACACTGGAGCGGGTTGCCATTTCCTTTTTCAAGGGATTTTCCCAACCCAGGAATTGAACCTGCATCTCTTGTGTCTCCTGCATTTGCAGGTGGATTCTTTATCACAGAGCCACCAGGGAAGCCCTCCCATTCCTAATATGACCACTTTAATTGCTTGAAACAAAACCAGAAGCATTTCTTTCATCATTACAAAAAATAAGTTGAAAGTAAAAAATTACCATTACTGCTGTTATCAATGGTCAGAAGAGAAATTATTGGGGGGTTCATTTCCCCCCCAATAATTTCTCTTCTGACCACTGATTCTTTTGCATCCATTATTTTTCTCCCTCAGTAGAAGCCATTGACCACTTTTGATAAAAATTCACATGTCAGTTGCATTTTCTTTGTAATCTATGTTGTTTAGCTTTAACTGATTAAAATATGATAATGATTAGTACAAGCTAGGATGAAATGCACGATTGCTATGGATAGACTCTCTCATTATGCTAGCAATTTTGTATGCTTCTGCTGAAAATTGATGTGGATAACAGAGTTTCAGTGGTTCAGTGAAGCTCTCTGTAATCATCACAGGTAAGAACTTAAAAGTCATGTCCTACTAACAGGGGTTCAGTAGTATCATTTGAATCCCCCTGTAACACAATACCAGTTTTATGCTTCCCTGATGGCTCAGTGGGTAAAGAATCTGCCTGCAATGCAGGAGACACAGAAGACATGGGTTTGATCCCTGGGTCAGGAAAATCCCCTGGAATAGGAAATGGCAACCCACTTTAGTATTCTTGCCTGAAAAATTCCATGGACAGAGAAGCCCAGTGGACTACAGTCCAAAGGGTCACAAAGAGTTGGACAGTACTGAGTGACTACACACATGGGTATTGTATTATGGGGCTTCCCAGGTGGCACTAGTGATAAAGAACCCGCCTGCCAATGCAGGTGATGGAAGACACGCCTGTATTATATTATACAATTGCAATGTGTCTCCCTTTCAATGTGGATAGTTCCAAAAACAATGTATAAAGTATATTAACCAAGATTTCATCATTAAAAATTCCTGGAACTATTTTATCCTTCTCAAAATAGGACTTTATACAAGGTTACCTGTTTTGTAGGAACAAGTTTTTCCTATGGGGCTCAGGAATAGAAATAACCTTTCAGGGCAAAGACTGCTTATCATTTTTAATAACTAATTTTCCTTTAGATCATGTGTATGTTTTCGTGTTTTGTTTTGTTTTTTAACGAAGGCGAATGGTAAGCTTTGATTCAAAACACATTTCTGGAAATGTTCCTGTTGCTTTCTCAACTTCTTTTCCAAATATGATATTGTCTGTATATTCAGCCTACTTCCTATTATTTTGTTGAATGGTCTTATTACTAGAGAAAGCAGTAATTTCATGAAATAAATTATCTACAGACTGATGGCCTATCATTATATGATGAAAAACTTGTAGTAGCTTATATAAATTACTAGTAAACCTCAATGTCTATCTTTTTAATGACAGCTCAGTAAAAGCCAAAGAATTTTTTTTGCATAATGTTGACTGGATATTATTAACTCATTTTTTATTTTTAAGAAAGCTTTTGACAATTTATATATTTTTATTTAATGCCAGGTACTGATGGAGTTCCCCAAAACTGAATCTGAACATCCCCCTAAATATGCAATAAATGCAGAAAAGAAAACTGAAGAAAAGAAAACTGAACCAAATATTTGCTTTGATAGCAGCACACAATGTTCTGGAAAAGACACCATTCTTTTTAAGCTTGAAACTGCAGGGGAAATTGCCAGGAAACATCAACAGGACAGCGATCTCTCTGTGCGAATGCTAAAAGATTTTCTTGAAGATGACATTGACAAGCATTCATTCTTTTTACCACCAAAGTCATTACTGCGATATGCTCTTTTGTTAGACATTGTTAAACCCACTTCCAGAAGATCCATGTGCTTTACAAAAGGGTAAGTTTTAGAGTCTCTACTCAAGACATACCCAAAGTAACCAAGTTTTCATAGCTATTGTCTCTTTTATTTCTTCTGGAAACAAGGAGCATTTTATAGAATGTTTCTACTAGAATGTGTTTGTTTGTTTGTTTTTCTCCCTTAATTGCCTGCCTTCCTGTTCCAATAGAATGCACAAGTAAAAATTGCTTCTGGCAGAACATCATGTGCACAGCCCACAAAAGTGCTCATGAAAGGCCAGGCCATTGTTTGGCGACCTTCGAAGGAGCTTAATTACCCACGGTGGAAACATACCCATGGTGAAAACATGGTCTCTGTAGATGGCAAATCGCAAATTTTTTACCACCTTTCTTTTTGTGGTACCTCAAAAATTTCTGTCCACTTTCATAATCAGTGTACAAGAAGAAATTAAATTTTAATATCAAGAAATAAGATTGAATAATCTGGAGCACATTAGAGCACTTTAAATTTTCTTTAGTTTTTGGGTAAGTAGTTATGTTCTCATGGTTCAAATTTCAAAAGGAACTGAGATTGTAAGACTCCTTTCCTCTCTGCCTCTTGTTCATCCAGTTTCCATCCCTACATGCAACCGATGATTTCAGTTTACTGTCTGATCTTCCAGAGGTGTTGTGTACAGGGTATCTAAATATACATGTATATTTTTACCCCCTTCTTTAAGTAAATTGTAGCATATTATAATCATTATTATGCACCCATTTTTTTGACCATACAATGTAATTTGGGTATTATTGCCTAAGAATTTTGCTATACTCATGGTATAGGTATATCATAATTTATTTTACTGGACATTTAGGGGATATAGCCTTTGGCTTATTTCCCAAGTGTTAATAAATGTGTTTTTCAAGTTTCTTTTTAAACCTAGAAAGAAGGGGAAATAAGACCCTTGGAGAAGAATTTATAAAAGATCCCTGCCTCTTCTTTGTTAATACCACTCAAACTCATTTGATAGGTAGTTTTATGATTTAAACATTAAAACCTTCTCTCTTTACTTGCTAGCTAGTTGTCTTGACACTCTGCCCCTGAGATAATCATATGAGGCTTATCCTGATTTTCTCATACTCTGCCCTTGTACTTCTAGGGGAATAGGTTTATTGCTTTTTCCATCACCTTAAAAGACTTCAGTCAGCTGTTGTTTGTTTCCAAGTCTGATAGATTCTCTTTGGGACTCTCATAAAACAGGACTTATCACTTTTGTAATTAAAAAAAAAAACAAACCTTGAAATTCTTTTATAATTATAAAAATGGTATAAAAGAAGCTTTAATGTGAAAGTCTATTTTAGTGTAGATAATATAAGCAGACACACACATGATATATAAGGAAACAGCTTTTCTCTGATGTGACTTTCTTTAATTTATATTTTAAATTCATCTATTAGGAAAAAATGATAAAATATCATGCAGCCAGTTTGGCAGTGATTGTACTATAAGAAATACTACTAATATCTTATATTTCTGTAGTGTTTTGTATTTTTAATATAGTTTTTTAAAACAATAGTCTGACTGTTGCAGGATAAATAGTTAAAACATACGGTGTTACAGTAGGAGGTAGATACATGTTTGATGAGCCTGAGTCTGTCCTGGGCTGGAGAGAATAGGGTTTTGGGTTCATGAGAAGAAATGATGCTTCAGGCATCTGAAGAAAAATAGCTGCTATTCATTTTCACCTTCATAACATTTGGTCTAATGTGTCAGGGATGCTAGTACTGAATAGTATTTGGATATAAAAGCTGTAACTAATGCATACTTCCTGTGCATTTAAATGTGATGAACATTTAAAAACTGACATTTTATAAAAATGACAATAATGCATAATGCAAATATTATTTACACAACAAAAAACTTTGTCAAGTTTAGTGTCTGAGAAGTTTAAATATGATCTTAAGTCTTTCACCTAATTTTTTTAATTATAAAGCATATTTATGTGATATTATTCAGAATATTTCAGAAAGATGTAGCTATGTAAAATTGATTCATTCAAGAAATATTTAAGAAATCTATCATTAACAAGCAGATGTTACAAAATATTTGTGTTAATTCTTCAGTTATGGACGCTACATAGAAGGGACAGGATCTGTGTTACAGACGACAGAGGATGTGCAGGTACTGTGCGTGGTTTCAGTACTTAAATATTTTGAAAATATTTTAAAATAAAATTTTATTTACTACTTAAAATTTGAGAATGTTAAAAGAATTTTACATATTCAATTGGAATGAATATGTGTATAATAATTATTTACTATAGAATAAGTCTTTTTCTTGTTGCTAGGTATGGGTATATGTACAAGAAGTGTTTTATATTTTTACTTTTTTTCCTTACCTTTTGCCCCTCTTTTTATATTCCATAGAGGGTAATTTGAAATGCAGAGTACAGTACTTAATGTTCTCTAAGATTACACACAAATATTAAAGCCTTCTTTTGGAGCACATATTATAAAAATGCCTTTTAGGGAAAAATAAATCTATTTTAGCAAGGCTGTTTATTAATACTTCAATTGCAAATTCTTTGAGGTGTTATGGTTGAATACAAGCTTGATGTATTGTAAGTTTTATATACATCTGAATAGTTCTGCAGTGAAATCACATTTTATTTTATGCTGATTTAAACTCTTTAACTGTTAATAAAATTTACCCATGGTAAAAACCGTATCAGAGGCAAACAAATGTCAGAATTTGAGAAATCATATTTATTAAATATATTTTATCACTTTAAGAAAATGTCTTAATTTGATAAAATTAGTCATAAACCATAAACATTCAAACGACTGCATTGTCAAACTGACTTACTGGTTGACCAAGTTCCTTTCACTATTTTTCTCTTATATTATATTGTTATTTATTTATTATTTATATTCTTATGAGTGAATTTTTGAAAGACCAAAAATGACAGACACACTGAAAGTATCCTGATCTGTTCAACATCAAGCTTTTGTTTGTTTTCAGAGTTTATCTTACCCTTGAAGAGCCAATTATACAGTTCATTGCACAGACTTCTTACCCTGGGCTTCTGTGTGTTATGGTGGACTGTATGTTCATCATTTTTAAACTGCCTCACAGCAGATGATATTATCTTAACAAATTAATTGCATTCTATTAATTATTTATTACTTATTCGTTATCATGGATGTTTTCCTACAGATTGAGAATATCTACAAATCCCTTACCAGTTTGTCACAAGAAGAAAAGATAATGAGATTGTCAATGCTTCAACTTCGATTTTTCACTCCTAAAGAAATAGCAAATCTCCTTGGATTTCCTCCAGAGTTTGGTATGTGGGATACACGCGGACCCCAGCTTTCATTTATTAATGGTCTCCGAACTTGTTAGGGACTCCTGTGTGAGTTATGAATAAACCCTTGCCCAGACAGAGGTGGAGAACACTTCCTTTCCTGTTTGTGCCATTTTGACATCTTCTGCTTTTGTTCACAACCTGTCATTCCCTTCAGACTCAATTCTCCTCTTTTTACTCCAGTAATGTTTCCAGGTGCTTTGCAGGAACAGAAAGGCCAAATCGGCAATTCCTCAACTTTCCCCACAGATGGTTGTTAATAGCATCTTTCTCAAATTTATTTTTTGCTTCTAGGAGTCCTGTTCATATAACCCGACACTAACTATTGTGAAAGAATGCCTAGAATTGTCTTTTAAAAAGAAAAAAAAATTAAAAGACAATTAAGGAATTTATTTTTGCGTGTGTGTAGTGGGAGGTATATTATTTGTATTTTTCTCCTAGGAGGTACGTTCTTATCAATTAGACACCTTTTTCCTTCCCTACAAGGTTTAAGTGGAAAAAAGAGAAAATGGAGAGGTGCTCTAGGAAGGAGCTTTCCTAATGGAAATTAAGGGTGACTTGAGAGCACAAATCCCATAATTGACACCAAATTAGAGAATCTGAAGATGGAATCTCAAGAACAAAAATGAACATAGGGTTCCAGAGTGAGAAAGATGAAGCCCTGATGCCTTTTGTCATTGAGGAAGGCCAGGGATTGTTGTATTAGGAGACTGGATGCAGTGCCTTTGCCTCTTAGAGCAACTGCCTCTCCCTGACCCTGCTTCCTTGGCACAGGGGCTCTCACTCTGTGGATGCCATTGGTTTCCTAGGCAGAGGGAGGTGAGGGGTGTCCCTCACACCTAGCTCATGGGAAGGGAGAGACAAATCTCCCTCACATGTCCTCCTTGTGAGGAAATGTGTTTTTGATAACTTACTGGGAGCTTGACTACAGAAAAGCCAAACTTTGCTAAATCTAATCTTGTTGTAATATTATTACAGTACTATTCTTAAAGAACATCATGGGTTAAATAGATCATGTTTTAAAATCTAAATAATGGATTTACACTTGAGGTTTGGAATGCATCTTTTTTTGCATTGAGAACAAACTCCAATAGAATTTGACTACCCTCTTGGTAATTGATTCCCCAAGCAGAGTCACAGCAACTGGGTTTATTTTGTCCTCTCTGCCTTTTTCTTGGTGATCTCATTCAGTTTGAACTATCCCAGGGAATGTTACTTAAGAAAACATAGACTTCCCTTGTCTTAGTTTATGTCACAAAGTGAATGAGAACATCATCAAACAAAGAAATGAGAATTGCACTCAGAAATTTATTTCCCAGTCTACTGGCCTGGTTACTTTTTTATCTTTCATTTTTAGGATGAGTCATCAAAGGTACTTTCCATAGTACTATAGAGAGAAAAGAGATTTACTGTCTAATAGCAACTAAGTTCTAAGTTTTAGTTCAGTGTTTATTTTTTCAAGTAGTAGTAGTCACTTTGGTAATAATGAAATTTAGCACAGACCCCAGAGTCAGACAGACCATGAATTTTAGCTCTACCTAAGTCACTTTCTGCCTTAGTTTATGTGTCTGTAAAATGGGGGTGATTGCAGTACCGACTTCATAGGGTTGTTGTAACAGGTAAGTGAATTAACATATGTAACATGTTTGCAAACTATCTGATACCTAATCCAAAATTTGTGCTTTTATATTTTAAATGATAGATGTTATAGCCTTTATTTCAGAAACACTTTTTCTCAGTATTTAAAGATATAAATAGGGTAAAATAGGATTTTTCAAAGTTCTCTGAAAATATATAATATGTGCGAGAAAACCTTATTTGTTTATGGCTGCCCTGGGTCTTCGGTGCTACACAGACTTTCTTTAGTTGTAGTGAGCAGGGGCTATGCTCTAGTTGCGGTGTTGCAGTGGGCAGGCTTCTCATTGTGGTGACTTCTTCTCTTGTTGGGAGCTTGGGCTCTAGGATGCTCAGGCTTCAGTAGTTGCGGCACATGTGCTCAGTTGCATGTGGAATTTCCCAGACCAGGAGCCGAACCCATGTCCCCTGCATCGGCAAATCACTTAACCTTCTTTTAAAATGTGTGATAGATGTGTGCAGTCAGTCAAGCCCCTATAGTGACCACCGAGCGGGCCTGTCCTTCACATGGGCCTCTGACATCATTAATCCTGGGTCCAGAATGGGCGTTCTTGGAGCTGCTTGTCCACGGTAGTGATGGCTTTGCGTTGATCCTCCTGCACGTGTTGTCCTATTTCTCTTTGTGGCCAGTGGCCTGCATTTATGAGATAGCAGGCTTTGGAGGAGACAGACACTAACCTTCATTTACTGAATAATTGCTGCTATCTTGACCTTCTTAATTCTAGGTTTCTTTGTTTTGGAGAGGATTATTATTTTTAATGTACCTAAGTTTTTTAAAAGTCACCTTTTAACTTTAAAAAATTATGTAATTTTTTTTCCATAAACAAATGTAGATTTTAGTTCCTATAAAATACATACATGTATATTGCATGTGTATATATGTATGTATTATATATATAGGATTTTTTAAAATATTTATTTATTTTAATTGGAGGATAATTCCTTTACAATACTGTGATGGCTTTTGCCATACATCAGTATGAATCAGCCATAGATATACATGTTTTCCCTCCGTTTACAAATCTTGCTTGTTTTCAGATGTGTTTTCCCCATGGATACAATCTTGATATCACAAAGGACCCTCCCTGGGATAGTCTTAAAGTTTGTTTGTAGGTATATTTCTACCTCTGGCTACTTTGAAGTAAATAACTTCTGAGATGACTAATGTTCTTGACTGAGAAATTATCTTTATGATAGGAATTATATGACTGGGCACCATTGCAACTATAGTTTTATTATGGTAATCACTCTTACTTTATTGCAGGTAATGTAATGTCTAGTGTTCATGAAGCAACTTTATCAAGTTTTGAAATTTTTAAAAAATAAATGTATTTATTTTTGGCTGAGCTGGGTCTTTGTTGCTGTACTGGCTTGTCTTTAGTTGCAACAAGCAGGGGCTACTCTAGTTGCAGCGTGCAGGCTTCTCATCGCGGTGGCTTCTCTTGTTGGGGAGCACCAGCTCTAGGGTGTGAGGGCTTCAGTAGCTGCAGCTCCTGGGCTCTAGAGCACAGGCTCAATAGTTGCGCACACAGCATGTGGAATCTTCCCGGATCAGGGGTTAAACGCTTGTCTCCTGCATTGGCAGGTGGATTCTTTACCACTGAGCCACCGGGAAAGCCCAATTTTTGCTTTTGTAATGCTCTTTAATTACTTCCTTTATTAACTGATTGCTTTTTTAAATTGCTATGTCAAAGGGTTCTGAATGTGAAGTTCTGGGATTGTAACTAAGATTCTAGTGTCCACTCTCATGCTTGGACAGTCTCTGATGGTGGTATGTGCAAGGTTTTGTTCCAGCAAATGTAGTATCTGCAGAAGATTTCACTTTGAAAAAGAATGTAGCAAAAAGAACTTCAGTATGAGAATTTCAGTTTGTAGAAGCAGAATATAAAGGACTTGTATCCAGAATATATTGCTAGAAAGAGGTCTCATGACTCAACAATAAAAAGAAAAATAATCCAGTTTAAAAATGGGCAAAAGATTTCAATAGACAGTTCTCCAACGAAAATAGATACATGGTCAATAAGCCCATGAAAAGATGTTCAACATCATTAGATACTAGGGAAAGGTAAATCAAAACCACAGTATGATACCACTTCACAAAAAGACAAATAATAACAGTGTTGACAAGTTGTGGAGAAATCAGATCCCTGTACAGTGCTGGTGGGAATATAAAGTGGTACAACTGCCTTAGAAAGCATTCTGGCAGTTCCTTGGATGTTAGACATAGAGTTACGGTTTGACCCTGCAGTTTCCCTTGTGGCTTAGCTGGTAAAGAATCCGCCTGCAATGCGGGAGACCTGGGTTAGGAAGATCCCCTGGAGAAGGGAAGGGCTACCCACTCCAGTATTCTGGCCTGCAGAATTCCATGGACTGTATAATCCATGGGGTCACAAAGAGTCGGTCAGACATGACTGAGCGACTTTCACTTTCACTTTGCCGCAGTCTCACCCCTAGGTATATATCTAAGAAAATTGAAAAAAAACTTACACGTGCATACATATGTCCATGTCCATAACAGCAATGTTTATAATAATAAAAAAGTAGGGAAAAACCCAAATACCTGTCAATGATGGATGGATAAAATAAATATGGTATATCCATATGATAGAATATTATTCAGACATGGAGAGGAATGAACTGTTGGTACATGTTATAACATGAATAAACCTTGGATCAGCTGATTTTTACTGATAATGCTTGAAGTTTGAGTTGCACTATATTTTATAGTTGTATACAATACACATAATAGTGTTAATACATAATGTTGTTAATAAGTACTAAGAAATATTAAACATAGAATACTTTGCTTTTTTTTTTACTTTATATTTTTTTTACCACACCGGATGGCATGCTGGATCTTATTAATAGTTTCCCCAACCAGGGACCCCTATGCCTTTGGTTCCTATAGTTTGATATATCCACTAAAGAATATATCCTTTTATCTCTGAAAGTTAATATTTCAAATGATTGTGTTGTAAATCATTATCTCTCTTTTCTAGGATTTCCTGAGATGACAACTATCAAACAGCGTTATCGTCTACTTGGAAATAGTCTCAACGTGCATGTTGTAGCTAAACTAATCAAAATCCTATGTGACTAATTTTTTAAATAACTCTGAAAGAGGGTCACAGTTTTCTGTCATATCCATATAGTAACTTTGAAATTCTTTTTTGAATTAATTTTGACAAAATTTGACTAAATTATCTTTCTCTTTAATAAGAAGTTTGGGTTGGTCAGGAAATGCCATTTTGTTTCCTTAAATTTATATTACTGTGTTTTGTAAGGTGAAACTTTATGCTTCAGGAGAGTATATTTTCATATGAAAGTAGTAAATATATATGTTAAATATTCCTTTTATAATATTATGGTATAGACAAGTTTAGAAACATTAGAATTTTAATGTCTACATGAATATTTTATAAAGTATTATAAAATAGTATATAAACTTGAGATACTATACATTTGTGTATGTTAATTAAAGGTGCTTTCAGTTCAGTCACTCAGTCATGTCTGACTCTTTGCAACCCCAGGGACTGTAGTACTCCAGGCTTCCCTGTCCATCACCAACTCCTGAAGCTTTCTCAGACTCATGTCCATTGAGTTGGTGATGCCACCCAATCATCTCATCCTTTGTCGTCTCCTTCTCCTCCCACCTTCAATCTTTTCCAGCATCAGGGTCTTTTCTAGTGAGTTCTTTACATCAGGTGGCCAAAGTATTGGAGTTTCAGTTTCAGCATCAGTCCTTCCAATGCATATTTAGGACTGATTTCCTTCAGGATTGACTGGTTGGATCTCCTTGCAGTCCAAGGGACTCTCAAGAGTCTTCTCCAACACCACAGTTCAAAAGCATCAATTCTTCGGCTCTCAGCTTTACTTTCTCTTTTCACTTTCATGCATTGGAGAAGGAAATGGCAACCCACTCCAGTGTTCTTGCCTGGAGAATCCCAGGGACGGGGAAGCCTGGTGGGCTGCCGTCTAGGGGTCACACAGAGTCGGACATGACTGAAGTGACTTAGCATAGCATAGCAGCTTTCTTCACGGTCCAACTCTCACATCCATATGTGACTACTGGAAAAACCATAGCTTTGACTAGACGGACCTTTGTTGGCAAAGTAATATCTCTGTGTTTTAATATGCTGTCTAGGTTGATCATAGCTTTTCTCCCAAGGAGCAAGTGTCTTTTAATTCCCTGGCTGCAGTCACCATCTGCAGTGATTTTGGAACCCAAGATAATAAAGTTTGTCACTGTTTCCATTGTTTCCCTATCAATTTGCCGTGAAGTAATGAGACCGGATGCCATGATCTTAGTTTTCTGAATGTTGAGTTTTAAGCCAAATTTTTCACTCTCCTCTTTCACTTTCATCAAGAGGCTGTTTAATTCTTCTTTGCTTGTTTTAAGAATCTATCATTTTACTTTAAGATGATTCATCCTATTTCTAAAATGATGATTCTAGCCTGTTTAAAATATTGAATAATTTTACTTAATTTCAGTTTTTTAAACATTATTTTATATAAACAAATGTGTACAATATTTTAGAATAAATTATCATCACTCACCTTTTGTAACAGTCTGAAGAAAATGTCAGAAATAATAATCCTAGATTATTGATTACCTTTCCATCAGTATGCCATACTGATGAAAAATTTAGGTACACATTATCTAATTATCTTTAATTCTGCTTCCTTCTGAAAGACAAAATCCACCGTCCTTTCTTCATTTGTACATACTTACCTTTAGTTTGCTATTTTCAGAGCTTGCTTTTGCCTTTTATGTACATTTTACCACAATTAAAAAAGGCATAACTTTTAACTTTCTCTGTCTCTCCCTTTCCATTCTTGGATTTAGGGCTCTAATCTGACTAAATCTTGCATCATAAATTCTGTGATTTTGATTTTAGTAATAAAAGCAAGTGACAGGTAGAAGAGAAATGAAAAGAAATAAGACGAGATATTTATTCTCAAAAAACAATCATCCAGATGTGGAAAAATTGAAACCCTCTCTATTACTGATGGGAATGTAAGGTAGTGCAGCCTCTATAGAGGGTGACAATTCCTTTAAAAAATTAAACATAAAATTACCCATATAATAAAGCTATTCCACTTCTATGTATATACCCAAAAGAATTGAAAGCTGACACTCAAATATTTGTATGCCAGTGTTCATTGCGGCCTTATTCATGATATTCAGCTATAAACAGGAAGGAAATTCCGATACATTACGTCATGGATGAACCTTGAAGACATTTTATTCAGTGAAATAAACCAGACACAAAAGGACAAAGTCTGTATAATTTCACTTGTATGAGGTATGTACAAGAATCAAGTTCACAAAAAAAAAAAAAAAAAAATCAAGTTCACAGAGATGTCGTTATCAGGGCTCAGGGGACCAGAGGAATGGGCGTTAGTGTTTAATGGATGTGGAGGCTCTGGGGAGGGGAGAGTGTTCTGGAGATGGAGAATGGCACAACAGTATGAGTGAACAACAGTATGAACATACTTAATGCCACTGACTTGAATACTTGAGAATTGTTTAAATGGCAAATTTTATGTGCGTTTTCCCAGTCCAGTGTTCTAGCCTGGAGAATTCCACGCACTGTATAGTCCACGGGGTTGCAAAGAACCAGACACGACTGAGCGACTTTCATGTGCATTTTACCACAGTTAAAAACCATAACCATTTTTCCAGAGGAACTCATAGATAAGTATGGGTCTAAGGAAACTGTAGGCCAGTGCATGTTTATGTCAACTGTCACTGTCTGCATTTTGTGTATGTGTTTAAAGATAAAGCTCAGTACAGGTCTCATAAACGACAGTATGCATATCTGAAACCACTTTGGCACACTTTCACTAGGCTTTGCTCACTGATACAAAGATCCTTACTGATAAGAAGGTTCAGAGTTTTACTGTGATTATGCTGTAATTATAGTGTCCTTTGCCCCATTGTGCAATGGTGCACAATCTGTGTTAAGTTACAGTGTACCAGGTATAAACACATAAAGGCTCTGTGCAGACTTGTGCTTACAAACTAGGAGATAAAACATAGCTTTGTGAAAAAATCTTGGCATACATCCATGGGCAGATGATGATTTTTGCCTTTAAGTTAGAACTGAAAGTACAGTTCAGTTCAGTCGCTCAGTCGTGTCCGACTCTTTGTGACCCCATGAATCGCAACACGCCAGGCCTCCCTGTCCATCACCGACTCCTGGAGTTCACTCAAACTCATGTCCATCGAGTCGGTGATGCCATCCAGCCATCTCATCCTCTGTCGTCCCCTTCTCCTCCTGCCCCCAGTCCCTCCCAGCATCAGAGTCTTTTCCAATGAGTCAACTCTTTGCATGAGGTGGCCAAACTACTGGAGTTTCAGCTTTAGCATCATTCCTTCCAAAGAACACCCAGGACTGATATCCTTTAGAATGGACTGGTTGGATCTCCTTGCAGTCCAAGGGACTCTCAAGAGTCTTCTCCAACACCACAGTTCAAAAGCATCAATTCTTCACTGCTCAGCCTTCTTTATGGTTCAACTCACATCATACATGACTACTGGAAAAACCATAGCCTTGACTAGACGGACCTTTGTTGGCAAAGTAATGTCTCTGCTTTTCACTGTGCTATCTAGGTTGGTCATAACTTTCCTTCCAAGGAGTAAGCGTCTTTTAATCTCATGGCGGCAGTCACCATCTGCAGTGATTTGGGAGCCCCAAAAAATAAAGTCTGACACTGTTTCCACTGTTTCCCCATCTATTTCCCATGAAGTGACGGGACTGGATTCCATGATCTTTGTTTTCTGAATGTTGAGCTTTAAGCCAACTTTTTCACTCTCTTTCACTTTCATCAAGAGGCTTTTTAAGTCCTCTTCACTTTCTGCCATAAGGGTGGTGTCATCTGCATATCTGAGGTTATTGATATTTCTCCCGTTAATCTTGATTCCAGCTTGTGCTTCTTCCAGCCCAGCGTTTCTCATGATGTACTCTGCATAGAAGTTAAATAAGTAGGGTGACTATACAGCCTTGACATACTCCTTTTCCTATTTGGAACCAGTCTGTTGTTCCATGTCCAGTTCTAACTGTTGCTTGCTGACCTGCATATAGGTTTCTCAAGAGGCTAGTCAGGTGGTCTGGTATTCCCATCTCTTTCAGAATTTTTCCACAGTTGATTGTGATCCACACAGTCAAAGGCTTTGGCATAGTCAATAAAGCACAAATAGATGTTTTTCTGGAACTCTCTTGCTTTTTCCATGATCCAGCGGATGTTAGCATGCACAAAACTCATAAAAATTGAAAGTGCTACTCTCTCAGTCAAGTTCAACTCTTTACAATCCCGTAGCCTCTGTCCATGGAATTTTGCAGTCAAGAATACTGGAGTGGATAGCCATTCCCTTCTCCAGGGATATTCCCAATCCCAGGGATCAAACCCGGGTCTTCTGCATTGCAGAAAGATTCTTTACAGTCTGAGCCACTGGTGAGTATCATTATTTACTAGTATCTATTTACTAGACTATCATTTAGTTAGCATATACACACATGCATAATTCAGAATTTGTCATTTTATTGAATGCCCACTATATGTTACTGATAATAAATATGCATAAAATCTGCCTTGGAAATTCTGATATTCAGACTTACTGTAAACTTATTCAATATTTTGGAAAATATAGGCCCTCCTTTTAAAAAGAACTGGATGTAATTAAATCTCTGCCATTTCTAACAGGAAATGGATTTTTTGTTTTCCCTTTTACATCATGCATGCTCTTTTAAATGACTATTTATTACCTGCCTCAAATTTTTAGTAAGTTCTCCACACTCAAATATAATGCATGGGATAAAAAAATCAATATAAACAGAATGAATCATATTGGAAAGTGACTTTGAAGAGGAGTTAGGTAGTCATAGGAGAAAGAGCTTGAGAATCCTTACTGGCAGATAGTAGAGCCAGATGATGGCTGGTACTGAGGGATCAGCTGCCTCTCTTCAGGTTCAGAAGCCCCTGGACGTTGTGTTCTGGCTATTAAATCAGACCTGCACAGTAGACACTGCCTTGTGCCTTGAAAGTGAGCGGATACCTCTGACTACCAGCCGGTTTACTTTCCCCTCACAAGACAGAACCTTTTAAAGAGACAAAACCAGTAGTTGAAATTGTGAAAGTTGAGAGACTACTTCTCACTTCTTTTTTTTTTTTTTTTTTTTGAGATACTGGGTAGGATTCCTTACCCTAAAATCACAGTCTGTCTTTTGTTCCAACCTCAAACTAGTTGGGGTCAGCAGTTACTAAACTGGAGGTTTGAGGGTAGAGGAATGACGCTAAAAACAAATGAAACTGGTTTGATTCTAGCTCTAACAATCCAGAATAAAGTAGCAGCTGCCATTTGAGCCAACCTCAACCATGTCCTGAAGGATGCCTTCTGCAGGCCAGCTACCTCATCTGCCTACAAACTAAAGTGGGTCTTGTTGCTTTTTTGTTTGTTTGTTTTGATAACTTTATCATTTAAAATCAAAAGTTAGAATTAACAGCTTCCCAGATAAGCCAATATAACACAATAAGAATCTATCTTTAAGCTCATATTGACAGCAAAAGAATATTTTCCTGAGTTATATTATTGAAAAGAAGGGTAACTTTTTATAGTTTTGTTTTCAGCTTAAATCTATGATTATCTGAGGCCACCAATTGCAAACTATCTTACTAATAGCTTTGACCCTTCAGCTTTCAACAGTTAGTTCTCTTACAGCCTGTGATCAAACTAGTTTATCAAGACAGCCTTTGAACCTCCTTGTACTGGAGTCTCTGCTCAGCTTCTGATGTCAAAATGTGCTGCATACACCTGTCAGTCACCTTCTTAGCATGCATCTTTTTGACCCACCTCTATTCTGACTGTCTCTCCTTTCATTATACTCACCAGGATGCCTACTTACGCCTATAATGTTTCACTTGGCAAAGTTTCTTTGCCTGTTTTATTAAAGAACAGTAAGAAACCTACCTTCTTCAACTTTAAATTATACTGGTCACTCTTTCTGCACCATTTTTCCTCCTGTTATTATTTCACCTTGCTACTAAAAGTTTAAACTTCGTGCTTGTTTTTTTTTAATCCATTTTTCTAACCTACCTCCTTGACTTCTAAGGATATTTTACACTAAGATACTCATATTCTTCAAAATCTTAAACAGCTTTGATTCAAACTATTTTTTCCTGATTTTTGAGTTTATTCCTTTTTAAATGTACTTGTTCAATAAATATGAACACATGCAAAGAACTTTTTTGGCTTATTTCTCATGTTCTCAAATTTGTTATATATTTACTGTAGGTTCTGAGTCTTACTTTCAGTTATATCCAACACTTATAACTCTCCCTCAGCTATACTGTATTTGATTCTGATTGCTTCCAAAATCTTATTTTTTACAAATCTGAATTTAGATAGAAATGTTCACACACCCAAAGAAAGATAGGAAGTTACTTTTCTCATAGAACTCTTCTTTGTAGCCCTAGAATGTTCTCATTTATTTGCTTGTACATACTATGGTTTCATTGTTTACTTCAATTATTTGCTCTATATTTTATTTTGTTTGTATATTTGTTCATATCAGGGCAGACTTAAATTGTAACAGTCTAAATATGGAGCATGTTTATTTAGCCAAGTTGGCTCTATAATCGGATGAGATCACCTGAAGAGTCTAAGGAGAGGAGAGAGGTTTGGAGCTGAACTCGTATCTGTTTCCAAAGATACAGTCTTCAGATCTCTCTACCCAGCACTGTCCAAGTCATTTGTCGCAAGAGATCTCACCCTTTCACCTTTTTGTCCATAACACCCAGAAAATATAATTTTTACTGAAATAATTGCTATTTTATTTACTTAGTTAGGAAATGAACACAAGTACAGTTAAATTTTACACACGTGAAAGAATTGAAAATACCTAATGGAAAGTGATACTTCTTGTGAAACAGATGTGGTGAGTTTGCTGCTTAGGAGGTCATCCTATGGATGAATAGACAATAAGCTGGATAGTTGCTATGATTTGAATTGGTTCAAAATGAAAAAATATTCCATGATTTAGAGAATGTAAGCTTCCAGGAGGATGAGGATTTAATTTTCCCTTACTGCTACCTTCCCAGTGACTGTGACAGTACCTGGCACAACTCAATAAATTTCTAAGTGAGTGAATATAGTCATCATACTGGGTTGATATAGAAAATGCCTAAGGCTACCATACTGTGGAATTTAAAGTGTCTTTAGGCAATGGCACCCCACTCCAGTACTCTTGCCTGGAAAATCCCATGGACGGAGGAGCCTGGTGGGCTACAGTCCATGGGTCGCTAAGAGTCGGACACAACTGAGCGACTTCACTTTCACTTTTCACTTTCCTGCATTGGAGAAGGAAATGGCAACCCACTCCAGTGTTCTTGCCTGGAGAATCCCAGGGATGGTGGAGCCTGATGGGCTGCCGTCTATGGGGTCGCACAGAGTCAGACACGACTGAAGCAACTTAGCAGCAGCAGCAGCAAAAAGGCAATAGCACCCCACTCCAGTACTCTTGCCTGGAAAATCCCATGGGCAGAGGAGCCTGGTAGGCTGTGGTCCATGAGGCTTCTAAGAGTCGGACACGACTGAGCGACTTCACTTTCACTTTAAGTCACTTTAATTTGTGTTACTGCTACTTCCTCTATTAACAGAGGAATAGCCGAGAAAGGAATACTCCTTTGGAATACATGATTTAAAAAATAATTCTAGGATAGAACTTGTGCTTTTGGCTTTTGGGAAGTTATGCAGATATAAATTTAAAAAAATATTGTATTCTGAGTTGTCTGGAAAGAAGGGAGACTCATCCCTGCTTGCTCCTCCATGCTAAGTACAATGATCAATTCTCTATTTATATGATTATGAAATAATGCAAGAGCTATCAGAAAGAAAACTCTGAAAGGTATAAAGAAGAAAATAAACCAGCTAAGTACTCTCCAAACTGGAGGGGGAACATAGCTACAGGATGTCTTACCACCTCCCAACAGAAGAAGGTAACCCAGTCTTGGTGTTTCCTGACCAACAAGCTAGCAGCATACAGAAGCCCAGGATGGAACAGGAGTCCTGCCAACACCACCAGGTGAGTCTGATAGAAACCTCAAGGGCAGTGTATAGGGATCCCACTGGCAAGTGTCCAAGGGAAGCACTATTTTCCTGCCAGGCCTGAGATTCCTTTCACTTGCTGAGAGAAGTGGGAAGCCAGAGGGCACTGGCAAGGGGCCTCCAACCATAGAAATGTCTAACCCTGAAGTTTTCATCACCATGGGCAGGAGACTCTCCCCGCCTAACCTAGACGTACCAGGTGACTCATCTTGGGGAAAAACTCTTCCCCCTAAAGTAGCACCATCCAAAAGCCACTGTGAGCACCAGATAAATAAACACTGCAAAGCCTCTGAAACTTAAAGTGCCACTGGAAGCATAGACCAAAAGGTAGGCCAGGACCTGTATGCTAAACATACTGACTGTCTGCTAAAATAAAAAGATTAAAATAGGACCCATAGTCTTCTAACAGATGAAACACTCAGGATACAATCTAAAATCCCCTCTCATACCAAGAACCAAGGAAATCACAAGTAAGACAACTGATGACACCTTCAAAATGATTCAGATGTTGGAATTAGCTGACAAAAGTTTTAAAATAACCATTTAAAAATGCCTTAACAAGTAATTACAAATTCTTTTGAAACAAAAAATTGGCTCAGCAAGGAAATAGCAAAAAGTTTTTTTAAGTTAGCAAAAGAACCAGTAAGGTATGTGCATTGTCTCAATTAAAAAAAAAAAATAAAGGCAATTATATAACTGAAAAATACAATAAGCAAGCTCATTGGATCAGTTCAATAATAGGGTAGAAATGACATGATAGAATCAGTGAACTTGAAAATAGATCAATAGAATTACTAAATCTGAAGAACAAAGAGAAGAAAGATGAGGGGGGTGGGGCAGTGGGGGAGCGGAATGAGACTCAGTGGCCTGTGGAATAGTAATAGACAACATTCATATATTTAGAGTACAAGAAGTAGAAGAGAAAAAAAAGAATGAGCTGAATGAATATGAAAAGAAATAGTGGATGAAAACATCTCAAGTTTAGCAAAAGATAAGTATGTGGGTTCAAGAAGCTGCTGCTGCTACTGCTAAGTTGCTTCAGTCGTGTCTGACTCTGTGCGACCCCATGAGTGGACTCCAAATAGGATAGGCTGAAAGAAATCCATGCAAATACAGTTTATAATTGAACATGTAAAAACTAAAAGAAAAAGCAGAAAGGACACATTACTATAACAGAACACAATATGAATGACAGCAGATTTCTCTTCTGAAACTATGGGGGCTAGCAGGAGGTGGCATAACATTTTTCAAGTGCTGAAAGAAAAAACTTAATTGAAAGTTTTGGTGTTCAGACTATCCTGCAGGAATAAGGGGAAACAGTGATATTCTCAAATGAAGCAGAACTAAAAATGTTTATTGCTAGAAAACCTACTCATTAAGAATAGCTGTTGGATGTTCTTCAAACAAATGAAATTATAAAAGACATTTTGGAGCATCAGGGAGGAACAAAGAATAATGGAAAAAGCAGAAATATGAATACTTACAGTAAACTATGTTTATCCACATTAGTTTTATAAATCACATTTGATGATTGAAACAAAAATTATAATACTATCTAATGCTCAACAATGATTTTTAAAAGTGGAGAAAGTCAAGAAGTGAGATTTCATTTCACTTAAAGTGGTTAAGTTCTGACACCAATGGACTGTGGTAAGTCATGTATGTATATTATTATACCCAGAGCAACCACTGCAAAAACTTTGCAAAGAAATGCACACAAATAAATTAAGATGGAATCCTAAGAAATCCACAGGAAGTCAAGAAAAGAGAAATGAGAAGCGGAGGAAACAAATAGAAAACAAGTGATTAAATGGCACACAAGCTCTATCAGATCAATAAGTGCCTTAAATATAGTTGGTCAAAATATAGTAATTAAATTTCAGATATTGATAGAGTGGATTAAAAAGCATCATTTAATTATATACATTGATAAGAAACCCACTGCAAATTAAACAATTTAAGTAGGTTGAAGTAAAAGGGTGGTGAAAACAGGACCCACAATAAGAATGTGCCTTAATAATACAATTCAAAAGAACAGCAGGTAATAGGAATGAAAATATTAAACAGTAAAACTGTAAGCATATTAAATGTGCTGCAGTAGACAATGCTGAAATATATGATTGTGAAACCAATTATGCAATGAGTAGCCCCTTTGTCAAAGTTTGCCTATTCCTCAAAATGTTGTTTAATCCTATGACCCAAGTGTGCTCCAAGGCATATTCCAAAGAGAATTGAAAACATATCTACACACAAACTTTTACAAGAATATCCATAGCAATATAATTCATGATAACCAAAAAGTGGAAACAGCAATTGTATTCAATTGATGGATGAATTTTTTAAATGTATCTATCCATACAGTAGATTCAGCCATAAAAAAGGATCAAGCACTGATACATGCTACAACATAAATGAATCTTGAAAATATTATGCTAAGTGAAAGAAGCCAGACTTTGTATATTGTATTCAATGTAATATAATTATATTACTTTTAAAATTAAAAATATTCTATGAACAAAACTAATGGAGGTTATGGAATTCCAGTTGAGCTATTTCAAATCCTAAAAGATAATGCTGTTAAAGTGCTGTACTCGATATGCCAGCAAATTTGGAAAACTCAGCAGTGGCCACAGGACTGGAAAAGGTCAGTTTTCATTCCAATCCCAAAGAAAGGCAATGCCAAAGAATGCTCAAACTACCGCACAATTGCACTCATCTCACACGCTAGCAAAGTAATGCTCAAAATTCTCCAAGCCAGGCTTCAACAGCACATGAACCATGAACTTTCAGATGTTCAAGCTGGATTTAGAAAAGGCAGAGGAACCAGAGATCAAATTGCCAACATCCATTGGATCATAGAAAAAGCAAGAGAGTTCCAGAAGAACATCTGCTGTATTGACTACACCAAAGCCTTTGAGTGGATCACAACAAACTGTGGAAAGTTCTTAAAAGAGATGGGAATACCAGACCACCTGACCTGCCTCCTGAGAAATCTGTATGCAGGTCAAGAGGCAACAGAACCGGACATGGAACAAAAAACTGGTTCCAGATTAGGAAAGGAGTATGTCAAGACTGTATATTGTCACCCTGCTTATTAACTTCTATGCAGAGTACATCATGTGAATTGCCAAGCTGGATGAAGTACAAGCTGGAATGAAGATAGCTCGGAGAAATATCACTAACCTCAGATATGCAGATGACACCACCCTTATGGCAGAAAGCAAAGAAGAACTAAAGAGCCTCTTGATAAAAGTGAAAGAAGAGAGTGAAAAAGTTGGCTTAAAACTCAGCATTCAGAAAACCAAGATCATAGCATCTGGGTTCATCACTTCATGGCAAATAGATGAGGAAACAATGGAAACAGTGAGAGACTTTATTTTGGGGGGCTCCAAAATCACTGTGAATGGTGACTGCAGCCATGAAATTAAAAGTTGCTTGCTCCTTGGAAGAAAAGCTAGATCAACCTAGACAGCATATTAAAATGCAGAGACATTACTTTGCCGAAAAAAAGTCCATCTAGTCAAAGCTATAGTTTTTTCAGTAGTCATGCATGCATGTGAGAGTTGAACCATAAAGAAGGCTGAGCGATGAAGAATTGATGCTTTTGAATTTTGGTGTTAGAGAAGACTCTTGAGAGTCCCTTGGACTGCGAGGAGATCCAACCAGTCCATCCTAAAGGAAATCAACCCTGAATATTCATTGGAAGGACTGATGCTGAAGCTGAAACTCCAATACTTTGGCTACCTGGTGTGAAGAACTGACTCATTGGAAAAGACCCTGATGCTGGGAAAGATTGAAGGCAGGAGGAGAAGTGGATGACAGAGGATCAGATGGTTGGATAGCATCACCAACTTAATGGACATGAGTTTGAGCAAGCTCTGGGAGTTGGTGATGGACAGGGAAGCCTGGTGTGCCGCAGTCCATGGGGATGCAAAGAATCGGACATGACTGAGTGACTGAACTGAAACTGAACTGATCCTTACAAAACCAATTCTCTGCCCCCCATCTCTACCATAGGTAATCGAGCTTTAAAGTCACTAAAGTCACTATTTCATTTTTATCCTGATGGCAGACAATACCATCACCTCCCCAGACTTTTTTCCTCCAGGGCAAAGCTGTATCTTCCCCAGTTCTGCCTCTTCAGCTCCTCAGTTGCTGACAAATAATTGGTACTTAATAAATAATTGTCCAATTAATCTGACTTATATATGAATATCGGAGAAGGCAATGGCACCCCACTCCAGTACTCTTGCCTGGAAAATCCCATGGACGGAGGAGCCTGGAAGGCTACAGTCCATGGGGTCGCTGAGGGTCGGACACGACTGAGCGACTTCACTTTCACTTTTCACTTTCATGCATTGGAGAAGGAAATGGCAACCCACTCCAGTGTTCTTGCCTGGAGAATCCCAGGGACGGGGGAGCCTGGTGGGCTGCCATCTATGGGGTCGCACAGAGTCGGACACGACTGAAGTGACTTAGCAGCATATATGAATATACTGAGTATTATAGAAAAATCATATCTTTCATGATGAGGAATTGCTGGAATAATTATGTCAACCTAAATAAGAATAGCACATTAGATATCATAAGAAATGTATTTAATACCCAAATTGTGTATAACTCTAGCCAATTGTTTTATTATTATTATTGTTATTTAATTTTTGATTATACCAACAGGCATGTGGGGTCTTAGGTCCCTGACCAGGGATCAAACCTGTGCCCCCTGCATCTTAACCACTGGACCACCAGTGAAGTCCTTTAATTTTATTTTTATAAGTGAGTGTTTATGCCACCTCTGAAAACAGTCTAGGAATTGTTCAAAAACCTGATTTAGCAGTATTTCTGTATAAATATAGCCCCAAATACTGTTTTAAAAAAAGAAAATACAAAGGGACAAAGGCTTTGGTGTTTATAGATCTTAGAATAAAGACACTGAGTGAGATGTGAGGCCATCTCATCCTTCTTCCTGCCCTTGATGACAACATCCTATATCTTCCCACAGATCTGCATGGCACTTCAATTAACACACCCCCTGGGAATGATGGCCCTTTGTAAGGCATCAGCCTTGTTAAAACACTCCTCCCTTCATCAATCACATCCGTGAAGCAAAGCCTCCCCTCACCAGATAAAGATGCCTGTGTGCACTGCTTGTTTGTATCTCTCCAATTAAAAGTACAAGAGGCAGAATTCTGTAGCTGCCAAGTATCCTTAAATTCTTCTTCCTACCCTCTTCCCCACAGTGGCAATGTGCTCTGTTGCTCTCCCCCTCTCATCAAACACAAAATACTGTTATAAAAGTGCATGCATGCTAAGTCGCTTCAGTCGTGTCCGACTCTTTTTGAGGCTATGGGCTGTAGCCCACCAGGCTCCTCTGTACATGGCATTTTCCAGGCAAGAATACTGGAGTGGGTTGCTGTGCCCTCCTCCAGGGGATCTTCTCAGTCCTGGGACTGAATCCAGATCTCTTGTTTATACCTGCATTGGCAGGCGGGTTCTTTACAACTAGCGCTACGTGGGAAGGCCCTATAAAAATACACTCCCCCCTTTTCAAAAGATTAGAGTAGCAACTACTTACTACCTATATTACTACAGTCACTCACATGACGTGTTAATACAATCTGGTATTTTCTTTGATTACAGTATGAAAGGTGTCTAAATCTTTCACTTCAGTGGCTTTTTCAGAGAGTTTTGGGAGTCACCATGTAGAAAACTTATTTTGTTCTTTATAGGTTTTCTGGGAAGGGGATGTCAGGAAGGTTTCCCCATGGTCCTCATCAAAGATAATCTCCACTGCACAACTTGACACCTTCACAGAATCAAGCTCAGATGAATCCAGCAAAAGTGCTGAAGTCCTGTGTCCAGAGCAGTGGGAGGTAGAGACAACTGTGTTTTGTTTCCCCACTGGCTTTTGGAGCCATTAATTCCAGCACTGTATGTTTTCTCTGCTGTGTGTCCTATCCTTAACAGTCCATGTCTCACAATGGCACAAGACTCCCCAGGACATATTTTATGTTTTCAGAACATGTGACATTAGTTTATGTTAATATACAGCCCTATGTGTATGTGTCTGTATATGTGCATTAGCACCCTCTGTTCCTTATGTGAAGCTCTATTACAGGTCTCCCTCTGGATACAAATTTCCTGGTTACATCTTCTCTTTATATTTAAGGATGATTGTAGTTACAAAAAGTATAAAACAAAAAAAGAAAAAGGTTCCTCCAAATTCTCAATAATCAGTAATAAAATGTACCTCTTCAGGAAAATCTCTGCCAAACCTGAATTATTCAAATGGTAATGATTAAGTCATCATTCTTTAAAAAAAAAAATTTTTTTTTTTCATTCTACTCAAGGATAATTGCAATCATTGTAGTAATGAGCCTGGAGAACAAATGTCTGGGTTGTGTTCCCTAAGACCACATGGCATTCAGAAAGGTCAGCTCATTGTAGCAGTGAATTTGGTAATTTCCTGGGAGGTAATGCATTTTGCATGAAATGAGCAAATGAATAGTTTTAAACTTTCATCAATTTCCATAATTATTTTATGTAATCTTTAATGGAAAATTAATAGACAATTGGAACAATAGTAAATTGTTCAGATCGTTTGCAGAATATCACAAAAACGGGCCTATGTAAATGTACCTTTCAAGCAATGTGAGTTCCCTGAAAAAGAGTGAATTAAGTGTCATTAAGTTTGAAGCAGATCATTATATTCACAAATGTTTCCATTAATGACTGAAAACAGATTAATTCTGTTTTAAACTGATATTAAAATGGAAAGGAACCAAAGAAAAGCACCAAAGCCAGGTTGAAGCTATGAAATGCGGTGGGCGCTGGAGTACAGGGTGTGAGACTCTTGCCTGTCTTCCTCCCAAGCACCTTTTTTTTTTAATTTCTCTCTATTCTTGTGACTCCTACATTCATCCAGGCCTCCAGGTAAGTTTAGCTGGCCTGCCAGAAATATCACGTAAGGATTGTTTCACTCAAGATACAAGAGCAGCTCCCTATTAAATAAAAAAGATTAAATCACAATTCTTCAAACTGCCACTTAAGGCCCTTAATCAATGCCCCCACATTTACCCAACCACGTGTCAACCTACATGACCCTCCTTGGTTTATAGAACCACTGTATCTACAGTCTGCCCAGACTGGGTTTAGGACCTCTTTTTCAGTTTGGTTCATGCTGTTTTCCCAAAAGCATATTAGTATGTTGTTCCATGTTGTCTCGCCCTTCTTTATAACACTGCTTTATTACAGTGGTCTCTTTATAACATATGTCTTTATTGCAAGCCAGAGAAAGTCGTGACTTCTGCTTTGAATTTCCCTCATTATTGAGGCTGTCATGTTTGCAATAAATGCTTATTAAAACTATAAAACAATGAAATTTAGATGAAACTAATAGGAATGAAAAATAAATCTTGATATATAAAATAACTTACAAGAATTACATTAATATAGAATTGAGCTGCTTTTCAAGCATTTAGAAAAAAAAGATGGAAAACAAGGGACTAAATAAAATCTGCACACTAAGCAGTAAAATTTCCAGCGAACTTTCCTTACCCAGGTAGAAAACTGGAGCATTTTTTTTTTTATGAAAGAATTATATGTCCCCAGGGAAAAAATATCTTCAAAAATTGACATTTGATATTCCACAATGATATTATCAGTTTGCCATTCAACCACCCCATGATAAAAAGTCTACTAGTTATGAACACTGACCATTACACAGAGCTTATCATCCACTCTTTAATGTCCTATTTTTAAATTTAAATGAGTGCAAAAAATCAATAAGTATTTGAGGAAAGCCTCTGAGATGAAATAGATCTAAACAAGCAAACAGAAAAAGAACTTGGAGAAATCAAGACTATGCAGTAAGCAGAATAAAACTTCAAATAGCAGCTGTTTTTAGAGTAACAGGAGATGTTACAACACAAAAGAATAAGAAAGTTTTTGAAATTAAAAATATAATGCCAAAAAAATTTTAAAACTCAATATGCATTTTAAAAGATAAATAGCAAAGAATTTCTCAGAAATTAGAACAAAAGAAGATAAAGAAACAGAAAACAGAAAAGGAAGTTATGGAAAGTTAGAAGATCAATCTAAGAAAAAGATAGAGAGGCACCTGTGGAGACCATGTGCCTCTCTTCTATTAAGGTGCCTTCACTCCCTGGGTCAGAAAGGGAGGGTGTTTGTAAAATGCAGATTTAGATTCAGTACATCTGAGGAACTGGAGATTTTTGCATTTCTGACACGCTCCTGAATTTGGCAATAAGGCGTTCATGATCTGAGCCACAGTCAGCTCCTGGTCTTATTTTTGCTGACTGTATAGAGCTTCTCCATTTTTGGCTGCAAAGAATAGAATCAATCTGATTTTCGTATTGACCATCTGGTGATGTCCATGTGTATAGTCTTCTCTTGTGTTTTTGGAAGAGGGTGTTTATTATGACCACTGCATTCTCTTGGCAAAACTCTGTTAGCTTTTGCCCTGCTTCATTTTGTACTCCCAAAGGCCAAATTCTCCTGTTATCAGGTATCTCTTGACTACCTACTTTTGCATTCCATATGATGAAAAGGACATCTTTTGGGGGTTTTAGTTCTAGAAGGTCTTGTAGGTCTTCATAGAACCATTTAATTTCAGCTTCTTCAGCATTAGTGGTTGGGGCATAGACTTGAATTACTGTGATATTGAATCGTTTGCCTTGCAAATGAACAGAGATCATTCTGTCATTTTTGAGATTTCATCCAAGTCCTGCATTTCAGACTCTTTCATTGACTATGAGGACTACTCCATTTTTTCTAAGGGATTCTTGCCCACAGTAGTAGATATAATGGTCATCTGAGTTAAATTCACCCATTCCAATCCATTTTAGTTCACTGATTCCTAAAATGTTGATGTTCACTCTTGCCATCTCCTGTTTGACCACTTCCAATTTACCTTGATTCACAGACCTAACATTCCAGGTTCCTATGCAATATTGCTCTTTACAGCATTGGACTTTACTTCCATCACCAGTCACATCCACAACTGGGTGTTGTTTTTGCTTTGGCTCTGTCTCATTCTTTCTGGAGTTATTTCTCCACTGTTCTCCAGTAGCATATTGGGGACCTACCAACCTGGGGAGTTCATCTTTCAGTTTCCTATCTTTTTGCCTTTCCATACTGTTCTCAAGGCAAGAATACTGAAGTGGTTTGCCATTGGCTTCTCCAGTGGACCACATTTTGTCATAACTCTCCACCATGACCCATCTGTCTTGGGTGGCCCCACACGGCATGGCTCATAGTTTCATTGAGGTAGACAAGACTGTGGTCCATGTGAGCAGCTTGATTAGTTTTCTGTGATTGTGGTTTTCATTCTGTCTGCCCTCTGATGTATAAGGATAGGAGATTTATGGAAGCTTCCTGATAGGAAAGACTGACTGAGGGGGAAACTGGGTCTTGCTCTGGTGAGCAAGGCCATGCTCAGTAAATCTTTAATCCAATTTTCTGTTGATGGGCTGGACTGTGTTCCCTCCCTGATGTTTGACCTGAGGTCAAACTATGGTGGAGGTAAGGATGATAATGGTGACCTCCTTCAAAAAGTCCCATGCATGCACTGCTGCACACGCTCAGTGCCCCTGACTCTGAAGAAGGCCACCACCAACCCATGCCTCTGTTGGAGACTCCTGGACAGTCATGGGCAAGTCTGGGTCAGTCTCTTTTGGGGTCATTGCGCCTTTCTCCTGAGTCTTGGTACACATAAGGTTTTGTTTATGCTCTCTTAAGAGTCTGTTTCCCCAGTCCTGTGTAAGTTCTGGCAGCCCTATGGTGGGGTTAATGGCAACCTCCTCCAAGAGGGCTTATGTTATACCCAGGTCTGCTGCTCCCAGAGCCCCTGGCCCTGTGGCAGGCCACTGCTGACCCGTACCTCTGCAAGAGACACTCAAACACTCAAAAGCAGGTCTGACTTAGTCTCTGTGGGGTCTCCTGGTGCACACAAGGTTTTCTTTAAGCCCTCCAAGCATCTCTAGCAGGTATGGGTTTGATTCTAAACATGATTCTGCCCTGGCTACCATCTTGTTGGGACTTAGCCTTTGCCCTTGGACATGGGGCATCTGTTTTTGTTGGAATCCAAAATTTTCCTGCCAACAGTTGTTCAGCAGTGAATTGTAATTTTGGAGTACTCACAGGAGAAGAAGAGCACATGTCCTTCTACTCCACTATCTTGTTTAGGGGAGTTCAGTTCAGTTGCTCAGTCATGTCTGACTCTTTGTGACCCCATGAATCGCAGCACGCCAGGCCTCCCTGTCCATCACCAACTCCTGGAGTTCACTCAGACTCATGTCCATCAAGTCAGTGATGCCATCCAGCCATCTCTTCCTCTGTCATCCTCTTCTCCTGCCCCCAATCCCTCCCAGCATCAGAGTCTTTTCCAATGAGTCAACTCTTTGCATGAGGTGGCCAAAGTACTGGAGTTTCAGCTTCAGCATCAATCCTTCCAAAGAACACCCAGGGCTGATCTCCTTTAGAATGGACTGGTTGGATCTCCTTGCAGTGCAAGGGACTCTCAAGAGTCTTCTCCAGCACCACAGTTCAAAAGTATCAATTCTTTGGCGCTCAGCTTTCTTCACAGTCCAACTCTCACATCCATACATGACCACAGGAAAAACTATAGCCTTGACTAGACGGACCTTTGTTGGCAAAGTAATGTCTCAAGGTGGTCTTAAATTGAAGAAAGTAGGGAAAATCACTAGGCCATTCAGGTATGACCTAAATCAAATCCCTTATTCCACTTATACGGTGGAAGTGACAAACAGATTCAAGGGATTAGATCTGATACACACAGTGCCTGAAGAACTATGGATGGAGGTTTGTGACATTGTACAGGAAACAGGGATCAAGACCATACCCAAGAAAAATAAATGCAAAAACCTTGTCTGAGAGGCGTTACAAATAGCTGAGAAAAGAGAAGCAAAAGGCAAAGGAGAAAAGGAAATATATATCCATTTGAATGCAGACTTCCAAAGAATAGCAAGGGGAGGTAAGAAAGCCTTCCTCAGTGATCAATGCAAAAAAATAGAGGAAAACAATAGAATCAGAAAGGCAAGAGATCTCTTCAAGAAAATTAGAGACACCAAGGGAACATTTCATGCAAAGATGGGCACAATAAAGACAGAAATGATATGGGCCTAACAGAAGCAGAAGATATTAAGCTGCTGCTGCTGCTAAGTCACTTCAGTCATGTCCGACTCTGTGCGACCCCATAGACGGCAGCCCACCAGGCTCCCCCATCCCTGGGATTCTCCAGGCAAGAACACTGGAGTGGGTTGCCATTTCCTTCTCCAATGCATGAAAGTGAAAAGTGAAAGTGAAGTCACTCAGTCATGTCTGACTCGTAGCCACTGCATGTACTGCAGCCCACCAGGCTTCTCCATCCATGGGATTTTCCAGGCAGGAGTACTGGAGTGAGGTGCCATTGCCTTCTCTGGAAGATATTAAGAAGAGGTGGCAAAAATTCACAGAACAACTATATTAAAAAGATCTTCACGACCCAGATAACCACAATGGGGTCATAACTCACCTAGAGCCAGACATCCTGGAATGCGAAGTCAAGTGGGCCTTATGAAGCATCACTACAAACAAAGGTAGCAGAGGAATTCCAGTTGAGTATTTCAGTTCCTAAAAGGTGATGCTGTAAAAGTGCTGCACTCAATATGCCAGCAAATTTGGAAAAGTCAGCAGTGGCCACAGGACTGGAAAAGGTCAGTTTTCATTCCAATCCCCAAAAAAGGCAATGCCAAAGAAAGCTCAAACTACTGCACAATTGCACTCATCTCACACGCTAGTAAAGTAATGCTCAAAATTCTCCAAGCCAGGCTTCAACAGACGTGCACTGTGAACTTCCAGATGTTCAAGCTGGTTTTAGAAAAGGCAGAGGAACCAGAGATGAAATTGCCAACGTCCATTGGATCATTGAAAAAGCAAGAAAGTTCCAGAAAAACATCTAGTTCTGCTTTATAGACTATGCCAAAGCCTTTGACTGTGTGGTTCACAACAAACTGTTGAAAATTCTTCAAGAGATGGAAATACCAGACCACCTGAGCCGCCTCCTGAGAAATCTGTATCCAGGTCAAGAAGCAATAGTTAGAACCAGACATTGAACAACAGACTGGTTCCAAATCTGGAAAGGAATATGTCAAGGCTGTATATTGTCACCCTGGTTATTTAACTTTATATGCAGAGTACATCATGTGACATGCTGGGCTGGCTGAAGCATAAGTTGGAATCAAGTTTGCCGGAAGAAATATCAATAAGCTCAGATATGCAGATGACACTGCCCTTATGGCAGAAAGCGAAGAAGAACTAAAGAGCCTGTTGATGAAAGTGAAAGAGGAGAGTGAAAAAGTTGGCTTAAAACTCAACATTCAGAAAACCAAAATCATGGCCTCGTTTCCCATCACTTCATGGCATATAGAGGGGGAAACAATGGAAACAGTGAGAGACTTTAATTTTTTGGGCTCCAAAATCACTGTAGATGGTGACTGCAGCCATGAAATTAAAAGACACTTGCTCCTTGGAAGAAAAGCTATGACCAAATTAGACAGCATATTAAAAAACAGACATTATTTTTCCAACAAAGGTTCATCTAGTCAAAGCTCTGGTTTTTCCAGGAGTTATTTGTGGATGTGAGAGTTGAACTCTAAAGTAAACTGAGCACTGAAGAATTGATGCTTTGAACTGTGGTGTTGGAGAAGACTCTTGCGAGTCCCTTGGACTGCAAGGAGATCCAACCAGTCAATCCTAAAGGCAATCAGTCCTGAATATGCATTGGAAGAACTGATGCTGAAGCTGAAACTTTGGCCACCTGATGCAAAGAACTGACTCACTAGAAAAAACCCTGATGCTGGAAAAGATTGAAGGTGGGAGGTGAAGGGGATGACAGAGGATGAGATGGTTGGATGGCATCACCAACTCAATGGACATGAGTTTCAGGAAGCTCTGGGAGTTGGTGATGGACAGGGAAGCCTGGTGTGCTGTAGTCATGGGGTCACAAAAAGTCGGACATGACTGAGTGACTGAACTGACAAGCTCGTGGATAAAGTCTTGCTGGGTCCATTGACCACACTTTTGAGTAGCAAGATTGTAGTCTCAGCCATCTCTGAATCTTCCCTACAGCCACCACTGATGACTAAACCATTTGTAGAGTATGGCCATCTGACAGCAGGGCAGGGCAAGGGGAAGGGGGCATCTGTTCCTCAGGTATCTGTGCATCTAAATCTGAACTCTTATCTTTTCTCCAAAACCTCCTTCCCCTGATTATTATTAATCCATTCATGACACCTCTGTCCTGCCAATTTCTCAAGTAAGAAACCTGAGCATCACTTTCCTTTTCTTGCTTAACTGCCCCAATATGTATTTTTTTGTAGATCCTGTTTCCTAAATACCTCTCTCACTGTCTCCTGCTCTCTCTGCCAGTACTTCCACCAAGGCCTCCCCAGGTCACACCTTAGTTGTACCACAACTTCCTCAATGAGTCTGGGAATTAGACTTGGCTCTGCAGGGCTGTTTATAAAATGCAAACATGACCCCCTATCTAAAATGCCCTCATAATTCTCCATTATTAAGGAATAAAGTAGAATCTAAACTCATTAAAATGACATTTCATGATCCTTCTTGATCTGACTTCCTTTCCATTTAAAAATGCATTTGTGTTGTAACCATACTTAGCTGTTTTGTAACTGGAAAACTTTAGATGTGCCCCCTTTTCTGTGTAAAACTCCCAGTCCCACTGCTTTGCCTGGAAAACTCATATATATTCTGTAAGATTCAACTGGCTGTTGGGAAGCCTGCATTGCCCTTCCCTGGCAGAGTTAATTTGGTTAATTCTGTTCTGTATTGTTTTTGTTGTTATGTTTTTGTTTTGATCCTTATCAGCTTTGGGCTTCCCTGGTGGCTCAGGTGGTAAAGAAGCCATCTGCAATGCGAGAGACCTGGGTTCGATCCCTGGGTTGGAAAGATCCCCTTGGGAAGGGAATAACTACCCACTCCAGTATTCTGGCCTGGAGAATTCCATGGACTGTGTAGTCCATAGGGTCCCAAAGAGTCAGACACTATTGAATGACTTTCACTTTTACTTATCAGCTTTATGATTACAGTGATGCCTCTCAGCCAGCACTTACCCTCGAGTGAAATTCAAGTATCCTGGGATTTACTTTCATGTACAGTTTTGATGACTATAGAATTTTCCTCTGTGAATTGAGTCATTCATGAATTTCATTAGTGTGTTGTGTTGGGGATTACTAAAAACGTTGGGGACTTGGGTATTCAGATAGAAAAAGGAAGTGAAGTGGATGGTGCACAAGAAGCAAAGGTTGTACTAAGATGTTTTGGAAAGGGTAAAGGAAGAAAGAAGAAGGTAATTCTGATTCTTTTTTGTAAGGAGGGAAAGAGAGGAAGAGAAGGAGCTGAAAATTCTGTGAGAATTGCTGAGGAGCTGGGAGGAGAGAGAGGTTGGAAGGTGACATCCTGGGACAGGATTGGGAGCACAAATCAGCAGGTCACGAATCATTGATTAGTAACACTTCACTTGGAGGTGGAGGAATGGGAACAACCCTAAGTCCATGTACCACGTGTGACGTCTGCAACTAAGCAAAACACATTGACATTCACCTTGCCGTAGATGCCAAAGGCTGGAAACCAAGAACGCAACAGACCTCGTGACAAACTTAAGATGTGTAAAAGTCATGGATATTATTAGTGTCCTGAATTAATACTTTTATTTTAATGAATGCAATAAAGTGTCTTATGGCTTTCTTAGGTGTCCTCTCACATGCTCCTCCCCGGCATAGAACAGCTCCCAGAGCAAACCCTCTCCTTTCTCTGTTTTCTCAGCTCCGGCTCAGGGAAGAGTTTATTCCCTTTGGATTGCCTGCTCTTGGAGACTCTTGGCTTTAAGTCTAATGTTGCCTCCGCTCACCCATGTGGAGTGCTTCCTTGCTTCCTGGCACCACTTCGCCTGGTTCTCAGACATCAGTTTACTTTGGCCTCGGATCCCCAGCTGCAGTTTAGCTATCCCCCTCTTCACTCAAAGACCTCAATGCATGTCCCTGTTCTGAAATCCTCTTCTGTAAAAGGGGAGATAAGACATCCCTGATTTTCCTTGTGCAAAATCTTTTTAAGTTGCTTGTGGATTCTTGCATCATTTCCTGCTTTGAGAAACCCAAGTTCAAGTGGTGGAAGAGGAAGGAGAATTGTTATATTTATCTACATGATAATCACAGTTTGTAGTTAGTGGACATTTATATGCCAGAGACCAGGTATGCTAAATATTTTGTACACTTTCAGTGCTGTTATTATTATCTTTTTGCTGATGAAGAAACAGTGTCATATGGTCAGACAGTGATGGAGCTGCGTTTAAACCCAGATGAATGAATTTCCAAGCCGACGTTCTTACCCTGAACCCAGTGAGCTTCCCTAGAGCTGACTTTGGAGAGAAAAATCTGCAACATATCCCATCTTGCATTCCTGTCATTTCATAGACTGGCTAATACAAAAAGGGCATGTGAAGGATCTTTGTGGAATGAATTCTGATTTAGGGAGGAAATGGGAGCTTTGCCAGTCATGAAAGACAGGATTTCAGGTTTATACAGCATTTACTCTGGGAAAGGGAGACAGGAGATTATTCACCTTCTAAGTCTAAAGGTCATGGATTCTACAGCTATTTTATTTTTATTGAAGAAATTCCAAATAAGGCCAAAAGAATGAATGATAATGCTGTGGAAACAGCGATTGATTTTTATATTGTTTCCACTGAGTCATCATGTGCAGACTGTCTGACTTATCTATTGATCTCAGCTAGAGTTGAGCAGGTGAACCGGATATAAAATTCCCTAACACATCATCCAAAGTCAGTCAGACCTTGAAAGAATATTTCTTTTCTTTCTAGCATGAGAGACAATTAAGAATTGGGTGACTAGACTCAGAGTAGAGAAATTATCTTGACTTTGTTTTAGTATGCACATTAGTAAAACAGGAAAATCCTGTTTAAAAAAATGAAGTTCTTTTTGAAATATGCTGGAGACATCTTTTATTGCTCTAAGAGATAGGCTGAATGCAGTGACCGTTAAGAAAATAGAATCATGAAAATAGTTACATTATGTTCAAAGTTCAGAGTTAGAATGGTCCTTTATGTTGAAATATTCTAACACATCCTATTTTATCCTGTTATTAAAGTTGACAACTATTTCATAGTCAAGATTTCCCCCCACCCCTACACCAAATTGTTAAGCTTTTAAGCAAACTTCGAACTAATTTAACTTAAAAAAAAATGTATCCAACTTGCAATACCATTGTTGTATGACACCCATTTCTTAAATAACAAAAGAACAAAGAACTAACTCATCATTTGACCTCCAGTATCACCTAAAGAAAGTAGCAACTTGCAGCTATTTTTGCTTTTTTTGTTCTTTTGATTGAATAGAACAGGTATAAGACATGTTTCATCTCTCCATAATATCAAGCTGCAGAGCTTATTTAAAGGAGTAATTTTTAAGCTCAGTGGCATTCCATACATTCCATACATTCACACTGTTGTGCAACCATCACCACTATCTGTCTCCAGAACTTTTTTTCATCTTTCCAAAGTGAAACTCTGTATCTGTTAAATAATATCTCACCATTCTCCCTACCCTCAGCCCTAGAAACCACCACTCTACTTTCTGTTTCTATGAATCTTACCACTTTCGGTTCTTCATATGAGTGGAATACTTTGGCTACCTCATGCGAAGAGTTGACTCATTGGAAAAGACCCTGATGCTGGGAGGGATTGGGGGCAGGAGGAGAAGGGGACGACAGAGGATGAGATGGCTGGATGGCATCACCGACTCGATGGACGTGAGTTTGGGTGAATTCCGGGAGTTGGTGATAGATAGGGAGGCCTGGTGTGCTGCCCTTCATGGGGTTGCAAAGAGTCAGACATGACTGAGCGACTGAACTGAACTGAACTGGCTTATTTCACTTAGCATAATGTCTTCAAGATTCATCCACATTGTAGCATGTCAGAGTTTCCTTCCTTTTAAGGACGAATAATATTCCATTATATATATGTAACACATTCTGTTTTCCATTCAGATCTGTCAGTGAACATTTGGATGGACATTTGGCTTGCTTCCATGTTTTGGCTGTTGTAAATAATGAGCTATTAACACAGTTGTACCAATACCTCTTTGAGTCCCTGTTTTCAATTATTATAGCCAGAAGTAGAATTGCTAGATCATCATTCTAGGGCTTCCCAGGTGGTGTTAGTGATAAACCTGCCTACCAATGTTGAGACTCAGGTTCAATCCCTGGGTTGGGAAGATCCCTTGGAGGAGGGCATGGCAACCCACTCCAGTATTCTTGCCTGGAGAGGAGCCTGGCAGGCTACAGTTCATAGTGTTGTGAAGAAGTGACTTAGTACACATGCATGGTCATTCTATGTTTAATTTTTTGAGGAACTGTCATACTGTTTTATAGTGACTATATCATTTTACATTCTCACCAGCAGTATACCAGGGTCCTAATTTTTTCACATTCTTGCCCAATATTTGTTATTTTTTGCTTTTGTGTGACAGTAGCCATCCTGTGAGTGTGAAATGTTATCTCACTATGGTTTTGATTTGTATTCCCCTAGTGATAAATGACACTGAGCCATCTTTTCATGTGCTGTCTGGCCATTTGTGTATCTTTTCAGAAGCAATGTTGATCTTCTTTGCCCACTGTTTAATAGGGTTACTTACTTTGTGCTGTTAAGTTGTGGGATTCTCTGTATTCTGCATATTAACCTCTTAATCGTATATATGATTTGCAAAGTTTTCACATTTTTAAGTTGCCTTTTCATGATCGATAGTGTCTTTTAATATATAAAAGTTTTTCACTTTGAAATAGTCCCACATACCAATTTTTTTTCTCTTTTGTTGTTTCTACTTTTGGTGTCATATCCAAGAAATCATTGTGGAATCCAAAATCATGAAGATTTTCCCCTATGTTTTTTCCTAAGAATGTCATGGTTTTAGCTCTTATATTTAGGTAGGTATTTGATTCATTTTGTATTATTTTTTTCTATATAATGTAAAGTCTGGGTCCAACTTCATTCTTTTACATGTGGATATCCAATAGTTCCCAAAAGCATTTGTTGAAAGCCAGTCACTTCTTAAGCAAGGAGAGTTTTAGTGGATGTTTCCAAAGCCATTTGCTACTGTTTCAAAGGTCAGATAGGTAATGATTAAGTTGTGCATCACTTAGAGGTAGATTTTGACCTCTCACAAGTTGAAGAGTATTGAAGATCTAAGATCATTTACATCCCTCAGGAAGAAAAAAATAACGTAGGCTTCCAGGGCAAAGAAGAAAGGACTAGAAAGTGTGGGACAATCCACAGGTCAGAGTACAGTTCTCCGGACTCCCACGCTTGGCTGGGAGAGCAGCCTCCCTGCTTCCTGACAACCCAGGAGGCTGGTGAGGAACATGTCCTCACTTTTTCTTGGGAGTTTGGTTATTTTATTGACGTTTGCTGCATCATACAGTGAAGATGGAGGACTTGCGCTGCAGAGACAAAAAAGAAATATTGACCTCCAACAGTAAGTACACACGTGGATCATTTCTGCTGATGGACTTGGGTGGTTCCTCATCAGTTTTCACAAATAACCAGATAAGCAAAGGTATAATTTTTCTAAAGAAAAAAGATGATTTTAAAAACAAATCAGGAAAAACAGATGAGTTGATGTATGGAAGTACCTTTTTATACACAAACTCTTCATTTATCCCTTGGCAAATTAGGCAAGGATGCAGTTACTAGGAGGCATATCCAGGAAATTTGCAAAGAAAGAAATGACAAGTGAGCAGGGAGAATTCAGCTGAGATGACCACAAAGCAAAAGTATATGCAGTCCATAGCTACTGAGTGAGAAACTTTGTTCTCTAGACTTAAAAAACTGCATGTGATAATTACTGATGCATTCTCTGGCTTGGATTATGTAGGCCTCGAATGACAGCAGAGAGGGGAAACTTGGTGTTTCTTACTGGATCAGCTCAAAACATTGAATTTAGAACTGGATCCCTGGGGAGAATTAAATTAAATGATGAGGATGTCGGCGAGTGTTTCCATCAGGTAATACACTGGAAACATACTGAAGTAGTTTTGTTTATTCATACTGAAAAGGCCTATGTTGATCTGCACTTTCTTGAGCACAGGGAACATGATTGAGGTGAAACAATTCCATGTAGGAAACAGTGCCCTGGGGTTAATGATGGGTACGGGACATAGCGCTAGCAGGAGGTGGCTCACTGTGTGGACTTATGTACTCCAGCCCAGAGAAGGTGCAGAGGGTGATACTGGGGCTGCTTCACAAGGGGACCAAGGATGGAGGGCGACCACAGAAAGATGTAGATGCGATCAGTTTATATTTGCCACGGAACAGAATTGGCCAGTTATCCTCTCCTGCTTACTGACTGTTTTCAGTGCTCATTGTTTGTTACGTCATACAGGTCTATCAGTCATCACGTTAGGAGCTAGCATTTAGAGCTCATTATGAACTCTGCGCTGTGCTCAGCACTTTATGTGTATTATCTCATCTAACCCTCATGGCTGCCTATGAGGTGGGCTTTATCGCTACCCCATCTGTAAGGGAGATAGAGGAACCGTCCCTACAGCACCTCAGCAATGTATCCAAGGACATACATTAAATGGCTGAGCCAAGATTTAAAACCCAAACAGTCTCCTTCTAAGTCAGGCCTCTAAACTGTTTTTATGGGGAAAAAAATGCAAACAGAAAATTCCTTGATACCTTATTACTGAAAGGGTAAATGGAATTATGCCATGGCTATTTTAGTCTGATGTTTATTATAAATGGTATTGTTCTGTTTTTGTTTTTTTTTTTTTTAATAATAATGGCAAGGTCTTAGGGCTTGAAATAGAATACTACCCAAATTTCAACATTTTATTCTTATATACGTAATTTTTTCACTAGCATTCTCTTCCTCCTTCTCTTCTCCCTTCGTTTTCTTCTCCTTTTTTAAAAAAAATCAGATCCAGAAAAACAAAGATGATATTACAAACTTAAAAAGAAGTACAGTCGGTCTGCCTCAAAATATTTCTAATCAAATCCATCAGCTTGATTCCAAGGTAAGTCTGACATCCACATCCTTGGGACAAATGGGTTCTCCTTAATTCAACTTTGTAAGTAATCATTTTGCAGAAGATATACCAATTTTGTATCCTCCTTAAAAATGTAGTGTTTTAATTATGGACTTTTTGGTTAAATGACCCAGCCCTAATGGAGAAGGTAGAGGTGTGATGGGCAGAGGTTGGAAATCCTGTGACAAGAGCTTGCAGCATAAGTTGGCTCTGCTCACGTTCTGAAAGCCACCTCCTTATTGATGAGGTGGATGGGTCACCATCGCTCAGGAAAATTCCCAGGGTCACCATGCACAGACAGTCAATGAATCAACTTATCATTGTGTTGTACTTCTGTTTTAAAAATATCCATGCAATGGAAGAGAGAAGGAAGGAAGGAAAGCCTGGAGGGGAGAGAAAAGAGGAGGGGAAAGGCAATTAGACAAGGAGCAAACAGATGAAGTGAAGGCACTAGGGAAACAGGTAACAGAGTAACATGGCACACAACGTGCCTTTGCAGCGGCTAATGGATGTTTTCTCTTCCCAACTGCTAGATTGCGGATCTTGAGAGAAAACTCCAAAGCTTACAGCAGGTGAGTCCTACAACTACTAGACAGCCAGCGTCTTTCACTGAAAATACACTAGAATCACTGATGGAGCTGGTATTCTTTTTTTTTTTTTTTTTTAATTTAATTTATTTATTTTGGCTGTGCTGGGTCTTTGTTGCTGCATGGGCTTTTCTCTAGTTGCGGGGAGCTGGAGGCTACTCTCTAGTTGTGGTGTGCAGACTTCTCGCTTTGATGGCTTCTCTTGTTGCAGAGCTAGGGCTCTAGGGTGTGAGGGCTTCAGAAGTCATGGCACATGGGCTTAGCTGCATGTGCCATGGCATGTGGCATGTGGGAATCTTCCTAGACCAGGGATCGAATCTGTGTGTCCTGCATTGGCGGGCAGATCCTTTACCACTGAGCCACCAGGGAAGTCCAAATAGAGCTGGTATCCTTAAGGTGAATGGATGATCAATATCAAGGGCTTTGCTCTTCACATAATTTAATTCTTATCACAATCAAAAACAGTTTTTTATGGGCATGTAGTCCATGGAGTCACTAAGAGTTGGACACAACTGAGCGACTTCACTTTAACTTTTCACTTTCATGCAATGGAGAGGGAAATGGCAACCCAGTCCGGTGTTCTTGCCTTGAGAATCCCAGGGAGGGGGGAGCCTGGTGGGTTACCGTCTATGGGGTCGCACAGAGTCGGACACGGCTGAACTGACTTAGCAGCAGCAGCAGCAGTTGATTTGCAATGTTATGTTGGTTTCTGCCATACAGCAAAGTGAATCAGTTGTATATGTGTATATATACTCTTTTTTAGATTCTTTTCCCATTTAGGCCATTACAGAGTATTGAGTAGAATTCTCTGTGCTATATAGTAGGTCTTTATTAGCTATCTATTTTATATATATTAATAACAGTGTGTATATGTCAATCCCAATACCCATCTTTCCCTCCTGGTAACCATAAGATTGTTTTCTTCATCTGTGAGTCTATTTCTGATTTGTAAGTAAGGTCATTTAATTCTCATCACACATCATGCTTCCCAGGACACATGAGGAAAGTGAGTCTCAGAGAGACGAAGCTCACTGAGCACGTGAAGTCCTCTGACTCTCAGTTCGGCTGTCCATGTGCTCTTCCTCTTTGCTATCACTTTTTTAACCATGTAATGTCAGGCTTAAGTGTGCTGGAGCTGGTCAGCTAGTGACCACCCAACTTGCTTATTCTGGTATCCAGGACTCAGTTTTCAAAGGGCTCACGTTTTCTCTAACATTGAACTTAGAGTCTAGGCTGTATCTCAGAATATTCCAGATCTTCTTAAAAGTATATCTGCTGGTGATTAAATTTGAACAATTTCTTAGAATAAACCATCCATAACTTTGCTGCATGCTTGTAATTTTAGACTTCTCATCCCTTTTGTAGGGAGCTGATATTTTTAAGACTTTCAAGGGAGCCATAACCTTCCACACAGAGAAATGCATAGAAAGTCCCCATGTTTTAAATTTTGAATAAAAGTAAGAGGATCCCAGGTTCAGAGTCCCTGCTCTCATATTCTTGGTCTGTTCTTGATTATTCTTCAAATGTCCTCTACTCTGTTGTTTTAATTTTGGTGGACAAGTTTGCACATTCCTTTTCCTGGCTTTGATAAGAAATTGCCCTTTCTGCCTTTATCTTCTTAGAGAGTAGTTGAATAAATGAAAATGAGCAAGACAAACAGTAGTTCTCAGTCTCCTAGAGTGTTTTTTTATTCCTGCCAAAGGTCAAGAACTGGAGGCCATAGTCCAGTTAGCTGGGACTGGCCTCCCTCTGCCCATCCCCCCAGGAAGAGTGTTCAGTGACTCTGGAGTAGAAACGCCTCCATGCCTTTGGATGCCTCAAGTCCCATAGTTTCTACTGTCTTTCTCCTGACTGCTCACTGACTATTTACTGCTGGGTCCCCATGGGCTTCTGAGCTTTTAATCCCCAGCCAATGTTGTCTTACATGCCAGAAAAACCTCCAGTGAGTTTGTGGTTAATTTTCTTAACAGTGTCCTATGATGAACAGGACTAATTGTGGTACTGGCACAGAGAGAGACAGAAAAATGGAAGAAAACAGAGTCCAGAAGGAGACCCCCAAATGTATGGGCACCTGACTTATCACAAAGGTGGAGAGAGAATGGGCTTTGCTCCACATGGTGCTGAGTCAGCTTGCCATTCTTTGCTCTGTTTCATCTGCAAACAGAGGGAACAGACTTGATTCTCTCTCCAAGAAAATCAAATACTTCACCAAATATTTTTCAAAAATGTAAAGAATAATTTGCTCCATTTTAATTTTTAAAACCGAGAATTAGACTAACATTAGGTGAAATTAATGGGATAGCTGTCCTTGCATAATCACTTGTCCTCTCTAAAGATGTTTTCTCTGCCCCAAAGGCATTTCAAAGCTTACAAGGTGGGAACTAGTAGCTAACCCAGGGTAGGATTCCCCAGGTTCCATAGACAAAGGCAGGTCTCTGTGTATGACTCTGGTCTGAAAGCAGTCATGTGAGCATGAGGCTGGAGGGTGTATTTAAGCCTCAGGCCACATTTCCCACAAAGGGTCTTGGAGTGAAAAGAGTTCAGTTATCTTAACCCAGGGGAGAAGTGTGGGGGCAGCAAAGATGATCATATTTCAAATGCTTATCTGGAGGTATCAAAGAGAAGAACAACAGCAAAGGAACCGGAATTTCCGTTTTATTTTCTTAGTACAATAGGAATTTCCGTGTGGCTCCCACACCCACATCTTGACTCTTGCCACCATCATACGTTTGTCAGGTGAACAGTGTTTTTTCAGAGAGCAGAGTGAGAACTCTTGCCCCTCACTTTTGCCTCACCCATCCGTGGTTAAATGCATGTTAGTAGTGAAGGAATATGGATAGGGCTTGATAATAGTCAACACTTTTTGGTTTCTCAGAAGAGAGTTGACAGGAAGAAGCATTTACATAATGGATTTAAAGTCTGGAGGAAGACCCCTCCCTCCCCCGCACCGGCCAGGAGTAAAATGTGGTTTGGTGTACACACCTGCTCTAAAACATGGAAAGTATGACTGTCTCGCTGACCATCCTGTCTTTGTTTCAGACACTGGACAGGAAAGTTTGCAGCAGCAATCCCTGCCAGCATGGCGGAACCTGCCTCAACCTCCCCGATTCCTTTTTTTGTATGTGTCCATCACAGTGGAAGGTGAGTCACCTAGTCCTTGGTTAAAAATAATGATGAGTCAGCATCAGTGGTTTGCTTGGAATCCTCCAGACCTATTTAATTCTCCATCCAAAGTTTCTAGGATTCTGTGGTCTCCTGAGTCAGAATGAATGACACCAGGTATACCAAGATGCGAATAGCGGCCAGCATGATTCTGTCACCATTGAATCCTGAGCTATCTTAAGTGGGGATTTGCTGGACTAGATGCTACATGCTGTTCTGGCCAGCATGAATTGAAATTGCTCAGCATAACTAAATGAATCTTAATGTAGCCTGTGCATTTTCCTGCCCTTTTCTATTAATAATGAAAACATTCCTGACATGCGCATCCAGAAGAAATTGAGTGACTATTTCTAGGCAGAGCTCCACAGTAAGATGAAGAGTAGTCCACATAAGGATTCTTCTCCTGTGACTGGTATGATCTATGAAGAGCTCTTTGGCTCTGTTAGGCCACACCTGAGTTGTAGAGGAAGGGTGGCTGGAGATGAGTTTTAATTTTATCATATTTAGCCTTACTGTCTGTTTGTAAATCCTTGAACATGCTGTGTGACTGTTGGCCCAGATGCCTTTGCAACCTGTGGCACCTGACTTCGTGCTTTATCTAAACGCAGGGTCCTCTGTGCTCTGTTGATGTTAATGAATGTGAGATTTACTCAGGGACACCCCTGGGCTGCCAGAATGGAGCCACATGTATAAACACAGCAGGGAGTTACAGGTAACTTTTTTCTTTCCTTTCCTTTTTTTTTTTTAACCAATAAACATTTATTTTTCATACTCACAGGTCTGCATATCAGCTATGGGGGCTCCACCTCAGTTTGGTTTGGCCTGTGGGTCTCTTTCTTACACCAGGGCTAGAGGTACCCCAGGCTGCTGGAGGAATGTCCTTCTTAAGTCCAAGGTCAAAAGCCCCCAGAGAGTTGAACAGAAATGTGTAAAATCTCCTAGAGCTATGCCTCCAAACTCGATGTCCCTTTTGCCTGCTTGTTGTTGTTTAAATTAGGGTGTGTTTTTGAAGGACTAAGACACCCCCTGGTTAAGAGTATCCAAGGTTAAGTGCCTGTATTACCAGCAAAACTAGCTGTTTTCTAGGGAAGTCACACGGTATTTATCTAACATACACAGAGCTGTTTCCTTAGGTGGAGAAAACCTCGTGTGACCTCAACTCTCACCCCATGAAGAAACCTGTTCTCTGAGGATCAGGAAGGAGGCCCCCATGGCTAGTGTAGAGTGAGGATGGCCCGGGGCAAGATAAGGCAGAGGGGTTAGTAGGAGTCAAAGCTTCGAAGGGATGGCCATGGGCGAGCCTCATGTAGAAGAGGGACAGCCTGCCCCCTCTCCCCTCCCCCACCACCCCCACATTCAGTAGCTGAGAGAGCTGATAGATACAGTCAGGACTTCTCCATTCAAGTACTGTGCACAATGTCCACCATAACCAGAGCGGGGTGAACCGAGGTTTTCTTCACGTGGATAATCCTCATTGTCTTTCTTCAATTAGTCATCAGGCCCCTCACCACAATCGTCTCCCTGCTCCCATCCGCCATCTTTTCTTCTGATTGACCGTCACAGGGCTCATCCGCCGCATTCTCCTGCTCAAATCAAGCATCGCCCTCCGCAGGAAAACTGCCCTTGTCTTACAAAGCTGACCTGGGCATCACAGTGCCTCCATGTTCCCATCAAACTCTAGGAATATTGGTCTGTAAAGTGACACTGACTGATGTATTGTCTTGTTAAGCAATCAAGTCCAAAAACGTATGGCAGATCAATAACAAACTTCAGTTTCTGTAGTTCCTTAAAATCACTTAAAAAAAAAAACTCTAGACATTGTCTTTCCGCATATTTTGGTGGGTCTCCTATATTCTGTGATTATTAAGAGATAAAGAAATGGGTTCTGTTGTGACAGAATCTCTGTGTTTTATCTCACTGGACTCAAGAGCAGCTATTCACTCTCTTCCAGTATCCTTGCTGTCCTATTCTTCAGTTCCCTTGTAACAACCCATTCTGTCCTTCCCAGCAAAAAAGAGTGCAGGAATTTTGTTTTTGACCTTGTCATTTATTAGCACACTACATTCTTAAAAAGCAACCACAATCTTTCTCTTTTATTGTTGTTCCTTTAATTCTTTTACTATGATCTTAAAAGTTTTTCCTCATTGCAAGTTACAAATTTAACTTATCCCGGCTTTTGGTGGATATGTCTTTCAGTTTCAATATCCTGCACATTGTACATCTCTGATGTCAATGAAGTATTACGTTATTAAAGAGCTTTTTGCTCTCCAAATTGTATTTCTCCTTTAAAAGAATCCCCTGATCCCTGTTTTGATAAATACTCAAGCTTGGATCCAGAATGCAAGTCTAATCTTTCAGTACCTGATTTCTATTTATGAGCATTTATTAATGAAAAGTGCTGCTTGGAGATAACACTGGCAAATGATTCCTAGCATGGATCGTTCCCACGTTCCTGACATCAAGGAATGTCCTGGAGATTAGTTCTCACTCTCTCTCCCTTTATCATCCCTGTCTTCTGGAGTCTTGCAAGCTAGCAAAATAACAAACGTGCATCAGGGAGGAAAGATCCATAGATCAAGACAAAATTGTTTTTCCTTCCAGGACAAATTTGCCTTTTTACCACTGAAAAATGGCAATGAAAAGAAAGGTTAAAATTTTTGTTGTTGTTGTTTGTTTTCTTGACATGGTATGTGGCATCTTAGTACCCCAACCAGGGATCAAACCCATCCTCCCTGCAGTGGAAGCTTGGAGTTTTAACTGCTGGACTGCCAGGGAAGTCATGAAAAGAAAATTTTTAACACAATTATTTCCTGCATGTCAGAGGTTAATTTTTCCAGATAGAAATGAGAAGGAAGGAGGGAGGAAGGGAGGGAGAGAGAGAGAGAAGTGCACACGAGCAAGCGAGTGAGCAAGAGAGAAAGAACAATTTTACTTGTTGAGAGTTGCCTAAATGGCAGATTAAACTTGGTAGAGGAGTACTGAATTATTCTCTTTTGCACCATCCTATCAGAGAAAACCAAGGACTGATTGTGCTGACTCTGGAAATGATTTGGGTTTCTAGTTTCTGCCCGCCACAGGTTCCCTGGAGGGCATTAGGGAGCACAGTGTTTAATCTGGTTTCTTCTTGCGGTGGGGATAGTGTGTGAAGCCTCAAGAATTCCAGCTGATTATCTCTGACCTGAATACTCTCATTCAGGCATATGGTGAAGACTTTTTGAAGGAATAAAAGAAAATAGAAATGTGTATATAAGCGTGAGACTGAAAGGTTGTTTTGTGGAATCTATGTGGAATGAAACAGAGCCCTTTGATACTTTCTCGAGTTCTGTTCATTATGGGAGGTTAAGTCTTTGTTAATCAGTAGCTTCCTTGAGATTAGAAACTCCTTCAGGAAACTTCTGGGAACAGTTGCTGAAGACAGACTTGAGCCCTTGTTGAATAATCTGCAGTGGGCAGTTTTCTCTGGATTTTGCAGCCTCCTTCAGTCCCTAACTCTTGGAATCCATTACTTGTGGGAGACAAAGGAATCTTTATTTAAAGGGATTAGTAACTTTTTTTGGTAAAGACCTTCAAAAGATAGTGAAGTGAAGTGAAATCACTCAGTCATGTCCGACTCTTTGCGACCCCATGGACTGTAGCCCACCAGGCTCCTCCGTCCATGGGATTCTCCAGAAAAGAATACTGGAGTGGGTTGCCATTTCCTTCTCCAGGGGATCTTCCCAACCCAGGGATCGAACCCAGGTCTCCTGCATTGCAGGCAGACACTTTAACCTCTGAGCCACCAGGGAAGTTCGAAAGATAAAGCACTATGCAAATACTAGTTCACTGAAAGCCATTCCACAGAAAAATTTCTGATAAAAATTCTCTTATTTTTTTAAACTTTTGATTTTATTTTGGAGTATAGCTAATTAACAATGTTGTGATAATTTCAGGTGGACAGCAAAGGGACTCAGACATTTACATGTACTCAGCCATGTACATGTATCCATTCTCCCCCTAAACTAAAAATTGATTTTTGGAATCATGAGAATACAGCAAGGACAACCACTGTCTGTTTCCTCCAATTCCTGGGGCTCCCAATCTTTTTCCAAGTGCTCAGGCAGCTAACCGATAATATTTTGCCACTGCTCAATATGTTTTTAACCTCTTTATTCTGAAGAATTGATTCTTACTGTTTCCTGCTGACTGTGGGTTTAAAACAGCCCATGGGATCCACATTTGCCTGCATGGATGGTGCATGTTATATACTTCCAGCTCAGATCTAGAAGGCTTTATAGAAAAAAAGAAGTTAAATTTGTTGTTTGTTTTTTCTCCAGGAACTCAATGGTGATTATCATATTTTATTTTACTTATTTTCATTTTTATCACTAGTGGGTTTTAAAATAGACAGAGCTTAAACGATGAGAATCATCTGGTTTTAGCTCAGATGGGATGGAGTTAGATATTAAGCATATGACCTCTTTTAGTTAGTCAGTTATATTAATATTGAACCATGGACTGTAACACAAGTTAAACTATGACCATGCAAGTATGTGTGACCTCGTCTCAATGGCCAAATGTACTTGCAGTGTTTTTCAAGACAGAACCACCCCCCCCACCTTTTTTTCTACTGGAACCAAATCAACAATAGAAAGTCATTACAAAAGTTACTTCTTCTGTTCAGTTCAGTTCAGTCGCTCAGTCGTGTCCGACTCTTTGTGACCCCATGAATCGCAGCACTCCAGGCCTCCCTGTCCATCACCAACTCCCAGAGTTCACTCAAACTCACATCCATCGAGTCAGTGATGCCATCCAGCCATCTCATCCTCTGTCGTCCCCTTCTCCTCCTGCCCCCAATCCCTCTGAGCATCAGAGTCTTTACCAATGAGTCAACTCTTCGCATGAGGTGGCCAAAGTACTGGAGTTTCAGCTTTAGCATCATTCCTTCCAAAGAAAACCCAGGGCTAATCTCCTTCAGAATGGACTGGTTGGATCTCCTTGCAGTCCAAGGGACTCTCAAGAGTCTTCTCCAACACCACAGTTCAAAAGCATCAATTCTTTGGCACTCAGCCTTCTTCACAGTCCAACTCCCACATCCATACATGACCACAGGAAAAACCATAGCCTTGACTAGATGAACCTTTGTTGGCAAAGTAGTGTCTCTGCTTTTGAATATGCTATCTAGGTTGGTCATAACTTTCCTTCCAAGGAATAAGCATCTTTTAATTTCATGGCTGTAGTCACCATATGCAGTGATTTTGAAGCCCAAAAAAATAAAGTCTAACACTGCTTCCACTGTTTCCCCATCTATTTCCCATGAAGTGATGGGGCCGGATGCCATGATCTTCGTTTTCTGAATGTTGAGCTTTAAGCCAACTTTTTCACTCTCCTCTTTCACTTTCATCAAGAGGCTTTTGAGTTCCTCTTCACTTTCTGCCATAAAGGTGGTGTCATCTGCATATCTGAGGTTATTGATATTTCTCCCGGCAATCTTGATTCCAGCTTGTGTTTCTTCCAGTCCAGGGTTTCTCATGATGTACTCTGCATATAAGTTAAATAAGCAGGGTGACAATATACTGCCTTGACGTACTCCTTTTCCTATTTGGAACCAGTCTGTTGTTCCATGTCCAGTTCTAACTGTTGCTTCCTGACCTGCATACAAATTTCTCAAGAAGCAGATCAGGTGGTCTGGTATTCCCATCTCTTGAAGAATTTTCCACAGTTTATTGTGATCCACACAGTCAAAGGCTTTGGCATAGTCAATAAAGCAGAAATAGGTGTTTTTCTGGAACTCTCTTGCTTTTTCCATGATCCAGCGGATGTTGGCAATTTGATCTCTGGTTCCTCTGCCTTTTCTAAAACCAGCTTGAACATCAGGGAGTTCATGGTTCACATATTGCTGAAGCCTGGCTTGGAGAATTTTGAGCATTACTTTACTAGCATGTGAGATGAGTGCAATTGTGCGGTAGTTTGAGCATTCTTTGGCATTGCCTTTCTTTGGGATTGGAATGAAAACTGACCTTTTCCAGTCCTGTGGCCACTGCTGAGTTTTCCAAATTTGCTGGCATATTGAGTGTAGCACTTTCATAGCATCATCTTTCAGGATTTGAAATAGCTCAACTGGAATTCCATCACCTCCACTAGCTTTGTTCATAGGGATGCTTTCTAAGACCCACTTGACTTCACAAGAGGGCATAAAATTCACTACTCTGTTTCTTTAAGGGCGTATCTAGACACCTTGAGAATTTATTAATACATTTTGCATGTGAACACTGTTGTGTTAAAGGATATATAAAAAGGGAAAGTATTCAACTAACTCTCCCTTTCAGAAGGTGGGAATGTGATGTGGAAAAACAGTAGTACAGAAGTAACACTGTCTTAGGTGTAAATTTATCTTCTGCCAATTGCTAATCCCGTGCCTTGGGCAATTTGAACCATGCCAATAAAATGGGATTAAAAATGCTTGTCTTTAAGTATCATAGTGAGGAAATTGCTAGTGTACCTGGCTTTCTTCTTCCTTTCAGCTTTCCACTTCTCACTTTGCTGTTGTTGAGTCACTAAATTGTGTCCGACTCAATAAGTTGTGTCTGACTCTTTGCAACCCCATGGACTACAGCACACCAGGCTTTCCTGTCCTTAACTGTCTCCTGAAGTTCGCTCAGATTCATGTCCATTGAGTCGGGGATGCTATCTAACCATCTCATCGTCTGTTACTTCGTCACCCTTTCTCCTCTTGCCTCAATCTTTCCCAGCATCAGGGTCTTTTCCAATGAGTTGGCTCTTCACCAAAGTATTGGAGCGTCTCACCTTATCTAAACTTAAATGAGAGAAGTATACTTGTAGCTGTTTAGGGAAACCTGTAGGATTGAAATTTACTCCTCTCCGAATGACAATAGCAAGGGAGAAGGAAAAGAGAGATAAAGAGGGAGGATTTAACTGCAGGTCCTTGAACCCAAATCTCTGCTCAAATCTCTAGTCCTTTTCCAATAATAAAGCATTTAGTGATAAGATAAACACAATTTCCTAAGCACTTCCTGCAGGAAAATGCCTTTAGACCCCAAGGTGAAAATAGAGCTCATAGCTTGACACTATTAATTTACAAGAAATGGAGACAGAGGGAGTTATTATTACATTGTCTCAGGTGAAGAGTTAACAAGTAGCATCAAGATTTAAACCAAGGCTATCCTGTCCTGTGGGGTCTTGAATACTCAGACTTCTCATGCATCAGAGACTCAGAAAGCTAGCAGGAGTTGGTTTAAAGATTAAAAAAATTTATTTTTGGTGAGTGCAGATGCTGGTAAAATAAACTTTTAGCAAGGAAGCCACCAGGATCAAATCCTCACATATGGGAAGAAATGGTCTAAGTCCTATCACCTCCAAGAGTCTAATTAAATTCTCAGAATGCTCTGCATAAGGATGGGAGAGTGAATGAGAAAAGGGAAGAGAATATGAGAGGGGAAGTATGGAAAATGAGAAGAAGATAAATAGCTATGGGTAAGGAATGAGTAATTGAATTCCTTTTTAAGTTTAATCATGTATTGCTATTAATCTCTGACCTTGTCTTAATGAGAAAGGCAACCTTGGAATGTTCAGAAATGTAATTTATTAATGGAACAGCTTTTACTCAATTATGTATTGATGTTGTGAGTTGCAGGGCTTCCCAGGTGGTGCTAATGATAAAGAACCTGCCTGCCAATGCAGGAGACATAAGAGACATGGGCTTGATCCCTGGGTTGGGAAGATCTTCTGGAGGAGAGCATGGCAACTCACTTCAGTACTTTTGCCTCAAGAATCCCATGCATAGAGGAGCCTTGGCAGGCTACAGTCCATAGGGTCACAAAGAGTGGGACATAGCTGAAGCAACTTAGCAAGCACACATGTTGTGAATTGCATGGGATATACTTAGAACAAAAAAGTATTTATCTGAAATCCAAATTTTAAGCTAGGCATCCTATATCTTTATTTGCTGGGTCTGGCAACCCTACTTGGTTAGCCTGAATGGTATTCACCACACTCTTAACTCTCCATTTCCAGCCACATTCACTGATCTCTTTTTTCCTTAAAACCTACTCAAAGATGCCACCCAACAGTTGTTTGTGGGGCCTCCATGGCTACACCAAGTTCTGTGCCCAGAGTGAGGCCCCTGGTGCTTCTCCAATAGCCAAACTCTCCTTTCCCTTGCTGCTAGTCACATGTTTGTTTTTACCCATGGATATCAGCTGAGCTTTTTGTGCCTCAACGTGTATTTTTTAAAAAATAATTAATTAATGGCTGTGCTGGGCCTTCCTTGCTGTGCTTTCTCTAGTTGCACCGAATGGGGACTACTCTGTAGCTGCAGTGCGAGGTCTTCTCATTACGGTGGCTTCTCTTGTTGCAGAGCGCAGTCTCTAGGCACTCGGGCTTCAGTAGTTGTGGTGCACAGGCTTAGTTGCTCCGAGGCATGTGGGGTCTTCCCAGACCATGGATCCAACCCCGTGTCCCCTGCATTGGCAGGCAGATTCTTAACAGCTGGGGAGAAATCCTCAACACATATCACTAAAAGAGGTTCTTTACCTGGTAGAGTGACCCCTTTTCCAGAACACTCAGAAACTAGTTCACAGTCCATAGCCACACAGGTCCTCGTTCCTTGACTCTGACCCTTGGCCCCAGTGGCTAACGCAGTTCAAGTTAGGCAAACGGTGCCAACCAGACCTGACTCTCACCCCATCAGCTGTGCTCAGATGTGTAAATGAGCTCTGTGACTTCTCTGCCTCTTCCCTTTTCCCCAGCTGCTGTCTCACACCATCCATATTCCTTCTGAAACTGCAGGGTAGATATAAAACTAACTTAGCAACTTTAAGATTGCAATGGTTTAAACCAACTTTTGTTCAGTCACTAAGTCATGTATGACTCTTTGTGATGCCATGAACTGCAACATGCCAGGGTTCCCTGTCTTTCACTATCTCTTGGAGTTTGCTCAAAATCATGTCCATTGAGTCAGTGACACCATCCAACCATCTCATTCTCTGTCACCCCTCTTCTCCTCCTGCCGTCAATCTTTCCTAGCATCAAGGTCTTTTCCAAAAGAGTCAACTCTTTGCATCAGGTGGTCAAAGTAGTGGAGCTTCATCTTCAGCATCAGTCCTTCCAATGGATATTCAGGGTTGATCTCCTTTAGGATTGACTGTCCCTTACTGTCCAAGGGACTCATGAGAGTCTTCTCCAGCACCACAGTTCAAAAGCATCAATTCTTCAGTGCTCAGCTTTCTTTTTGGTCCAACTCTTACATCTGTACATGATTACTGAAAAAACCATAGCTTTGATTATATGGACATTTGTTGGCAAAGTGATATCTCTGCTTTTTAACATACTGTCTAGATTTGTCATAGCTTTTCCTCCAAGGAGCAAGCCTTGCTTGTTTGATTATTACTGAACTGAAATCTTAGGACAAAACAGCTAGGCTAGCTTGAAAGTGAAAGTGAAGTCACTCAGTCGTGTCAGACTCTTTGCGACCCCATGGACAGTAACCTACCAGGCTCCGCAGTCCATGGGATTTTCGAGGCAAGAATACTGGAGTAGGCTGCCATTTCCTTCTCCAGGGGATCTATCTTAGGTGTTATGTAATAAATACATCTTGTGAGTGGCTATGTAAGAACTGTTACTATGTTAACTTATCTCTTATGGAGAGAAGAAATGTGGCCTTTGCAATATGATTATCATCATCAAAGAGTCTGAGATGTGGATATACCACTGCGCATGGGGTTATACAAACCTAGAGGATATTCGAGAATTTACCCATTTGGTCAAGGCCACCTGTGCTCACTGGAGGAGCCAGCTGGGTGGCCGATGAATGGACACGATGATCCCTACCATCCTGAATGAACTCTATCCCCCTTAGTTCATAGCTGTCTGACCTTTGATAGTGCTGTTTGACCTGATAGCAAAAGAATTTATAGAGGTAGTTGTGCCCTCTCATCTCGTATCTGAGATGACAGCACATTTACTCAATCTGCCACTTCAAGAGGAGCAGAGTGACTTTCTTCTAAGACTCCAGCCAGTAAATCTGGTTTTCTGGTTTATGATTCTATGTGCATATCACTGACCTGCAATCAGAATTATTGTTAATGTTTTAACTGATGCTAAGAAACAGGTCCTGAGTTGTGCTTTGTGTGACCAACAGTTGTCTCTGCTCACCTGAGACCCACGGCCCCCAGTGTGCATCCAAATATGATGACTGTGCGGGGGGTTCCAAGGCGCGCTGCGTGCACGGCATCTGCGAGGATCTGGTCCGAGTGAAGGCTGGAGAGGTGGGTCCCTTGCAGAGCGGGCCCCCTCAGGGATGGCGGGGGAGGCTGTATTAGTTCCTCATTCTCTGTAGCTGTGTGTGTACACACAGGACCCTGTGGGGCTGCAGAGGGGAGTCACGTCCTGCCCTTCAGCTGGGCTCAGATGAGGAAGGTGATGAGGGTTGTCCATAAGAAAGCAGAAAATGGATCCAGAGGCTGATTTCATTAAATTACTCATGTTTTTATTATTTGCCCATGACTCTCGCTGTGAGACATGATCTTCTCTTGGCCTTGTGAGTTTTAACAATGACTAGATGTGGAAACACAAAAGTCCTGCCCTTGTTTGTGACATTCAGTTTTAAGGAGCCTGCATTTGTCCTGGCCCCAGAGCCCTCAAAGGGGACTCAAAGGTCCACTTCTCTAAGTATCCCTTGTGCTGACCTTAATTCCTGGCCTAGAGGTCATCCAGCCCTGGCCCAGTTGGCCCTCCTTGAGACCTTCAGGTATTTATTTTTACTTGTGGTTGTTGTTGTTGTTTTTTCCCTGCCTATGTGATGGAAAATGGTTCCCTTCCAGCCATGGTGGAAGGGTAGCGTGTGTGACCTTCAAAAAGGAAAAAACAGAATTGATTTTCCAAGGTCTGTGACTACATGGATGTTTTTCCCTCTAAAAGCAGCTGAGCTGATTGACTTTAATTATATTGACTTACAGCTCTTGATTGTTGTTGCTTTTTTCCAGGCATCTTTGGGGGCAAATTATAGGTTTCCCTTACTCTGAAATAAAGCCATTTCTCTTTTTGCATGGTCTGGTCTAAATGCTTAATCATGTGGGAAGAAAAGAGAAGCCACTCGGTTGGTCTCATGGAAATGCACATTAGAAGAGGAATCAGTTGCAGGCTCAGTGAGATTTTTCAAAGGCTTTTCTTGCTCATCCTCCTGACTGCCTGCTTTCACACCTATGTCGCTCCTCCAGCCCGAGTACAGCTGCATCTGTGATGCTGGGTGGAAGGCCCCGTCGAACAGCACGGCCTGTACGCTGGATGTAGATGAGTGCAACCTCTGGCCTGCACCTTGCTCAGAACTTGTGCGGTGTTTCAACACCCCGGGATCCTTCTATTGTGGGGCCTGCCCCACAGGTATGTGGGTGTGTCCCCTCCTGGGCTCAGGTGCCAGGCTCCCCATGCCAGTCAAGCAAGATGGCAGGACCAATTTCCTTTCACTGCCGAGGAATAAGAAAGCTGTTTTCAGGATGCCTTCCAATCCAGTTTCATGTCCCATTTCACTAGATCCCACTTCAGACCATCTAACTACTGTAGTAGTTTAATGAAAGAAATGGGTGGTTTGTCCCAAAGAGTGGTAAAGTTAAATGGCACAGCCAGGATTAGCTGTAGAGTTTGGGAGGTCAGTCATTTTATTGCTGTGGCCATGATCTTGATTAAATTTGAGATCAAAAGACACGTGCTCTGGTCCCACCTTTCATACAAGCCAGCTGTTTGTAAACTTGGGCAAATTGTTTGATCTCTGAGTGTGTTCACTAGTGAGGGTAAGGGAGCTGGAGAAGGCGAGGTTCGGAAAAAGAACGAGACTGGCACTTTACAGGAACAGATCACCTTTAATGAGGCGAGAAGGGGCAGCAGTCAGATTAGTGAGCTGCTGCACTAACCCAAGAAAACAGTAAGTATATATAGGCATATATGTGGAAATCTACTGTCTTAAGGGGGCCTATTCTTCTCCAAGGTTGTTCAGAGTATTTCTCTTAAATGGCTGGGGCAAGGAATTCTGGAGATTGGCCAGAGGCTGGGACCAGTTGGGAGCTGGGTGTAATCAACCTTAATGTCCATTTTTTTTTTCTTTGGGTGAGAGAGTTCTTTGTTTTGCATAGAATGGTGGGGAGGACCCAGAGGGGAATTTTAACTCCAGGCTATTTTGAGCCCAGTAACTTTCCTTCAACTAGAGTCTAGTCAGAGAAGGCAATCGCACCCCACTCCAGTACTCTTGCGTGGAAAATCCCATGGACGGAGGACCCTGGTAGGCTGCAGTCCATGAGGTCGCTAAGAGTCGACACGACTGAGCGACTTCACTTTCACTTTTCACTTTCATGCATTGGAGAAGGAAATGGCAACCCACTCCAGTATTCTTGCCTGGAGAATCCCAGGGACAGGGGAGCCTGATGGGCTGCCGTCTATGGGGTCACATAGAGTCGGACACGACTGAAGCGACTTAGCAGCAGCAGCAGCAGAGTCTAGTAGTCCTCACCTGGGTGCGTCATCGGAAAACCCTGTGTCTCTCTCCTCTTCTACCTTTTCCTTCATTTATACAGACACACAGACCAATATGCAGGTTTTAAGAAAAATTGTTTCCCCAAACTGTGATCATAGTTCTGCATACATTTCTAAAATTTGATATTTCCATTAAAATATATATGGGAAAATCCTTCAGTGTGTGCACATATTACTAAAAATAGCTTTTAGCATCCATTGGTATAGATGAGTCATAGTATATTCAGTATATGTCACTGTGGACCATTAAGAGGTTTTTTTTTTTCCCCATTAAACAATGCTGTGGTAGACTTACCTGCATCTTTATAAATGATAAACTGACAGTTTATCTGCTGTCAGATAAAACCTGATGATAATTTTATCATTGTAGAATGAGTTTTCAGAAGTGGAATTGTTAGTCAAAAGTTATGTATTTTAAAATCTTTAATGAACACGGCTAGATCTGTTTCCAAATTAGGTTTAATTAATCTAACTTCTGACTCTTAATAGCATATATGACTACCCGATGTGCCCACCTCTTTGCCAGAATTTGATTATAAGTATTTAAATCAGCTTTTGCCAGTCTGAAAGGTAGAACATATACCATTTTAACCTATGTTTCTTTACATAGTTAAGCAGGTTTTTACGTGTTTTTAACTAACTTTTCAAACCTTCTGTTTTTCTAGGCTGGCAAGGAAATGGATACATTTGCGAAGATATCAATGAATGCGAGATTAACAATGGCGGCTGTTCTGTGGCTCCTCTTGTGGAGTGTATAAATACACGTGGATCTTACTACTGTCATTCATGTCCACCAGGTGCTACACCAAATTTCCTGATACCGTTACACACACAACGTGCATTTAAAATAGGATCTTGTGTTCCATTGTAAATATGACTTATATCTAAGGAAGCAAGCTGAATAGTGCAAAAAGTTTGACTTCTGGATCCAGGATACATTAGTATGTGTTATAAAAAAGAAAGAAAAGTTACTTTGTATATCAATGGAGAACAATAAGCCTTTACCAACTGTGGGATGGCCTCTTGAAATAATGAAGAACTTGACAGGTTTTGTCTGTGGATCACAGATGTATTGTTCCCACAGTTTATTAATATAATGGATTCATGAGATGTTTTCCATATAAAGTTTACTAAATACCAGACCTAATGAAAGGCATATCATACACATGCATTTCCTTTCTCTTCCAGAAAGAAGTCATGACTCCTATTTTCTAATCTAAATTGAGTTACTATCTAAGAAGTTCAGGTAGTTCTAAGGGGCAAACTGAAACCCTGTATATTTTATTAACATGAAACAGCAGTACTTTGGACTTTTAAAATAATTCAGCTCAAAGCTTTGAAGTCACTGTGGTTGAAAAATGTCACTTCCTTAGAGTCAGCACTTTCTAAGTCTCTCCATTGTTTTCATTAATTTTTATTTTGTCATTAGAAATAACCCTGAACATTGTTTCCAAAATTAGGTGCCTAATTCTTGTCCATTTTCTTAACTGTGTAATTTTATTTATGACATATTTTATTTACATTTTCTATTTTGATTATGGAAGATCTCTGGTTGGTCTGGGTCTTGATATTTGATTCTCAGATCGGGATTCTTCTTCTTGCATGTTGCTGACATTGTTTTTCACTTGCCTGCTCTTGCTGTGCTCAGGGTATCTGGGCGATGGGAGAGTCTGCACGCTCATAGACCGCTGCTCGGTCAATAACGGAGGCTGCCACCCACAGGCGTCATGCTCCTCGGCTCTAGGTAATGACTCATCTCTCCCTCTGGTTTGGGGTATTTTAGGATGACCTTCTAAAGCAAATCAACCTTTTAAAATCAAACTCCTCCATTTCCAAAATTCTTACTTTGGTCTTCAAACCAAATATCAATCCATGTTATAAAACTATACAATTGGATTTTTTATGATCTGCTCTAGTTTTTGCAAGTTTTTCCCAAGATAATTAAGCCAGCAGATAGATGCATGACTGTATTCCAGCAGCAAGGTGAAGAGGATAAAGGAAGAACATGTCAGTTGTCTCTAAGGACTACCCTTTCTGGGCCTTTGGCCTGACTGAGTGAGGTGGCTAAGTGTGGCTGCAAGGAAGGTTGGGAAATATAGTCTTTATTCCAGGTGCCCACACCCTCAGTTAAAATAGAGTTCCTAAAAAGTAAATAAATTAATAAAGAGTTCCCTACTAAGAAAGGAAAAAAATGGATCCAGGGCAAAAACCTTCAGGGTCTGCAGTGTTGCATAAAACCTTCACCTACTAAAACTTTAAAAATACATGCATATTACTAAACATTTTTTCAAGAATAAATAATTTATTTGCTTATCAATGGTCTGTACAAATATACATTTACCCCACCCTTGACAATAATGGGTACTACAGTGAGTTTTAATTTTCATCAATTTTATAGGCAAAAATTGCCTTCTCATTATTTTAATTTTGACTAAGTCAAAAAACTTTGATTAGTACTAATTAAATAATGAAAAATTTCATATATTTCCTAGCCATTTAATTTTATTAAGGTCCTTTGTTCATCTGCTATCTTACTGATCTGTGAAATTTCATTTTGTACTATGAGGATATTATTTCATTATTTTATATTTTATATATATTTTTCTTGGCATGTGGTTTTTATTTTAATTTTATGATAGTGTTTTCTATTTAGAAGTCTAAAATTTTTAGGTGGTCAAAAAGGTAAATCTTTTATTTTAGCATTTCTCCTCTTAGAATTTGGCCTTCCCTACCAAAGTCTTTGAAAGTCAAGTATTGACACATGGTCCTTCATACTTTCATTTATTTTTAATATTAAAATATTGGATCTTTTCAGGATTTATTTTTATCTATAGCATCAAATAAAAATCTAGTTTGATGTTTTTGTCCAAATAGGTGTCTCCAACTCCATTTATTGAATTATATATCATATCTCATGCTATTTCAAAATACTGCCTTTATTTTACTAACTTGTCATATATATGCACATGTCACATATATCTCACATATATATGAGAGAATATAAATGCATATGTATGCACATATTAAATATATATGTATGACTATTTAAGTGTTTGTTAAATGATTAACAGCCTACTGAAGTGGTTAGGAGTTGAATTCTAGAAGATTGCACTTTATTTTTCCCTTGGCTCTACCATGTTCTAGCTATGGGTCTGTGATCAAGGCACTTAATCTCTCTGTGCTTTGTCTTCATCCATAAACAGAGGTTTTATAATAGTATGTATTTCTAGGGCTCAGTATGTGTACAGATACCATCATTGCAGGAATGCTCTTTCCTGCTGCCAACCCCTCCCTGATAGGAAACTCCCTTTCCCCTTGCTGGGCCTCACATTTTTTTTTACAACTCAGAACTATGACATATGGACTGACAGCACCAGTGTCAATCTGTAAATGAAGTATTGATAATGTGTGCTGTCTTTCTTAGTCTTAAGATTAAAAACTAGGGGAAAAAAAGATTCTAAATCTTTTCACCTCACACTTTGTCTGCCCCAGGGTATGCGCAGACGTTGAGGATTCCTTATCTAGACCACAGAGCCTGAGTTTCGTTCAGGGGCCTGAGTGAAGGAGACCTGCACTTACATTTCCATTTCTATTTCCAAACAGGTTCCTTACCTCTTTGCACTTGTCTTCCGGGATATACTGGAAATGGTTATGGGCCAAATGGATGTGTGCAACTCAGTAATATTTGCCTGAGTCAGCCCTGTGTAAATGGACAATGCATTGTGAGTCCTTTGTTCTTCCTAAGGGAACTGAGTGCTGGAGAATAAATTTAGTTCCCTTCTGTGCAATATGTTTTCTATGATTTATGAGTTTTAAGGTAATGATTCAAGCTTAAGATAAAGAGTTGTCAATAGCTTTCAGATAAAAGGTAGGTAATGACTTAAGTTCCCAGGAAAAACCAATGAGTTCATTTTTTTCTCTCAGTGATTTACAAAGCAGTAAAACAAAAACTACAATTTGACCCAAATACATCTAATTTCTTATTCTTTGGAATTAATATTTAAATGAATTAGTAGTTAGGCTCCTGGAAGATGCTTGTGGTTCAAAACCTTCTTGAAATACATAGCATGCTGTTCTTTATTACTTAGGTTGGGTCATGATTACTGTCTGTCTCTCCATTCTGTGACATGGTGTTTCTTTTTTCCTTAGGAAACAGTCTCTGGTTATGTTTGTAAGTGTGAATCGGGCTGGACTGGTGTCAACTGCACAGAAAACATCAATGAGTGTCTGAGCAACCCCTGTCTGAATGGGGGAACGTGTGTGGACGGCGTTAATGCTTTCAGTTGTGAATGCACACATTTCTGGACTGGATTTCTCTGTCACATTCCCCAGGAAGGTACACTCAGCATCTCTTATGCCACAGATGCTCACAGTTTAGCAGTGTCATCCTTGAGTGAGTCCTGCTGTAGCTTTTCCGCTGAACAACCTGCTTTCATGTTCTGCTGCTCAAAGGCTTAGAACTAAGTCTTCCCTTGCAGAAATGGTTTGAAATTCACAAGGTAAGATAAGGTAAATTCAACTTAAGCCATACAAATCTTTTCATAAAAGAAAACATTAATATTTTCCATTTTCATAATGTCCCTTTTGAAAGCAAAATATACTAAGTTATTATAGTTTTCTAAAGGAGAGTCTCTATAGCAGCCATTTCATTTCCCTGGAATATTACAGATACTCATGTCACTCTCCTGTTCTAGAGTATACAGTGTCTCCCTTTTGCCTGTTAAATAAAGATCAGGACTAGGTTTTTTTGTTGTTTTTTGTTTGTTTTGTTTGCTTTTCAAATTTAAAATAAAAAAATGTCTTTAGCATACTGAGGAATACAAAAGGAGTATATGTGAAAAATATGTATGTATATATTCTTATAAATATATAAAAGAGCTTTTGCCCTCAAGGAGTTTAGTTGTGGAATAAAGACATTTAAAATTAAAATGACATAAAAGAGTAAATTATAGCACAAAGAAGACAACCTTTGGATTCTGCATTTCTGAGTTTTTCAGATTCTCCATTTAGTAGCCACAGTCTCAAGGAAGTAGCTTAATTTCTGAACTTCAGTTTTCTTATTTATAAAATGGAGAAAACCATGTATATCTCCAAATACCAAATGAAGGTACTGAAGGTTACTAGATAACATGCAAATCATCTAGTGAAATGAGAGTTAATATTACACTGTGAATGAACCTGGAAGACTTTTTCAGTCATCCTCCACAATCAAGCCTCACCCTAACCATCTAACCTTTTCTTCACTAGTTCCCTAAAAATATGCCCTTTCAAGCCAGATAGCTTTCCTTATCTCCTGATGCCATGTGCCACCACATTTCTGCTGTGTTCCTTTATTTGGAAAATTTATCTTCCCAAACCTCTCCAAAATCCTGCATTGCTTCCGATTAGAATGTATCTGTCCCCAAGGAAGGCTTTGTATTCAGCCTTCTCCATAAAACTCTTCTGACCGCTCCGCCTGTCCCTCATTCCTCCTAATTTTGAAAGCCTCAGCACATCTACTGAGGCTTTATTGTGTGTTTAGGACTCTAGTAGACCCTGTGGAAAAATAAGGAAACAGACAATAAAATAATCTCCACCTACTTTCAGCTTTTCTTCCAGTTGAGGAGACAAGGTTGATATGGCAGAGGGGAGACAGGAATTAAAGATACGAATTAAATTGTGTGCGGTCAGGTGTCACAGACACAGAGGGAATGAGGGCCAGAGGAAACACTGAGAGGCAGGGAAACTCAGGTGGAGATGAGGACACGTAAGCTGGACTCTGAGCACAAGGTGGGACTTGAGTAGATGCTGAAGGAAGAAGGAGACTGATGAGAAGAAAGAATGGCAGGCTTTTGTTTCAACATGAATTACTCAGACTCTCTAAAGGCTTCAGAGGCAGAGTGGGAGTTGCTTGGCCTCTTCCTTCCCAGAGTCTGTGTAAAGCACAGTTAACTTCTTTTCCTCTGCAGTGTGTGGAGAGTCCCTCTCGGGGATGAATGGAAGCTTCAGCTTCGTGAGCCCTGATGTTGCTTATGCTCATGACATTAACTGCTTCTGGGTTATCCACACTGAAGAGGGAAAGGTAAATACAGCGTCTCCCAGCCACACTGTGTTTCATTTATATGTATGCATATGTACTACATGTATATATTACATTATTTTACATATAATGATAATTCAACCATCACATATTGAGGACCTTGGGCAAGCTCTGGGAGATGGTGAGGGACAGGGAAGCCTGGCATGCTTCAGTCCTTGGGGTCACAAAGAGTTGGACACGACTTGGCAATTGAACAACAACAAAATGTTGAGGACTTTCTAAGTATCAGGCTTTGGGCTAAGTATTTTGTATACCTTTCTCAAAAACTTACACTAACTTTTTTAATTGAAGTATTGGTATCCTCATTTGTGTAGATGAAATAATGGAAACTATGAGAAGCTAAGTAATTGGGAAAGCTTCCATTCATCCCCGAGAGGGACTCTCCACACACTGCAGAGGAAACAAAGTTGAACTGTGCACTTTGCAGTGTTTTTAAAAACACTCTTTATCTGGTAATTGGACTAGTTGGATTTTAAAGCCAAGTTTGTCTTTCAAAGCCTGTGCTTTGTCCAGTACAGACATGTCTTTACGTGGGTTGGCTGACGGCAAGTCAGCCATTTGTAAAGTCATATTGTTACCAAACTGGTAGTGATCATTCAATGTTAGGTTGATCATTATGCCAAAATGGGGACTGCTGTTAAGATGGTTTCCTTATCCAAGTCTTCTCTGACAGCACACTCTCCAAGTGTGCTATGTTCATTGCTTTACATATGTTTAATTATTGCATTTTAACTCCCATCACCTCATTTACCCTTGAGCAGCTGAGACATCTGTCCAGGGGTGTGAGGTCTTTAAGTGGCCTGGGACCTGAACCCAGGCCGTTTGACTCCAGTGACTGGACTGCTGTGCAAATGGTCTTCAAATTAAGATCCTAGCCCAAGGTTTTTAGTGCTTTTATCTCCAGCATTACTCAGACTTTTCCAAATATTTATTTCTCAACCAACTCATGGACTCATTAAATTAAAGTTGCATATCTGACTAGCTAAGGCTTTCCCTTGAAATACTATTAACTTTTCCCAGCAAACTAATGTTGCAGAGGTCATTGTCAAGGTTAGAAATATTTTTTCCCTTGAGCAAGGATTCTTTGGGGTCTGGTGATCCCACAATAGAGTAAACTCCAAAGTTGGTCTCCCATTGGGTATGTTATGTGAATTTCCTTCCTTCTATTTAGTTTTCATGAATTCTGTTTCCTGACATTGAAAACATGTTTCTTTCAAGAAAAAAATCATTTTGTGAAAAACTTTTAATGCTTTTCTTGTGAGCTTGTAAAAAAATTTTATGCTGTTTTTCTTGAGTATTGTGAACTTTCTTATCCCCATCACAGTTTACATAATACAGTTTATATAATATTGAAATAAGGATACTTCAATTTATAAACGTTTATTTGATTTTCATTGAAATTGCTTCAAGGACAAAAATGATGTAATGTTGGGTAAGAGATGTTAAAAGTACCCTAGCATAGCATTTCAAAAACATCCTGATTCCCTTTTTCACAAGCTGAATGCTGTGGTGGTTTTAGATCATAAATTAGATTCTTTCAACAACCACCTTCTGATAGTTTGGCTGTTTCAGATGAGGTTGTTGGCACAAAATCTTTTATGTTTCTTTAGTCATATTACTGTATTCAAGTCTGTGCAGTCTAACATTTTAACTTGGAGACATATTTATATGTTTATTCTCACCTGCTTGCATACTCAGAACTCTTCATAGTACCTTTCCCTGATGTCTGCTCTTGGTATTTCTCATCCCTTAATGACATCCAAACACCAAAAATGAATACCCATTATACAGGCCTACACCCTAAGCCATCCATCCAGGCTGGGTATCAGTTGAGAGGTTCAGAGACCCCTAATAGCTGAGAAAATAAGAGAAGCAAAAGGCAAAGGAGAAAAGGAAAGATATACCCATCTGAATGCAGAGTTCCAAAGAATAGCAAGAAGGGATAAGAAAGCCTTCCTAAGTGCTCAATGCAAAGAAATAGAGGAAAACAATAGAATGGAAAGACTAGAGGTCTCTTCAAGAAAATTAGAGATACCAAGGGAACATTTCATGCAAAGATGGGAACAATAAAGGACAGAAGAAGTATGGACCTAACAGAAGCAGAAGATATTAAGAAGAGGTGGCAAGAATACACAGAAGACCTATACAAAAGTGATATTAATGATGCAGATAAACACAATGGTTATCACAATGGTAAACCACAATGGTGTGATTGCTCATCTAGAGCTAGACATCTTAGAGTGCGAAGTCAAATAGGCCTTAGGAAGCATCACTATGAGCAAAGCTAGTGGAGGTGATGGAATTCCAGTTGAGCTATTTCAAACCCTAAAATGATGCTGTTAAAATGCTGCACTCAGTATGCCAGCAAATTTGGAAAACTCAGTAGTAGCCACAGGACAGGAAAAGGTCCATTTTCATTCCAATCCCAAAGAAAGGCAATGCCAAAGAATGTTCAAACTACCACACAATTGCACTCATTTCACATGCTAGCATAGTAATGCTCAAAATTCTCCAAGCTAAACTTCAATAGTACGTGAACTGTGAACTTCCAGATGTTCAAGCTGGATTTAGAAAAGGTAGAGGAACCAGCGATCAAATTGCCAATGTCCAATTATAGAAAAAAAACAAGAGAATTCCAGAAAAACATCTATTGCTTCCCTGACACACTAAAGCCTTTGATTCACAATAAACTGATATGAGACCACCTTATCTGCCTCCTGAGAGGTCTGTGTGCAGGTCAAGAAGCAACAGTTAGAACCACACATGGAACAATGAACTGCTTCCAGATTGGGAAAGAAGTACGTCACTGTATATTGTCACCCTGCTTATTTAACTTATATGCAGAGTACATCATGTGAAATGCCAGGCTGGATGAAGCACAAGCTGGAATTAAGATTGGAGGAGAAATATCAATAACCTCAGATATGCAGGTGACACCACCGTTATGGCAGAAAGCGAAGAAGAACTAAAGAGCCTCTTGATGAAAGTGAAAGAGGAGAGTGAAAAAGCTGGTTTAAAAGGCAACATTCCAAAAACTAAGATCATGGCATCCAGTCCCATTATTTCATGGCAAATAGATGGGGAAACAATGGAAACAGTGACAGACTTTCTTTTCTTGGGCTCTAAAATCACTGCAGATGGTGACCGCAGCCATGAAATTAAAAGACGCTTGCTCCTTGGGAGAAAAGCTATGACCAACCTAGACAGCATATTAAAAAGCAGAGATGTTACTTTGCCAACAAATATCCATCTAGTCAAAGCTATGGTTTTTCCAGTAGTCATGTATGGATGTGAGAGTTGGACCATAAAGAAGGCTGACTGCCAGAGAATTGATGCTTTCAAACTGTGATGTTGGAGAAGACTTTTGAAAGTTCCCTGGACTGCGTGTAGATCAAACCAGTCAACCCTGAAGGAAATCAACCCTGAATATTTACTGGAAGGACTGATGCTGAAGCTGAAACTCTAATACTTTGGCCACCTGATGCAAAGAGCTGACTCATTAGAAAAGACCCTGATGCTGGGAAAGATTGAAGGCAGGAGGAGAAGGGGACGACAGGATGAGATGGTTGGATGGCATCACTGACTGAATGCACATGAGTTTGAGCTAACTCTGGGAGTTGGTGATGGACAGGGAAGCCTGGTGTGCTGCAGTCCGTGGGGTCTCAAAGAGTCGGACATGACTGAGCAACTGAGCAACAACAAAGGAATCAGCATCCCTGGGGGTCACTGATGAATTATGAGTAGGCTTCAGGCTATTTATTCGTCAGTTAAATTTAATTCAAGGTAGATATTCATATTATATATGTTACTGATTTGGAAGCACTGTTAGCTATACATTTGGAGTGACTTTGTTTAATGAACTTTATGATTAATGAAATCTAGGTAAATCTGTTTCATTAACCCATTGAACAATAACTTAGTGGGTATAACGTTTCATTTACACAAGGTGAATAAGTTCTAGAGATCTGCCATACAACATTGTTCCTATAGGTACCAATACAGCATTGTACTCATATGTAAGAAGGTAGATCACATGCTGTGTTCTTACAAGGAAGAGAGAGAGAGAAAAAATGAGAGAGAGAGAGAGAGAGAAGGAAATTGGAAGCTGTTGGTTATGTCTATTATATTGACTCCATTGATGATGTCACAGGTGTTTACATATTTGCAAACTTCTCAAACTGTACACATTAAATATGTACAGTTCTTTGTACCTCAGTAAAGTCATTACAAATCTATCTTGTTAATATTGAGATTTTTGATATTAGCTGAAGTTAAGGTCTAAGCAATTTTTAACACAAGTTTCACTTAATATATAGAATTGTCATATATATTTGTGGATAATTAAGTAATAGGAAATTATAGATCTGTCTCTTGAAAGGGACTCAATAAAAATGCTTCCAATTAGTAGGAGAAATTCTTTAGAATTAACATAGACGTGGAAAATAATCTCTTATGACCTTTTTTCTTTTTTCAGATATTGCGGATCACTTTCACTTTTTTTCAATTAGAACCCACAAACAACTGTCCACACGAGTTTCTTCAGATTCACGATGGAGATTCCTCTGCAGCACATCAGCTCGGAAGATTCTGTGGCTCCAACCCCCCTCACGAGCTCCTCAGTAGTGACAACGCCCTCTATTTTCATCTCTATTCTGAACATTTAAGAAGTGAAAGAGGCTTTACAATAAGATGGGAAACACAGCTACCAGGTAAGTGAAAACATGGAGAGAAATAAAGCAAGCTCTTGAGGCTACATCAATTGTTGATCAGTATTAGACTTTTGGATACGTTAGCTGTTTTGAGATCTCAGTTCTATAATTATTTTAAAATAAAAAAAAAAAAACCTAAAATGCAGTGGCCTTCCATTTTGTGTTCAGAAATAATAAAATATAGATGAACTGAAAGAGTTTAAACAGCATGAGTCTTAAAGGGTCCCTTATGAAATTACTAAACAGCATTTTTATAATCCCTACTAGTAAATACTGCAGGGGTGTTACTGAGGACTCTGCCTCTTCCTTCACTTAGTACTTTTCTTTTTTTAAATCTTCATGTCATATGATGATTTGTTCCTTTATGGTTAGCTTGTTTTTGGTGCTCTATTTTTTAAACTTTTTTTACTATGAATTTTTTTTAACATATAAAAAAGTAAGAACAGCACACTGAACCTCCAGTTCATTTATCAATAAATTTGTGAATCTATTTCTGAAATTTCTCATCTTTTCTATTGGTTTATTTATCCTTGTGCCCCATTGGCTTAGTAGTGAAGCTTGAAATCTGGTTGTGTAAAACCTCTAATCTTGTTCTTCAAAATATGCTAGATCCTTACACATGCAGCTTGTTAACTTCCCTCAACAATCTGCTGCTTCAGTTCAAGTCTTGCTGAATCTATGATGAATTTGGGAAGAAATGACTTCTTGAAAATATTGACCCTGACAATCCATGAACATGGACTATTTCTTTATTTACTTAGTTCTCTTCTAATTTAGCAATGGTTAGTAGATTCCCATGCTTAAGTATGCCACAGCTTTTATTAATTTTTTCCCCTAGCTATTTAACATTTGTTAAATGATATTGTTTTTCTAAAATTTTTTTTCATTTGTTGTTAATATATAGAGGTATCCTGTGCATACTTATTTTAAAAATTTGGTTTTGAACCCAGCTGTATTGCTAATTCACTCATCAGTTCTAACCATTTTTCAGGAGAGTCTTTTGGATTTCTATACATACACAGTGATATTATCTGTGAATTTGTTATGCAACCTGTTTTTCTAATTTCTTGCCAATCTTTGTAACCATTATTTCTCTTCCTTGACTTATTTCTTTGCTTGGCCAGAATTTCTAATATAACACTGAATGAAAGTGATGGAGTGAGTATCATTGTCTTGTTCCCAGCCTCATGGGGAAATGTTCAATATTCTGCCTTTAAATGTCGTGTTTTAGCTGTTAAGTTTTTGTAAATAACTTTTATCGCATTAAGGAAGTTCACTCTGAATTATTACGGCTGGATAACATATGACACACAAATTTAGCATTGTGGAGCATTAATCATCTTATTATATTTCTGACTTTGTGGACCAGGAATTTGGAAAGGGCTCAGCATGGCAATAATCACTTGACCTCTTAAGCAGTTACAATCAGATATTGGCTGGGACTGTAGTCATCTAAAGGCTCAATGAGGCTGGAAATCCGATATGACTCAGTCATTTGGCTAACAATTGGTGCTGGCCTCTGGATGAGAATTCAACCAGGCTGTTGACTTGAATGCCTACCTGCAGCCCCTCTCCTGTGGTGGTCTTAGTAGTGGAAGCCCCTGTAGTGGAACTTCTTTCCAGCATTGGCTTCTCTCAGAATATGCATTGCAACAGGACCAGGCAGGTACCACATAACTGTTATTGACCTTTCCTTAGAGGTCATATTGTGTTATTTCTGCTATATTTTTAACTGGCTGAAGCAGTCACAGGAATACTCTGGAGGTCCTGTGGCTAAGAAAGACTGCGCTTTCACTGCTGAGGTTGTGGGTTCAGTCCTTAGTCAGGGAACTAAGATCTCACAAGCTGTGTGGTGTGGCCAAAAAATAAAAAAGAAAAGAAAAAAAAATTATTTGAAGCAGTCATAAACCCACCCATATTCAAGAGGAAGAGCCACAGACCCTACTTCTCCATGGGAGAAGTGCCAAAGAATTTATGAACATTTTCAACTATCACCTTTTATTTCTAGCTTATTATGAATGGATGCTAAAACATTAAATACTTTTTCTAAATCTTTTGAGATATGATTTTCTCCTCTGCTTCTGTCATTTTTCCACTCCCTTCTCTCCTTCTGGGTTTCAAATTACACACAGAGGTTTGGGCTTTGTCTCCTATTTCCTGTTGGTCTGCAGTCTTCCCCTTTGCGTTTACAGCTTAGGCTTTGGCTAAGGACCCAAGGACACATTTTTTTGGATGCTATTTTCATGCAGCTGCCTTTTCTGTAATACTCTGTTCGCAAGTCCCAGCCCAACAATCTGAGTTTCTTGGCCCAACAATCTGAGTTTCATTTCTTTCACCAGCAAGAATATTGCTGTTGCTGCTGTTTGGGCCCCACTGCCCTGCACTGCAGGTTGAGAAATGCACACAGGGAGTGTTTGATCAAATTCAGTTTTGTTTTTGCAAAAGTAATTACGTCAGGAGGTACTTTTCACTTTTCAATGAACTCTTTGTTTCTATCTCTATTCTTTTGAGAAGCTCTTCACATTTTAGGGATATTAACTCATTGTATTATATACTATGTTTTCCCTAGCTTTCTATTAATATTTTGCTTTGCTTATGGCACTTTATTTTTTTTACTTATATGATAATTTTTTAAATACTAAAAAAGCTTTTAAAAAAGCTTTTCTTCCTCAGAGCAACTGAGATGTTTTCTCATTAGAAACAGTGAGAATCATGTAACTAAATTTGTTTCACTTTTGGCCTTGGTAGCGAAATTTTTTTTAATAACCTGCATAGTTACATGAATTCCACAACTTGTATATGTGAAATGTCACTTTATTTTACTTTTTTTTAAATTTATATTTACTCTAGTCTAGATTTATATCTAGATTTCTGTGTTTGTTTTTTTTTTTTCTATTTTTATAGTAACATGCAATAGCAACCACAGATGATATGCAATTTTAGGGGGTTAGTGGGATATAGTGGAGGTGAGATGGTGGAGTGAGTGTCAGAAAGCTGGATGCCATTCTTCCCCAACTCCATTCCTGGGAGGGTGGTTCAACCACCCATAGATATGTGAATTTCTTCATTTATAAAATGAATGGTCTGTATCTTGGGGTTAAGACTGCTAATCTTCTCAAATGAAAATTATGTAGCGCTGAACTTTTCTAATGTATAAAATGACCTAGTTTGTTGAAAGACTTAGGGGCTGACAGAAGTTCCAGAAATTTTTAAGAGTTAATGCACAAAAGGGAAGGGTAGGGATAAATTAGGAGATTGGGATTAACAGATATACCCTACTATATATAAAATAGATAAACAATAAGGACCTACTGTTAAAGCCAGGGAACTATATTCAATATCTTGTAACAACTTATAATGGAAAAAAAATCTGAAAAAGAGTGTGTGTGTATATATATATATATATATTTTTTTTTTTTTCTGAATCACTTTGCTGTATACCTGAAATTAACATTGTAAATCAACTGTACTTTAATAGAGTTAAGGTACAGGAATTATTCTCTTTCAAAGTGAAAAAATAAATCTGTCATCTCATTATTCATCACTCAGACAGTTCAGCACTGCATTTTAAATCATATCACCACGAGATGGCTAATAAGCATGGAGCTTGATACACGGGTGATTCATTTATTTATCTATCGGTACTCCTGGTTTTATAACTTTGTAAAACTGGAAAACAGAAAGTCATGCTTAATTTATGAGGGTGTCCAAAACTGCACCTAGTTATTTATACAAAGCCTTTCTTCTTGCAGTAAAGGCTATGATAATTCTACATGAATTATAAGTTGCGTACAAATGTAAAGTTATTTTTTCCTCTTATTTCAGAGTGCGGAGGTATGCTGACTGGAACTTATGGTTCTATTAAGTCTCCGGGGTATCCTGGAAAGTATCCTCCAGGAAGAGATTGTGTCTGGAGGGTGATAACTAGTCCTGACCTCCTGATCACATTTACTTTTGGGACCTTGAGCCTGGAGCACCATGATGACTGTAGCAAAGATTATCTTGAGGTAGACCATTGTGTTTATTTATTTATATAAAAAATACTTTTATTTATTTATTATTTTTGCTGCGCTGGGTCTTCATTATCGTGTGCGGGCTTTCTCTAGTTGCGGAGAGCTGGGGCTACTCCTCGTTGTGGTGCATGGGCTCCTCATTGCGGTGGCTTCTCTTGTTGTGAAGCAGGGGCTCTAGAGCATGGACTCAGTAGTTGTGGCACAGAGGCTTGTGGCACAGTTGCTCCCTGGCATGTGGGATCTTCCTGGACCAGGGATTGAACCTGTTCCCCACGTTGGAAAGCAGATTCTTATCCACTGCACCACCAGAGAAGTCCAACAATTGGATTTAGATAGAATTTATCATGATATGATTAGAACTCAGGGAACTATTATTAGCAATGCCCTTGGATGACCAAAGTTTGTTAGCAATAGTTAGGTGTATTTATTCTTCAATAGGTAGCTGATGGACATCTAGATCTTGCTACCTCCCTGTTTTGTCAGCAGTGAAAGAGTGGAGTCCTAACCACTGGACCGCCAGGGAATTCTCAGTAACTCTCCATCTTAGCTGTGCCACCTTGTTGTTGCCTATGGGTTCCATTTAAATATGGGAAACAGACTGCCCTGCCTTCCCCTGTCATTTCCCAGAAGCCCAGTTTCTTCCCATGGGAATAGCAGATTTTATGAAATCAACACCCAGGAATGGCTGTCTTCTCCATAGCAGATTCAAATCTTCAGTTGTCTGCTATAAACTGCCAAGGTGTTTCACAAGTTGACTCTAGGCTTCCATGAAGAAAAGTAACCTAATAGCAATTGTGTTTGGATTGCTGAAGGGTGTGCCTCACTGGCTATGTTGATATTGTCACTGGGAAGAAAGAAGTCACCCTCTGTCCCTCCAGTTTATCATTAGTAAAAGATTAAAATATGAAAGAGGAAACATGTGGCATTTGTTATATTCAAATGCTATAAGCATGTAGGTCTATCAAAAACATGGCTGTCCATTTGTAAACTGAAAAGATCATTGAGAAGATTGAATTCATATGTTGTTCCCATCTTGTTTACCACCATAAGTCTCTGAGTCCCTTGCAGCAGTGACAAAAGATAGTATGGTTTCCCAAGTCCATTAGAGAAGAATGGAGCATAATGGAATTGCTGATAAAAATGGAAGTGTATGGCTGTCAGACAGGAATCTCCATGAGCTGAAGTCATTAGTAATTTAGCACCTGTAATGGATTTGAAACCTTTGGGAATGACTGGAAAATCTCGGCAAGATAATCCTGTAGATGTTGACATTAAAGTAAAAATTTTTGAAGTTAATTTCAATATATTCTATTAATATCAAATTAGAGACAGTTTTTTCATTCCTACATGTTAATTCCTGGATATGCATGTAATGGAAAAGACCAATCATTCCAATAATATTGAAATGACTCTCATTTCTCAAGAATATTTCAAGGAGCTAGTTAAATGCTGCCCTATAACTTTGCTACCAGTAGAACAAATAATTTGAGTGGACAAAATTGGTCATATTAAAATATGATTTGGTTCATTGGTGCCCTGGTGTTCTATGCAGTACAGAATTTGCAATTACAGCAGGATCATAGGATGGCTGCCATGATTATTTAAGAGATTAAAACCCAGCCAGTAAAAAGATTTGCTAAGGTCAGTCATCATTAGTGCAGTACTTAATTACTATTAAAAGTTTCACTTTTTAAATTCACAAAACTGTTTTTATGTTGCATCTAAGAAGAATTGATGCTTTTGAACTGTGGTGTTGGAGAAGACTCTTGAGAGTCCCTTGGACTGCAAGGAGATCCAACCAGTCCATTCTGAAGGAGATCAGCCCTGGGATTTCTTTGGAAGGAATAATGCTAAAGCTGAAACTCCAGTACTTTGGCCACCTCATGCAAAGAGTTGACTCATTGGAAAAGACTCTGATGCTGGGAGGGATTGGGGGCAGGAGGAGAAGGGGACGACAGAGGGTGAGATGGCTGGATGGCATCACTGAGTCGATGGATGTGAGTCTGAGTGAACTCCGGGAGTTGGTGATGGACAGGGAGGCCTGGCGTGCTGCGATTCATGGGGTCGCAAATAGTCAGACACGACTGAGTGACTAAACTGAACTGAACTGAATCTCACATTATTTCCTTTCCCATCTCTGATCCTCCTGAGTATTTAGACCAAGCTGTGTGTCAGTGGATATTGCTGGCATTCCTTCCTCTTCTGTTTTCTTTGCCTATATTCATTTCTTCTTCTCAATCATTAGGAATTTATCATTTCAAAATGAACATCTGGAGAGTTCCCTGGCATCTCAGTGGTTAGGACCTGGTGCTTTTGTTGCAGAGGGTTCATCCCTGGTCTAGGAACTAAGATCCCACAAGCTGCATGGCATAACCATAAATGAATGAATGAACAATTAAAAGAAACCAAACACCTGGGGTTGGGGGAAACCTAGGAAAGAAAATATTGAAAATTTTTCATGAAACAAATTCAGAATATACATTTAGCCTCAGAGTTAAAATTCACAGTGAATGTAAGGCATCTGAATGATGGGAGGAGATTACCCTTCCCTGAATCTCAACTGTGTGCTGGATTCACAGGTGATAGGAGAACCTCCCAGAGCCATCACTTAAAAGACAAGTTTTCTAAAGTTAATGTACAAAATGGCTAGGCTTGTTAAAATCTGACCACATTGAACGTAATGACTCCTCGTCTTCTTTTAGATTCGAGATGGTCCTTTGCATCAGGACCCTGTTCTTGGGAAATTCTGCACCACTCTCTCTGCACCCCCACTCCAGACTACTGGTCCCTTTGCCAGGATTCATTTCCATTCCGACAACCAGATTAATGACCAAGGGTTTCTTATCACCTACTTAACATCACCTTGTAAGTACCTTGATGACTGGGAGCTTAATATCAACTTGAAGGACAGTGCTCTGCTCATAGCTGTTCTGTATTTTACTGTGAGGCTGAGGATGACTTACTCATACTGATTATGTGTATTTATAAATATTTCTCTCATTGCTACAAATTTCTTTGTGTTTCCAGTGTTCTATTATTAATGCTATAATACTCCTTAGCCCCTAAATTCTGGGATCCACATTATGGTAAATATGTGTGAGACCCCTAAAATTAAATAATTCATACATTAGTTCCTTAGCTGTTATTGGGTGTGTTGTTGGGAGAAACAAAAGGGAAATGCAGTCTCTCTTGAGATATGTCAGATTTATAGCTATTTTATCTTTAACTTGCATTGATACCTTAAAGCAAACCAACAACAAAAAAAAACGGTGAAATGCTCCATGATTTTATTTTTTATTTTAGGTCTGTAGAGGATTTTGTTCTTCACATACATCATTGTGCCCTGATGAGAATTCACAAGAGAAACACCTTTTAAGTCTCAATATCAGGAAAAATAACAAGAAACATCTTTTCACTAGTCTTCTTTCCTCATTTATTTTGGCTTCAGGCTGAATCTGCTGCTGACTTTCTGTAATTTCTGTAGCCCATACCTGTTTTCTGTGCATACCAACTTCCCCCCCACCCCCGACCATATCTTGCTATTCTGTATTCATTATTCCTTTAATCTCTTTCATTTTTCTAGTTATATATTTTATTTTGTTACATGTGTTTTATAAACTGCCTCAAATCTCTTTGGCATGCAGGAAAGCATAAATGCATTTGAAAAGCAATTTATCTAAGAGGATGTCAGATTGAAAGTTAGATCACACATTTCTATAGCCATTTCTTTAGGCTGTCCCACAAATACATGTCAAGCTGAAAAATCTTGTAATGAAAAGTGTAAGTCTGTTCAGGGTGAATAGAGTGGGTGTATGATGGTATGTATGTGTGTATAATTTTAAAAAATTGTGTCTCGTGCCTGGGAGCTGGAGGAATGTCTGTCTGCGTGACCTTTCCCTTCTCTTCTGTGCTGTCTTTAGCGGACCTACAATGTGGAGGGAACTACACAGACCCAGAGGGTCTTCTCTTTGCTGACTTGTCTGGACCTTTCATGCACGACAGACAATGCATCTACACCATAAAGCAGCCCCCGGGAGAGCAAATACAGGTCAACTTCACCGTCGTGGAGCTGGAAGGCCAAAGTGGCTGTTCTCATAGTTACATTGAGGTAAGCTTTGCTACTGAGTGACCCTTAGATAATGTTTGTCAACATTTTTTTATATTCTGTAGAGCCGAGGTCTTCAAATGGTTGTTGGGTCTACAGCGCCCAGATCACCTGGATGATCTGGATGTTAGGTAGTATAAACCTGTGTCCTGTCCCAGACTTCCTGAATCAGAACCTCTAGGGAATCAGCTCAGCAATCTGTGCTTTAACAGATTCCCCTGCCCCCCAACCCAGCCAGCTGATTTTGTTGCAGGCTAAGGTCTAACAACACCTGTTCTAGAGAATATGAAAGCATTTTGCCAAAAATAGATCTACAGATGGTGAAACAGGAGATGGGTAATAGAATAGCAAAGGAAAAAAATGAAAACTGAGACTAGAAATTCATAATAGTGCTAAATTACAAGCTAATAAGTGTTAGTCACTCAGTCATGTCTGACACTTTGTGACCCCATGGACTGTAGCCCAGCAGGCTCCTCTGTCCATGGAATTCTCCAGATAAGAATACTGGAGTGGATAGCCATTCCCTTCTCTAAGGGATTTTCCTGACCCAGGGATCAAACCTGGGTTTCCTGCATTGCAGGCAGATTCTTTACTGTCTGAGCCACCAGGGAAGCCCACAAGCTTCTAAACTGAGCCCTAATAACCAGGGTGAATGAAAATGAGTAAAACTAATAGCATTTACTAATAGGATACAGAATTCAGAGATTGTACAGGACAGTTTTACATGGGAGGGAACTCACCCCAGAACAGTAAAAGGATTTGCCTGGGTGAGCTAGATAGTCAGTGGCAGAGAGTTAACTTAAAGCATTGAATAATCTTTGTTTTAGAGATTTTTTTTTCTTCATCAGTTCTGCTTGCCCTCCTACTGAAAATTTTAACTCTGATTTAAATGTGTGTAATGGATGTAATAAGAAGACTATCTGAGACAAAAAGGCAGCTTTTGTTTGCCTCATCTGGTATTTCACTTGCTTAACTACTGGTCAAGCCACAAATTAAAGTGTTGAGTAAGAGAAACAAAATACTTTTTGTTGGGTACAATCATTTTCAATAAACTTAGGGAGGCACTGGCAATTATGTTTGCCCATGTAAGTTAGACCAATTCATTTTTCCAGGAAAAACCCAAGTAACCTCTTACCTTCTTCCCTCCTCCACATGTAGAGAGAGGAAGCAGAGAATTCTAGCATAAGATCTGGACTTAACTCAATAATGAACAAGTACATTGACAATGAAACCACAGTAATATATTTTAAATCTAGAAGTTTTAAACTCAGATGGTAAATGTGTATATTCATTCAGTTTATGTTTTCTAAAGTCCCTCATAAAGTACATCAGAGTTTTTCATTATGAAGCAATTTTAGGCATTGTTATCTAAATAAAAACTAAATTTCCAACATCTTTTTTTTTTTTAATTGAAGAATAGTAAAAATAGTTCACACTTAGAGAGTACTTATTGTGCTAGATGCCCTTACTCCCTGGGGGAAACTTTCTGCAACTGTGATTATCTTCCTATTTGTGGACCACCTACCTGGGTCTTGACTATATTGCATCTCTGCCATTCCTGCCTGTCTCATTATGGTTCCTTATTTACATATTTAGTTGGGAATCTCTTCTGCTAGTCTTCAGGTTGTTCTCATTGATAACTGCTCTGTAAACAGTTGTAAATTTGGTGTCCCCATCAGAGGAACTGAGCTCTGGGTCTTTCTATTCCGCCATCTCCACCCAACACTCTAAGTTCTTATTTTCGTTCAGTCCTGTGATGACTGTATACTGAAACTGGTAGTTGCTCAGTTGTGTCCAACTCTGCAACCCCATGGATTATAGCATGCCAATCTCCTGTATCCATGGAATTCAAGAATACTGGAGTGGGTAGCCATTCCCTTTTCCAGGTGGACTGAATCCAAGTCTCCTGCATTGCAGGCAGATTCTTTACCATCTGAGCCACTAGTGAAGCCTTGGACAATTCTTTACCTACATACTTGAGTTCCTACTTCTGTAAGATGCCCTACCTTTCCTCCTACACTTTATAAGGATAAATCAAGGAAATAAAAAAAGAAGCTTGAAGAATTAAAAACATTACAAATGCAAGTCTTTCTCAGGTCAAATTTCTGACTCCTGCCTTGAACGCATTAGTTCAGAGACATCGGATGAGAACCTTTCATAGTTGGCCACTGAAGTATCAACATTCTAATGTGCACTAATAACCACAGAGTCTTGATCAAATGTCCCTCAAGGGTTATTGATGGAAAAAATAAAAGAACTTTGTTATCAGGACAGGTCATATACAGTGATTTGAATAATTGAATAGACTTTTCTATATAACCTTGACTGTCCTACAGAAATACAGCCAATTGATTTATAGAAATTTAGCACCAGCAGGGTCTCAGAAGTCATTTAATAAAAATCCTTAATTTTATAAATGAGAAAATTGAGATCACAAAGGTCAAATTCTGGTTATTGTTGGAACAGGATTTAGCTGTACCTACATGTAGTAGTCTAGATAGATGTATACTGACTTAGATCAAAGTTCTGACCTTTAATCATATCTACCTACTGGGAAAATTTGTGAACTAAGCCCTTTTAGGAAAAGTATATCCAACACTTTTCATATGCTTTAGACAGTGGGTAAAGTGATACTGGAACCAAATTCAAATGACATTATTATGACTCAATATATCATTCTCCTAAATGTTGGTTTTAGTTTTAAAGTGTTTAAAATGACATGTTTAATCAAAGGAATAAACAAAAAAGTGTAGTATTTAAGATACATTGCTGGTTTGGAAGAAGGATGATTTTGCCATTTATTAACTCTATTTGTGTGAGAGAGAAGGCCCCCCCCCTCAACATTTTAGAAAGGATGAAGAGCAGAAAGGTAATTCTAGATAGGTGTGGGAGAATGATTATAGGAACTCTTCTTTTGAGTGGGAATAGATGCTGGGAAAGATTGAAGGCAGGAGAAGAAGGGGACAACAGAGGATGAGATGGTTGGATGGCATCACCGACTCAATGGACATAAGTTTGAGTAAATTCTGGGAGCTGGTGATGGACAGAGAGGCCTGGCGGGCTGCAGTTCATGGGATCGCAAAGAGTCAGACACGACTGAGTGAACTAAACTAAATTGAGATGTATTTCTAAGAATCCCAAATCTTCTCATTTATAACTCCGGATGTCTTGTTGCCATGTGAATATGTCCTTTAAATGTAGATTAAAATGTCAATCTCTAGTATGTCTCTTTCACATGTAGTGTGGTTTGGAAAGACTTTGTGTTCAGTAAGAAAGCTCCATAAACATTTATTTGAGAATAAAATTTAACTGCAAAGGATCATAAATGTGGTATTGCCACATTCAGTGTAGCATATCTTTCTTCTTTTTTAAACAAGAAACGCACATTTATATTTTAATTCTTGGACTTATATCACTTCTCAGCTAAAGTTTCCACTTCTAAAAATGTATATTGCCCACGGGTGATGTGGCTTGTAACAAAAGAATAAGTACAGCAAGAATAGATCAACTGTTAGTCCACCTGTTTTGTTAAGAGAGCTTTTAAATTGTAGAGACTAGTTCAACAAACGTGACAGAACTATCTTTCCAGAATAAAAAGCAGCACCTAATTAATATTCCATAAGTGATGTAAGTCATCAGAACTCTGAGTGAAGGACACATAAGGTAGTAATGAAAGTTTAATTTTAATCCCAGAGAATCAAGTACGAGGCTGAATAATAATCTCAGAAGCTTGTGTGATGCTGCCAGCAGGGCTTGAAATGGGGCATGGAAGGAAATGAATACAGCTGCTCCCCTCACTAGATTTCCTTGACCCATCCCACATCGTCTGTTCCCTCCCCACCAAGACAGGACAGGGAGCAGGAGAAGAGGGGCCTTCTGGGGAAACAGGAGGCTTGTGGGGAAGTTGTTCCTTCTTAGAAGAAGAAAGAAAAACAAAAACAAACTATGATTAATAAGACAGGGAGAAGTAAGTAACACTAAATGTGGCTTCTGAAATCTAAGGCATGTGTACCCATTCTACAAGTATCACTAATTGACAGATTAATCATATTTTAGACCTCTTGCCGATCCCAGAAAATTCACAATGCAGAAATTGTACATCTCTTTATAATGAGATGCAAGTAGAAATAACTGTTAAAAAATTTAAATGTCTGACTTCTTGAAAACCTATAAACACTCTCCTGAGTAATTACTGGGTTAAGGAAGGAAATCGAAAGTGAAATGAAAGACAACGTAGAAAGTAAAAAGAAAGTGCTACAAATCAAAACCAGATAAAATCTCTAAGATTTTAAAGAAAGAATAAAATTAATGGGGAAAGGGGAAGCACAGTCAGCTGGAACACTGAAGACCGGTCTTCCCTCTGAACCTCTCATCACCTCCTACCTCCCTCCTTCCTCTCCCCTACTCCCACTGCTCCTGGCTGGGCCCTGCACAGATCTCCCCACTCCCCACAGGTCTTGGGATGACTTCAGATTCACAAAGGACCTCTTTTTACTCTTTGTCAGGCAGCAGAGCTGTTCAGCTCCAGCCTCAGAATTGGGTGAGGGAGGTCCGTGACTTCCTGTCTGCCTCAGTTCACTGGGCACCCTCAAGGGGATGTGTTGGTCAGAGCCTCATGACTGTGATGATTCACAGAAAAGTCCTTAAGGACATAAACCCAAATGACAGAGAAAGAGTAAGACTTCTGACAAATGAAGCTGGAATGCGGCTGCAGCAAGCAGATACACCAGAGTAGCATGTTTTCTAGTGAAGCACAGGTTGAAATCAATTTTAGTTCCAAGAAGTGTCTTTCCAGAGATGGCAGAAAGAAAGAGGACATCGGGCAATGTCCAATAACTTGCATTCTTATCATATTGGATTTGGAGTTTTGGCAGAGACTAGAAACATTTGGCTAGTTTCTTAGCACTTTTGTTGTCAGCACAGTTTTTCCAAAATTGCTTTGTCATCCTGATGCTTTTTAATGAAGTGATAAAATATGTTATTGTTCAGGTGAAAACAGTTCTATCCATTGGCACGGTGGGAGCCAGGGAATAGACTGAGATGGTAGAACCACCTAGGTTTGGAGTTTCAAGGGATTGTATGGCATAAATCCTTCCTGTGTGTAGAGGAGTTGTGTGCTCATGTGGAGATCACAAACCCCATGGAACTAGTGAGATGGAGAGCAGTGAGTGAGAAGAGGAGCTATGGAAATCAAGATCATCAGGAAAACTCCAGGGACTTTCCTGGTGACTCAGTGGTAAAGAATTCTCCTGCCAATGAAGGAGATGTGGGTTAGATCCCTGATTCAGAAATATCCCACATGCCACAGAGCAATAAGCCAATGAGCCACAACTATTGAGCCTGTGCGCTAGAGCCTGGGAACCGCAACTAGTGAGCCCACATGTCCTAGAGCCTGTGCGCCACAACAAGAAAAGCCACTTCCATGAGATGCCTGTCCACTGCAACTAGAGAGTAGCCCCTGCTGGCAACAACTAGAGAAAGCCCAGATGCATCAACAAAGGCCCAGCACACTCACTAATAAGAAAGGAAGGAAGAGAAAGAAAAAGAAAGAAAGCTCCAAACTATTGGAGCTCATCAAGAGGATGGCCAACGCTCTCTGATATAAATGGAACAATATTGCATGGAAACATGAGAAAGGACTTTGACTCTCTGTTTCACTAAAGGCAAGATATTTAACATCAGTTAAACTCAGCTTCTTCATCCATAATAGGAACAGTAAGACTACTCTTTATAGAATAATTAGAAGAGGTCATTCACCCACTTATCTATTCATTCTCTGCATGGTTAATCAAACAAAGTTCATGCCAGGTTCTGTGTTGGGGATGGGTGTATAAAGCACAGAGATATTAAACATGCAAGCATACAATTACATACTTTCAAGGTGGGAAAAGTATCATGAAGGAAAGAAATATATGAGTGAAAATAACAGGACTGATGCCTTTAGTTGAACGTTAGAGGTAGCTTCCCTAAGGATGTCACATTTTGAGTCTCAAGATGAGAAGGGATTAGAAATGCAAAGATCCAGGAGAAGGAGGAATTGAGAAAAAAAAATTTGACAAATATGAACAACTGAAAATAGACTCTGTGGCTAGAATCAACAGAGGCGATGTAGAGAGAAACAGGAGTTACACAGGAACTAAGTCTTGTAGGGCTTTGTACGTGGGTGTAAATGTACTGAGCTTTGCTCAGTGAAAAGGGAAACTCTTCGAATGTTCTTAGCCTGACTGAGCGACTTCACTTTCACTTTTCACTTTCACACATTGGAGAAGGAAATGGCAACCCACTCCGGTGTTCTTGCCTGGAGAATCCCAGGGACGGCGGAGCCTGGTGGGCTGCCATCTATGGGGTCGCACAGAGTCGGACATGACTGATGCGACTTAGCAGCAGCAGCAGCAGCACAGTGTCTGGCACACCAGGAAATGAAAGTTAACATGATGGTGATTCCAATGATGACAATGGGAGGAGGAGAGAGGGTGGCAGCAGCTGACATACTGGAGTTTGCAATCATGTAGGTCCGTCTAGTCAAGGCTATGGTTTTTCCAGTGGTCATGTATGGATGTGAGAGTTGGACTGTGAAGAAAGCTGAGCACCAAAGAATTGATGCTTTTGAACTGTGGTGTTGGAGAAGACTCTTGAGAGTCCCTTGGACTGCAAGGAGATCCAACCAGTCCATCCTAAAGGAGATCAGCCCTGGGTGTTCTTTGGAAGGAATGATGCTAAAGCTGAAACTCCAGTACTTTGGCCACCTCATGTGAAGAGTTGACTCATTGGAAAAGACTCTGATGCTGGGAGGGATTGGGGGCAGGAGGAAAAGGGGACAACAGAGGATGAGATGGCTGGATGGCATCACCGACTTGATGGACGTGAGTTTGAGTGAACTCCAGGAGTTGGTGATGGACAGGGAGGCCTGGCGTGCTGTGATTCATGGGGTCACAAAGAGTCAGACATGACTGAGTGACTGAACTGAACTGAACTGAACTGAGGAACACCCTTCTAGGTAAAACTGGACATGTATTCCATGTTTTAGAAAAGCAGATTAAAGAAACAAAGGACAAATTTACTTTATTGGTAGAGATATTAAAAGCAATACTATTTCAAGAGGCATAAAAAGCTTTAAAAATTTAACTATGAAATCACAAAACATAATAATTGTGAAAGATAATAACCTAAGAAAATGATTTTTAGTCCTTGTGCCTTCTGTCATCTCTTACTCCTCACCCTTTAATCTATCATTTGGAAGGGGGTCCCGTTCCCCTCCAGATGAACGAAGGCTGGTCTCCAGGATCAAGTTTTTACTTAACTAAGGGGCATTTCAGCTTGAGGCTCACATCACTAGAAGCCACATGTTAAATGCTACTGTATAGTAAGGTTAGTAAGGCTCTGATTTTAGCTGTCTCAGTTGGACCAAGCCTAAGTGCCAGCATATTTGGTTTGCTTTGAATTAGGATGTGATACTTAACCATATTTTAAAAATCATTTTATCTGGACACAAATCTGGACACATAGCAGATACAAACAAATGAACACATATATTAAGACCTTGCACTGGGACCTGATCCATTATAGATGTTAAAGCTTACTTGTCACTGGGCTCCAGACACACCCACAGTTTCATATAAACTGTATTTTTAAGCCTAATTAGTTTTAGCTCTTTCTACAGGACATGCTTCTTTTTTTTTTTTAATTGACTTTTATTGGAGTATGGTTGCTTTACCATGTTGTTTTAGTTTCTGCTGTACAGCAAAGCGAATCAGCTCTCTATATACATGCATCCCCTTGTTTTTGGATTTCCTTCCTATTTAGATCACCAAGACACAGTTTCTTTTTAAGAACTAATTTTTTAAATTAAAAAACACACTTTTGTATGAGTAGTTTGTCATCAGGAACTAGATCCATCTGCTGAAGGTAAAAATCAGAAGCCATTTGGGCTGTCCTGTAGGGTTAAATCATAGGTCACAGGTTATAAATTCGATCTCTGAGCCTGAAAAAATCAGTGTTTGCTGAATAAATAGCACAATCAATGAAAAATCTGGGCCTCATCCACAGAACGGTAAAATTTGAAATGGTCCTTGTCATTTCTTTGCAAATGTGACCTACAGTAGAGAATGGATTTGGTGTGGTGATGCCTCTGCAAGTGACCATGGCATGACTTCAGCTGACTTTTATTTTTGGAGGATAATTGCTTTACAATGTTGTGGTGGTCTCTGCTATACACCAACGTGAGTCAGTCATAATTATGTGTATATATATATATATATATATATTCCTTCTCTCTTGAGTCTCCCTCCTATGCCCCATTCCACCCAGCCGACTTCTTAAAAAAAAAACAAAACTATATTTTTGGTTCAAACCAGGCTCAAATATGAGTCATCTTTCTCTAGTTTAGATTTCAATAATGAAAAGTCAACAACAATAAAATCAGAAACAATAACGGAAAATTTCTGTGGCTTACAATGACTTATGCTTATTCTCCACACATGTTAACATGTCAGTGTGGGGTCAGGGGCATCTCTGCTGGTCTGGTCCCCTGTTCCATCTGTCCCTGGGACCCCAGCTCTTAGTCTTGTAAGAGCAGAAAAGAAAAGGTGGTTGAATCACGTAGTGACTCCCAAAGCTTGTTCTTGGAAACAGGCACATCACTTCTGCTCACGTTCATTTGGGCAAAGCAAGCCCTGTGGCCAAGCCCAGAGTCAAGGACAAGGACAAGTCAAGGCCGTTTAATAATGGCCATAGGGAAGCAGCACAAGTCAAAAGGCAATGAGCTTGTGAGATATTCTGTCTCTTTCTGGAGGGATGTGAGTAATTAGAAAAATAACACATTCTGTCCCCTTGTACAAGCACAAAAGAAAGAGGTTTTTGTGATGTGCAAATTCACAAGTCCTCTGATATTGAATGCAGGATGTGCATTTAGTATCACTCTAGAACATTCAGGGGCTGTGGTTATAGTATCGCCATGCCTAGGATCCAGGGAGAATACAGACTTTCAGAATTAATAAGGCTTCATTTCCACAGAGAGTGAGAGAAACATAGCCAAAATCAATTGTACCTTCTAGGTTTAAAGCCCTTGAGCCCTATAAGTTCCTCTTAAAACATTTGGGCTGCAACTGCCTTTCTCCTTGCTGAAGTCCTTGAATTTCATTAGTGAGGCCCAGGGGAATGGCCCACTTTAGCCAGCTCTGCTGCTATTTGGCTGTTTTTCTTCCGCCTTGTCATCTTCTAATGGGCAAAAGAGAAGAGAGAGACATGCGCTGCAGTCTTAGCAGAAGCGAATGGCACCCTGGAGGATTCCAGAACAGGAAGATCTCTTACTCTGTGTTTCATGCTTTCTGGTTTCTAAGCACGGTAGTATGTCTCTAACAAAAATTGAACCATCATACCACGCCTTAAAATTAATGAATCAGCAAGCATCCATCAGAGTTATTAGCAGTTTCGTGTTAGAAGACAAAGGTGATACAGAAATTTTCTCTTCCCCAAGAGATCTGCTGTTTGGTTGGAGACCTATGTAACATAAATTAATGGCAGTATGTGAAATTTAACATTACAGCTCACAGAAAGGAACTGGTTTGGGATGAGTCAGTGGAAAGGCATGCGTTTTCCAACATCTGTGTAAGACTTTATCATATGGCTGTACCATGATTTATTTAATCACCCTCCTATTATTAGACATTTGGAATATTTTCGATTCTTATGTTTATAGAGCATATTGATGTGGAACCTCGTGTGTCTTTGAATCTTGAATGATTTCCTTATGACAGAGTGTTAGAAGTGAAGTTACCAGGTCCAAGACTATGAACATTTCCAAGACTCTTGATACATTTGTCTAGTTACTTTCCAGAAATTTATACTCCCACCAGCTAAGGATGGGAGTAACATGTTACCATATCTCCACCAGCTTTGGCTATCGTACTTGTAAGCTGTTCCCTTTACTGTCCATTCCCCTTAACTTGGATGTTCTTTCAATTTTCAGTTTAAAAGTTATTTCTGCTGAGAAATATTCCCTAATTTTCTGTGGGAGTTCGGAGTATTTGGTTAAGTCAGTGGTTCTCTACACTTCAAGACCTTTCAGTGTGACTATTATACTATTCTGAAATCAAATTCATAGATGAGATCCGTTCACATTGTATTCATGTATTGTATGTATGTATTCACATACATATACATTATGTAAATAAATCTGCAAGTGTAAGATTTAGGAGAACTAAAGCAAAGTAAAAGAAATTATGTCAGTGTTTTAAAAGCCTGGGCAAGCTGCACTTGAAGACAGAATGAAGTCATAAATTGTTTGCTCCCTGAACCATATGAATGCTACACTGAAAATGCAAGCTGACATGGCCATGTGGGTTGGAGATGAATTTTCTGAAATGGTGACCAATTCTTGACAGATTTCCAGGAATAAAAAATAACTTCTTTTGATTTACACTCTACTTGTAATCCTGGAAAATCTGGTACATATTAGAACTGAGCAGAAGTATTTTGCATCTGGTATATAAAATCGAGGTAGATTTTACATTTATAACTGTCCCTGCAATGAAGGACACACAGGACACAGGAGAACCCTTGTTGTGTGTGACTGTCTCTCACATTTCAGGGTGTTTCATATCTCCAGTCCCCAGCCACTAAATGTCAATAGCACCCCAACCACCTTCATGCTAGTAATTAAAACAAAGCCAAAAATTGCCTTCACAGATTTCCAGAATGTTCAGTTGAGGTACCTATGGAGAACCATTGGGTTAAGCAATATCAGCACGCTCTACATTCTCAAACATGACAGTCATGCGTTTGGGGGGAAAAATGCACTTGCTTGTTGTGCGCTTCTGTGAGTGGCGGCTCTTTCACAGTGACGTCACAGGCACAGGTGCTGGTGTTTGTTGATACCTTGATAATGTTAGCTGTGTGGGTGGAGCTATGTTTGGACAGGTAGCTCTTCCAAAAGAACTCTGTAGAACAAAAGTAGTTATGTGTATTCATAGAAAAATTCCCGATTTGAGTGAGAAACTTCTGAAAGGTCAAGAATAGCAACAGTTACTCTTTAGTCCACTTTTTCTAGTACTAGGCATTTTGCTAAGGAAATCACGTGTTGGTTTCATCTATTTGATCCAGCTCCTTGAGTTTGGCTTAGATTTAGTAGCTTGTTCGAAGTTATTAAGTGTGGAGGTTTGCCAGCGACAGAGGTGGGAATTGAATACAGTTTAGGACTCCACAGACCAGATTCATGGCCACCACACTATAAGATACTGACTGTTGATTTAAAATAGGTGGTCTTTATTATATGAAGGACACTTCTTTTTGCTCCTGACTTTCTAAGAGTTTTGCTTCTAATAAATAGAAATGCTGACACTTTTTGCCATCTATAGAGATAAAATAATTTAGCTTATTGGATCTATTGGCAAGTTTAATTTATAATTTCTAATAGTCCTTGCATCACCCTTATCCTCATGTTTGTTTTGATACATAAGACTACAAAGAAAGTGAATTCACTTTTCTTTTCTTTTTTTTTTTAAAATTTTATTTTATTTTTAAACTTTACATAATTGTATTAGTTTTGCCAAATATCAAAATGAATCCGCCACAGGTATACATGTGTGCCCCACCCTGAACCCTCCTCCCTTCTCCCTCCCCATTTTTGTATCTATATTAATAGATGAGATCTACTCGTAGTTTTCCTTTGTATTATCTGTGTTGGGCTTTGGTGAGATGATTCTGAGAATAATTATTTGGGAATTGTTCCATGTTTGAGGGTTCTTTAGAACAAACTATGTATAGGAATTGTCTTTTCCTTTAAAGTCTAATTTAATTTACCAGGTAGAACATTTTCTAGAAGGTTTTATTGGGGGAAACTAATTATTTGTAATATTTTCAGTTTTATCCATGACTTATTATCTACTCAGATTTTGTTTTTCTCCTTCTTGAGAAAATTTTAGTAATCTAGATTTTTGGGGGGATAAACATTTCAAACATTCAACTATATTAACATAGTGTTGTACCTAAAATTATTATACAAGTTTTTCAGAATCTGTGTATTTTTATCACCTTTGTCATTTTAAATTTTTTGTATTTGTACTCATTTTCTTTTTTATTCTTTTTCTTTGTTGATTAGTTTCTTGATTAGGATTACAGATCAATTTTATTTTTCTCTTTAGGTTCGAGATGATCAAACCTTACTTGGAAAAGTCTGTGGCAATGAAACCCTCTCTCACATTAAATCCATTACTAACAGTATCTGGATCAGGCTTAAAATGGATGCTTCTGTTGTCAGAGCTAGTTTCAGTGCTGTTTATCAAGTGGGTAAGAAAATTTAATTTTTAAATGTCTCATTTGCATGATTGTAACATTTTCATTTCTTGAAATATTTTAGTCATTCTGTGTCCTCGAGTGGTAAGGGGAAAATTCTAATAGTAAGGTCACATTGCATTATATCTTTATGCAGGGTGAAACTCTGCAATAAAATTGAGGGCAACAGTCATTTATCTCTGGACAAATACTACTGTTGTTTTCATACTCACAGCTTGTGGAGGAGAATTGACTGGAGAAGGGATCATTCGCTCGCCCTTTTACCCTAATGTGTATCCAGGAGAAAGGGTCTGCGTGTGGACCATCCGCCAACCCCAAAGTCAAGTGGTTCTTCTCAACTTCACTGCCTTTGACATGGGAGGTTCTGCCCACTGTGATACAGATTATATCGAGGTGAGAGTAAAACACTTGAATATTTGCATTCGATTAGATGTTATTAAAAATATTATGTCATGTTATTCTCACTCAGTTACATGAAACAAAACTAGTTTATAGATGCAAAATCCTCAACAAAATTCTAGCTAACTGGATCCAGCAGCATATAAAGAGGATTATATAGCCCAGAAATGCAAGGCTGCTATACATCCAAAAATAGTCAGTATAAAATAAAGGGGGAAAATAACCACATAATTACCTCAATAGATGCAAATAAAAAGCATTTGACAAAGTTCAGTATCTATTCATGAAACAACACTCAACAAACCAAGAACAGAACGTAACTTCCTTAATCTGATAAAGGGCATCTATAAAAAATATATAGATGCAAAATTCTTTTTTTTTAATTAATTTATTATTATTATTATTTTACTTTGCAATATTGTATTGGTTTTGCCATACATCAACATGCATCCGCCACGGGTGTACACGTGTTCCCCATCCTGAACCCCTCTCCCACCTCCCTCCCCATACCATCCCTCTGGGTAATCCCAGTGCACCAGCTCCAAGCTTCCTGTATCCTGCATCGAACCTAAACTGGCGATTCGTTTCTTATATGATATTATACATGTTTTAATGCCATTCTCCCAAATCATCCCCCCACCAAAGAGTCCAAAAGACTGTTCTATACATCTGTGTCTCTTTTGCTGTCTCGCATACAGGGTTGTCATTACCATCTTTCTAAATTCCATATATATGCGTTAGTATACTGTATTGGTGTTTTTCTCTCTGGCTTACTTCACTCTGTATAAATGATGCAAAATCCTTAACAAAATTCTAGCTAAATGAATCCAGCAGTGTATAATCCTAACATCATTTTTAATAATAAACATTAAATACTTTGCCTCTGTGTCATCAGTAAAAAGGCAAAGATGTTTGTTCTTACCATGTGTTTTCAACATTATACGGGAAATTCTAGTTAGGACAATAAGCAAGGAAAGGAGATAAAATGCATCTAGAATGGAAAGGAAGAAACATGATTATTTCAATTCACAGATAGTGTTGTCTATAGAAAATCTTAAGGAATGCACACACATACACATAAAATATCAAAACTAATAAATTCAGCAGGTTGTGGGATACAAGATCAAAATATGATAGTCATATCTTTTTTATACACTAGCAATGAACAATTTGAAAATTAAATCAAGGAAACAATTTCATTTCCAATAGCATAAAAAAGAATAAACATTGAGGAATATAGCTTTAAAGAGACATCTAAAATCTATACTCTTGAAAACTACAAAGGAAGGAAATGAAAGACCTCAATAAATAGAAAGACATCTCAAATTAATGGATTACAAGAACTAATGTTGTTAAAATGACAATACTACTTAAATTTATCTAAAGATTCAATTCAATCTCTACTGAAGTCCCAGTGGGAATTTTCACAGAAACTCATAAGTTGATAGTAAAATTCTTATGGAAATACAAGGGAACCAGAATAGCCAGAAACATTCTTAAAAAAGAGCAACATTGGAGGAGTCATAATTATGACTTTAAAACTTAGAACAGAGCTATAATAATCAAGTAAGGATATTACATGTATTCTTCAAGTAAGAATAAAAATATGGAGCAATGGAACAGAACAGAAAATCCAGAAATAAATTGCTATATCTTTATGATCAATTGATTTTTGAAAAGAGCGCCAAGACTTTCAATGGGAAGAAATGGTTTTTTCGAGTAGTGTTGAATATGCACAAATGAAATTAGGAAACTGGAGCCTTTCCTTATACCATACAAAAACATTAACTCAAAATGGATCACCGACCTAAATTTGGGAGCTAAAATCATGAAACTCTTGAAGAAAACAAGGAGTCAGTGTTTATGATTTGGGGTTAGGCAAACCCTTCTTAGATCTGACACAAAAAATACAACAAAATAAAAACTGAAAAATTTGAACTTCATTGAAATTAAAAATAAATAGTTTTTAAATGGGCAAAGAATATGAATTTATATATTTATTGAAAGAAGATATACAAAAGATACTCAATATCACTAATCATCAGGGAAATGCAAATCTAACCACAATGAGGTGCTGCTTCACAACTACTAGGATGACTATCATCAAGAAGTCAGATAATAACAAGTGTTGAAACTGGAACCCTTTTACACTTTCCCACCACTGGTGGACGTTTAAATGGTACGGCTGTCGTGGAAAACAATTGACAGTTCCTCAAAAAGTTAGACATAGAGTTATCATTTGATCCAGCAATTCCACTTCTAGGTATACATTGAAGGAAAATGAAATATACATTCACACAAAAGTTGTACCTAAATGACTACAGTCATTATTCATCATAGCCAGAAAGTAGAAACAACCTAAAGGTCCATCAATTGATATGTGGATTAATAAAATGTGATATATCCATGCAATGGAATATTATATGGTATTAAAAAGAAATGCAGTAATGATACACACTACAACATGGATGAACTTTGAAAACACTATGCGAAGTGAAAGGGGCTAGTTACGAAAGACTGCATATTGTATGATTCCATTTATTTGCAATGTCCAGAAGAGGGAATCTATAGAAATAGAAAACAGAATAATGGCTTTGTGGGGCTGGGGCTTGAGGGCGATGGGGAGTGGATGCTGATGGGGATGGAGTTTCTTTTAGGGCAACTAAAATATTCTCAAATTGATTTTTACTATATTAATAGATTTTATTAAAAAATTATTCTTGAAGAAGTTTTTCAAAATAAATATCTAGGAGAATAAATTTGAACATATCTTTTTTACTTAGATTGGTAGCAGTTCCATTTTGGGTTCTCTTAAAAATGAAAAGCATTGTGGCACAGACATCCCTTCGTTTATAACATCCGTGTACAATTCTCTTCATGTCATATTTGTGAAAAGTTCTTCTACCGAAAACCATGGTTTTGTGGCTGAATTTAGCAGTGCAGCTTTGGGTAAGTGATTCTTCTACTTTGCCTTTAGGGCTTGTATGAGAATAAGTGAACAATAGAAATATATTATTATAGAAAATTAATCTATACTGTAGGCGTGTAGTCACCTATGCTGTAAAAATTTTAAAGTACACTTAAAGGCAAAGGAAATATATATTTCCTAATCAGCACATCTCAGTGGTTTATTGATACCTATTAATAAGAGAAAAATTTAAGTTATCCTAGGTGGCACAAAAGGAAACTTTTCCTTTTTGACCTTTTAAGAGGTTATGATCAGATTATTTTTATTTGGAATTCCAGGTAGCTTGTTGGTTCTAATTTTAATCAGAATTAAAAATAACTTGGATAATTATTATTATTTTTATTTCAACAGCATGTGGAAAAGTTCTTACAGAGTCAACCGGAAGCATTCAAAGTCCTGGCCATCCAAATATCTACCCCCATGGAATCAGTTGTACCTGGCATATCATAGTCCAACCTGGTCACCTGATTCATCTGAGATTCAGAGAATTTCATCTGGAGTTTCATTACAATTGCACAAAGGACTATCTAGAAGTTTATGACACTGGTTCTCAGACATCTCTTGGGAGGTGAGAATATTTTATTTTTTGCTTTTTAACGTGAAAGTTTCCTGCTTTCTTGTGTTCCTGTTTCTGTAAAAGATGTTAAAATCCACCATGTTGTGTTATAAAAAATAAGTGAGATCAACACACTTCTCAGTGACCTTTTCTATATCATTATTCACTACTGTGTAGCCTTCAGTTCAGTTCAGTTCACTTGTTCAGTTGTGTCCGACTCTTTGCAACCCCATGAATCCCAGCATGCCAGGCCTCCCTGTCCGTCACCAACTCCCGGAGTTCACCCAAACTCACGTCCATCGAGTCAGTGATGCCATCCAGCCATCTCATCCTCTGTCGTCCCCTTCTCCTCCTGCCCCCAATCCCTCCCAGCATCAGACTCTTGTCCAGTGAGTCAACTCTTCGCATGAGGTGGCCAAAGTACTGGAGTTTCAGCTTTAGCATCAGTCCTTCCAAAGAAATCCCAGGGCTGATCTCCTTCAGAATGGACTGGTTGGATCTCCTTGCAGTCCAAGGGGCTCTCAAGAGTCTTCTCCAACACCACAGTTCAAAAGCATCAATTCTTTGGCACTCAGCCTTCTTCACAGTCCAACTCTCACATCCATACATGACCACTGGAAAAACCATAGCCTTGACTAGATGGACCTTTGTTGGCAAAGTAATGTCTCTGCTTTTGAATATGCTATCTAGGTTGGTCATAACTTTCCTTCCAAGCAGTAAGCGTCTTTTAATTTCATGGCTGCAGTCAACATCTGCAGTGATTTTGGAGCCCAAAAAAACAAAGTCTGACACTGTTTCCACTGTTTCTCCATCTATTTCCCATAAAGTGATGGGACCGGATGCCATGATCTTCGTTTTCTGAATGTTGAGCTTTAAGCCAACTTTTTCACTCTCCACTTTCACTTTCATCAAGAGGCCTTTTAGTTCCTCTTCACTTTCTGCCATAAGAGTGGTGTCATCTGCATATCTGAGGTTATTGATATTTCCTCCGGCAATCTTGATTCCAGCTTGTGCTTCTTCCAGTCCAGCATTTCTCATGATGTACTCTGCATATAAGTTAAATAAGCAAGATGACAATATACAGCCTTGATGTACTCCTTTTCCTATTTGGAACCACTCTGTTGTGCCATGTCCAGTTCTAAATGTTGCTTCCTGACCTGCATACAGATTTCTCAAGAGGCAAGTCAGGTGATCTGGTATTCCCATCTCTTTCAGAATTTTCCACAGTTTATTGTGATCCACACAGTCAAAGACTTTGGCATAGTCAAGAAAGTAGAAATAGATGTTTTTCTGGAACTCTCTTTCTTTTTCCATGTAGCCTTGGGCATTAGTAATTACCTTTTGACATGAGGATATACCCATGAAGGCATCACCAAAATCAAAACAGTGCTCATATCCATCACCCTCACACCTTCTTCCTGCCTTCAAACCTTCTATAAGTCTTCATTTCTGCCCCTCTTCCCCAACCCCAGGAAATCATTGCAATTCTATCACTGTAAGTTAGTTTGTGTATCTGAAATTGTATAAAAGCAGAATCATTCTGTATGTACTTGTTTTTCATCTGACTTTTCTCAGTCAGCATATTTTGTTGAGTTCCTTTAGTCTGAGGATTAATAGTTTAATGAAATCTGAAAATTTTGGGGCTGTTAGTTCTTGAAATGCTTTTTTAGTCTCTTTTGCCCTTGGAACTCTAATTGCACCTAGCTTAGGCCATTTGATATTGTCCCACAACTCACTGATACTCTGTTTATTTGAGTTTGTCTTTGTGCATTTCATTTTGGAAAGTATTGCTCTCTATTCAAGTGCACCAATCTTTTCTTCTATAGTGTCTATTCTGCTATCAATCCTACCAAGTACATTTTTCCATCACAGACATTGTAATTTTCACTTCTGGAAATTCATGTGAGGCCATCTTTTATTCCACATCCCTACTTTGCATATTAATTTTTTCCTTCTAGCATCTTAAATTGGTGGGATACAGTTATAAATATTTTGATGTCTTTGCTGATCCAGTCCTTCTTGCTTTATTATGATTGATGAAGTTTTCTTCTCATTATGGGTTATACTTTCCTCCTTCTTTTCATAGTTGGTAATACTTGATATTACCAATTCTTTGGAAAGGATTTTGATGCTGGGAAAGATTGAGGGCAGGAGAAGGGGGCAACAGCAGATGAGATGGTTGAATGGCATCACTGATTCAATGCACATGACTATGAGCAGCCTGGTGTGCTGCAGTCCATGGGGTCACAGTCAGAAACGACTTAGCGACTGAACAACAATATTTGATAGGATGACAGGCATTTTCAGTTTTGTGTTTGTGTACCAGACACTATTGTATTACTCTAAGTATTCTTGGGTTTTGTTTTTGGATGCAGTTAAGTTACTCGGAAACAGTTTAACCATTGTTATTCACTTGTCTCCTGTCTCTGAAGAGTTATTGTCTTTCACTGCTTGATATCTAGTGTCTGGAGAACCACTGTTTTTATCTATTTTGTCCAGGTTTTCACTTGTTTCAGAAAAAAGATTATGTAAATCTAGCCCCTGTTATTACATCTTTGTTGGACATAGATATCTCTTGATTCCCTTTCCCCTCTTTTTTTGCATTTCATTTTCTTTTTCCTCATCCATTTTTTAAACATTTAAACATTTTTTTCCTTATCCATTGTTTCCTTAAACTTATTTTTGCCCCTAACTTTGTTCTCCCTCTTCATTTTTTTGCTCTTCCTTGTCTTAATCTTTAAACTTTTAAAATTCCTTCTTTTTTATGGTTGGTACTTGACTCCTAATCATTGAAAATTACCTATTTTTTGCTGAATGATATAAACTATTATTGTTGTTGTTCAAAAGAGAGACATATAGAATATTAATTCATCTACCTTTGCTTTGGTTAAGATATTAAATCATTTTTACACTGAAATGGTATTATACACCATTTTTTCCCCTTTTTCTGTCTCAGAAATTAACTCATCCATTTCCCATGTTTAATACTTTGTCTTATTTTGGTTTCTATTTTTTCCTCCTGTCATTCCTTTGCTTTTACGAAGTGTTCTTTGAATTGAGATTTTGATTTTCTAGTCATTTCTCTCACAAGTGTTTCTAGATAAGAGCTCACAACATGATGTCTTATAGAATAGGTTTCCTGAGTAAAAATTGCTTTCTTCAGCAAAAATTTGCTATGGATTAGCAATCAAACTCTCACCTCTGCATGGACCAGTGTTGTAAAGATAGTAGAGTTCACCTGTATAAGGCTAACTATTCTAGACACTGTTCTAAGTTCTTTATATACGGTGTATTAACTCATACAATTCTCAGGACAACTCTTTGAAGTAGGTCATATCACCATCCCCATTTTATAGATGGGAAAACTGAGACATCTGTCCGAAATCATAAAGCCTCTAAGGGATAGAGCTGACTCTAGAGTCTGTGCTATGAGTTTACAATGCATGATTTTCTTTTGTTGTATAATTATGTTTATTATATTTTTATTAATAAGTTCATTAATATGCTATATGGTGACCTACTGTAGCTCAGAATTTCTAATTTCATTAAAATTATGTTATATGACATGTCACACACTTAGGCACATACATAAAACCATCTAAAGGAAGTAACTGTGAGTTTGGATGATCTTTAGCAACTTTGTATATGCTTTGTGCTTGAAATAAATTTGTTTTTTAAGGTTAATATGGGATATTATTATTGTGTTTTTTTAACATGTCCTAGTTGGACACGACTGAGCGACTAAACTGAATTTGGGGTATGTCATTTTGAGCATCCTGAAAGTTTTTAAATCTGTGTTCTTTCTTGGTTCCAAATAGATATTGTGGAAAATCTATTCCGCCCTCTCTTACCAGTAATGACAACTCATTAAGGCTTACATTTGTGGCTGACTCTGACCTTGCTTATGAAGGCTTTCTAATAAACTATGAAGCAACTGATGCATCAGCAGGTGAGAAAATAGCATTGTATGCTTGGTTTCACTTACTTTCTTACTAAATAGTACCATGAGAATAGTTTATGCCAAAATTTGTGCTATATAAAGAAAGATGCTTTTATAATAAAATGTAGTGACTTAAGTGCCTTTCGTGTTAAATATAGAGTAATGATAAGAGTATTTTATCAATGTTAAATCTTCTAATTTTGGTAATTGTACTCTGGTTGTGTAAGAAAATGTTTATGTTTTTAGGAATAAAGAAGCAATGGGAGCAAAATATACCTATGTAGTAAATCTAAATGAAAGGAATTTGAGAACTATTCCTAACAACTTTCTGTTGAATTTCAATTTCTATCAAAATTAAATGTTACCAAAGAGACTGAAAATTTAAGAAATTAGAAAAAAGACAAAAACAGAGTAAGAAACCACTACACTACATGGAATTCTATGGCAGAAAATGAAAGTTTTCTTTTTAGAATATACATTTCTAAATTTGACCTAATGAAATCGAAACTTTTCAGCATTTATTCCTTTTATTATATTTTTCTATTACTTAATTCTCATCATTACTTTGCTCTTTGTCAATGCAATGTAGGAAACAAGCACCATTTGCCAGCAGGGTCTTTGAGGTCATAGGTAAACCAGAGATGTTCCTAGCTGGCCCCAGAAACTATGGGTTTTAGGGCTTCCCTGGTGGCTCAGGAGTAAAGAATCTGCCTGCCAATGCAGGAGATGTGGGTTCGATCCCTGGGTCAGGAAGATCCCCTGGAGGAGCAAATGGCAGCCCACTTGTGTGCTTGCCTCGATAATCCCATGGACGGAGGAGCCTGGCAGGCTATAGTCCATGGTATCATAAAGAGTTGGACAAGCCTTAGCGACCAAACAGCAGCAATAAACGTGTTTTCTTAGGTTCATGTTGCCACTGGGATATATACATTTTTAGGGAGTCTGGGTTTTCCTTTTGCATAGTATTTAGAAAGATAGCTCATGGAACAAAATACTGTGCAGTTATGACACATGGGGGTATGTGACTAAGTTTCCCAAGCATTTCACACCTTTGAATTGTCCCAGAAGCATATAATTCTTTGTTGCCTAAGAAAGTTCTGAGAGCGTTTCATTGTGCCATATGTGCTCCCGCTGACACTCCTGCATCCAGAAACCCCAGGCTCTCATATTTTAAAGCCCCCACTCCCTTTAATAAAAAAAGGTAAATTAATCTCCTTGGAGTCCCTCTCAATTTCTCACTTGTTTCTTCTCAGAGCATCTGACCATGATTCTTTGTTTCAGGCTGCCTTCTAGTAGTTCAAGTTCTGTTTTAGAAGCGTGGCTTTAGATTTCTCCAGGATCCCAACTGTGAGAAAGCTATACACCTCTCTCTCCTGTGGGTCCCACTCTCAAGGCAGTTTGTTATTTAGCTCCAGCACCCGAGAAATTGAATCCCTGGCAATTCCAGTAGGTTACATTATATGATTGACATATTTACTGGACTTCGTTCAGATTTTTAACATCCACTGACCAAAACTGGCTTTTCAAGAAATCCTAGTATGCACACAATTTTCCATACTCCTGTGGTTTTATCTGCCTCATATATTTGGCCCAAACCACAGCTGAATATTAGATTCAGATTTGGAGCAAGTCACTTGAACTCTCTGGGCCATAGTCTTCTCATCTGTAAAATTAAGGGATTGGATTTGATGATCTTTGGGATGTCTTCTGCCTTTAATCAACTGTGAACACAAGTTTAATTTGCTGCATGAATAAACTAGCTGTAACTTAGATAACAAACGATGCAGGTGGGCCCTCCTAAAATTTTATGGAAATCTTTGTAACAGCTCGCAGTGTCGCTACAGTGACTAACACAGCTCTGCTAAAAATCACACTGATTTGTAAAGCAGTATCTAGTGCAATGGGGGTAATCTGGCATGGAGGATGATACATTTTAATTGAGAAAGATAAGAGACAGATAAAATAAGAAGGTTGTGAAAAAGGAAAGAAGCCTGCTGGACAGAACAGGAAACTGATAAACAAAGGGAAACACAGGTGAGGAAAGAGAAGGGTTTTCTGGGGCCGATAACTCTGCAGACTCTGGTCGGCCTCCCTGTGGGGTAATCACTACCTTGGCTGTTGCATCCAGACAGGGCTGAAATCACAGACAAGGAAGTGCTGGCTTTCTGTTCCTTGGCTGAGCCTGACTGAGCCTGGCTGGTCGCTGTGTGCCTGCCTTTTGCTGGATGATTTCATCGGTCTGACTCCCACAGGCAAATATTCTAAAGATCAACCTGATGATTGTATCCAGGAAGCCATATGGCCCCTCATCTTACCATTTGGAGCCCATCTCAGTTTCCCATAGACGAGGGTGTGTGTGGCTGGCCCTCATGAATTGTTGAGGGGCCCCCACAGGACTGCTCAGGGAAGGGCTGGACTCAGGAGACTGACCTGGGGGTCCAGGCAGCTGGAGTCTGAGTGAGCCGCCCACCTGGAAATAGCAAGGTGGGGGGCTGCTTTCTTTTCAGCTATCATATTATTTTTGATGTTGTCTGCAGGGTGCAACAGTACCAGGGAGAAGTGTCAATGGAAGCTCAGTTGGTGGTCTTCATCTTATTTATTGCTTTAGCAAAAGTTATTTTTAGAGCAATCACAATCTTGATGGTGTTGCGTTGTTGGTTTTTAGTCCCTCGGCTCTACAGGTATGAGTTTCTCTGTTCAAGCCTTTGCTGTCTTCATCTGATAAAAGTTAAATTTCCTGACTTGAATCCAGTTACTTTCCCATCTGTAGTTTGTACCATGGGGCTATGATGTCAGCCCCTAAGTATGTGTTTGGGCGGAAAGAGATTGACTTCTGGTCATTACTTTGACTCCTTCTCTCATCACTGTTTCTGCCTCCATCCAGATGTGCCTGGGGTAAGAGAGACAAAGAACTAACAAGAAAATTTTTGCAGATAGAAACCCTTAAGGATATCTTAGCAACTGATTTATGAAACTGGATTTTAAATATTTGCTAATTTAAAGTACAAAATATTTTAATTCTGAGAGAATATAATTGATTAGTTAGCTTTAGTTTTTTAACTGTAATTTTATTTTCTGTTAACATCTACTGCATATACATTACTATGATCCTACCGAGAGGACTTTAAGAGGATTTAAGAAAGAAGAGAGAAATGTACCTGACACACTTTCCACTTTAACATTAGATGAAAGCTGTATAATGTCCAGTCTAGTGTTTTTCAGACATTGAAACAGTCATGATTCCTTAGTGGATCATGATATTATCTTATTAGATTGCTACCTACATTTGTTAAAAGTGTGGAATAAATGGGAGATTGAGATTGACATATATACATACTATATATAAAATAGACAATAGCACAGGGAATTCTACTCAATACTCTGTAATGATCCATATGGGAAAAGAATCTAAGAAAAGGTAGATATTTGTATATGCACAGTTGATTCACTTTGTGGGCAGGTGTTTAGTGCTGTTTTTCATCCATCACCCTGGAATTGAGCACAGAAGAGACATCTAAGAGTGAGAAGTCAAGAAATGATTAACAGAAGGGCAAACAAGGGTTTCTTTAGAAGACATGAATAGAGAGTGTTCTGTTTCTGTTTTAAAACTTCAGTCCAGTAGAGCAGTGTTCTCAAACTTGAGCATTCATTGGAAACTTGAGGTAGGGTTTTCTTATTAAAAGTTCAGGTACCAGAGTGTGTGTTAGTTGCTCAGTCATGTATGACTCTTTGCAATCCCATGGACTGTAGACCACCAGGCTCCTCTGTCCATGGAATTCTCCTGGAAGGATTGCTGGAGTGGGTAGCCATGCCCTTCTCCAGGGAATCTTCGCAACCCAAGGATCGAACCCAGGTCTCCTGCATTGCAGGCGGATTCTTTACTCTCTGAGCCACCAGGGAATCTGAGTCACATAGGTCTAGGGTAGGTTTTTAGCAATCTATTCAGATGGTTCTAATGAAACATGGCAGTTCATCAGAGATTCTGAAAGTCATGTCTTAGGACATAAATTACTAGAGTTACAACTGAGATCTCATAGTGGATTGGGCTGTAACTCCTCATGATGGAAAGTATTTTCTATGGTTTGGTGAAAGGACAGCTGAAGGTATAGTCAGAGCCTTGGTTCTGGTCCCAACCTTGCTGCTAACTTGGAAAGCTTTGGGCAAGTCACAAGCCTCTCTGATTCTTTCTGTTTTCTGCTTTGAGATATTCAGATATTTTCCCTCTGTAAAAGGTTTTTAGTAAGTTTATTGATCTTTTAAAGATTTACTTTCTCATTGGTCAGTATTTTCTAATATTTTTTGCTGTATGTATGGGTTTCCTACCACTCCCCAGCTCAGTAGATTTATCTTTTTTTTTTTTTTTTTGAGATTTATTTTATTTTTTGGCTGTGATGGGTCTTTGTTGCTGCATGTGGGCTTTCTTTAGTTGCAGTGAGCAGGGACTACTCTTTGTTGAGGTGTGTGGGCTTCTCACTGCAGTGGCTTCTCATGTTGCAGAGCATGGGCTCCAGGTGCACAGGCTTCAGGAGTTGTGGCACGGGGGCTCAGTACTTGCAACTCTCAGGCTCTGGAGCCAGGCTCTGTAGGTATGGTACTCAGGCTTAGTTGCCCCATGCATGTGGGATCTTCCTGGACCAGGTATAGAACCTGTGTCCCTTGCATTTCAAGGTGGATTCTTAACCACTGGACCAGCAGGGAAGCCTGATTTATCTTATTTATTATATTTCTTAGTTCTTAGAATGAACATGCTAAATAAGACATATAACTGTGATATTCTTAGTTTCCTACTCACCTTCATTTCTATTATTTTTATAAGTCTTTATTGAATTTGTTACAGTACTGCTTCTGTTTTCTTATGTTTTGGGTTTTTGGCCTTCAAGCATGTGGTGTCTTAGCTTCCAACCCAGGAATAGAACCCCCACCTTCTGCTTTGGAAGGTGAAGGCCTAACCACTGGACCACCAAGGAAGTCCTCTCTTCATTTCTAAATTGACATTCCATGCTTAAAGAACCCAGGGATTTTAAAGAACACAGGATTTGGAAAGGAAGGACTTGGATGTGAATTTTATCTTTGCTTTGTCTGAACTAAGTGATTTTCAGAGCTTAACCTCCCAGAGCCTCAGCTCCTTTATCTGTACCTTCATCTCTAAGAAGTGAAGGTTAGAATGTCTGGCTGTTTTATATAGTTGGGAAAGATAAAATGAGACATATTCTGTGAAAAGTTCATAATTTCTCTAAAGGGCCATGACTGTGCCAGATTTAAAATAGAATTACTGATATTCAAATACAAGTTTACAATAGCGGCTTTAGTGATTCAGCTTGTATCCATATTCATTAGAATTGGTCATCGACATGGGGAAAAAAGTCATTACTGTGACCACCTAGCAGAAAATTGTAGGTGAATGTTAGATTTGGGTTAGGGAGAATTTTTCTTTCCTAGTGGAGAAATGGAACCTGTAATTTTCTCTTCTCTCAGGTCTTCATTTTGAGGATTGTTAAACCAAATATGCCAGTAGAAGCAGATGACAGTCCCAGGGTTAATTAGAAAATCTGAGATCATAGGGATTCATGCAGACCCAGAAGTTTTGTAAATGATTTCAGAAAGCTCTTCCTATAAGGTTGCTCATGAATGTGACTGGCTAATCACATAAGTTTGATCTATGGTTCTGGAGAATACTCTTGGGAGTCTCTTGGACTGCAAGGAGATCCAAGCAGTCAATCCTAAAGGAAATCAATCCTGAATATTCATTAGAAGAACTGATGCTGAAGCTGAAGCTCCAATTATTTGACCATCTGTTGCAAAGGGCTCACTCATTAGAAAAAGACCCTGATGCTGGGAAAGATTGAAGGCAGGAGGAGAAGGGGATGGCAGAGTATGAGATGACTGAATGGCATCACTGACTCTACTCAGTGGACATGAGTTTGAGCAAACTCCAGGAGATGGTGAAGGACAGGGAAGCCTGGTGTGCTACAGTCCATGGGGTTGCAAAGAGTCAGACACAACTGAGCAATTAAACAACAAAATCCCATTAGTTATCTCACAAGACAAAGCAGGGAGGTGGTAGAACAGCTACTCATAATCTAGAGTCTCCCTAGGAGAGACACTTTTCTAGCCACAGGATCAGTTTATCCTTGTCCTGTCACCCAAATCATATGTGATGATAGCATCATTGCTTTTGGAGTTGGAGGATTATCCATGTTTTTGAATTTCCCCTTTGATAATGAACTGAATGCTATGTTACTAAAACTTATTTAAAAGCGCTTAGTAGAGGCAGACCTACATTGTCATTTTTAGAAAAATATGACTTTGTGATTTTATGGTTGTCCATGGAAGACATTTATATACTTTCTCTTTTCTTCCTTTACTTTTTTTTTTGAAGTTGATCAGAAAGAAAGCTGTGAGAGGCCTACTAATAGCTATCTTTGATCTTCAGAGATGTGCTTTTCACTGCTACTTCAGTTGAATATATTAGATGGAAGAAATTTACTTTTCTTCTTCATCAGTTTGTCAGTATTGTTAGACCATAATAAAAGGCAAACTGCCATTGGGCATAAGTTTCCCTTTGGGTACATGAGAAATAAATAAAAGGCATTTTTCATATTTGGATCTTGTGTTGATGTAAGAAGCATCATGGCAATACGTGAATATCCTTTTATGGGAATATATTTAACTTTAATTATTTGTGCTTTATTGCAAAGCATAGTAGGAAGCCAAAGCCTAGCATATTCTCATTACACTGCCTATAAACATAAGCCTACTCATACGTCTCAATATCAATATTATTTTACAAAGAGCAGTTTACACTGTCATATGAACATTGTACATGTTTCGGTGTTAGGTAAAAGCCCTTAGTAACCTTTTAAGAAACAAATAAATTTAGAGAACCACTGTTTTTCTCTCTGTTAAATTACAGATATGAATCTCATAAAAACTAAAAATGTTAACATTAAATATTATATCATTTAATATTTATAAAATGTGTACCTTCAAAATATTTTTGTTTCTCTGTTTTAACTTTGTTTATTAAATGTTAGATATCCAAATTATTTATTGGATATCCTTCAGAGAGCTCAACTTGTCTTTTAACAGAACTTTCACCCTTTTAATAACCCATAGACTTTTATTTTGTAATTCCATGTAGTAAAATTCATTCATAGTTTTAGCAAATGTGTATACCCATGTCATCACCACTCCATGCAAAATATAGAACACTTTTATCATCTCAGAAGGTGTCCCAGTGTCCTTTTATAGGGGCTTCCCCACCCTCCATCTCGACAACTGCAGATCTTGTGCTTATCACTGTGTATTCATTTTGCCTATTCAAAAGGCAAATATGAATGGGAACACACAGAGCATTCTTTTATGTCTGGCTTCTTACATAAAAGACATAATGCTTCTCAAGCTTGTTCATATCACCCTGTTTATAAGTAGTTCTTTTCATTGCTGAATAGTCTTCTATTGTAAGGGATGTATCATAATTTGATATCCATTCACTTGTTTTTGGATAGTTGGATTGTTAACGGTTTTTAGCTATTATGAAAAAAGCTGCTGTGAAATTGATGTATAAGTTTTTTGTGGACTTAGATTATCAGTTCTCTTGAGTAAATTCTAAGGGTAGAATTTCTAGGTCTTCTAGTAATGCTGTGTTTAATTTCACGAGAAATTGCCAGCTATTTTTCCAAAGTGATTATATCATTTTATGTTCCCATCTGCAATGAAAGAGAATTCTACTTTCTCCACATTTTTGTCAATCCTTGGTATCGTCAATCTTTTCATTTTAGCCACCAATGGTTGTGCCCCATTATTGTTTTAATTTACATGTCCCTGATGACTAGTACGACTGAGTACTTTTTTACATGCTTATTGGCAATTCATATATTTCTTTTGTGAAGTGTCCACTGAAATCATCTTGTTCATTTCTGTTTATTATTGTCATATGTTATATACTCTACACACAATTATGTCTTTGTTCAGATAAATGTATGGCACATATTGTCTCCCACTGTGTGCAGCTGGCCCTTTCTTTTTCTTAATGGTATTGTTTGAAGAGCAATAATATGTCCTTTTTTCCCCTTCATGGCTAGTGTTTCTTTTTTTTTTTTTTTTATGTTGCTTAAGAAATCTATGTCTGCTAAAGTTGTGAGGATTTTCTGTGCATTCTTCTGCAAGTTTTTTGGTGGGAGGCTTTTACATTTATGTTTATGATCCATTTTGAGTTAATTTTCCTATGTAATGTGAGTTATGTATTCAAGGTTGTTTGTTTGCTTAGCAAATGATATTTAATCATTCAAGCACTATTTGTTGAAAAGATTGTCCTTTTTGCACTGAATTGCCTTTGCATTGTTGTTGAAAACTAATTGTCCTTGTATCTTTGGGTCAGTTTCTGAAATGGCTGTTCTATTCCATTGATCTATGTATCTTTCTCTTGTGACAATAGACTCTATTACTTCATATTATGTAATTTTATAGTTTATCTTAAGATCGGGAAGTATAAATCATCCAGATTTTTCAAAATTGTTTTGATTATCCTAGGCTTTTAATACTTCCATATACAATTTTAGAATCATCTTTTCAATTTGAATTCAAGCAAAAAAACAAGCAAACAAAAAATACAAACTTGTTGGGAATTTGATTAAGATTGGATTGAATATATAGATGAATCTTAGGACAAAGGGCGTCTTAAAATGAGTCTTCCAATCCATTATCATATTTACTTCTCTATTTATTCAAATCTTTTGAAATATCTTTCAGCTATGTTTTAAAGTTTTCACTGTAGAATTTTTGTTTCTTCCCATTAAATTTTCTGTCAAGTGCTTTATGCTTTATATACAGTTGTAAATGGTATTTAAAATTTTATTTTCCAGTTATTTGAAAATTAAATTGATTTTTGAATAATTATCTTGTATCCTATAACCTTACTAAACTCAGTTATTAGTTCCAGTATCTTTTAGTAGATTTCTTAGTGTATTTTACATAGGCAATTGATCATATCTGTAAGGACAGTTTTATTTTTTCCTTTTCATTATCTGTTTGTCTGACTCTCTCTATTTGCCTTTTGCCATAACTGGGACCGTCTATAACATTGAATAGAAGGAGTGAGATTGGACATACTGGCCTTGCTGTTTATCTTGACAGGAAAGCACTTAGTCCTTTACTACCCAAGTATGATGTTAAGTTTGGGTTTTTCATAGATGCCCTTCTTCTGTTGCTACTTTCCTGTCTTCTCTTTGGTTTACAGAATATTTTTAGTATTCTATTTTATGTACTTATTTGGCTTTTTAATGATATCTCTTTTTGTGTTTTGTCAAGGCCTAGCAATATGCATTCTGAATTAAATTCTTAAAGCTATCTGAATGTGGTGTGGTCAGTGAGTCTGTGGTCAGTCTATAAGTTCATCAGCTCAAGGAGACTGTTTCACAGCCTTTATTTAATGTTCATTTGATCCATGAATTTTTATCTTGTAATACTCCTTACTGGATCTGAAGTACTTAATATACCACCTCTTCAGACACAGCCCTGCTCCTGCTTTCCCCTGCTTTATCTCTGCCTTTTCCCTCCTCCTTCCCTTCTTCCTTCCTCCTTCCCTTCTTCCCTCCCTCCCTTTCTTCTGACCTTCCTTCCTTTTCTTCCTTCCATTATTCTTTGGCGCATGAAGAAACATCTTGGCAGACTATAGAAAAGTATACAACATTCATCCCTGGAGTTAAATATCACTGTCAACTCCTTCAGTAAGTTAGGTCTTGATTACTTGCTGTTTAAAATCAAATAACCAACTATGTGGTAAATGCTTGTTATTCTGAGGGCTGTACATGATAGGAGAACCCATAATGTCTTCTGTGCATCTCTGTGCCAATGGTTCCTTTTTTCTTTTCTGAGTATGGTTATACAGCAGCAACTTGGGAAAATAGCACACCTAACTTCTATGCAGAGAACATCCTGAGAAACGCTGGGCTGGAAGAAACATAAGCTGGAATCAAGATTGCTGGGAGAAATATCAATAACCTCAGATGACACCACCCTTATGGCAGAAAGTGAAGAGGAACTAAAAAGCCTCTTGATGAAAGTGAAAGAGGGGAGTGAAAAAGTTGGCTTAAAGCTCAACATTCAGAAAACGAAGATCATGGCATCCGGTCCTATCACTTCATGGGAAATAGATGGGGAAACAGTGGAAACAGTGTCAGACTTTATTTTTTTGGGCTCCAAAATCACTGCAGATGGTGATTGCAGCCATGAAATTAAAAGACGTTTACTCCTTGGAAGAAAAGTTATGACCAACCTAGACAGCATATTAAAAAGCAGAGACATTACATTGCCTACAAAGGTCCATCTAGTCAAGGCTATGGTTTTTCCAGTGGTCATGTATGGATGTGAGAGTTGGACTGTGAAGAAAGCTGCGCGCCGAAGAATTGATGCTTTTGAACTGTTGTGTTGGAGAAGACTCCTGAGAGTCCCTTGGACTGCAGGGAGATCCAACCAGTCCATTCTAAAGGATATCAGCCCTGGGATTTCTTTGGAAGGACTGATGCTAAAGCTGAAACTCCAGTACTTTGGCCACCTCATGTGAAGCATTGACTCATTGGAAAAGACTCTGATGCTGGGAGGGATTGGGGGCAGGAGGAAAAGGGGACGACAGAGGATGAGATGGCTGGATGGCATCACTGACTCGATGGATGTGAGTTTGAGTGAGCTCTGAGAGATGGTGATGGACAGGGAGGACTGGCGTGCCGCAATTCATGGGTTCACAAAGAGTCGGACACACCTGAGCTACTGAACTGAACTGAACTATCCTCATTTTCTTTTTTTATTTATCATAAAATGTAATAGTTTATTATTCTCCAAAACCTGACCATCAGGGACTTGAGTCTACAATGGGATCCTAGATTTATGTTATTACCAGATACAGTTGAAGATACACTGAAACCAGATTTTCTTTCAGAAATACCTCAGACTTGGAGTGCATAGGAGATTAAGTGGGTTGGTCCATGACTAGAGAGCATGAAGAGATGAATAGATCAAATTGAAACTGGTAAAGTAGAAAAGTTAGTAGTTATTTAGGAAATAAAATTATCTTATCTAAAAGGTTTATATGAATGATCTCATTTATTCCTCATATTTATGCTCTGCCTTTCTTACCCTTCTCTATTCCATTTTAGAGTGTAGTGATGATCTCTATCATTTACTGAGCACATACTATGTTCAGTTCAGTTCAGTTCAGTCACTCAGTCATGTCTGACTCTTTGCAACCCCATGGACCGCAGCATGCCAGGCCTCCCTGTCCATCCCAACTCCCAGAGTCCACCCAAACCCAAGTCCATTGAATCGGTGATGCCATCCAACCATCTCATCCTCTGTCGTCCCCTTCTCCTCCCACCTTCAATCTTTCCCAGCATCAGGGTCTTTTCAAATGAGCCAGTTCTTTGCATCAGGTGGCCAAAGTATTGGAGGTTCAGCTTCAACATCAGTACTTCCAATGAATATTCAGAACTGATTTACTTTAGGATGGACTGGTTGGATCTCCTTGCAGTCCAAGGGACTCTCAAGAGTCTTCTCCAACACCACAGTTGAAGAGCATCAATTCTTCAGTGCTCAGCTTTCTTTAGAGTCCAACTCTCACATCCATAGATGACTACTGGAAAAACCATAGCTTTGACTAGATGGACCTTTGTTGGCAAAGTAATGTCTCTGCTTTTTAATATGCTGTCTAGATTGGTCATAACTTTTCTTCCAAGGAGCAAGCATCTTTTAATTTCATGGCTGCAATCAGCATCTGCAATGATTTTGGAGCCCCCCAAAAATAAAGTCTGCCACTGTTTCCACTGTTTCTCCATCTATTTGCCATGAAGTGATGGGGCCAGATGCCATGATCTTCGTTTTCTGAATGTTGAGCTTTAAGCCAACTTTTTCACTCTCCTCTTTCACTTTCATCAAGAGGCTCTTTAGTTCTTCTTCACTTTCTGCTATAAGTGTGGTGTCATCTGCATATCTGAGGTTATTGATATTTCTCCTGGAAATCTTGATTCAAGCTGTGCTTCATCCAGTCCAGCATTTCTCATGATATACTCTGCATATAAGTTAAATAAGCAGGGTGACAATATACAGCCTTGACATACTCCTTTTCCTATTTGGAACCAGTCTGTTGTTCCTTGTCCAGTTCTAGCTGTTGCTTCTTGACCTGCATACAGATTTCTGAGTAGGCAGGTCAGGTGGTCTGGTATTCCTATCTCTTTAAGAATTTTCCAGTTTGTTGTGATCCACACAGTCAAAAGCTTTGCCATAGTCAATAAAGCCTGAACAATGCCATGTTCAAGTCCTTTAATTGTATAATCTCTGACCCTTGGGTGTATACTCAAAAATAGTTACATCTGCATTTTCGAGATGAGGCTCAGGACAGTGAAGCAACTTGCCTAAGGTTGTACAGCTTGCTGGTATCTGAACTGGGCATTGATTCAAGGTCATTCCCATCCCCGGGTCTCATCTCCTATTCATCCCCATGTGGCTGAGTACTGGTTTTGTCATTTCTCATAAATGCATGCTTTGACAAAAACCATTTTGAAAGAAAGTTTGAAAGAACTGAATTATCACTAAGCCTTCCCCTGTGATTTCTGTAGGTAAGCCTAGTTTTTAATGTTTATGATAATTTGCATGGATTAGAAAAAAGTAAAGTACTTCCAGGAACCAAAAAGTTGTGATTACATGTAACTACTTCCACCATATAGCTTAGGTTTACTATTAGTAATTGTTTTTGCCTTGGAGATTTCGAAAACTTTGTTTTGAAAGGAAGACATTCTTTGAACATCCCAGAATGGCATATTGAAAATCAAATATATTAGCATAAATTAATGACATGTATATAACTAAATGTCTTATAAATGTATTGTCTTGTAAATTACTTTTCCTCTTGGGATCTGTTTCTTTTTACAGCATGCTTGAATGACTATACAGAAGAATCTGGGACTTTCACTTCTCCAAACTTCCCCCGTTTTTACCCCAACAACTTGGAATGCATTTATAGGATCACAGTGGAAAGCAGCCAACAGATTGCATTACACTTCACAAACTTCTCCTTGGAGGATGCCATTGGTAGTACATGTGTAGCAGATTATGTGGAAATCAGGTAAGCACCTTTATTTCATCATAATCTTTTTTTTTTCTTATTTATTTTCACTTTTAATTTTTCTTGGAAAGGATAAGAAAAAAATATAGAAAATTTTCTGTGAAGCTCCTTTTTGTGCTCTTTCTTACAAGATATAAAGTTTGTCATTTGGAACCTGACTTAGCAGTAGGAAAACAGAAAGGCTTGTGAATTTCAGTGCAAGGCTTTTTCGTTAATTCTTCATTGCTTTGAAAGGATGGGTTTTTTAAAGTTATATTTGCAGTAAAGGTGAGTTAAGGTATATATTAATATCTCCCCAGATTGTTATTGTTGTTTTAGTTGCTATGTCATGTTTGACTCTTTTGCAACTCCATGGACTATAGCCCACCAGGCTTCTGTGTCCATGGGATTTCCAGATCGTTGCAGTGAGTTAAATTAGACTAATAATTTGTTGCCCTTCTGTGTTAAAGTTTTTATTTGGCATTTCAAAAGGCTAGAATCTTACACTATTTTATAATAAATTTAGTTCTCTGATGTAAAGTAAGCTACTTAAACAATAAATCACAATTCCCTGATGCTGGGAAAGATTGATGGCAGGAGGAAAAGGGGGTGACAGAGGATGAGATGGTTGAATGGCATCCCCAACTCGATGCACATGAGTTTGAGCAGACATAGTGAAGGACGGGGAAGCCCGGCATGCTGCAGTTCATGGGGCTGCCAAGAGTCGAACATGACTTAGCGATTGAGCACCACCGCCATATAATGCTAAAATAAGTTGATTTTCTTAATTATCAGCAGTCATTGGTTGAATGAATTTTTTTTTAGGCTTGGAAAATACAGATTATAAACTATAGATAGTAAACTAGATTTAAGACCCCAAAAGTTCTTAGGGAAGGAAGTATTTTTAAAACTATGCATAACTATGTCAAATATATTACATTTTGAAAACTTTCAAATTAGAAAAACATTCAAGTTTCTCTGTAAAATTAAGCCACATTTGTTTATATTGTTAATAATTTTTATTTCTTTATCTTTTGTTCTGTGACACATTTGGCAGATGCTTTATTTGAAAGACAGAAGATTAAGTACTTTTTATCTATTTGTAATTGGGTGTATAAAATGTCAGGTCAACAATAAATGGTGGTGATTTTATTCATTGTTATTCACATGCTATTTAATAAAGTGAAAAACTGAAAGCTTGCAATTGTTTTTAGAATATTTTTGAGAGAGGTTGACTGACAAATGGATCTGTTTTTGATCTCAAAGTTAATTAATGTTAAATGTTTATATTATAACCTAATAACCTAATAAATGATCACACCTATATTTTGTCACAGGAATGGAGGCTATGAAAATTCACCACTCCTGGGGCAATACTGTGGTTCAAATTTACCTCCAAGAATCATCTCCCACAGTAACAAGTTATGGTTAAAATTTAAGAGTGACTTCTTCGGCTCTGGGCCTGGATTCTCAGCTTACTGGGATGGGTCCTTAACAGGTAAATGGCCAAGATTTGCCCTTTGTTGGAGAATCCAATCTGATTGGATTTTTCATTCTTGGATTGCTGTGCTCTTACCTGTTTTTGTTTCTAGCTGTATTTTGTCAGTACTATTTGTAATAAACTTCAACATTGTGAATATTTCTGAATTAACTCTAGCTGTTTTGTTTTTGTTTTTATTTTTGAAGGACATAGTAAGGGAAAATGTCATATTCCTTGGTATAGTTCATCAAGCTGGTCATCTTGGTTGGGAAAAGGAAAGTACACTGATGTGTATTGAGATTTGAGGCCAACTAGTCTTTGGTGGTGCAGGGTTGTTTTGCAACTTGGTTTTTAAGGGGAGCGACAGTAGCACAGTTTGAAATAGACAAGAGAATTCCGTTTTACAGAAAGAAAAGACTGTGTGTTATCCCCAGTCTTTCTCCCGCAGGTTGTGGGGGCAATCTCACCACGTCCACTGGCACATTCACGTCCCCCAACTACCCAATGCCCTACTATCACAGCTCTGAGTGCTCCTGGTGGCTGAAGGCCAGCCATGGCAGTCCGTTCCTGCTGGAGTTTGAAGACTTCCATTTGGAGTATCATCCAAATTGTAGTCAAGACTATCTGGCTGTATGTATGAAGTTTCACTTGTAGCTTTCACTGCTCCCATCTTGCCCAGTGCACGTTGATGCCTCATTTTTTATTTCTGAGATTCAGGAAAAGGGATCATTTAAACAATATCCACATTAAAAATTTAAACAAAATAAAAAATTAAAAGAAACTTTGATGAAAATACCTTTCTAAGTACAGGATATATTAATGAATGGCTTGGTACACTAAGTCTTTAACATATATTGAATATAGACTGTTAAGATATGGTTAAAAATCTCCTGAAAGGGGTTATGAGATTTATCATAGTTATTATCTACATGATTTCTATATATGTATTGAAAACTAACAATCTAGAGGACTGTGTCAGAGGTTGAATTAAAGATAACTGAAGTCAATAAAACAGAGCTTTTTACAGTACCAGTAAGTCACCATCTCCATTAAATAACTATCTAAATAAAAAATGGGTTAAAGTGTCATAAATGATAAACTATGAAATAAAAAAGCAAGGAAGACTACTGATAATAGCTATGGTCTCAAAAACATGTAACAATCCTTTATTTTCAATCTTTACATTTCAGGCTAGGTTCTTTCCCTTACTCTTATATACAGCCACAGCTTGAGTACATAGCTCAGGTTTATAGACATTTAAATACAATTTTATAAGATATTTGATTCAGGGCTCTTCTATTGTTATATCATTTTGTATTTCTTCCCCACTTATCAAGAATTGCAGAGTCATTTAGATAATGTTTACAGCCATAATCATCTGACATTTAAAATATTTTCTTGGAACTTCCTTGGTGGTCTAGTGATTAAGACTCTGCATGTCCATTGCAGGGGGCACAAGTTTGATCCCTGGTCAGGGAACTAAGATCTTGCATGCCTTGTGGCATGACAAACAAACAAACAATAAAACGTTTTCTTAAAGGTCTATGATGGGTCAAGTACCAGCTCTCATCTGTTAACTCGGCTTTGTGGGAATGAGAAACCATCTGTCATCCGTTCCAGTGGAGACAGCATGTCTTTAAAACTGAGGACAGATGAAGGCCAGCAAGGAGGCGGCTTCCTGGTTAAATACCAGCAGAGTAAGTGTGTGTACTGGTTGCTCAGTGACTGCAGTGGGTATTCAGTCTCTTGAATGAAACAAATTGAAAGAAGTGTAACCCATTAGTTTGAGCAACTGAAATAAATCTTAGCTCCTTATGAAAAAGTTTAACTCTGTTTGATGGAGAAATGCTTACACATTGAGTATAATGTCATGTAACTAACACATGTGGTAAGCTCAGAAACCTGGAAAACGAATTTGCTTAGATAGTCACAATTTAAAGATTGGTGTAACTGGTTAGCAGCTAATGGGTTTTCATTTGAATTAAACATGACAGTCTTCTAATTGGGACTGTCAATAATGGGACACTATTCTATTATACAAAGTTATCCAACACTATTGCTTTTGTCTTCTATCTCAAAAGGTAGTTAAATTTTATTAAGGGAAACTGTAGACCTCAATGACTTACAAATGGTGTCCCAGTCACCTGTCAAGAAGCAATGTAGGAGAAATGCAACTACAAACCACATTTTTCAGTGAAAAATTTTCAATATATTTATTTTCCCATTCTCTTTTATTACACATCATACAATATGCAAAAGACTGGAGAAAAGGCATGCCTAGGCCTCATTCAAGTCATTAAGTTTGGTGGAATTTGGCAGTGGCTCCCAAGACTAGCCATACGTAGAAGTGCCTAGTACGGTCGTGTTGAAAACTCAGCTAAAGAAAACGCCACCATCGGATTGAAGACTTTTTTCTCAAAATTTAATGTTTTCATTTCTTCTTCAAATCTTTTACATTGCTTCTATTCAATTGAATCTTCCTGATGACTAACTAGAGGAATAACAGAGTCTTTATTATGAATTTCATGCTGACTTTTGAATGTTGAACAAAGCCATGTTGTTAATCATTTTTAGCACTCACATAGGACTTTGTGTTTCTAAACTGTTGAATTTAAAGGTCAAGATTTCTGTCTCTTCCAAATGCTAAAGTTAGAAAAACAGAAGCATAGAATGTTTAATACACTTTTCTAAACAAACAAATTAGACTGATGTGTGAGTCAGGCTACACTATTCTGCTCTGCACCAATTCACAGCAACATGATGCCAGTTTTAACACAGGCAATTTTCATGACACTTTAAAGTTTATGAATTCATTTAAATATTATTTCACATTTGTTCTAAATGGAGACCATTTCCATATAAAAATGCTGCACCAACTACCTGTGTATGTATGCATCTATTTATGTGTATGCGTGTGTGTGTGTTTGTGTATACACACATACATATGTTTCTTTTTAACATACATGTTTTCTTATAGAAAAATCATACACATCTTGGGGCAATTATGATACGTATGATAGTGGTTAACAGTCATTGTTATTTTTCCCAGCATGTGATAACGTGGTGATTGTGAATCAAACCTATGGCATCTTAGAGAGTATACACTATCCAAATCCCTATTCGGTCAACCAGCGTTGCAACTGGACCATCCAAGCAACAACTGGAAACACTGTGAATTATACATTTTTAGCATTTGAATTGGAATATTACACAAACTGCTCCACTGACTATTTAGAGGTACGTATTTTGAAGCTAAATAATCACTGCATTTTCTGTTCAAGTTAGCAAGCCAAGGTAACTTATCATGCTTTGCAGAACCAAACCATTCACCCTGTCCTATATGTCTATAATACACTGACTATACATGGTATTTGGACAGATGTGTTTCAAGTCTCTTTCATTGCATCATCTCAATAATAAGGGTATTTAATCCATTAAATTATATGCACAAATAACTACCTGTGTTTTAAGGTTTCAATGTAACTTCTGGACTGAGTAACCTCATCTTACCTAAAACATGCAGAAGCGGAAGAAAAACTTCTGGTTTTTGTTGGTTATTTTTTGTTTGTTCTTATTTATAAAGAGAGATCAGAAAGTATTTAAATATCATGACTTTAATACCTAATTAAGCTGATACAGGGAATCATGATTTTGATTCTCATGTTTTATTTTTACACCTGAGTTCATTTCAATTAATTTTTCTGTTTGTAAATTGGAAGTTTCTATTTGTTATAATAATGACCACAAGTAGCATTTATTGAACTTTCTGTATACAATGCTATGCAATGAAAGTTGCTGGAAAATTAGGTACCTCCAAATAGAAGGTAATATGCTACTTTTATGATAAGATATTTTATTTACCAAAGCTTTTTTGTTGATTTGAATATGCAACTTTGTGGAGGTATAGATTGAAAAGTTAGGTGGTTACTTATCTTTCTTTATTAATGTAATTATATAATCATATATAAAATTATATATTTTATAAGCCATTGTATTAATCTAGAATGTTAGTTTCCACTTTCATAAAACGATTTTACTCAGACTGTTTACATATATTTTGACATCTAGTTCTCATCATTAATAAAATCACTTTTGAGTCACTTAACACATCTTTATCTCCATCTCCATGCTAGCATATAATACTTCTAATCCACATATAATGTTTTCACTAAAGATCTTTTCTAAGAGGCCAGTCCCCACTCTGATAACATTAGGACATTTCCTGTATCCCTTCTATCCACCACTTAATAATTGAGTATCGTTCTCTTTAAGATGGACAGTGATTTTTGGAAGTCTTGCTTGCAAAGACTTTCACCATCCAGTGTGTGTAACTTTCAGGACATAGTCCCGGGCTTGGGGGGCGGTGGTGGTGGGAATCACAGAAAAAGCCTTTATCTTTGTAAAAGTGTTTTAACCCTCTTTTAAAGCAATTCTTAAAAAAAAAAAAGCTAGCATTGATGGAGGTCATTTGAGATTATCATATCTTTTCCAAATAGCACTTTTGTTTTTCAAAGCAAAGAAGAGAAAGCTTTGAGAGACTTAGTGAGGTGCTGAATATTAATATATGGATTCCTTGCCTTTGAAGGATATTTTGGGGGGTTAAAAAAATCTTGCTTTATATTTAGAAAAACTCAGTATTAGAGAAATAGTAACCATAGTGTTTACCCACCAGAAAGTTATATTTACTAGTAGTCAAAGAAAACATGAGACAATATGAAACAAACATTAAAAAAGCACAAACTTGACAGAGATTTTAAAAATCCCCTTTCCTTAATCTGTGGGCTTCCCTGGTAGCTCAGCTGGTAAAGAATCTACCTGCAATGCAGGAGACCCTAGTTTGATTCCTGGGTCAGCAAGATTTGCTGGAGAAGGGATAGGCTATCCACTCCAGTATTCTTAGGCTTCCCTGGTGGCTCAGATGGTAAAGAATCCACCTGCAATATGGGAGACCTGGGTTCAATCCCTGGTTGGGAAGAACTTCTGGAGAAGGAAACAGCTACACTCTCCAGTATTCTTGCTTAGAGAATTCCATGGACAGAGGAGCCTGTCAGGCTACAGTCCATTGGGTTGCAAAGAGTCAGACATGACTAAGTGACTTTCACTTCACTTTACTTTCTTGATCTAGTGCTTAGGTGGTCTTCACAAGCTTGACAATGGCATATTTGTCTCATTCCATTTACCTGGAGTGATCATCTTCTTTTCTTCACATGGTGAGATTTTGTTCATTCTTTAGGAAAAAATACAAAGGTTTCTTTCAAAGCCACTTGTTCATACCACAGACATAAGCAGTTTGTCATATCATATTTTTACCGTGTGTGATTGTGCCCACATGCCCTACTGGACTGTAAGCTTTATGAAGGTGAGAACTGTCTCCGGCTAACTTTGTAACCCAGGCCCTGATTATTAGAATTGAGGTCTTATGGGAGTTCAGTAAGTTCAGGTTAAATTGAACGTCACAGCCATATTTTAGCATCAGCTGAAAGATAAGCTGTAAGAAAGAACTGAATTCCAAACTGGCATTTTTGTGTAATCTCTACACATTCACTACAATTCTACCACTTTGAGCACATACCAAAATAGAATTCATGGGTGTGCAGAGTACTGCATGTTTACCAATCTGCTGGGCGCCTTATTTGATAAAAAGCACAATGCAGAGAGCGGGGCCAACAGGAAGCTTTTGAACTGGGTTTTAAGGACGGCTTTGGCAGAAAGAGTGGGAGCAAATGAGGTGAAACCTTTCCAGGGACCAGACTCCACCTCTTTGGACTTACTTGAGGGTGAAATGGTAACAAAAAGGCCCATCGGATAATTTTTGGAGGTGTTAGAAAACTTGTTCCAACAACAGCAGAGCTGCTCCACAGATGATGTTACAGACGGGCCATGTATCTTGTGCAACATTGATGGTGAAAGCCACAAAAATACAGAATGAGAACCAGAAGTTCAGCTAAGCCTTCCAAAGAATGACACTGTTGCCAGAGGGAGGAGATGTTTTCCATTTCTGTAAGCCAAGGGGCAAGACCAAAGCAATCGCTACAATGGCTGGTTTATGATGGAAATTCTAAAAGCACAAATGACCATTAATGGAGAGAATAGCCACAAACATGAAACCTAGCTTCCATTATTTTATAACTTCTAGTTCAAGGGTTTTTTTCAAGTGATTTAGTCAAGTTCAAAGTGAGTAGCTGTGACTGCAGCCAGAATTGAGTTATTTTCAATTAACAGAACTGAAACTATGCAAGGACTTGATTAGGTGCTGGTGGGACACTGTGCCCAGCCTTGCTGAGACGTGTGGGTTGGTAAAGATCCCCCTGGGAAACGAATCCATCCTCTATTCCTTTGTCCTCTGGGTGAAATGAAAGGATTCAGATTTGGAAATAAAATACTTAGTGGGAGGAAGGGTCATTTGCTTAAAGGAGTAAGGCTGTGTTGCCCCTGCAGTTTTAGGAAGTCAACCTTAGGATTCTTTTTGTATTTTATTACTTGATTTCGCTTTTCCATTTTTATTTTGAGACTGGGGCTGTATCTGGAAGAAGAAGTTTTTAAATCAGTATTGAAAATACAAACAAAAGTAATGGATTTGGGAAAAATCAGCACAGAAATGTACAGGAAATCCAGAGCCTGTGTTGGTTCTGGGAGCCTGTGGGTGGGGAGCCAAGGATGGAGGAAAACCAAGAGGTTTTTGTGTCATAGAAGCTGAAGGAAGAGACTAGGACAGAAGGTGACAGTCATAAGCAAGGAGGGATGCTCCCAAGGGTCCAGAAAGGTCAGCTCCCATGGGATCCCCTCTGCTTCATGCTTGCTGGTATGTCAGTGTCTCTTCAAATGTGGTCCAGGATTGGATTCAGTTCTACTAACTTGGCGTTGGACCATATTATCTGGTTTGTGTGTTCTAATAGGTTTGTTGTTAGCCACGTCATGGTGTTAGATGATATTAAACACTTGTGGTCTCCAGGTCATTTTTATATGAAAGGCAGTGACGTCATAGCTAAACATAGGATATTATTTCTAGTAAGTTATACTGGACTATTTTGCCTCAATTCCATCTCATGATGATTCCTCTAAATCCTCTGGTCTTTAGAGTATTATTTATTTGCATGTAGACTCATTAGCCTATGACTTCTTAAAAATAAATATCAGAAAATATAAATATCAGATAAATATCAGATAAATATAAACATTTGGTAAATATCAGAAAGATGCTACCTGTTTCAAGTATTCTAAAATGATAGGTTTCTTGGGTTAAAATGTTTCTGTTATTGAACACTTTTGGGAAAGCACCATTCAAACAAAGTTGGTAATAATAATAGCTTGTATTTGTCAAATGCATTACCTATTAGATAATTCTTGAAGCAACTGTGTAATGTAGGAAATATCATTATCTCATTTGATAGGTGAGGAAACTGAGACAAAGGCAGGTTGTCCACAGTCACACAGATTATATTACCAGAGCCAGGCTTTCCACCAGGCACTGTGGCCTCATGCCAATGCCCCAAGCCATGATACCACACACACTCCGTGTGTGTTCTCTTTCAGAATTATCACTCTCAGAGGTGACACGAGGGAGTTTCCATGGAACTCCCAAGTTGAGCACTTCAGTGACCCTGTCACCAAGAGAAATGTAAGCTATTTAGCATGACCTTTGCATAGGGAAACAGTGATCATTTATTATATCTTTGCTTCATACTGACAACTTATGTTCAGGGTCCAATGTAGAATTTTTCCCCAAAATTACCATCCATCTTACTCATCTGTGAGATTCCAGAATAAATCTTTCCCACATTTTGGAAGTTAAGACATTTCCCCTTCAGACCTCTGGCATCCTCCTATGTTCCCTCTTCTGCCTTATACTCTTGGTTGTAGATACACACTCAAACTGACCCATGGGGGAAAGACTAGTGTTTGTGCAATGGCTGTTTCCTAGGAAAGTTTAAAAAGCTGCCTCATGACACACGGGACCAACTGAAAAGCTGGGAGAGGGCAGGGACTAAGAAGGCTCAGGAGTGACTCCCTTCTTCTTCGTTCTTCTGACTTTCTTGTTTCTTGCTGTGAACATAGACTCTGGCCTCATTTTTCATCTCAAAAGCTTCCTCTAAGTTTCTGCAATTTCACAGATTTAACTTAAATAAGGGCACCCCAGCCACAACACTGCAAGACCGTGGTCCTCAGGTGCTTAAAAACAACTAGACTTTCCCTTGGTGACAGGTTACATCTGTCACCAGGTGCTCATCTCTCTGAGTCAGACAACAAGGCAAGGATCTAGCTGTCGATGGATAAGTGCCCCTCTGTTCAGTATGACCAGCTCTGACCAGGGGCAGCAAGGTCTAGCCCTCTGGCCCGAGTTGCTCATAGTTCACATCTGTGGAAAGAGACAAAACCTTTCAGCAGGGACATACATGGATTCTGCCGGTGTGCTAAAGCCTTTTGTTCTCTTTTTTGGCTATGACCTGCGGCTTGTGTGATCTTAGTTCCTCAACTAGGTGTTGAACCTAGGCTGTCAAGAGTGAAAGTGTGGAGTCCTAGCCACTGGACCACCAGGGAGTTCCCCTGAAGTGTGGTTTGAATTGCCTATGAAGTGAGCAAGATTACACAATTTGTTCTGTAGTGAGCATACCTCTCAGGACTGTGTGGTGTAATGCACTTAAGCATGGGAAAATTATTTTAAAGACACTGACAGACTTATCCTCTAAATTGGATTTCCTGTTTCTTCTCCCAGTTTCAAAATCATAAGAGGTGTCTTTCTACTTCACCTTCATCATGTTACACTGTCTTCTCGAAGCATTGGTCCAACTCACATTTTCATCTTTCTTTTGCCCCAATCATAGCTTAAAAAAATAGACATTTCTTTCTAACTGCGCCATATCCCAAAGTTTAGCTAATTTGTATGTGTGCTTATGGGATGGTCAAAAAGCTACCATGTACGTCCATGGGTTTTTTTTTCTTAGACTGAGTTCTTCAGAGGGTTTCCCTTTTCTTACCTACCCCAGCCCCCAAATTATTCCTGACTTTGTGGACAGGGTTTAATTTTTTTTTTTTAGAGTATGTCTTTTTTCTTGAATTTCCTTTTCTTTTTCTATTGAATTTCTTTGTTCTTTCATTAATTTTTTAATTAAAAAATTTTTTTGGTCCATGTGCTCATATCTCCTTTCAGAATCTCTCTCCCTAAAGCCTCATGCCCATGACTGACATGTCATCACAGATTCGGAGGAAATGGATCACTCTCTCGTAATGGCTTGTTCATTTCTGCAGTCACAACCACGTCTCTGCTGGTCAGGATTAGTTCAGGAGAGCACATCTCTTCACTCAGCACTCTCTGACAGAGTACAGAATATAAAGAATTCAGCAAACAGCATGCTTTTTTTAAGAACAAGACACCTGAGAGATGTCCACAAAGACATCTGACCTCTGCCATCCCTGGTTTCTTTTTGCTCCACTGGTGTTGATATCTTTCCTTTAAAAAAAAAAAAAAACTTCTGCTGAGGAAGAATGTGATGTGGAGGATAAAGCCCCCATAACTGGCTACTAAATCTGGCTTCATTCCAGAATCATTTAGGTAACTTGTTTAAAAATATATTCATAGACCCTAGACCCCACCCCAGCTCCATTCAGTCAAAATCCCCAGGGATCCCAATAGAGCAAACCCTGCATTAGCCTCAGTTTAGCAGCTGGGGCCACTGTCTGCAGCCCACTTCCATCACGACAGCACGTTTCATCCTCACTTCCAAACTCTCTCCTGGGAAATCGTAAGGATTATAATAGGGGTCATCTTAGCATATACCTTCAAGGGCTTTTCCATGTTTCTTTTTCAATAGGGCTTACTTTTCCATTGCTACAGCCAAAGCTGTACAAAATCAAGCATACATTGTATGCTTTGATTCACTAAGGCTCACTGATACTGTTATATTTATCTCAGTACAGTAACATGTCAGATTTACTTTGCAGTGTGTGAATTCTGATTCTAAACTTCCCTACCTTCTTTATTGGACACCTTTGCCACTATCATCTTCCATTATTTCAACATTCTTTCTAATGCCTTCCCTTTCCACTTATGTCCATTTCAAGTCCTCTCAATTATGTCAGTGACTTCTGTCAAATGTATTTTGCTGTAGCCTTTGTAAGATTCACTTCATCCCTTGCCAAATCCTCTTTCTGATGTCATCTTCCCCAGATATTTATATCATTGCTTTTTGCACTTCCATGTCCTCCTTTCAGTGACAGAACAGTGCGCTGCTAATGAAAAGCATCCTTGAGAACAACACTGATGTCCGTCAGTCTTCCAGTCGTACATGCATGTTGTCCAAGTTGGCAGCCTGAGCAGTATTTTCCGTAACTACAACTCTGCAGCATCAGGCCCACAGACCTGATTAAGGAATACTGTGGGCTTTCCAGGTGGCTCAGAGGTAAAGAATCTGCCTGTCAATGCAGGAGACACAGGAGACATGGGTTCAATCCCTGGTCAGAAAGATCCTCTGGAAATGGCCATTTGCTCCAGTATTGTTGCCTGGGAAATTCCATGAACAGAGGAGCCTGGTGGTCTATAGTCCATGGGGTCACAAAAAGTTGGAGATGACTGAGCAACTGAGCACAGGAAAGAATACTAGCTGTTTTATGGAGAACTCAGAAATGCTCAGATGCTTAGTACAATACAAGTTTACTTCTCAGTCATGTTGGAGACCAATTCAGGTGTTCCTCCGCCTTCCGTATAGTGGTTCAGGAATGCAGACAAAGGGGAACTGCATTTGGGGAAATCACTTAGCTCTCTCTGCCACACACGTTGACAGATGTCTTACAAATAGAGACCAGTGTTCTCATAAATTTGAGAAATGCTGAATCAAACACAATGCAACAGGATCTGTTTTGTTCTGTTTTTGCTGTAGTACTTCCTCAGGTTTTTACCGTCCTAAATAGGAATTGCTTATTTATTTATCCTCTCATTCAGTCACTCAAATATATTTTAGACACATAGGCTGTGGAAATACAACTGTTTTAGCATCAGTTTTCCTTGTTTTCATGGAGGAGACAGATGTTAATCAATTTATTATTGTTACTGTTGCTGTTTAGCTGCTAAGTCGTGTCCACCTCTTTGAGACCCCATGGATTATTGCCTGCCTTTCTGTCATGGGATTCTCCAGGCAAAATATACTGAAGTGGGTTGCCCTGTTCTCCTTCAGAGGATCTTCCCAATCCAGGGATTGAACTCATGTCCCTTGCATTGGCAGGCAGATTCTTTACTGCTAAACCACCAGGGAAGCCCTTAGTCAGTTTGCAACAGTATACCAATTTAGTCACAAGTTGCATTAAATGCTATCAGGAATATTATCCAGGGTTCCTGAGGAAGAGTAACTGAACAAGATGTTGCAGAGCTGGAGGCTTCAGTAAAGGAAGTTGTGGTTGAGGAACTGTCAAAGGCAAACGGGACTTCCCTGGTGGCTCAGATGGTAAGTGTCTATTTCGCTTCAGTTGTGTCCAACTCTTTGTGACCCCATGGCCTGTAGCCTGCCACACTCCTCTGTCCATGGGATTTCCCAGGCAAGAATGCCGGACTGGGTTGTCATTTCCATCTGCAAGGGATTTTCCTGACTTAAGGATCAAATGCATGTCTCTTGTATCTCCTGCATTGACAGGTGGGTTCTTTACCGCTAGCACTACCTAGGAAGTCCAGTTAGGTATAAAGAAATTCCTAAATAGAGAGCATTTAATTCTTTAGGGGCTGAAATATAATTAATGGTTCATCTCTCAAGACATTTAATTTTCTTCTTGTTTTCTGTCTATAGCCTGCTTCCATAATGCATTTTTACAATTCTCACAAAGGATAAATGGGAAAGCCAACATTTTGGTCCACTTATTTCACTCCAAGCTCTATTAAGAAATATAATAAAGAAATGTCAATTCCATTGACTAACAGGAGTTTTGGGTGTTAGCACTGTAACTTAAAAAATTATTTTTGTTAGTCTCTGTTATCACGGAGAATAAGGACTTTGCTGGTTTTTTTTTTTTTTTTAATTTAACAATTCTTATTTTTAAAACTAATTGCCAGTGAAGGAAACAAGAGCAATTCTTGAGTTGTTGATGCCTTTCAAAATGTTGAATTACTTCTCTATGCCTCAGTTTCCAGAGTTCTAAAATGGAGATAACAATACTATCTGCATAATAGGGCTTCTGGAATTTTAAAGTAGGTAATACATGGGGCTTCCCTGGTGGTCCAGTGGATGAGAATCTGCCTGCTGATGCAGGGGACACAGGTTCGATCCCTTGTCCTGGAAAATCCTACATGCCTCAGAGCAACTAAAGCCAATCTGCCACCACTACTGAGCATGTGTACCTACAACCCATGCTGCTCAACAAGAGCCACCACAGTGAGACCCCTGAGCACATCACTGGAGAGCAGCCCCTCCTACCACAACTAGGGAAGCCTACGGGCAGCAACAGAGATCTAGCACAGCCATAAATGAATAAAATTTAAAAATCATATGGCCTTAGACAATGATCACTTCTCAATTCTCTCATTTAATAAGCTCGGAAACTTAACTAGAAGAGTTAAAAAAATTTTTTTTAAATGAAGTTTGGCTCAGTGGTAAAGAAGCTGCCTGCAATGCAGGCTCAGTGTAAAGAAGCTGGTAAAGAAGCTGCCTGCAATGCAGGAGGTATCAGAGATATGGGTTTGATTCCTGGTTTGGGAAGATTCCCTGGAGGAGGGCATGGTAACCCACTCCAGTATTCTTGTCTGGAGAATCCCATGGACAGAGGAGTCTGAAGGGCTACAGTCCATAGTTGCAAAGAGTCAGACATGACTGAAGTGACTGAGCACAAAAAAAATTACATAATACATGGAAAGGGCTTAGAATGATACTCAGCACAGAGTAAGTGCTAATAAATATTATTTATTATTTTTTAACATAAACACAATTTTATGATAATTTGTTGTTCTAAAACATTTTGCAGTAAATGAAAAGCTACAGTTTCCAAAACAGCCTTCCCAATGTGACTAGCTTAGATTGGCCCTGTGTTGAAAGCAGGGCTTCCCTTCTCTGGCCTCTCAGATTTCCTCCCAAAGCCACAGGGATTGGGTGTTATCTGAATCTAAGAGTGAAGTAGTTAAAATCCCCTTTGCTGGCCAAAGAAAAGCAGAGAAGTGGAGGAGATGGGACGTGGTAGCAGCAGTGGGTCTGCACTGACTCTATTATCGTGGCACCTCCTTAAACACTTCCTGGACAGATGAATCATGCTTCCTGCAACTGTCTGTTAGAGGAAGTCTGCTTCTAGGATGGCTGGCATGTTGCTTAGAATTCAGAGATAAGCTATTTCAATTCTAAGGGCAACCGCTATTCAAAACCACACATAAAAAGTGAAAACAGTGTGCCAAATGATTCGGTTGAGGCCTCTCTACCGGATACGAATCTAGTATTGGACAGAGCAGGATCTGGACTCAAAGGAGTTTAGAATGAAGCGTATCCATTGGTTAATTAAGCCAAATACTTTATAGTGTCATTAATTATAATAAGAAGCATTTTAGAAGACTTTGAAGACTCCACAGTTGCCCAAGTAAAATGTGATTTTTTAAATTACAAAATTTAAAAGGAGAGATGTTTATCTCAGTATGACCAAAATCCCTTTCCTTAAAAAATGCTGATTATTTCTCACCATCCCTAACAAGGAAGAGTTTTCATGTAATTGCATTAATTTGCTGCTGTTAATGAGGCAAACACACTAGACTTCAAAAGAGAGCCTTTGCTCTCAGATTCAAAAGAAATTGTGTTTTCCCTCTCAATATCCTCTCAAACACGAAGGACAGGATCAGGATAAATAATAATCAGCCTTACCAATAATTTCCACACTACCTGGAAGCCAGTGAAAATGCCATTAGATGCTCAGAACTTGAAAGTGCTCTTTGCACACTTCCTTTCCCGGTGGTCCTCAGCTTACTTTGCTCCTCAGACCACAGGCATCAAGTGCATGCATGTAAGGCCCCGTCTACCATCCAACAGGCACATGGCACGAAGGCGAAGGTGTCGATCAGAAGGCTGAATCCAAAAGTTAGGAGCTGCTGTGAATTTTGATTAATTACACTGATCAACTACTTTTTACAATGGGAACAATTTCCACCTGCAACATTTCAGAATTTTGTCAAAAATGACATATTTTTTAAAAATTATTTATTTATGGCTGTGCTGGGTCTCTGTTGCTGAAAGCAGGCTCTCTATTTGTGGCCAGCAGGAGCTGCTTGCCATTGTAGCCCGTGGGCTTCGCACTGCGGTGGCTTCAGCTGCAGAGCACCAGCTCTAGGTGCACAGGCTCGGTAGTTGCAGCGTATGGGCTTCGTTGCTCCAGTGCCTGTGGGATCGTCCCAGGCCAGGGATCAAGTGTCCCCTGCATTGGCAGGCGGATTCTTAACTACTGTGCTGCTGTGCGGTGCTTAGTTGCTCAGTCGTGTCTGACTCTTTGTGACCCCATGGACTGTAGCCCACCAGGCTCCTCTGTCCATGGGATTCTCCAGGCCAGAAACTGGAATGGGTTGCCTTTCCCTTCTCCAGGGCATCTTCCCAACTCAGGGATCAAACCCAGTTCTCCCGCATTGCAGGTGAATTCTTTGCCATCTGAGTCACCAGGGAAACCCAAGAATACTGGAGTGGGTAATTTATCCCCTCTCCAGGGGATCTTCTCGACCCAGGAATAGAACCGGAGTCTCCTGCATTACAGGCAGATTCTTTACCAGCTAAGCTACCTGGGAAGCCCCTTAACTATTGTACCACCAAGCAAGTCCAAAAGTGACATCTTTACCTTCAGTTCTTACATGGACTTATTTATTGAACAAGGTTTCTTACTTATTGAACAAGCTTTCTTTTCTTGCCCTCCCTCAATTGGAAAAGAGTGTGTGGCTGTGCTCTGGGTCCTTCCAGCTCCAGCTTCTATGGTTTCATGTTGCGTTATGGTTATCTCCCTGTTTCTGAGTCCATCTGTAGCAGATGGTGAGGCTCGTAGGAGGCAGAATAATTTTTTTAAATGCTGAATGCTTCACAATAGTATAGTTGGCAGAGGAAAGGCTGTGGTTCATAGAACTAAATGTTCATTGTACACACTAGGGAGAACATGCTTGACTTTCAAAGCATTTCACTTCCCACTATGGAGGGAATTAGGTGCTTATTGGTCCATCAGTGACTATCAAAATTTATGTTAGTAAGAGCTCTTTAGTCCCTGGACAACTGAAAGGATGCTTTTTTTAAATACAGAATTAGTCTAATTAATAATAAAAGCCTAGTTATGATTTTAAAAAGGAAGCATTAGGGACAAAATATGGTTTTAAATTAATGCTGATTACCTTATATAATAGCATTTTAATGGGCTAATTTTCAGGGATAATCTTGAAATACATGAAAAAGATTATGGAGACAGACAGTGCAATATTTTTAGTAGACCAGCTGGGTATCTGAGAACCTAAAAGGGTATGAAATTCTGAGCTTGGAAAAATATTACCAATACATATCTACTTTGCCATGTCAATAGGGTCCCAGAGATAATACTTTAAAAAATAAACTTCTCTGATCACATAGGAATACAGTCATTGCAGACAATATGGAAAATATAGAAAAACCTAGATAAAATAAAAATAACACAAATTATATCACTACTGATAATATTTGGTGACATTTACTTACTAAAGTCCCTCCCTATTTTATTTTAATATTCAAGGAGGATCATTTTGTATGTACTATTCTCTTTTTTTGCATTTTTTAAACTTTATTTTCTATTGGAATCCAGCTGATTAAAAACATTGTGATAGTTTCAGGTGGACAGCAAAGGGACTAGAGTGCCCTGTGCAATGCAGTAGGTTATCCATTTTAAATACAGCAGTGTGTACATGTTGATCCCAAACTCCTTAATTATCCCTTCCCCCATTCTTCCCCCCTCCATCGTAAGTTCTGTAGTATTATTCTTTAATGACTTTTTAAACATGTAACAGTAGCTTACATGTTACATGTAACACACCACATCACACTTATTACACCACATCATTTGCAACATCAAATGTTTCATCATCATAATTCAACAACCCATTCTCCTTGAGAAACACTTAGAATCTTTGCAAATGTCCACTATTATAAACAGTACTGAGGTAAAATGTCTTTGTAGTTAAACTTTTGCATACTCCATGATTAGACAATGATTAAAAAAACAAGCAAATAAACCAACCCAAATCAGCCTTGGTGGCGTCTAAAATAAGTAATATGTAGCAAGCAGAAATAAATATCCATGCACTATTAAGAGAGGACAGCAACTAGCCACCACATGGAACGTGACTGTATGGTCTGTATTGGAGTCCAACCTTTAATTCAGAGCGACACAAAATAATTCCAAATGTGGGCTTTCAATGGGTTTCTTGGTCTCATGCAAAGCTCAGGGTTGTGAGTCATTGTTTAATTTTAGACGGGTACCTCATGCTTCCTGCTCCACCCTGCAGCACATGGCAATGGCTTTTCCTGCGCCTGGTGGGAAAGGGGGAGTAGGGGGTGGGCAAGATGTGCCTCTGTACCTACTGCACTGTGCCCACCCTTGTGTCCCATGCTGGAACCTTCACGCCCTCACCCCCCCACCCCCTGGGGTGTCACAGAGCCAGCGGTGCTCTGCTTATGCATGTTTATTTAAACATTTGTCTAATTTATCTTCCACAATCGGGTTGCATTTTTACCACACCTCCCCACTGCAGTCCCTCCCTGCCCAGGCTCTTGTCATCCACACTGGGGGCCTTTTACCCTTCTAGATGAATCTTGCTTGGCAGTTTCTTCTGTTCTTACAAGAACATCTCAAAGCCTTTCAGATTTAAAGTAAACTCTGAAAGTTCCAAGCCAGGAGATTTGCGTGTAAACTTGGGCAACAGTGTTCTCAGTAACTGTTCTAACAAAGCAGCTCCCATAGTTCCTGGTACAATTGATGTTGGGGTGGGGAAAATCTGAAGAGTTGCTCCAAGAATTTGGCAGTTCCTGGTCCTCTCAGGAGCTCCAGTGGCCAAGCAGCCGGAGCTGCAGGCTGGCCAGGCGGAAAGTGGGGTGGAGGCTGCAACAGGAAAAAACACATGTATTTTGCTATCCAGTGGTTGTTCCCTGATCTGTCACCAGGGCAGCCTTGACAGATTGCCCAATGTCCTCTTCACCACCAGACCTGTGATGATCCACCACCTTCCTCCACCCACATACTCCACGCTTTCAGACTCCCCCACTGTATGATCTGTGCTGAGCTCTGCACCCCACATGACAGGGATGGCCTCAGTCTCCACACAAAACCAGGTTGTCATAGCAACACCCTGCCGGCCATGGGCCTGCATCTCCTCCCAAGTGATTTATTGATTTCTTGCTTCCCTATCTGGTCTGCCAGGGATGATTTCTGAGAAATATTTTACATGAGTCAGTTCAAGTTCTTTTTACCCATCATATTATTTTCTGTCAAAGTTACTTCCAGTAGAGTTTCTTTAGAAGCAATGTTGGTTCCCTTTGCCACTGACCAAGAGTTAGAATAACATTTGAGTGCATATGCCAGGACTCACACCCAACCTATTATATGTTTTTTTTGGTATGCTAACCACAACAGCCCTATGAGACAAGTACCATTAAGAGGCCAAGTTTGCAAAGAACTCTTAGCTTATGGAGGTTAAGTAATTTCCACAAGTTTATGTTCTAAGTGAATTTTAAGAGCTAGACTGGATTTTGAATCTAGAGGCCAACACTGGCCATATTCAGTTCAGTCTCTCAGTCATGTCCGACTTTGCAACTCTATGGACTGCAACCCACCAGGCTTCCCTGTGTATCCTGACCGCCTCTTCTTAATACCTTCTGCTTCCGCTGGGTCCATACCATTCTGTCCTTTGCTGTGCACGCTAATGTGTTCCTACAGTCAGTCACTGTCCTGCTCTCAGCTGAAACATAATCTTCTCCTAGTGACCTTGACTCTCAAAAGCCACGCTATGGACTCATTGAGTGTAATTCTCAGAAATGTAACTATCTTCTTTACATTGACCAGAAGTTTTCTTCTCTAAAAATATTAGGAACTCTCAACTATACCTAGAATTCTCCCTCACAGCAGATAAATTATTTTACCTACATGCTAAACTCTAAAGGATAAAGTTCTTTTGGAGTTTTTAAAGATTTGTAATAGGAAATGGACCAAATTTTTTTTTTCCAGAAATGTTTGCATATTTTAATGATATCTTCCCCAAAAAGCTCTTGATTTGATTTCTTTGTATGAGTTATATTTAATTATTCTTAAAATTAATCCTCCACTATAAACATTATTTTCTTCCAGAAAAATTTCAAGTAAATAAGAAAAACAGTACTTAGAAAAGTATGAACTAGCTGCCAGTCTATAATAGAGAGGGCTTCCTTGGTGGCTCAGCCGTAAAGAATCTGCCTGCAATGCAGGAGACCTGAGTTTGATCCCTGGGTTGGAAAGATCCCCTGAACCAGGGAATGGCTACCCACTCCAGTATTCTTGCCTGGAGAATCCCATGGACAGAGGAGCCTGACAGGCTACCGTCCATGGGGTCATAAAGAGTCGAACATGACTGAGAAACTAACACTTCACTTCACTTCTATGATAGAAAGGGTTGAGTTTTAGATGTAATTCACTGTCATTCTAAAATGAGTTTAGAATAGAAGTCTGTCTGTACATCCCAAGCTGAGATAGGAGTTAGTTATAATTTCATTCATTAGGATCACAAATTTTCAAAATCATCAAAGAATTTAGCAACCAAGCAGTGCTTGAAAACTACATTTCTGTCCTGAGCATCTTGCAGTTCATAAGGTTGATTCACACCGAGGGAGCAGTGATTCCTCCAGACTTGAGTTCCAGTGATTCATAAAGTACCTACAGAAACCTTAATCTTACAAATCTCACTCTGTCAGTGGTGAGTCTTTGGTTTTCTGTCTTCCATTTGTATGCATGGGTCCATACTATTTTGGAGTCCACAGATCATTTTATGTTGCAATCATAGTCTGAAATCTCTAATGGTCTCCTCAGCCATGCAAGCACCAAATTATCAAACCCACGCAAAGGAAGTAGATAGAAATTGGTAAATGTGGCTTAGGCAAGAGATTTCCTTCCTCTTTGAGTGTCTTAAGAGTGGTTGAGATATTTCAGGGTGGTGTGGAGGGTGGAAGATCTAAAACACAAAAATCCTAAATGAATCTTCTCCTTAAGAGAACAGCTGATAAGATTCTACACAAGAGGTTTTGTACATACAGTGATCCACATATGAAGATACATTAAATGGCAACTTTAAAACATGAGCAGCATTTTAAGTATTTAAAAAAAAACCCAAAGCTTTAAACAGTAGTACAAATTTGATCTTCATATTCAAAGTAAGAATGTCAATCTTTCACTTCTTAATTTCTACGATTTTTCTTTCTGTGGACTCAAGTCCAACCTCAAATACTGTTCAGAAGGAGTAAATCTTGAAGCTTTCTAAAAGCAGGGGAGCTGGTGCCCTTCTCGGGACCAAGCCGCGTGCTGGCCAATAGTCCGAATGAGTCACAGCTGGAATGTCCTGTGGTTAAGATTCTGCTCTGAAAACAAAATCAGGAGCAGCAGGCACCAACTGGTTTCCATGGTAACCGGTATTTGTGTACTTTGAGAAATGACTGTTCCTTTTTGTGTGGTAAATTTACGCGGGAATGAATTGTTGAGATGACGTTAGCCATCTGTGTGAGGGTAAATAAAAAGTCCCTGATTTAATTAAGTGTAAACCTTAGAAGGACGTAAAATTAGGGGTATGGGATTTTTTTTTCTAGAGAGATTTTGTTCTACACTAATTAATTTATTTGACATTATATTTAAGCATTTCCATCAATGTCTATTTGATGCTTATTTTGATGTATCAGTCTCTCCCCTCCAAAGGCAAAAAGAAACTAATTGTTATTCATCACTGTTCCTCTCAAACCCCCTCCCTTTGCCCCCACCCCCCATTCCATTCACAATGTGTTATTTAAGAACCACTGGGATTCAGGGGCTCTCCTTCAATGGAGTAATCCCATCCGGAAGGAAGAAAAAAAAATCCCCTTCAAGTCATGTGAAAATGTCACGTTTCTTAACCTTGCCGAGCTGGGAGGCAAAAACTCTACACTGATTCTGACCTTGAAGAATCTCAAATACGGTTCCTAACAATGTCACTACCTAGTGTTTCAGAAGATCCATGAAGTTCAGGGCGACTGTGGTCCTAGAGAAATCTTACCTCGTTTTGTTGGATAAAGATGAAGTAATTAAAGTTTTGGTCACTGCACTAAACCCCAAAGTTCAAAATGAGCCTTTTGGAGTGGAGAACAGTGGAGTGTTTTCTGGCTTATTATGCCTCGGCTTGGAAACAGTATGTTTATTTTTGTATTAATTAGTTTTGAATTGGAATTCGTACAGTAGGTTTAATAAAAGAACTCTGTGGCTGAAATAAGCATCCTACGGTGAAGCAGTAGTTTAGGAGTAAACAGGTTGCAACCCAGACGCCTCCCCTGCCTCCACCTCCTGCAGTGGATGGTAGGGTCCAGATGGGAGGTGAAGGGCTGTTTTTGTTTTCTCTTCCTTTTATTCCTTCTCTCACTTCTACCCCCTTTTTGTGACTTCTGTCAATCATCTACAACCTTAGAAGCTTGATCATAAATACACATATTCAAAGCAGCAGTATTTAAAAAATTAAAAGGAAGATGAAGGGATAAGACTGTAAAATAAACACCATCTTTATCGTTTGTATAAAATGCTTAGGTTTAGTACCTGAGGGTGAGTGAATGAGTGTGTGCAGTTGTGGGGGAAGTGGTTGCAGTTCTTCACTGAAGCTATATCGGGAATCTACCCTGGACAAAGCCCTATGCTGGGCTTTGAGGGGATTTGAAAGGTGGTCTGGGATCTGAGGAAACTTGAATTCAGTGGGGGAGAAAGGCACACATCTCTGTCACCAGAATGTGACCATTTCCACAAAGAAGCACAGATGAAAAACTTAGGGATTTCAAAGGAAAGCTCATTTATGACTGTCTACAGGGATTAGGGAAGGCTCCATGGAGGGGATTTGTAGAATTTGATTATGAAGTTTTCTACGCTTGAGTCAGTATGTTTCAAATGGTATTTTCTATGATAACATTTCAGCTAATAAAAATAATTTTGTCAGTTTGGAATTTGTTGAATCCAGATGATACATTTACATACAAATACATACATATACACTCACATATACATGCACATGTGTGTACTCTCCAAGGGAAGAATAAAGGAAGCCTGTGATCAGACATTTTCCATTTTATTATAACAGGCAGCACATCCCAAGGGTAAGTGGAACAAAGTGTTTAATGTGGGCACTAGGGAATGAAAAGAAAATACAGTGTTCTGAGTCCTAAGGAAGCAAATCTTCCTGGATTATCATTATTTTTTCTGATTGAAGAAAGAGAGATGGCAGAAAGTTGTTTTTTGTTTTTTTTTTTTTTAGTTTGGAGATGTATCCAATGAAATTAAGCAGATAAAGTGTACACAACAGGGTACATAAATATCTCAGTGGGAAAATGGGCAAAGACCTCAGCAGAAAAGTTCCAAAAGAAGAAAAAGAAAGGTACAAGAATCATGAAAAAAGTTCCAATCCCAAAGTAACAAATTCAGACGACTACAAACAGAAAACAAATTTACACCATTAGCCCCAGTTTTAATAATAATTTTAGTCAAAATTGCCAAAGTTGCATTGCAAGAAATATTTCCATAAACTTCTGGTGGGGGAATAAATTTGTGTAAAATTTCTGGTAAGAAATTTAATAATACATATCTAGAGCCATGGAAGATTCTATTCTTTTGATTCACTCCCTTTAGAGGAATGTTTCCTAAAAGACACTTAAACTATCAAACAAAGATTTATATTTATTTGCCCTCAAATTGGAAATATCTTAAGTGAACAGTTGGAGAAGAAAATGGCAACCCACTCCAGTATCCTTCCTGGGGAAATCCCATGGGCAGAGGAGCCTGGTAGGATGAAGTCCATGGGGTTGCAAAGAGTTGGACATGACTGAGCAAGTAGCACTAACTAACTAAGTGAACATAGCAGAATTGTAAATACAGCATATTAGCAGTATGTTATGCCACTCTTAAAAATGCTTACATAGCCTACTTAGTAACAACCTTAGTGAAAAACGGGCAACACAAATGTGTAGCCCAAATTGCTACACACATATTCACACATTTCCTTGCACATAGATGTACATGTGTATATACAAACAAATGAAAAAAATGTTGGTAAGAGAAGCTTCTGGTATTAACAAAATATTAACAATGGTTCGCTTTCAGTGGCATTAATTTTTGTATTTTCCTTTCAGAGCTTTCTAAACTGCCTGATTGTTTATAGTTAGTATTTATTTTTAAAAGTTACAGTTGTAATACTGTTATTCATCTAGCATCTCTTACATGTGATTCATATGTGAACGCATCTCATCCAGGCCAGCATTTCCGTCTTCTGTGCCTGGATTATACCTTGGAGGGAACTCTCTCTGTATATAATTATCTATTTTTAATTCCTGGACTCAGCCCCCCTCAGTAGATTTACCCTTAACTTTTGAACCAAGAAACAGCTTTAGCTGCATGCGTGGACCTTGCTCTTCATGCTGGTGTTTTCTCTCTGATTTCAGCTCTATGATGGCCCACAGCGGATGGGGCGCTTCTGTGGAACAGACATTCCACCTTCGGGGAGCACCACAGGCTCCAAGTTTCATGTGCTGTTTTATACGGATGGAGTCAGTCACCATGAGAAAGGATTTCAGATGCAGTGGTTCATCCAAGGTAAGCTCCCCCCGACCCCCTGCTGATCTCAGTCTTATTTGGTAGTTGCTCTTTGACCAAGAATCATTCCCTTTTCAATTCCACGTTTGAAAACAATTCCATCCACCGAAAGAGGAACACTAATGGTGCCAGGCTTTAGAAAGTTTACTCAGACATTGATGGCTCTCGGAGAATGGAATCCTCTTGCAGTTAAGACAGGAAGTGAAGTCCAAGTGGACAGGATTTGGGTATCTGCTTTAGGAGGTGCAGCAGTAAGTCACTTACGAGAAGGAAGGAGCATCAGGAAGTTCCAAGGGCTGAAGACTTGAAGCTGGTTGTGGCAAGCAGACCACAAGGTGCGATGGAGTCTCTCAGGAGAGTGCAACAGAATGAGCTTTAAGACTCACCTTGACATTGATCAGAGAAGGAATGACAGGGAAAGAAAGGAAGGAGTGAGTCAGAGAGAGTAGGCGGGTGAGGGGGAGGATTGGGCTGTGAGGGGACCAAGCAGAAAGCCTGAGCCACTGATGCACTAAGCCAAGGGCAGGCCATGCACTCAAGGGGGGCACCTGAGAGCCTCCTGCAAACTGGCGGCTCTGCAAGCTGGCAGCTCTGCAAGCTGGCAGGCATCATCACTCCTGTGAAGAAGCAAATTTGTTTGAGACACAAGTTCTGAAACTCGTAGACTAACCTCATGTGACCCAGTGAAAAGGGAGAGGGCCCCAGGGCAGTGCTTCTCAGAATGTGGTCCCTCAAGGCAGTGTCTTGTAAAATCTGTGAGAAATGCAGACTCTTGGGCCCCATCCCGGAGATGCCAAATAACAGACTATGAGGGAAACCCAATAGTCTGTGTCTTAACTAGTGTCCCTGGTGAGTACATTGGAGAATCTCTGTCCTAGAGAGACCCAGACCTGAAAATGTAGTCCTTGTGAATATTTCATGAGCAGTTCTCAGCCAAGGGCATAGGGCTTCCTTGTATGATTCAATCAATCTGAGAGAGAAGTGGAGTGGCCGGGTTACACCGGGGATCACACACAGACATCCTAAGCTGTGGTCCCACTATCATAAACAGGGCGAGCCCAGAGTGAGAGCACCCAGAGGTGTATTGAGGGTTTTTAACATCATGGAGCATTAATTACATGCTCCACAACACTCAGTTCAGTTCAGTTCAGTCGCTCATTCGTGTCTGACTCTGCAACCCCATGGACTGCAGCATGCCAAGCTTCTCTGTCCATCACCAACTCCCAGAGCTTGCTCAAACTCATGTCCATTAAGTCGGTGATACCACCCAACCATCTCATCCTCTGTCATCCCCTTCTCCTTCTGCCTTCAATCTTTCCAAGCAGCAGGGTCTTTTATAGTGTGTCGGTTCTTAGTATCATGTGGTCAAAGTATTGGAGTTTAAGTTTCAGCATCAGTCCTTCCAATGAATATTCAGGACTGATTTCCTTTAGGATTGACTGGTTGGATCTCCTTGCAGTCCAAGGGACTCTCGAGTCTTCTCCAAAACCACAGTTCAAAAGCATCAATTCTTCGGCGCTCAGCTTTCTTTAGAGTGCAGCTCTCACATCCATACATGACTACTGCAAAAACCAGAGCTTTGACTAGATGAACCTTTGTTGGCAAAGTAATGTCTCTGCTTTTTAATATGATGTCTAGGTTGGTCATAGCTTTTCTTCCAAGGAGCAAGCATCGTTTAATTTCATGGCTGCAGTCACCATCTACAGTGATTTTGGAGCCTAAGAAAGTCTGTCACTGTTTCCATTGTTCCCCCATCTATTTGCCATGAGGCGATGGGACCGGATGCCATGATCTTAGCTTTTTGAATGTTGAGTTTTAAGCCAATATTTTCACTCTCCTCTTCATTTTCATCAAGAGGCTCTTTAGTTCTTCGCCTTCTGCCATAAGGATGGTGTCATCTATGTATTTGAGGTTACTGATATTTCTCCTGGCTATCCTGATTCCAGCTCGTGCTTTATCCAGCCCAGCATTTTGCATGATGTACTCTGAATATAAGTTCAAGAAAGAAAGAAAGAAACTGAAGTCACTCAGTCATATCCAACCCTTTGGGACCTCATGGACTGTCGCCTACCAGGTTCCTCTGTCCATGGGATTTTCCAGGCAAGAGTACTGGAGTGGGTTGCCATTTCCTTCTCCAGGGGATCTTCCTGACCCAGGGATTGAACCTAGGTCTCCTGCATTGCAGGCAGATGCTTTATAGTCTGAGCCACCAGTAGGGAGTAAGTTAAATAAGCAAGGTGACAATATAAGCTTTGACATACTCCTTTCCCAATTTGGAACCAGTCTGTTCTTCCACGTCTGGTTCTAACTGTTGCTTCTTGACCGGCGTACAGATTTCTCAGGAGGCAGTTAAGGTGGTCTGGTATCCCATCTCTTTAAGAATTTTCCACAGTTTGTTGTGATCCACACAGGCAAAGGCTTTGGCATAGTCCATAGAGCAAAAGTAAATGTTTTTCTGGAACTCTCTTGCTTTTTCGATCACCCAACAGATGTTGGCAATTTGATCTGTGGTTCCTATGCCTTTTCTAAATCCAACTTGAGCATCTGGAAGTTCATAGTTCACATACTGTTGAAGCCTTGCTTGGAGAATTTTGAGTATTACTTTGCTAGTGTGTGAGATGAGTGCAATTGTGTGGTAGTTTGAGCATTCTTTGACATTGCCTTTCTTTGGGATTGGAATGAAAACTGACCTTTTCCTGTCCTGTGGCCACTGCTGAGTTTTCCAAATTTGCTGGCATATCAAGTGCAGCACTTTAATGGCATCATCTTTTAGGATTTGAAATAGATCAACTGGAATTCCATCACCTCCACTAGCTTTGTTTGTAGTGGTGCTTTGGAAGGCCCACTTGACTTTGCATTCCAGGATGTCCGGTTCTAGGTGAGTGGTCACACCATTGTGGTTATCTGGGTCATGAAGATCTTTTTTATATAGTTTTTATAGTTCTTCTATGTATTCTTGCCACCTCTTCTTAATATCTACTGCTTATATTAGGTCCAAACCATTTCACACACAACTGAAGATCCCTATTAAATACTCAAGAGTGTAAGGTGTTCTGTTATTGTGAACTGGAGATTGAGACAAATATGGGAGTTTTGGGGCTCCCTAGTGGCTCAGGTGATAAAGAATCTGCCTGCAATGCAGGAGTCCCAGGTTTGACCCCTGGGTCAGGAAGATGCCCTGCAGAAGGGAATGCCAACGCACTCCACTATTCTTGCCTGGAGAATTCCATAGAGAGAGGAGCCTGGTGGGTTACAGTCCATGGGATTGCAAAGAGTCAGACATGACTGAGTAACTAAAACACAAATACACGTGGGTCAGTATTTAAACATATCTGATGGTAAGCCACAGTATAATTGAAATATAGATTATGAATTCCCAAGCACATGAACTGTGATAATTAAGCTCGTGAAAGTTCTGCATTGTCCTCTTCATCAAGATTTAACCTTGGAATGTCAGTTTTTTTGATCTATTAAATGAAGGGCCTGAATTGATTCATCTTTGTAATACAGCCCATCTTTAGTATTCTGTGATTCAGAAATAGAGTGACTCAAATGCCTGACTCAAAGGGAGCTAGAGACAGTGTGGAAAGACCCAGAAGAAATAGGAAAATCTTGGAACATGACCCAGATTTTCAAGGGCAAGGGGCATTTTCCAGAACAGTGTTTCTCAAACTTCCTTGTGGATATGCATCATTGGAGATCTTGCTAAGAAGCAGATTCTGATGCATGCATTGAGGTAAGGCCCATGAATCTGCAGTTCTGAGAAGTTCCTAGGTGATGCTGATGGGATATCTCTGTAGACCACACTTGGACAGTTTTCTCTTCTTTAATCTCTGAAGCAGTCTCTGAGGCAATGAGGTTCTTCCTCACTGGGGCCCCAACTCTTATCCTTCCAACACTGAGACAGAAAGTGGAAAGTAAGAAATGCCAATCACAAGGCTTAGGGACTAGGGACATGGTCCTCAGCCTGAGATACACGGCATTGGAATTACCTGGAAGTTTTCCTGAGTACCAGTGCATGGGTTCCAACATGCAGAGATGGGATTCCATTGATCTGCAGTGGGACCTTGACTATCCTTAATTATAAAAAGCTCCCTAAGGAATTCTGCCATGCAGCTAGGATGGACAATTTTAGGTGCAATAATTTATTTTGCTGGCAGTATCCTTCTCTTCAGTAAACTGATTCCTCTTCCCTCCTGGCTGTTATAGCCATACCAGCCCAGGGCCACACTGAGTGTGACTTCATGGTCATTATTGGCTACACTGCATAACTACATCACTAAGACCACACCAAGGAAGATGATTTAATGGATAACTTTGGGTACACTGGATGACTGTGTCATGGGTTCCTCCAGTCAACATACTAGGCGTGGCTGAATCCTCTCCTGAAAGCTTTGGGTTTTGGTTGGGAAAAGCTTTTTCTTCCAGGTCCATTTGGAACCTGTCTTCATTTGGGAGAGTCAAAGACACCCTCTGTCTGTTCTCTTTTCCTGTTTATTATTTCAAAACTTACTCCCAATGGCTGAAAAATTGCTAGGCTTGGAACCAGAGTTCAGCAATATTTCGTAAAGCAATATTTTGCCAGATGGGGCCAGAACTGAACAATTTTTTTTTTTTTTAACTCTGTGTTGCCCACTAGATATAAATTATGCTTGGGAAGAACTTTCTAGAAGGGGAACTATTAGTGATCTAGATCTGTGCAAAATTAACTGTTGTATTCAGTAGCTATGCAGCCCTGAGTTTATACTCTGCACCTGAACTAGGTCCTTAATTCAAGACAGCCCAAGAAGAGGGGACAACAGGAACCACAAGGGTCAGGAAGCAGGTCTCTGATGGAGGAGGTTCCCTCACTTCTCACCCACTGTTGGTAAATTGAAGACATAGGTCTGATTTTTAGTCATCCGTGTGTTCCTTCCACAGATATTAAGGAGCTGTTTGGAGCCAGGTGCTGTGCTAGGGCTGGGGACCCTGAGTGACTCCTGCCCACAGGCCTGGGTCCTGCTCTCAGAAGTAGCCATCTAGCAAATAAACACACAAATCTATATAACATCAGCTGTGTGATGATGCCCTGGGAGCACACAAAAGGGGATTTGACGTGCACAGGAGGCTAGTGTATGAGGGCGGGAAGTTTGAACTGAAACCTAAGACTAAGCAGGAGTTAAGCAGGCAAAGAGGAGAAGGGGAAGGGTTCCTAGTAGAGGAAGCACCCTGAGGTGGGAGGGAGCAGGGTGAGGGTGAGGGGCCCACAGGCCAGGGCAGCTGCAGTCCAGTTTCACAGAGAACTGTGCTGGGGGAGCTGGAGAGTGAAGCAGTTGCTTTGGGTCCCCCACTGATAGGGGCTTGGGCCAGATAGGGGTCATACCCTCTTTTTCCTGCAAACCCTTTTGATGTCAGATAAATTTCTTTGCATGCATCTTTTTGGGGGAGATTATCTGGACATTGAAGCATTTATGACCTTGAAGTATCACATGTACATACAAAGAAGAAAAATGAGTCACATCTAACCATGTTCACTTGAAATAATATGTTAGTTTTCAGTTGTTTTTCTTGTAACTTAAAAAAATTTATACAGTTTTTGAAGGTTACTTTCCATTTACAGTTATTATAAGATATTGGCTATATTTCCCATGTTGTAGAATATATCTTTGAGTCCATCTTATACCCAGTAGTTTGGTACCTTCCCCTCCCCTACCCCATATTGCCCTATTCCTTCCCTCCCTCCCCACCAGTAACCACTAGAGTTTGGTTCTAGTTCTAGCAACACTAGACAGAGTTTGGTTCCTCTAACTGTGAGTCTGCTTCTCTTTTGTTGTTGTTATATTCACTAGTGTGTTGTATTTTTTTATATTCCGCATGTAAGCAATATCACACAGTATTTGTCTTTGACTTCAAAGAGATGAGTTTTGAGTAGGATCTGGAAGCACTGAAACAACGTGGCATGTTGTGGGATTTTAATACAAAATAAAATGCAGAATAGAGAAAGAAATATAAAACAAGTACAAGAGCCAAACAATACAATTAAAAGTGAGTCTCAATTTTTTAAAGTACAGTAGAAATATTCTTGAATGTGTATGTGTATGCATGCACATGTGTCCACGTGTGTCATTGTCTGAGCACAGCCCCCTCGAATCTCCATCTCAGAATCAGGATGCAGTGGCCAGAGCCCAGGACACCCAGGCTGACGCTGGCTGGGAAGCTGTTCTTGCTCACCTGATCAAAGCAACTGCCTCTTCCCACTAGAATCAAATCTCCTTTCAGGCCTCTCTCCCCTCCCACTCTCTCCTAAATGATGCAGTGAGAACTCCAAAACCCTCTTCATCACGATTTCAGAATCGACAGTGGCATCATTTCCTGACCATGGCTGCTGGAGGAGAACCCCATGCACGTCATTCATGTGGCCCACTAATCCATAAACCCACTCTCAAAATGTGCCTCTCTGTGGCCCACACAAATCTTCTGTTTGCTCTGAGAAAATGGGCCCACAATCTGGGCTTTCTTTGTGGGCGCATCTTTAAAGCTGCACTGTAGATGTGAGCCTTGCCTTTCTGCAAACCATCAAAGAGAATCCCACTCTGCAAAGAAAGAAATGGCCACAGTTGCCTGGCTAAACGGTCCACAGTATTCAGCACTGACAGCATTGTCTGGGGGCTGCATTCGGCCCAGAGGCCTGCGTCTGGGTTGCTGAAGGAAATATAGAACTTTCTGAGTGCTGTGTGAATAGGGCCCCCCAGGCCAGCTGCGCACACCCCCTCACCCACTCTGGTCACCCCTCCCAGGGGCCCTCTTTCACTTGGCAATGGAATCCGGCAAACAAACAAGGTCAAGGAGCTTTGTGAGTGAAAGAGTGACATTTGCCAAGGGAGAATCGCCCCACCCCCCCCAACTGGGAGCAGCAGAGGAAGGGAGAAGGGCACGGATGGGAGGTGATGTCACCCTGGGCTCTCACAAAGGAGAGCCTGGCCTTTTCTTTGCAGAGACGGATGACATCAGCCTCTTGAATGGGGGCTGTTTCCATTTTATCATCTTTTTAGCTAGTAACGAGATTTCTCGAGCCTTGAGGGTTTTTCAGAAATTGGCTGAGGGTTTATGAAAGCCGTATCCTGATCCTGCAAGACTGGCTTTATTTGAACGTGAGCCAGCGCCTTCTTGACCACCTGTGGACATGCAGAACTGTGTCAAAGTGCTTCTAAAAAAATGCATTTTGAGAGTCCTGGCCAAGAACCTCCATGAGGTCAGCCATGTTTCTTGTAAACCTTCCCTCTGTTCTTTCCCTCAGGAGGTCATTTCAATAGTCTTTATTATTGTTGGTCTTTCAGGGGAATTCTTTTAAAAAGTCGTTTTTATTCCTTTTGTGACTTAGACTTTGTGGGCTGGAGTTTCTAAGAGGCTCACCTTTTGAAGACAAAGGTTTTATCTTTTGTAATTCTGTTAGCCATTGGCCTTACAGGCGATTGCCGGCAATTGGCCTGAGAGTGTGGGACCCAATAAACTGGGCTCTGTGAGCAGATCTGTGGGTTTCCCTCCGAAGACTAGGCAGTTTGTGGTTTTACATCATGTGGTAGTGATTACTCTGGGCCTCTGAACATGACATGTTTCATTCAGTCATTCATTCAGTCAACCAACCGGCGTATATTTATTCATGACCAGGATCTGGGCTTGGTGTTTGTAGAATGTACAGAGTACATTTGTTTGCTCAGGCTGCCATAATAGAATACCACACTTCAGGTGGCTTAAACAACAGAAATGTGTTGCTCACGGTTCTGGAGGCTGAAGTCCACGATCCAGGTGCTGGCAGGTTTGGTTTCTCCTGAGGCTTCAATGTTTGGACTTGCAGATGACAGCCTTCAGAGTGATTGGCCAGAGACAGCCTGGAAACTAACCCATTGCCATAAAACCCAAGACTAAGCCACACGGCAGAGCAGTTCTCTGAGGTTCCCTTACCCTCCTTCTTTCTGCCCGGGCACCCCATCAATAAAGTCTCCTGCTTCATCAGCACATGTGTCTCTTTGGACACTTCATTTCCAGGTGTTAGACAAGAGCTCACTGTAAAGTCCTGGAAGGGGTCCTCCTTCCTGCTACATGTCCTTGCATGGCCTTGTCTACATGAACCTAGTGATGTCTCTGTGTGTCCGAGTTTTCTATTTGTGTAAGGAGGCCAGTCAGGTTGGATTAGGGCCCCCTCTGGGAGCCTTGCTCTGCCTTTATCACCTCTTTAGTAGCCCTGTGTCCAAATGCAGTCACATTCTGAGGTGCTGCGGAATAGTGCTTCAGCGTGTTGATTCTGGGAGGGGCAGTGGGAGAGACACAGTTCAGCCCATAACAGAGAAGAAGGAGACAGCAGCCTTGACCTCAGGGAGGTAGTCATGTGGTAGGGGAGACAGACAGACACATGAGTGCAGAATCCATGACTGTGATGCCCTGGGGGCTGGGAGGAGACCTAGGCCGGCTCCAGGTCTCCTTTGAGAGGCCCTCCAGGCTGCTTTGATATGTGCGCTGAGTTTTAAAGAGGAAACAAGAATCAGTCAAATATCTGGGAGAGAAAGACATTTCTAAGCAAAAGCAGGGAGTCTTGAGTTGATGGTGCCAAAGGTTTTCAACAGGCAAATATTTCATGTAGAGCAGGAGTCCCCAACCTCTGGGATCCAATGCCTGATGATCAGAGGTGGAGCTAATGTAATAATAATAGAAATAAAGTGTACAATAAATATAATGCACTTGAATCATGCCATGACCATCCTCTTCACCCTGGTCCGTGGAAAATTTGTCTTCCATAAAACTAGTCCCGGGTGCCAAAAAGGTTGGGGACTGTGGATCTAAAGCACAGGTTCCAAACACCAACCCCAAATAGCTTATTGGGATTCAAAATTGCTTCTTGAAAATATCTTATGGTTTATGTATAAAGCACAGATACACAGAGCACAGAGCAGAAATATAGTATATCTGTGATATTAAATTTTTTGAGCAGTTGGGCAAAAAATATCCAACAGCCTCCTTAGAAGGGCAATAATGAACAAATGATTGAGAAAATCCTGAGCTGAAGGGAGGGCAGAAGCCGAGGCAGAGCGGGTTGTCAGAGCCTAGTGGATAAGGGCCATCGCAAGAGCTTAGGTTTTATTTCATGTGGTCTGTCCTGACTCTTGCTTCTGTGAAATGCAGACATCCACAGCAATCTGGAGCTGCAGTGCTCACAGGGAAAGTGATTTTTAAACTGTGGTCAGCAGAGATTCCTGGGCAGGCTTGTAAGGCTGGGCTGTGAATCATACTGTCTGGTCCTCATCTCAGGCCGAGACCTTTCTCTCTGCTGCTGATGAATTGCTCTCCCGTGTCATTTCCTGCTGGGTTGTAATAGAATGTCCCAGAGAAAAGCGGTAAAACACTTCTCCCACTCTGCCTCGAAAGTAACTTGATCTGCGCTCAAGAATGTATCCTTTGTTCAGTAAATCTGTAAGCAAGCTCTTGATAAAGACAGATGGATAAAAGCATAGACTCCCGCGATTATGTAGTGTGATGAAGAAATCTTGTTCAGTTTGGGTCAAAATTTAAGTAAAAGAGAAACCTTTTAAAAATGTTAGTTCTGTTTAATTTAAAAGTTATTTCCCCAACTGTTAACTAGGCTTTCTTCTTAGCATTAACATTTACACATGCTATATCCTGCTGTACTTATTCTGGCCACTTCAGCATATTTGATATTTTGGATTTTTGTCTTTGTTACTCTTGGAAAACGTTTAAGCCAGGAGACTGAAAGCTGTGTGCAGTCTTAGTGGAGAACCAAAGCACAGATTGTTGTATTATGATACTGGGTCTGATTTTTATTTAGGGCAGATTCTCACTGAACATCTTTTTTGGAAAGAGGTTCTTAATGGATAATTGTCATGTAAAAAGGAATCTGTTTGGAAGTTTGTAAAGTTGGGATGATAACATATGAAGAAAATCACCCAACTCTTCTTGCCTTGGTTTCTCAATTTTTCCAGCAAGGTCCTAGTGATCAGAGGCTACACTGAACCTATGTAGACATTTCACTATGAGTGGAAAAGTTAAACCCTGACATTATTTGCTTCCCTGACGACAACAGAAAATACACATACACATAGTTGACCTTCATGCCATGTTGGCTCTGTGTCTCGTAACCAGTGGCGACCTTGTAGAAATCTGGCATCCCAGTTCCCACGTCGCTACTGTGTGAAAGGCTGAGCTCTATTTCCATCGCTCTTTTCCAAACAGTTAAAAAAAAAAAGTAAAAGTAACCCTCAAACAACCATGACCTTCCCAAATCATACATTGCACAACTTGTAATAGTCCTTGAGATTTGGGCCAAAAAGCAGGGCTTTCTCAAATCTTCTTGTTTGTGTTCTGGTTCCTTGGCAACAACACCCCTGATGGACACGGCACACACTTTCCAGGGGATTCCACACTTTTCTGTACAATATGAAAAAAGAAACCACACATTTTTTTTTTATAGTTTCGAGTTTTGTAGCAGCCCCAAATGACTAAGTCAACACAAAATGAACATGATGTTCTGTATAGAACATACTTTTTGTCCCCAGAGATTTCTCTTTTTGAGCATTTACTTAAATATTGCCATAATTAGCTCTGACCTTGGGTGTCCAAGGGCTTGTATTTTTGTATATGCCCCTGAACATTCAGAGAAACTAAAGCCAGCCTTCAGTGGACTTGACTCACAAAATCAAGAATGAATCTCCAGTGTGAGATAGTAACTACATTCTAGAAGGTTTAATCTAATTCTGAATTCTCTGTTTAAGTAATGAAATTGACATACCTTGTCTCTGACTTCTGTCTCCTTCCTGTTATACTTACATACTACTCACAGGCCAAATAATATAGATTTTACTGTCTACATGTAATTAAAAAATTTTTTTTACATGTTTTTCTTTCTTTGGCCTTGCTGTGAGGTATATGGAATCTTAGTTACCTGACCAGGGATTGAACCTGAACCCCCTGCATTTGAAACACAGTCTTAACCACTGGACCACCAGGGAAGTCCCCCTAAACGTAATTTTAAATTTATTTTAAGACATTAATGATGATAAAAATAAAACCATGTTGCCTTATTAACAGCAAACGAAAATATGCTTTACATGATTGATGCACTGATTTAATTGATACCTCATTTATTATTACTAGACCAAGTAATTATCTAAAATTTTGATACTATAATTTTTGAAAAGTTGGTGCTATCATTTTACCATGTGCTGGATCTTTTGGCTAACACTTTAAAAATACAATCTCTTTTCTTCTCTTACTAATTCTCTGAAATCAGCATCTCATCCCCATATTATAGATAAGAAAATTGAGAAAGGAGTCTTAGAAAAGTTAAGTAACTTCCCCAAGCTCACAGTGATGGCATGAGGACACAACTAAGTGTGTGGTGTTGCACACCCAAGCCTGTGTTTTAAACAGCTGCACTCTGCCTACAAGCAAATAGTTTTCCCCCAGTTTTTCATTGCAAAAAAGATGGAGTAATATTGCAATGCAGAGAAGGTCAGAGCTTATAGTAGGTAATTTCGCAGCTAAGTTCCCACTGAGGATAATGGGTGTTTTCAAATGAATGTCTGCCATCTTTCCCAAGTAAATAATGTTCCAGTTCCAAGGTCTCCCCTCTAAATTGCACAGTTTCTTCTTTCTTCAAGGTCTCCATAGCAATGATGGGGTGAAGCTCATTACTTAGTGAACAACTAGTTCAAAATAGCTGAGACTGCTTGTCTGTCCTTCAACACAGTATCCACTTCTTCATAAAGTTTCTTCCTCTGGAGTGGCTGCATATGGTTGCAGTAATCATACAGTTTGAGCTGGGGTAGACCACAGAGATCATCTAATCTGTTACCATGGTTTAGTTATGCAAACTAATTTACAAGAGAAGTGATACAACGTGACAGTAGCTACCCCATAAGAGATTAGTTGGATGAAGTGGATGATGGGAATGGACTGGAGCTGATCTTCAATCATTTAAAAATGTCTAAGAGAGAATGATTGATTTCTTCTGAATTGTAAGAAGAGAATGTCTACTGGGAACCATTTTTTATCTTGGTTGGAATGAGTACATGAGATGAAAGACGATGTAGTTGAAAAGATGACAAGATCAACTATACTTCTCTGGGTCAAAAAGATTTTTATCCTTTCATATAAAGGAAATTAAAATTCATATTATGTGTTGTTGTTCAGTCTCTCAGTTGTATCCAACTCTTTGCAACCCCACAGACTGCAGCATGCCAGGCTTCCCTGTCCTTCAATATCTCCTGGAGTTTGCTCAAACTCGTATGTCCATTGAGTTGATGATACCATCCAACTGTCTCATCCTTTGTCATCCCCTTCTCCTCCTGCTCTCAATCTTTTCCAGCATTTGGTGTCTTTTCCAGAGTCAGCTCTTCACATCAGGTAGCCAAAGTATTGGAGCTTCAGCATCAGTCCTTCCAGTGAATATTCAGGGTTGATTTCCTTTAGGATTGACTGGTTTGATCTTCTTGATGTCCAAGGGACTCTCAAGAGTCTTCTCCAGCACCACAGTTTAAAGGCATCAATTATGTGAAAAGTCCTAAAATATGGGTACATTGAGTTCATGTTTCTCTACGGTATAGTAAGCTGAAACACTTCAGATTCAGGACATCTCAGAGAGTCCAATGGCTATGATGATTTTAATTTTGAATATTAATATGACATGTGGGAATTTAAAAGTCATTTAAAAACTATGGACAGAATTGATTTTTGAGCTTCTTATATAATCCTTGTATCTATTTTCCAGGTCATTAACTTCATGTTATGATCATATTCTTTCATTCTTTTTTTTTTTTTTCCTGTCCCTACCATTGAAAACTGATTACTTCACATCCATTGCTGTATGGAACACATTTAGACAAAATGATTATCACAAAGTCTGGGGCAGTGATGAAATCACTGTGGAAGATGAAACTCTAAACAGTTACCCTAAAATCTAGAGTTGGAGTCTCCTAATGTGATACCTAGCCTAAGTTTGTCTCTAGTTTTCTCAACTTTGTGCTGAGTCTGAATGTTTCTGTCCCCTCAAAATTCACATGTTGAAACCTAACTCTTACGGTGTTAGTATTAGGAGTGGGGCATTTGGGAGGTGATTAGGTCATGAACATAAAGCCCTCATAGCTGGGATTAGTGAATTTATGAGACGCCCCAGAGAGGCCTCACCCCATCTACCATGTTATGTGTACACCCAGAAGAAGGCCCTCAGCTCACTTCCTAGGGCAACTGTAACAAAATACCACAACTGGGTAGCTTAAAACAACAGAAATGTATTCTTTCACAGTTCTGGAGTCTTGAAGTCTAAAATCAAGGTCAGCCTGGCCATCCCTCTGAAGGCTCTAGAGAAGAAGCCTTCCTTGCCGCTTCAAGCTTCTGTTCATTGCTGGGAACCCTTGGCTTTCATTGGCTTGATGACATGTAACTTGAGTCTCTGTTTCCATCTTCCCATGGCCCTCCTCCTCTATGTCTCTGTGTCCAAATCTCTCACCTCTTAGAAGGGCACCAATTATACTGAATTTTAGCCCCCGTCTAATCCAGCATGACCTCATCTTAACTTTATAACATCTGCAAAGACCTTTTTCCCAAAGAAGGTCAGATTCACAGGTCCCTGGGGAACAACACCGTTCAACCCAACACGGGAGCTTCTGCATCTTGGACAACTCTCCCCTCTCTTGGAGTCTCTGGCTTTTGTCTTCCTTCTAATTTCTTTTTCCTCTGGAGAATTTTCCATTCCTTGGTCTTTGCATTACCTGGTTTCCTTCTCTGATTTCATATCATGATTGCTCCTCTCTGTCGTCATAGAATCAGTGCTAACCAACAAAATCCTCCCCCACCCCCCGCAAATTGTACTAACAAGTGAGTCAGATGCATTTGGGGGCCCCACTCATGGCTTTGTCTTCAAAGAGGGCTGTTGACTGGATTTTAGTCTTCTCTTTTAGGATGAACACCTATCATTTGCCTTTGTCCTACATCCCAGGACTGTGGCATATACTTTTACACTACTGAGGGATTAACTGATAAAACCAGTCACCTCTCAAGGTTTGCAGCAGAGAAAGTTTTTATTTTTAAATTATAGAAAAACTATTAAAATAGAAATCATTCATTTTAATGAAGTATATGAACATCACCGTTTGTTTAAAATTGATTTTTACTGTACTCTGGCTTTTCAGCTTCTTTTTAACACTGATCACTGATTTCTCAGACATTTCCCTCCAAGGTTAGAGGGTGAGGATGTGAAGATGTCCCATTTGGGTCCATTCTCTGTTGCTTTTCATCCAACATCAGGGAGCTTGGGCCATGCCACACCCAAGCTGGCAGGTCTCCTGGTGCTCTTGGTTTATGGAACATAGTTTCAGGAAAATGCCAAGTTTAAAGAGGTTTGAGCAATTGTAATTGCAGGAAACACAGAATATGCTTTTAAAACTTTGTGCCTCTAATTCCATGTAACCCTTTCTTTGCTGATTTGCTTTTATTAAAACTCTTGTGTTAAAAGCAAAAAATAAAAAAACAACCAAACCACCCCAAACCTTGAGGGTGGAACATATATAGACTATGCTTCTCATTGCCGTTGTTCTGGAATTTTATAACTCATTGCTTATTTTAGATCAAACTTACAAACAAACAAACCCCAAAACAGTGTTAGCAAAGTTCGTCTATGGAAAAGATTTAAGTTATCTTCACAAGTGAGCAAGTTTAACAACAACTTTTAACTCTTTCTTGTTATGAGTTCCGTAGATCAGCATGCTTCCTGCTGATAAGGTAAGCGCTTCCTTTCAGCTGATGACTGGGAGTTTGGAGGAAAACAGAATCAAACAGATGATCAGTCACCAGAACTAAAAGCTTTTAAAGATTAATTATAACTGAAAAACATATGATTCTCTTCAGGGTGTTATCTTATTTAACTTCAGCTGATATCTATTGATATTAGTATATTAGGTTTGTTAGATTGGCCTCAAATTAAATGAAAAAGATTCTTACTTTATTATTTTTTTTCTGGTTGCTATGATGATATTTTGCCTTAGTAATGAGGGTGGTGTTGAACACTGTCAATCCAGGGCCTTAGGGATGAAACGCCCAACTAGTCATAGTGGAGAGAAGGCAGAACCTGGGAGTAGGGGGTGGGGGACAGGTTGGGGGTGGCTGGGGAAGGTTGGCCCCAAAGCTGCCATTACTGTGTGAGTTACATGTTCATCAGCCTTCTTGAGCCTCACTTGGGCGATATGATCATTCTTGCTGACCTCGTAGAGTTGTTATGAATCTCAAATAAGATGATGTGCTCGTGAGAAGCACACAGAGAAACTGTTCACTACCATACAGATGTGAACTATCTTTATTGTAGCTTCATGAATAATTGGTTTCTTATATCTTATTGGGTATTCACGATGACTCTAGCTGGTATGGTAGTTCCTCTTCAACTCTAAGTCTTTCTCTAGTCTTATCCCATGTCTGGCTAAACACTGGTTCAGTTGTAATACACAGTATATGTGGAGTGATTATCATATGCAAGACACTTAGCTAAAAACCATACTTTGGTTTTTTCATTAAATCTGTCACAGCCCTGTGAGGTTAAATACTAACACTGTTACACATGAAAACACCGAGGGCTAGAAAGGTTAAATTAGTCATCCGAAGAGTAGCACAGTCAAAGCTGGAAGCTCTTTTGTCTTATGCCACAGCCTATGCTTTACTTGGTATGCTCTTATATTTCCAAAAGTTTTGCAAATTGGTGTGCAAATTATGCAGCTATGAAATCATGTCATCTCCTCCATGAAAATTTTCTCTTACCAGTCGGGTACAAAGAGCCACCATCTCTCTCTTTCTTCTGAATATGTATCCTTCAAATCTCTTGATTCAGCGTTCCATTGTCTACTCCTTGGTTTGTATTTTCATCATTTAATTATTTTCTTTATATAGACCCCTGAAATGCTTTCTGAAATCACTGTCTTCTGTTTTAGAGGCCTGAAGCCCACTTATAGCAAACTTCATTATTTCCCTACATTTTATTATTCATCCAATGGGACAGACATGACAATGAGGAGGCTCTTAGAGTCTAAACATCACCTCCTATGCTATTTCCTGATAGTTGTTGGCTGATACAGCTTCTTTCATCCCCAGCCTTGTCTATCCTCCATCCCTGCTTTCTACGCTTCCTGTGACCCCCTGGTCACTGACCCACCGTCACAGACATGACTGACAAAGACATGATTGTTTAAAATTACTGCATCGCTTGCTGAACTGTATTTTTTTCCAGCACTTTCATTTGTTTTAGCGTTTGCAGGTGTGTCTATCCCACTATTTCCACTCTAACTGAAATGTAAACACCTGAGATTTTTCCAGAAGCCGTGTCGTTTCCATCTCAAAAGGAGGTGATTGGATTTAGAAATACGCTTTCTTCTGTGACTCATTCAAGAGAAACTGTATTTTCACAAGAGATTATTAAGTCTAGAATCTCACACCAAGAGAGTACAGTGAGCAAAACAATGTTTCTTCTTCCTGGGCCAAATAAATTTAACAGGAAAGTAAAATTAGGATACTCATTTTGTGGCAAGATTTTAATATTAGACATCAGCAACCCTGAAAATAACTCCATAGGAAAAGCAAATAAGTAGATTTTTGAATTCCACTTTATTAAAAATAAAAATAAAACTTGTCTCTACCACACAAAGTGAAGAAATAGTAAATGAGATAAACAGCTTTGCTATTCAGTATAAATAAGATGAGGCAGAAGTAAATCATTTTGCTTTTGATTCATTTCAGCATTTGGAGCATGTTCTCTCTCCTTTAGAATTACACACAATAGGAGTTTTTGGGTTGTCTTGCTATTTCCTTTTATTGGTAATGGGACTGTATGTGTTGATATAGGTTCCAAATTACAGTTCCTGTCTGTCCCTTTTTCACAGTTAATTAAATTAAATGGAAATTGATGTATCAATACAGTTCAAAAGACTCACATTATATATTCTTAAAAAAAACTCTACTATTTACTGTGAATTATAGTTGTTGTTTGTTTTCATTTACAATTTTAAAAGCTCAACTGTTGGTGTGAATTTATTATTTTTCACTTTTTAACCTATAATTATCCAATTCAAAATTCATGTTCTAATGTTTCACTGTGAGCTTAAAGGTAGCTTTAATTTATGAAGCAAATCATCAAATAAATTCATTACATGTTTAATTTGGGGGTTAACAGACATTTTCTTAATTTTGTCATGAATTTGTTTTTCCTTGTCACTTAAAGAGCACATAGAAAAAATAGACATTACTCATTTTTTCAGATTTTTAAAAGATATATTTTGACATAATATTTTTTTGCCTGACACCAAGTACAGATTTATTAAAAAATCCCCAAATGTAGGAAAAAGATGTGATACCCAAGAGAGTGAGGCATAACTGGCTAAATGCTGATAAAAGTCTCTCATTTGTGGATTGAAATATCAAAAGGGAGTTATGCCAACATTGTACTGCTGAAACCAGCAAATTCTAAGATATCTTTTGGCAACTCAACATGATGATTTATTTATTCTTATTTATAATGTACCATCAATTAGCTTGTGAAAGATAAAATATAATTCACTTTTTTTTCAAATCAAGACCTACTGAAATTATGCTTTGCAAACTGGAGGAAAAGCAAAAAGAACTTAATGATTTGCAGGAGGACTCCAGAAAGAATGAAGGGATGGAGCCAAAGCAAAAAGAATACCCAGCTGTGGATGTGACTGGTGATAGAAGCAAGGTCCGATGCTGTAAAGAGCAATATTGCATAGGAACCTGGAATGTCAGGTCCATGAATCAAGGCAAATTGGAAGTGGTCAAACAGGAGATGGCAAGAGTGAATGTCGACATTCTAGGAATCAGCGAACTGAAATGGACTGGAATGGGTGAATTTAACTCAGATGACCATTATATCTACTACTGCGGGCAGGAATCCCTCAGAAGAAATGGAGTAGCCATCATGGTCAACAAAAGAGTCCGAAATGCAGTACTTGGATGCAATCTCAAAAATGACAGAATGATCTCTGTTTGTTTCCAAGGCAAACCATTCAATATCACAATAATCCAAGTCTATGCCCCAACCAGTAATGCTGAAGAAGCTGAAGTTGAACTTTTCTATGAAGACCTACAAGACCTTTTAGAACTAACACCCAAAAAAGATGTCCTTTTCATTATAGGGGACTGGAATGCAAAAGTAGGAAGTCAAGAAACACCTGGAATAACAGGCAAATTTGGCCTTGGAATACGGAATGAAGCAGGGCAAAGACTAATAGAGTTTTGCCAAGAAAATGCACTGGTCATAACAAACACCCTCTTCCAACAACACAAGAGAAGACTCTACACATGGACATCACCAGATGGTCAACACCGAAATCAGATTGATTATATTCTTTGCAGCCAAAGATGGAGAAGCTCTATACAGTCAGCAAAAACAAGACCAGGAGCTGACTGTGGCTCAGACCATGAACTCCTTATTGCCAAATTCAGACTTAAATAGAAGAAAGTAGGGAAAACCACTAGACCATTCAGGTATGACCTACATCAAATCCCTTATGATTATACAGTGGAAGTGAGAAATAGATTTAAGGGCCTAGATCTGATAGATAGAGTGCCTGATGAACTATGGAATGAGGTTCGTGACATTGTACAGGAGACAGAGATCAAGACCATCCCCATGGAAAAGAAATGCAAAAAAGCAGGATGGCTGTCTGGGGAAGCCTTACAAATAGCTGTGAAAAGAAGAGAAGCGAAAAGCAAAGGAGAAAAGGAAAGATATAAACATCTGAATGCAGAGTTCCAAAGAATAGCAAGAAGAGATAAGAAAGCCTTCTTCAGCGATCAATGCAAAGAAATAGAGGAAAACAACAGAATGGGAAAGACTAGAGATCTCTTCAAGAAAATCAGAGATACCAAAGGAACATTTCATGCAAAGATGGGCTGGATAAAGGACAGAAATGGTATGGACCTAACAGAAGCAGAAGATATTAAGAAGAGATGGCAAGAATACACAGAAGAACTGTACAAAAAAGATCTTCACGACCCAGATAATCACGATGGTGTGATCACTCACCTAGAGCCAGACATCCTGGAATGTGAAGTCAAGTGGGCCCTAGAAAGCATCACTACGAACAAAGCTAGTGGAGGTGATAGAATTCCAGTTGAGCTATTCCAAATCCTGAAAGATGATGCTGTGAAAGTGCTGCACTCAATATGCCAGCAAATTTGGAAAACTCAGCAGTGGCCACAGAACTGGAAAAGGTCAGTTTTCATTCCAATCCCAAAGAAAGGCAATGCCAAAGAATGCTCAAACTACCGCACAACTGCACTCATCTCACACGCTAGTAAAGTAATGCTCAAAATTCTCCAAGCCAGGCTTCAGCAATATGTGAACCGTGAACTTCCTGATGTTCAAGCTGGTTTTAGAAAAGGCAGAGGAACCAGAGATCAAATTGCCAACATCCACTGGATCATGGAAAAAGCAAGAGAGTTCCAGAAAAACATCTTTTTCTACTTTCTTGACTATGCCAAAGCCTTTGACTGTGTGGATCACAATAAACTGTGGAAAATTCTGAAAGAGATGGGAATACCAGACCACCTGACCTGCCTCTTGAGAAATTTGTATGCAGGTCAGGAAGCAACAGTTAGAACTGGACATGGAACAACAGACTGGTTCCGAATAGGAAAAGGAGTACATTAAGGCAGTATATTGTCACCCTGCTTATTTAACTTATATGCAGAGTACATCATGAGAAACGCTGGACTGGAAGAGACACAAGCTGGAATCAAGATTGCTGGGAGAAATATCAATAACCTCAGATATGCAGATGACACCATCCTTATGGCAGAAAGTGAAGAGGAACTCAAAAGCCTCTTGATGAAAGTGAAAGTGGAGAGTGAAAAAGTTGGCTTAAAGCTCAACATTCAGAAAACGAAGATCATGGCATCCAGTCCCATCACTTCATGGGAAATAGATGGGGAAACAGTGGAAACAGTGTCAGACTTTATTTTTCTGGGCTCCAAAATCACTGCAGATGGTGACTGCAGCCATGAAATTAAAAGACGCTTACTCCTTGGAAGGAAAGTTATGACCAACCTAGATAGCATATTCAAAAGCAGAGACATTACTTTGCCAACAAAGGTCCGTCTAGTCAAGGCTAATGGTTTTTCCTGTGGTCATGTATGGATGTGAGAGTTGGACTGTGAAGAAGGCTGAGCGCCGAAGAATTGATGCTTTTGAACTGTGGTATTGGAGAAGACTCTTGAGAGTCCCTTGGACTGCAAGGAGATCCAACCAGTCCATTCTGAAGGAGATCAGCCCTGGGATTTCTTTGGAAGGAATGATGCTAAAGCTGAAACTCCAGTACTTTGGCCACCTCATGCGAAGAGTTGACTCATTGGAAAAGACTCTGATGCTGGGAGGGATTGTGGGCAAGAGGAGAAGGGGACGACAGAGGATGAGATGGCTGGATGGCATCACTGACTCGATGGACTTGAGTCTGAGTGAACTCCAGGAGTTGGTGATGGACAGGGAGGCCTGGCGTGCTGCGATTCATGGGGTCGCAAAGAGTTGGACATGACTGAGTGACTGATCTGATCTGATCTGATGTGGTAATGACACTTTTTTAATGTCTACAGATGGATTTTTTTTTTGAGAGGCATTAAATACACCTGACTTCTTTAACACTTATACTATCGCATATACTCAACAAATACTGATTGAATGAAGGGATAAATGAAGGAGAATTGGAAAGTTGTTTGTCTCTTTCAAAATTTAGAACTAGAAAGAGGGAGTAAATTTCTACCATACTTATCAGAATTAGCTTTTTATTTCAATACTTTATAGTTTTTACCGTAAAATACCACTGAATTAATTTGCCCTACTTTGCGTTTGGTATGAACTTTTAAATCAAAGTTGTTACTTTTTGACAGATTAAACTTCAGAGGTAGTGAGATTATGTAGGAGAAAAAGAAAGCTGCAAAGAGTTTTCAAGCTCCAACAGTTTCCTTTTCTTCTCCTTACAACCACACAGTATTTTTCCCCAGTATGGTATCATTTTGAATAATATTGGAATGTCTCTTTAGGAGACACACACATAAGTGCTATTCATGAGAAAAGAGCATGGCATACCTAAAAATAAAGCCGTGCTTTGTTTTTTGTAAACCTTGTTTATGTTTATTTTAAATCTTAGGGAAAAGTACACTGTGGGTCTCCAGAGCTGTAAGTGGGTAAATAAAGCAAGTACTGTAATTTTTCAAAGCATTGCTGACTGCCAAGACTCTGATATTATCATTCCAGCTTACAGCAACTCATTTAAGAGTATTAATATCCTGTTATTTGCAAAGGAATTCACAAGGAAACCTAAAACAATTGGAAAGACAATGGAAAATTATTATATAGACTTTTAGATGAATCAATGATGATTATACAGACTTATAGATGAAAAATAATGAATTAGGTTTCTGATAAACTGAATTAAATAAAAATGCAGATGAGGTAGTCAGGCTTCTATTTTCTTGTTCTTTTTTATGTTTTGTGACCACAAAGTTATTTTCCTCTGAAGATTTTTTTTCATTGGATTACTTGTTTGGCACAACTGATACCAAGAACCATAGAAGCTGAAAATGGGGTGACAGCCTGGCCTTGCTTACCTATATTGTATTTTAGTAAGAGATGATTTCTATGGGCCTCTGTGTTGCTCACCTCCAGGGAGCATCATTGGATGGAATGCTCCAAGACTGCTGCCCCCTGGGGTTGTGCAGTGGTGCTGAGCACAAGTACAATCTGTGCTGATTTTGGCTTCAGGAATATTTTCCATGGATGGTTGTAGTAGGAAAAACATTTTCTGATCTTCATGGCATTTATGTTTTTTTAACATTCACCACAGCCTACAAACAATGTCAGCCCACCTAATTTTAAATATTTTTTCTGCAGAACTTGAACCAGAAATAAAAGTAGAAACTTGATAGGATAGATACCATCCTGTGCAACAAATTTAAAATCTGAAAGCACAGAGGTTTTTTAAATGGTAGCAGGAAACTGGCCATTCAAGAAGATGGTAGCATGTTGAGCTGGAATCTAATTTCTTTACACAATTAGGATTCTTCTTCGAATTCTCAGCTCTTCTCAGTTAAGTGGAGATTCAGTATGGAGACTATTTCTTTTGAACTTTCAAAATACTTTTTTCCAACTCCCAGTACAGACAAATTTGCATAAGATGGGTAGTAGACAAGCCCTCAGGTTTAGTGCCTTATATTTTAAGCCAATTAAAGTGAAAAATGCACATGCATTCACAATGGACTGAGGAGTCATTGTCATTTTTAAACATGAAAAGCCTGAATTTCAGAAAGGGAAGGTGCTGGGAAGAATTTGCCAGCTGATTAATATTAAAAATAGAAAACAAAGGTATGTTAATAGAGCAAATAATGTTTTTTTAATCACCAAAAATTACTACTGGGAAACAAGACAATTTATTTTTTTTCTAATTTTATCTTTATTTTGTTCTAATTTTGTCTTTAAAATTTGAGTCTTCCTTAAGTTTTACTTCTGTGATTTTTCCTCTCCCTGTCCATTCTGAAATCTGAATTCTTACCAATGATGTCAGTCTGTAGAGTGTAGTATTATAATTAAGTACACTGGCATTGTGAATTGTGTGGATTGGTTGATAATGGGAGATTCTGTACATGGGTGACTCCCTCTCTCACAACCAGGGTTCCTTGGACAAACCACTTGACTTGAGCTTGTACTGATTTGAACATTTGGGAAATGAAGATAATCATAATATTTGCTTCGTGTGGTTCTTATGAGCATTAAAATAGGAAATATCTGTAAAGTGCATAAACACTCATAAGCAGTGGCAGCATTTATTGTGTACCACATGTTGTAGCATTTTGATTTTCTGTTGTAATGATTCCTGTTGATTACTCTCTAAGGCATGATATATAAGCATTCATAAAACATATGCTAGCATCTTTCTCCATACTTGAGTTTTATATATCAGGTTTTTGTTTGTCTGGTTAGTTTTTGACTATACATTTCCCAGGGTCAAGACCTATATCATTTTTGGCATTGTTTTTAGTAGACTATTTTTTAGAACAGTTTTAGGTTCATAGCCAAACTGAATGGGAGGTAGAGTTCCCGTGTACCCCTGCCTCTACCCATGAGCAGAATCTCCAGTTAACATTCCCCACTAGAATGGGACATTTGTTATTACTTATAAACCTTTATCGACCAAGTCCATAGTTTACAATAGGTTCACTCCTGCTGTTGTACATTCTATGGGTTTGACAAGTTTCTGACATTTGTCCACCATTCTGGTATCATGCAGAGGAGTGTCACCTCCCCAAAACTCTTCTGCACGCTATCTCTCTCTCCTTCCCCTCTAGTCCCTGCAAACCACGTCATTTATTGTCTCCATAGTTTTGCCTTTTCCAGAACGCCATCATACCATCAAAATGATGCAGTACATAGCTTTTCCAGTCTGGCTTCTTTCACTTCTTAATACACATAGACATTTTCCCCATGCTTTGTGATGGCTTGATAGTCCATTTGTGGTTAGTGTTGCAAAATACCCCGTGTCCAGGAGGACTACAGGTTATTTACCTAATGCAGCTGCTGAAGGACACCTTGACTGCTTCCAAGTTATAGCAATTAAGAATAAGGATGCTATGAACATCTATGTGAAGGCTTTTTGTAGACTTATATATATATGTATTTTATTTACGAGAGTCTCTCATACAAAGGTAAGGATTTTTAACACAGCATTCCACATCTTAGGTCTGAAAGAACTTAGACATAATGTGTTAGATACAAGCCAACTGAAGACCAAGTGACCTAGTATTGACTGTTTACACAGTCCATTGTACCTCCTACTGGGAGGATTTTTTCTCTTACTGGGAAATTGTCACCTAAATATAATGAAGAAAATCTATTAGAATGACATTTTGAAAATATTACCAAAGATTTGACATGGTGAGCATAAGGACTGAGAATTATTGCACCAAGTGATATAATCAATTTTTTAAAATTAATAATAATAAAAAATAGAAGCTGTAGCCATGATATTTTTCTCATTGTTTTATAACTGCTCATTATAATTTTATTATGACTTTTTTCCCCATAAATTAGGCATTGTGCATTTTCAGTTATGTTTTATATAGTTGGATTTTTGAATTTTTTCCAGTGGCTGATGCCCTCTGAACTGACTGAGTCTTGTGGTTTTCACAGGTTGTGGTGGAGAGCTGTCTGGGGACACGGGCTCCTTCAGTAGCCCTGGGTACCCTAACAGGTACCCCGCCAACAAGGAGTGTATCTGGTACATTCATACAGCCCCTGGGAGTAGCATTCAGCTCACCATCCACGACTTTGATGTGGAGTATCATGCAAGATGCAACTTCGATGTTCTGGAGGTAGGAATTCAGATTGTTTTTTAGCACATTACAGGATTTGGGGTAGAACCAGAAATCACTCTGCAAAAATCCCCAAATGCTTTCCAGTGGCCAACAGTGTTCTCTTCTGGATGTTGGGGGGCAGGTAATGTTACTGGGAGGTGGTGCCAGGAAGCGGAATGGAGGGAACCAGGGAACCGGGTGAGGGGGACTGAGAAGGGTGAGCCAAGGGAAGGGAGCTGCTCTTGTTGGCAACGTGGGCTTAATCCTGCTATGACCTTCCGAGGTCCCATGAGGTCTGTTCCTCAGAATCACCCTTTTCAGGACACAGGCTGAAGCATTGGTCCCCCAGCTCCCATTTGCACTGATGGAGGGTGGCACTTGGGATTGTCAGCACCGCATACTTCCAGTATGTGGCAGAGCGTGGAGAAGAGGCGAGTGCTTGGTGGGTGGAGGGAAGCAGGACAGTGAGCCGAGGAAGTGCCTGCAACTGCTCCAACGCTGCTACCAACACTGTATCGCAGATAATGAAGATGGCCTTTGAGGATCAGTTATAACCAGCTGTTCGCTGCAGGAATCTAGTTGTCAGATAATGTCCAAGTACACAGGAAATTCCTGTCACCTCAACCGTAGGGACTGCATCACGACAAGGTTTAGTATCTGGTAGAACTCAAAACTCCATGAAGGCTGTGTGTCTGTTTTTGTTTTGTTTCTCTGCTATACCCTGGGGCCATAGAGCACTTGGCAGATAGTAAACACCTGATGTCTATTTGTGGGATAAGTGAAAATCTCCAAGCTTCTGACTGCCATGCAGTGATAATGTACATTTATTGTGATTGCAAACAGAATCCAACCTCCATTTTCCCACTTGAATGTTAACTAATCCTGGGAGGTAAGAGGGGAATTCTGTCCCCCTTTTACTGCTGTCAAAACAGAGGGTCAAAAAGGTTGAAGGATTTTTCCACAACCTTAAGGACAGTGAGTGGAAGAGCTAAGAACTGAACCTACCCACCACTGCACGGTCCACATCAGCCAGTGTCAAAAGACAGAGGTGGGCAAGATACTGAAATGAGTGTGTGTTTATAGGACTTCACAGGAAACTTTAACACTTGAAAACCTTAATTACAAACCGAGTTCTCTCCTTGAAAAGACACGGGGTTCTCAAATCATGCCTTCCCTGGGTGGGCTCAGAGTCAGCAGGAATGGCACTTAGCAGCTCAAATCTGTGCAAAGGAGGCCGATGCTGCAGAAAGTGACAGAACAAGGGCATCCTTGGGTTCAGCCCAGACCCTCGTCTTCAAGTAAGTCCTGCTGCTCAGTCACAACTCTATCTCAGAAGAGGACCGGGTTGTGTGGCGGAGAGAGCAAGGTGGCTCCCGAAATTGATGAAACTCAGCACTCAGAGTGTGAAGTAGAAATAAGGCTCCATGTGGAAGGTTGAGATGCTCCCTCCCGCTGACAAGAATCCACAGTTGCAGGAACCCCCTTAACTGATACAAAGGGCTGGCTGCTGGGTTTTCCGCAGTAATGTGAAATGTTCCTCGCCCTTCATTTTCATATTCCAAACCCGTGTGATTGCTGCCCACTTGGCAGAAAGTAAATGGGTTCATTGTGCTTTGGTTTTGTCATACCCAGTACATGAGAAGGCAAAGGGCAGGCCTGATCCCTGCGAGCAGCCTCAGGGGACAGAGGGACAAACAAGGCCCCTGGGCAGCAGTGTTCAAGCAAGATCCCCACGGAAAACTGGAAGAAGAGGCTGCAGTTTGTTGGGGACTTAGTTTTATCCGGACAAGGTGATTTCACATGTTCCATCAAACCAGGATTTGAGGGTATACTTTGAAGCCCTTAAATATTTGGGAAAATTTTTTTAAGACTAAAGTGAGTAACTCTTGCTGTAACACTAAAGTGAGTAACCGACTTGCTCTCCTAAACCTTGTTTGACATCTCTGCAGATGCTCAAGAAAGTGCTGTCATCAATCTGGGTTAATTTCTGGGGAAAAAAAAAAGAATTTTTTCCATCCCTCAGCACATGGATGCTGATAACATGTTAGCAACAGGTTTCATTTTACCCTTGGCGGGTGTGTGGCATGAAAACACCGCCGGCTTTCTCCACCCATCTGCCCTCCCTCACATCCTCCTCTTTTGTTCTGAGCATAGCCCAGCGGGTCTTGCTGTCACCAGGTATGGGCTTACTTGGGTTTCCCCTGATTTAACCAAGAGCCGATGGATTTTTCTCTCAAAAACCAGTGTCCAAAGAGCGGCCGGTTGCATTAAGCAGCAGCCCTTTGGTTACTCATAACTCTGGAATGCTGACTTGATTGTAACAATAAATGGAGCTAACAGAGCAGAAAGAAATGTTCAAAACAGATTAAAACCGTAGGCTTTGAATTGCTCTCTATCCTGAGCATTGGCTAAAAACACATGTTTTAATCTCTGATCATCAGGCCAATTCTTTTCCCCACAACGTTGAGTCACACGCTGCAATCCAGCGGACCACACCCTGACATTCTTTCCATCTTTTTCCTCTTTTGAAGAGTCATGTGCTAACCATTGGTTTTATTCATGGAAGTGAAAAGTACCGTTCTTTTGTTTCGGTTAGAGAAACACTGGCCAATTCCACTTCAGTCTCTGAGAAATGAGCCTAAAGGGGCACAGTGCAGAAAAAGAAAGCCACCCCTCAGTGCAAAAAAAAAAAAAAACCCAGATAATCGCTGGTTTTTCCTCCACTGTCTTTGTGAGCCTGACGCAGTAAGAGGGGAAGCACAGAACGTCAGAGCGGCAGTGCTCACCCTTCTGGAGGCTTCTAGGTCCAGCCGACTCATTCCTGTTATGTTTGTGATCTCAAGGGGACCCTGAGCAGGGAAAGCAGAATATTTTGCTGACGTGCAAGTTTTCTTTGTTAGAACTAAACCCTTACACTCAGTGTGCTGTCCAAATATGTGCTGCTTGTGGGGCCAACAACTGGAAGCTCAGGCTGTGGGTTTCAGGCTCTGAGCTCTGCGCCCTGGGCCAGGGAGCAGGGGACTCTCAAGTATGCTAAACCAGCAACAGTGTGGTTTCTGCCCTTTGCTTGTGTGTACGTGTAAAGGGCTACACAGGCCTCTTCCTCCAGACCCCCTCCGATGGGACTGAGGGGGCCGGGCAAACAGCGCTCCTCCAGAGGAAAACCAGCACCAAGCAGCCTGCTCGCTTCATTCCTCTGCAATTACAGCCCTTGTGCGCGGCCCTCCTGGAACAGCGGCCTCATTCATTTTGGCCTTTCCCGCATGGCTGGGGGAAATTAATCAGACAAAGAAATCATTATGGATTCAAATCACATGCTCCTTACCGAAAGTAGGCTGCTTGTTCTCTCCTTCTCCGGAGAGCACTCGAGTGATGCCCGCGTCAGTCAGCAGCCGCCCTGGGGTGGGCAGGGGCATGGGCCTGAGGATGGGGAGAAACTCAGGGTGGGAGAGCCACGCAGATGCAGGGAGCGAGGGGGCGGGGAGGGCATGGAGCCACGCTTTTCCAATTCTAACCTGAGTCTAGATTTAAATGGATGTTTTCGTGAAGGAGAGGGAAGGGCCCAGATACCAGCATGCCTGAAAACTGTCAGCAAAAAATTGGTCATTCTTCTACACATTCAAGTTTGGCAAGACTGAAAGTAGGGTCTCTGCATCTTTGTGTGATTCTTGTCTTCTTCATCTGCATACCCCAGCCCCCCACACACTGGTTAGCCAAGGGGCCCTTGAGAAGCCTGTGTGAGAGGCAGCCTGGGCCCTCCTCTCCCCCTCTACTGGGCGGGGCTACACGTCCTGCAAGATACTGGACATGCAGCCCAGAGGACACATCGGGGGAGAAATGTGTCACTGGGGTATCGGGTCCAGTGAGACAAATAGTTGCAAGTTGGAGGAGCTGAGGAGGTCTGAGGACAAGTGAGAATGACATAGTGGGGCAAAGACCTGGTGACTGCTGAGCAGAAAGTGAATACTCTTCATTTTGCTCCTGGGAGTGCCCAGGCTCTAGGAGGAAATACAGAGAGGTCTGTAGGACTCCCTCCTGAAGACACCACAGAACACCCTGATAGAGGTTACATTTTCAGTCTCTCTGAAGGAGCAAAAGTTTCATATTAAATCCTAATCTGAAATATTCAGATTGCAAATAAAAAATCCTAAAAATGTAGCAGGGTGATCAATAGTCTTCAATGAACAAACAAAATGGCTTTGTGCTCAGACTATTCCCATGTGCCCAGAAGAATTAGCAAATCAGACGTGATGCTGGACTATCTGCAGTGCCTCTGCCAAAGAAAGCAGGAAATCCTATGCAGACTGGAAAAAAGGAAGAGGCGCGATAAGCAGGTTCTGGAGTTATCTCCTCAGTTCAGCTCTACAGTTCTGTCTGATGGAACAAGCCAGCATTTTGTGGGTGGTTGAACCTGGGTGTTCCAAGGGCAGAAGGAATGCCTTTGAAAATCTAACTTAAGTTTATAGCTCCCGCCCACCCAGGGTGGCTGAGATTTCACTCTCTACTAATATTATAGAATCCAAAGGCTAGTGGTTATAATTGCTTACATATCTCTCTCAAGTTCTTTCTTCTCCATCCCATCATAGATCTATGGAGGTCCTGATTTCCACTCACCCAGGATAGCCCAGCTGTGTGTGCAAAGATCATCTGAGAATCCCATGCAGGTCTCCAGCACTGGAAATGAGCTGGCCATCCGGTTTAAGACTGACAGTTCCATAAATGGGAGAGGCTTTAATGTCTCATGGAGAGCAGTCCCTGGAGGTGGGTGAACCAAGGAGGTATCACTAAATTCTTCAGTTGAACCTTTATTTAAAATTTCATGACATATTTAGAGAGTGCTATGAAGGCTACAGCCTCTATTACTACTCTGACTTCCCTAATAGGGAGCATTGCTTTGGAATATACACTTCCCTAAAAAACACGATGGAGTTTAACTTTCAAAGAGTCACCTCGTGTGTGAAAACCAGCCAATGCAAGTATGCACATCCATGGTAAAAGCAGAAGCAGGATGGTTGATTAGACTCACTTGATCCCCGTGGGATTTCTGCTTGTTTACCAGCCACAATTTGGGCATTAGTAAAGTGGTAAATTACTTTATGCCATGTGTGTGGATGCTTGTTAAATACCCAAACTATAAATGTGAAATTTGGCAATTCCTAGGAATTATTACCTTTTGTTATATAGTGACTTTCTGCCCAAGATCTTAGGCTGTCTAAATAAATTGTTGCAGATTTTTAAAGATAAAGTATTAATGCACAACTCTGAGCAGATGTTAATTGGTACAACTACTAATTAAAGCAATGTTTACTGAACACTTGCTCTGTGTCAGGCACTTTTCTAACTATTCCACAAAGACTGTCTTGTTTAATCTTCACAACCACCCACTAAAGGAAGTTCATTTCTTATTCTTATCTTACTAATGAGGAAATTGAAGCTTAGAGATGTTAGTGGCCTGTCCAAAATCACACAGCTAAAAAATGTAAAAGCAGAGATATGACTCCAGGCTGCCTTATGGTCCCGCTTCTGCAGGTCAAAGGTAATACAGTAAGTTTATTAGGTCTTTCCTAAAGTTAATGATTCATGAATTTAATAAAAAATTATATTTACATAGTGTTTAGATTACCCCAAAATGATTCTCAGTTATCAGAAAACAGCACTGAATTTTCCCTTTCTAGTTTATATTGTCATAAATCTGAGAAATGGTGGGTCACAGAGTTAGACATTGATAGGTATATGATTACATCATAGGAATTAAAAAAGTTAATGGCTGTGCAAAGTCCAGAATATCAAATTTTTAAAATTAGATGTTAAATTATTTGTAAAATTGTATACTGTTGTATTGGGCTTACCTGGTGGCTCAGATGGTAAAGAATCTGCCTGCAATGCAGGAGACCCAGTTCAATCTCTGGGTCAGGGAGATACCCTGAGAAGAGAATGGCTACCCACTCTAGTGTTCTTGTCTGGAGAATTCCATGGACAGAGGAGCCTAGAGGGCTACAGTTCATGGGGTTGCAAAGAGTCGGACGTGACTGAACGACTAACACTCATACTTCACACTACTGAATTATCAAAATTCTTAGAACCAGATGTGTTATTCTTAAAGTATGTTATACTTTCAGAAAATAATGAAGGGGCATTTCATGGCTTTATGAAGACTTGATTTTATTTGCATTATTTTTCAATATTTTGAAAATAATGTGTGGCATCAGTATTTAAAGTATTTGAAGTCTTAGACATCCTTCTTTGTTTTGTTGGAATGCATAAATTAATAGTGAGTATTTAGCTCTTCAGAATGTTTACCAAAGACCACATTAAAATGGTGGTCAAACAAAGTAGCATGTTCTTCTCTGCTCCCAGATAATGGTAAAAAGTTTTGTGCATCAGAGATTCCTCTTATTATTACATTGGGTCTTTCATCCATAGGTTGTGGTGGCATTTTCCAGGCTCCCAGTGGAGAGATCCATTCTCCAAATTACCCCAGTCCTTATAGGAGCAACACTGAATGTACTTGGGTCATTCAAGTGGAAAAACATCACCGTGTTCTCTTGAACTTCACTGACTTTGACCTTGAACCTCAGGACTCTTGTGTTTTGGTAAGTGACACAAATCTCAAGCATTGTCTCTGGTCAAACCTCTGTCAAAACATTGCCATGTCAAAACAGAGCACGTTTAGTGGATGTGTTGGCTATGGATGTTTTCAATGTCAAATCATAGGAAACTCAACTATTAGCAACTTAAAATACAAGCACATTTATTTCTTACCTAAACACAAACTGCAAAGAGTCAGACATGACTGAGCGACTGAACTGAATTGAACTGAAACACAAACCAGGAGGTTTGTTTAACAACCCAGTCTCTGCTCTACCATTCTTAGTGAACTGACTTTTCATTTTGTGTTTGCTACCTCTTGGTCCAAAAATGGCTGCAGCAATTCCAAATACCCTAAGTTCAAATCTGAAGAAGAGGAGAAGGAATAGTGTTAGTTGTTTCCATCTTGTATTTTTTTTTTTTTTCAATCAAGCAAGCAAAATTTTTACAGAAGCCCCCTTACAGATAATTGGCCAGAATTGGCTGCAAGAAAGATTAGGAAAGTGTAGTGGATTATCATAGTGAATTTATCAGAGCCACTTTCAGTCAATTGTTATTAACTCTCTGAGGGTTCTCTCAAGGTTTCACTTTTCTTGAGCTCAGGATATCTTGATCTGCTGCTTGAACAAATCAGTTCAGGAACAGACTAGATGGTGAGATAGAGCAGAGGAGAAGAGCTATGGCTGTTAGTTGGTTCAAAAACTTTCCATCACTGTCAACAACTTTAATACATTTTCACCTGAAACTAACTCCTAATGTGAGAGGGAATTAGGTTATATTTTGAAACTTTATTTTCTTTACAAAAGATTTTCCATCTTTTATTTGTATTTAGAAAAATCTCATTCAAATATAAACCAGATCCTCCTGGCTAATGGATCTTTCTGTTTTAGTTTCCTGGCAGTTTCTTATACAAATTCCAACTTGCTAGCTTTCAAATTTAACTCAGGAAAATTCAAAAGTTGTTTCATAACTTTCAAAGTAGTCCAGTCTAATGGAATGGTTTCGAGAATTATTTTACAAGATTAAATCATTAATCTACTTCAAAGTTCAGTTGATTTATGGCTATGTATTAACCTTTTAACATGCGTCTTCAGAGTCTAAATTGGCAAAGCCTTATACGAACTTAAGGTGTAGGGCATCCACTTTCCATAATGGTAACTCTCCTGAAAAGGACAATTTTAAAAATTTGAATGCTGTTTTACAGTGTTTTCCTAATGCAACAAGGAACTCACAAGGTAGTGTGAAGTTTCTGAGTTAGTATCTGATAGAGATATGAGCCTGGTATTTGAGACTGCTTTTGCCTTTGGGCACTTGCCGATCCAGAAGGAGTTAGCAGCATTTCTGAGAACTTTTCAGGGCAAAGGGGAACAAGACTTGTGTCCAGGATCTGAATGGGGTAAGAGTACTGATAAAACATCCTGAATCGTAGGTAGAATGGAAGTAAAACAGCCTTCACAAAGACCACATCCCAGCTTCCAGTCACCTGAGTGGCCCTCAAATCTGAAGCCATAGAATGGGAGCAACCTTGCATCACTAATGCATCCAGGCCTTGGACATCTGACCAAAGCATTTTAAACTCTGCTTCAAAGGGAGATAAAAATCATTCCAGACTTCATTTCTACCAATAATTTTCATATGCAACAGCAAGCAAATTATCAAAGATATTCATATACGTGAGGGATGATGTACCATAAATGAGATACAACATGAATAACAGACAATGGAAATAAACACACTGATATGCCAGGTGCTAAAATTATCAGGCACACAGCTTACTAAGCAACTATGCTTACTAAGATTATGGAGATAAAAGTCAAACTTAAACCTTCTGACAAAGACTGCAAATCGTAAACAGTAACATTGCAAATTGAAAAATACTGAAAATTTTAAAAGTGGATAAATGCAAAAGCTGAAATTAAGATCTCAGTGGAAGGATTTGGGGTTTTTTTTTGTATGTTTGTTTTATGTTAGACAAATTAGAGATGAAGAGAGAACAAGTGATAGCAGAAGAATCTACCCAGAAAAAAAATATATATAAGCAAAGGATGAAAAATACAGAACAGAGGTTAAGATATATATAGGATACATATAAAAGATGTAACATACATTGATAAATGGAGTAGTAGCAATATTTGAAGAACTAATGACTAAGGCTTTTCTAAAACTAATGAAAGACATCCGTTTATAAAACCAAGAATGCCAAGGAACCCAAACAGCCAAGGAAGATAAATAGAAAGACATACTTATCTAAAAAAACTTAAAGATTTTAATCTAAAAGATCAAGAAAAAAGGTTACAATCAGCCAGGGGAATTGGTGAGTGGGGGAACAAAGTATCTTTTAGGAAGTGGCAGACTGAATGCTGACTTTTCAGCAGTGATGATTGAAAGGGAAAAAGAGGTGGTATTTTAAATTTGGAGCAATAAAATAACTACCAACCAGGAACTCTGTACTCTCTTAAAATAACCATTAAATATGAAGGTGGTGAAACAATGCATTGAAACAGTAGAGGTGCCTTCAAGAGAAGTTTGAATGGACCAGAGACATCTTGTCTACCTTACAGTTGTACCTCTGGTGGGTACTTCTCCATCTCTTTCTCCCTCTCGCAGTCTATATGGTTCTAGGTACGGTTTCTTCTCTCTGGTAAAGTCCATAATACATACAATTCAATAAACAAATGTATGTGAAGAAAATAAAGCGTAGGTCAAAGGCACACCCAGCATGGCGGCACCGTTTCCCCTCCCATGGCCGTGAGTAGGATTTTCCACCTATTTATTACATAATATATAAATACACAGACTGGGTTTTCTAGTAACCGTGGCTGTATCTCAGCATGCAGCTGGGCTTGACTTCATAAACTGTAGTGAGAGGAAACAGAAATGAGGATGTAAAACCTCAAATATGATCTGGTCTTTAGGCATGCAGATAAGAAAATGAATCCTCATACTGGTCCTAGGAGGAGTCCAGTCTGGCAGATATGCTAAAATAGAAAATGTAATAGTCCACACAGGTTGTCAGGATCAGGGCATTCTGTGTGAAGTAGTTGGGGTCTTCCAGCCAGTAGGGGGATGGAGTATCAGAAGCAGATGCTGATAAGCCCTTGAGCCATACTTGGATGTAAAAAGTGAACTGCACCGGCAGTGTGGGGCACCATAGTGCCATAGTTAAGAACCTAGCTCTCCCTGGTGCTGAGCCTGGATTTTGCCACTTTTAGCTGTGACGTCCAGGAGAAAGCTAGTCTTTCAGCTTCAATTTCCTTAACTCTACAATGGGGGCAGTGTGAGTAACCATGTCAGATTTGTTGTTGGGATATTTAAGATCATATAGGTGATCTGCTTGTCACACAGCAAGCCCTCCCCCCAGGGCTTCCCTGGTGGCTCATTGGTGAAGAATCCACCTGCCAATGCAAGAGACATGGGTTTGATCCCTGGTCTGGGAAGATCCTGCATACCGCAGACCAGTTAAGCCTGTGCATAACAACTATTGAGCCTGTGCTCTAGAGCCCAGGAGCTGGCACTAACACAGAAGTAGATGGAATCCTATAGAGGAGTATTTTGTAAAGAAAAGGGATCAAGTAAACCCTTGGCCCTAAACTACCATTTAGGAGGAAGATGGGCTTCCCTGTGGCTCAGAGGTAAAGAACCTGCCTGCAATGCAGGAGACACAGGAGACATGAGTTTGATCCCTGGGTTGAGATGATCCCCTGGAGATGGAAATGGCAACCCACTTCAGTATTTCTTGCCTGGAAAATTCATGGACAGAGGAGCCTGAAGGGCTACAGTCCCTAGTGTCACAAAAGTGTCAGACATGACTTAGCAAGTAAACGACAACAGGGAGAAACAGAAGACAAGGACACTGAGCATTACCCAAAAAGACGGGAGGAGAAGCAGAAGAGAGTGGTAGCGTAGGAACCAAAAGTGAAGTCAGTTTTCAAGAGTGGGTGGGCAAAGGGATCAAGTCCAGCAGAGATCAAGCAGGCTGAAAGGAAGCCCCTGGATTCAGTCTTTGATGACCTTGTAAGGAGCAGGACTGGTGTAGGTGGTGTTGGAAAACTCCAGATTACAGTGGGTTTAGAGATACAGGAGCTTCTTAGCTTTTTCTCAGAACAGTGGACATGAATGGTAGAGAAGGATAAAGGGTAACAGCCTATGGGAGGCAGGACCCATGGAAAGTTGTTATTATTATTTTTAGTTGTGAAGGAGCTTAAGCATACCTGGACTGCAGGGTGCTGGTCACAAAAGACAAGCTGAGTATAAGAAGTAAATGGAGGAATTGATGAAGTCAGTTACCAGGGCAGAGACCTTAGGAAGGACCTGACTGGTTCCGTAAATTTCATATTTTCAGAATGAGAAATTTGAACCCGTGGCCAACTGTAAGATTTCTTTTCAGATTGGCAAATTTATTTATATTTAAAATTGTATAAATCATACACAAGCTAAGTCATTTTTGTTTGTACAATTTGTAATTCACTTCCACAAAAAGAGGGCTTCCCTGGTGGCTCATATGGTAAAGAATCTGCCTTCAATGCAGGAGACCAGGGTTCGATCGCTGGGTTGAGAAGATTCTCTGGAGAAGGGCATGGCAACCCACCCTAGTATTCTTGCCTGGAAAATTCCATGGACAGAGGAGCCTGGCTGGCTAGTTCATGGGGTCACAAAGAGTTGGACACGACTGAGTGACTAACACTTTACCAAAAGATAAAGAAATGTGAAAAAGGACTATTCAGATAAGTTGGGGTAGAGCTCTGCTGTGTAGAGTTGTCAAGTGGACCCAATTATGGGAGTAAGAGGTTTGGAACCAGGCAGGCAATGTACTGGAAAGGCTGGGAGCTTGGCTTCAAGTATTACTGAGCTGTCCAGGGGTTCATGAAGGCAGGCATTGAGGCACCAGCCATTGCTCTTTATAGCTAGATGGACACTGGATGTGAAATGTCCCTAAAAGTCCAGTATCTTACATAATATCTCTGTAGTCTAAGTTCATACAAAGCTAGTCATTCATTGTGGATACAGTCAAGTTAATATCTTAGTTCTGCTACTTAGAGTCATTAGCAAAGAGAAAAATATTCAACTGCCAATGATGTTGCCAGATAATGTTTGTGTTCATGGATTTTTAATAGAGCTCAAGTGTATTATTCAATACCAAAGTAAATTATGCTTGAATGGGGCCAGCCATCAGGCTTTTAAACCTCCTTTAACAATTTGGATTGTCAGAAGTGGAAATATCCTTTTTAACAGTCTTTATTGTGTTTATTGAATACATAGAATGTTAAGATTAAAAGAGGAGAGGTTAGAGATAATTTACTGTCATCTGCTTATTTGAAAAATAAGAAAATTTTGGTGCAAACAGGTCAGGATTAAGACCAGGTAGAAATTAATATCCGGAGAAGGCAATGGCATCCCACTCCAGTACTCTTGCCTGGAAAATCCCATGGACGGAGGAGACTGGTGGGCTGCAGTCCATGGGGTTGCTAAGAGTTGGACATGACTGAGCGACTTCACTTTGACTTTTCACTTTCATGCGTTGGAGAAGGAAATGGCAACCCATTCCAGCGTTCTTGCCTGGAGAATCCCAGGGATGGGGGAGCCTGGTGGGCTGCCATCTATTGGGTCGCACAGAGTCGGACACGACTGAAGCGACTTAGTAGCAGCAGCAGCAGCAGAAATTAATATCAGAACCAACACTACAATGCAAGAAGCCTAAGTAAGTATTTTGGTAAAATATAACAATTGCAGTCTATCTGCAGAAGACTGAGTCACAGGATAAAGCACAACTGAAAAAATAGGAGGAGATAAAACAAGGGTTACTTTGGAACCATTCAGAACTTTTTCAGATGAACCCATACTTCATTTATTAATTTTGGGAAAAATGTTAGGATCTCAAACATGAATTCCAAAGTGGGTTTCCTTTGAAGTCAGGTGGTCTGCATTCCATCCATCCATTTGGTCTTTGGTGTCCACTGTATATGAGGCACTACCAGAAAGTCATGTCCAGGTTCAGCACCACCACTAACTCTCCATGGGCTGGGGATGCTAGTTTGCTCATTTATAAAATCAACTGCCTGGGGAACCAGCAGAAAGAGGAGACCTTGGGGAGAGGATCCAGTTCTGAGTTGTGTTTGAAGAGGAGAATAAGGGAGGAGTTGGAGAAACAGGCTCGAAGGGGCAGGTGATGTCAGTAGTGGATCCATCCGGAGGTCACAGTCTGACTCCACAGCACTGGGCTTCCGTTCATCCTCTGGGGCACAAGACCATCGGCAGTGGTGGAGGGTCCTCTCCACACTTGTTCAGAAGAGAGCTCTTCTTGAGGGAGGTCTCGTCTCCCGAGGTCCCCAGTGGACACAGTGTAAACCCAAAGCCCTCACTCTGGCTGCAGGGAACTAGAGGCACAATTTTCAGCACATAGAAGAAAGTGATGAAATGGAACAACAGAACAGCAATACACAGCCTCCATCCCATTTCACGGAACCCGCAGCGGCAGTCTTTGCCAGAGGATGGATCTGTGTGATGCATGAATGACTACCAGATGCATGGCTGAACACAGGAATACGGAACAGTTGTCATCTCTGCTCTTACAACGATCAGTGCCTCAATGGAAAATTGAAGACGGCACATTTGGGAGCGTGTTGAGTGCAATTCACCTCCTGGCACAGTTATTGATATTCGGTTTCAATCTTTTGAGCCACATGAGAAGAACTTAGATAGCATTGCAGAAGCATGTCTTCTAGAATTTCATGCTGCTCTAATGAAAACAAGAGAGAAACTGGGTTTTTTGACTGCTATTGAAATGGTGATGGCGTCGTGGGGAAACTCATCTGAAAGCTCAGTTTACATTCAGGTTTCAGCTAATTTGGTGATACGAGTACACTTTGAGTGCCCGGCGTCGTTAACCTCCGGCTTCCCTCGATGACACACTGTGAGCCTTTCTTGCTCAGGCGACAGCAGGACCCACCAGCTGAGCAGAACTCTGTACGGTCAGCATGAACACGGCCCCATTAGGTTTTCTTTCACGAAGGCCGAGGATTAAAGTGACCTCCGACCAACAGCTTAATTGCTTAATTAGAGGCTCTCTCCGGAGCCTTAAACTCACGTAGCTCTGAGAGCTCTTATTGATCTCGGAGAAATGCAGCAGTAGCGCGGCGTGAGATGAGAGGAGAAGGAGGGCAGCTGGAGCAGCAGGACGACTGGCCCCAGAGACTCTGGCCTCTGATTGCAGCATCCTCTTTGCTCAGCACAATGGAATGTCTGCCTTGTGAGAACCAGTGGGGAGCAGACGAAAGCGAGCAGCCCACAGCCCTGATCCGGCCTCTCATCTGGAGAAAATATCCGCTAGGGATACAGGACCTAGGACCAAAAAAAATGCAGCACATGTTGAGTCACGGTTTGCTTTCTGAAGCTTCTCTAGGAGAAAGAAAGCAAAATGTTGGATTTGAACTAGAGAATACCAGAGCGCCCCAACCCCCAACCCCACCCTAAAGCCACAGTGTTCTGTTTTTGTTCACATTACTTAACATTGAGGCTCAGTGCAGGCGAATGTGAAACACAGTATCTTTGTTTTTATTTTTTAAGACCCTACCTATAATGTGTTTCCTTTGAAAACATTTATTGTTTCTAAAACTGAGCAAAAAGACACAGGGATAAGAGAAGTCAGTGCTTCAAAGAAGCAATTCTTAAACAGTCCTTCTTTAAACATTTATTTTAAAAAGAAATCCAGGACAGAAATCAATCTCTTTCCTGTCCTCTCCCTTTTGTATTTTCCCTTTCTCCTTCACTTCTCACCATAGAAAGCTGACTTTCCATTTGAGGATGATTTCTGATAATCTCTGTTAAACATTTTATTTTATAGTTTGCTTTTGGTAACCCATTTAGCCATCTTGCCTCCCGGCGCCAAATGAGTTACCAAAACTGTGCCGGCACTTTACATCCCCAAAGGGAAAAAAATCAATAATAACTGAATTGGAGCCAGTGTCCTTGGGTCTGTGGACCCAAGCTTTGTTTTGAGCTTTGTTTTGTTTGCGTTTTAGCTCAGAATCTGTTTAAATTCTTGTTTATTTGTAAGAATAAAATGAGCTTATTGGGTTTCTTTTCCTACCAACATTTCCAGTCATCTCTGAGTCCCTGCTTGCGACAACTGCAAATTAGCAGAGTTTATTGTCTCCTGTAAACTGTGAAGCTGGAGTGCCAGCATGTAGAACAAAGACTCAGGAATGAGAGAGACCTGACACCAGATGTGCGCTGTGCATTTGCGATTTCATTTCAGAGGAGCATAGCTGGAAAATATCACTGACAGAGGAAACGGATGCTTCCTCCCCGTCCCCACCCACGAGAAAAGCTGCTATAATGAGTAATATTTCTATTTCCTTCCTTACCTACATTTATGGCTTTAACAGCTTGGATAATTTCCTGGCAGATTCCCCTCCCTATCACTTAATATTTCCTCGATCTTGGCACAGTTCCCATTCCCTAATGGGGATTCCATTTGCAGCCATATTAGCTTCTTCTGTATGTATGGCACATGTGGATACATTTCACGGACTCTCATCCTCCACACTGACCTTGCACCCTGATGAGAATGATGTCTTCTGTACCCTTAGATCTTAGCCTCTGCCACACATTTTGACCCCGATAAGCTTCAAAGTAATCCAAGCAGTAGACACATGTTGCGAGAATGAATTAAAGTAAAGGCTAAAGACCAGGTTAAAAGCATGGGCGAAGTGAGGAAAGAAGACTTGCTGGTCCAGGGAGGCTGTGTTATACTAGAAAAAGGGCAGGAGTGGATGGAAATCTGGATCTAAGACTGGAGCCAGGAGTTAGGAATCTGGGATTTTGATGTTAGGTTTAGTGATGAAATCGCATCACGACTCAACAGACACGAATTTGAGCAAACTCCAGGAGATAGTGAAGGACAGAAAAACCTGGTATGCTGCAGTCTATGGGGTCACCAAGAGTCGGACACACAATTTTGCAACTGAACAGCAACAACCTGGCCCCTGTACCCTTTGTTCCAGCCTGCTCAGATAACCATGCCGGGAATCCCGCGCATGTGCAGTGGGTGGGATGGATGACAGCTGCCAACCACTCCAGAACCTGCCAACCCACCCAGGCCTTGAATGAGACTTTCTGAAATGCCTTTAAGGATGCAAGCTTGTGGGTCCAGAGAAGAGAGACTTGAGTTCAACTCCGTTTCCCAGGATTTTTTTAAGGAGACTGTGGACATGTTACTTTAGCTTCTTAGAATCATGATCTCTCAATATTCTGTTGTCAATGAGTAAAACTTGATTTTTATCTTTTTGGTTGTTTAATGATAGTTGATCAGACGTCAGGCAGAGGGGATTTGTATAGTGGCTCCACACTACCCAGTGTGTGACTGTGAATAAGTTACTTATATCTTCTGAGCCTCAATTCTACCAGCTGCAAATGGAATTGTAAGAAAGAATTTGAAAAAATATACCTAAAGCATTAATCACAGTGTCTGGTACAGATAAGTGTTAGCTATTGCTGCTGATTTTTCTATTACTACTATTTCTAGTTTTGTTACTACTCATGCTATGTTAAAGGTCTTAACTTATCTTTTTTAAAAAACAATATTTATAGATTTCCTGGCTGCGCTGGGTCTTCCTTGCTGCATGCCGGCTTTCCCTAGTTGCAGCACGCGCGGACTCCTCTTTACTGCTGTGTGTGGATTTCTCATTGTGGTGGCTTCTCTTGTTGTGGAGCACAAGCTCTAGGCACGTGTGCTCAGCAGCTGTGGTGCACGGGCTTAGCTGCTCCGCTGTGTGTGGGATCCTCTGAACCATGGATGGATCTAACCTGTGTCCCCTGCATTGGCAGGTGGATTCCCAACCACTGGACCACCAGGAAAGTCCCTTTATCTCACATTTTTGAAAATTATGAACCTTAGATACACAGACCTGGATCCATAATCCCCAGTTCATTGGTAACTATCTTGATTAGTTTATGAGCAGACTCATTTTATCTTAAAGTATTTTTTTAAAAAATCTTAAAATATATATTATAAAATTTTTGCACGCTCTTCAGTGTATCATCTCAGTGAATGTTTCATTTCATAAGTGGGTTATTCTCATACCGTCTAAAAGATTCACAAATGAGTTGCAAAGGAGAAAATGGTAGTGCAGTAAATGAAAATAAAAGCATATTCATATACATTCACAATTTGCATGGAAAGCTTAACTCTGAAGTTAAGATGGCATTGGCATACTTTGGGGAATGTAAAACATGCTGTGTGTTTTGCTTTTGAATTAAAATAGTTTCCTCTTGCTCCAGTTTATGCTAATTTTAACCCACATATATAGTGGGCTTATTTTCTCCCTGAGGAAGATGAAACTTAATAAAAGAAGAAGATAGATGCAGTAGAAGTACATTCCCATCTCTACTCACAAACATTCTGAGAGTACTTATTCAAGTTTCTAGAAATGAAAATGCAGACATTTCTGAGGAAGCTAATGTTCATTTTTCCCTTCACCATGTGCGCTCTGTGACGCTATGATCGCTGTGTTTCCGTGAGGACCACAACTCACCCCATCACCAGGGCTCTGATCCTGGTGGAGCGGGGCTGTGGGCTGCAGTTCTACACGTTGTATTTGGATCAGGCACTCTCCTTGGTTCCCAGTAGGGCAGCACCTGCGATGCTCGTCTTTATTCAGTACACTTTACTTTTTTTAAAAAGATTTTTGATGTGGACCACTTTTAAGGTCTTTTTTGAATTTGTTACAGTATTGCTTCTGTTTTATGTTTTTGATTTCTTGCCCACAAGGCATCTGGGATCTTAGCTCCCTGACGTGGGATCAAACCCACACCCTGTGCATTGGAAGGTGCATTCTTAACCCCAGGATCACCAGAGAAGTCCCTACTCAGTATGATCTTAAAATGGACTGGGATACTCTTCCTTCCTTTTGCATCAGGTGTTACATTTTAGAAAGCACATTGCATGGTGGTGATTGTTTGGAGACCGAATTAAAGGGGGACACAAATTCAGGCAGGGGGAGTTTCAGGCTGCTGTAGTGACCCAGGCAAGAGGGGATGAAGTCCCACAACAAGACACTTGGTGGGGGGCAGGGGAAGGGGTCCAGGAGACACAGCAGAGGGAGAGCTAACAGAACATAAGGCTCCGTTCCGTGGAGGGGATAAGGCAGGAAGTGAAAGAGGCAGGAGGACTTAGGGGGCGGGGCAAGGACTTCAGTTTGAGACAGAGATTTCCATGGTTGATGGGACATACCAGCCGTGTTGTCTGGAATGTAGTCGGATATCTGAGCCTAGAGCTTGGATTGAGGTCTGGGCTATAGTTGCAGATACTGGCCAGCTAACAGATGTCTTGGAGATCTTAAAACAAAAACTGTATCCTGGATAGAGTCCTGTCAGGCAGCAAAAGGCTAGATTAAATGGCATTAATGTCCATCTGGCTTTGATATTGCAGCTCAGTTATATGAAGAGCATATTTTCATGTCTCTGTGTGGGATCACTTATATGTCTGCCTGGCTAAACACATAAACATTTTAAATATATGCATTATTTAAAATTTTACATGTTCCTCATATCAAATTTCTAAAATACAGAAAAGAAAAAATAAGAAATGGACACCATCTATAATACTGCAAAGCAGAGACAATTAACATTTTGGCTCATTTCCTACAGAAACACATACATGCAAACACGCGCACCCTTATACCCACATACACAAAGGGAGTTAAGAGAATACTGCATATCGTTTTGTATCCTGTCTTTTTCACTTAGTTTATTTAATACATTTCTTCTTAAAAACAGTTTCTTTGGCCCTTTAGTCAGTTACATGAACACCCTAGAATTGAGTTAACCACTAGCTTATTACTGACCACTTGCTGCTGCTGCTAAGTTGCTTCAGTCGTGTCTGACTCTGTGCGACCCCATAGATGGCAGCCCACCAGGCTCCCCGTCCCTGGGATTCTCCAGGCAAGAACACTGGAATGGGTTGCCATTTCCTTCTCCAATGCATGAAAGTGAAAAGTGAAAGTGAAATCGCTCAGTCGTGTCCAACTCCTAGCGACCCCATGGACTGCAGCCCACCAGGCCCCTCCGTCCATGGGATTTTCCAGGCAAGAGTACTGGAGTGGGTTGCCATTACCTTCTCCAACTGACCACTTAGACAACTTCTATTTTTTGCCTATTATAATAATACTTGGAAGAGCATCTTTGTAAGTATATCTTAGTCTACATTTCCTGTAATTTCCTTTATATAGATTCTCTCTTCCTTCATGAAAACTCTATTACAAAATATGTTGAGTATACAGAGAAGACTACACAATGCACATAAAGTACAGCATGAACAAAAACATTCTCCTTGCTAAATCTCAGTATTTTACCGTGCTTGCCTCAAGTTCTTTCTTTTCTTCCTCAAAAGAAATGAATTGCTGAGGACACAGTGAGGCCCCATGGGCAAACCACACTGATTCCAGTCCCTGCCCCTGGCCCAGAGGAAACCATTTATGAGAAATTGGTTTATGATTCCCATGGCTGTTTTGGTACTTTTTCATGGTATGTGGTTTCCACATACAGTATGTAGTATTGATCTGCATGTTTTAAAACTTGATGTAAATAATACAACATGACACCTAGTCTTCCATTCACTCCTTTCATTTAACAACCTGGTTTGACCATTTTTCTACACTGTGCTGTATTCAGATCTAGCTCATTGTGTTTGCCACTATACAAGATTCTCCTCTATACCATGAGTCATGAACCCATTCTACTGTTAATGCACTTCTAAGTCTTCTAATATTGTGCTGGGGCAACCCTTATAGCAGGGAACATTATTATCCATATTTTTTAATCCAGTCATACAAGAGTTTACCTCAGGTAGCTATCTGGAAGTGAAAGAGTTGGCTTTTACATTTCCTCTGTTGCCAAATTCCACTAAAAAATGTATACATGAGAATTTATGTCTTTTAAATCACTTAATTCTGGTGAACAATATGTACTACAATTTTATGTCAGTCCCATTGTACAGATTAGGTGGCTGAAGGATAAAGATTTGTCCACAGTAACATCACGTGGCATCTCTCCCATGGCAATCATTCTCTGAGCACCTGCCAGGGTGTTTTGCTAAATAAACTTACCTTCTGTTTTTTTCTCTTTAAAAGGGATTCTGCCACCTGCTTTTAAATAATGCATACTCTTAAATAATATATATTTCCATCATCAGTAAGTACATGGAAAGGTGAAAGTTTCCCTTTGCTTGGCTCCTTTATTTTCTCAAATTGTCTCTGTTCTCTGACCTTTGGCATCCATACATATCATCAGAAAGGAGTGCTAATCTCTAAGCTGAAGGTTTTCCTTCCCATCACTTTGTGCTGGAGTTGACACTTTGAACTTTGAAAGGGGGTTGATATTTATTCAAATCTCCTTAATATTTAAAACATCCAGTATTGAAGTTCATAAAAGTTTGACTCAGTTCTGACTTCTGGCCACAGCTCAGGGTACTGATACTGGATACTCTGGGACCTGGGGGTGGGTCCAGTGTCCTTTGCCCACCTTCTGCCTTCCTACTTCTCTCGCAGTGCTGGTGAAGGGCTGGCACAGCTGGCAAGAGGGCACCTGGGCAGGTGTGTGTGGCTTGGTCCCTGTCTGACTGGAATCTCCTCCACTGCCCACAGGGCCCAGAAAGCAGTTCCTCTTGTCCTCTTTCCCCCTGTGAATGGCCTCTTCCCTGCCATCATGCCTGCTGTGCATTTATACAGCCCAGTCCACAAGAGAGGAGCAACTTGTTTTCTTAACTCTGGGTTTTCCACACCCTCAGTCCTGTACTCTTACATATATATTCACTTACTCATTTGTTCATCAGGCGTTTGCTGTTTGTTATTTGCCTGGTTCTATTCTTAAAAAAAAAAAAAAAATCTCTTATTTTTGTATGGTAATGGTGAGCTCAGGTATTCTGAATGTGTTTGCTGGTATCTGGAAATTTGACAAACTCTGGATACTTTGTCAAGATACTGATTAACTTTCAAAAGAACTTAGCTTACTACTTAACCAGGTCTGCCTCTGTTTTTAGAGCTCCTGTAGTTGGAACTCAAGGGATGGTGGCTACTTTTTCTTTTGTGGATTCATAATTTTATTCAAAATTTTATTTTACTAGAGTTACCTAGAAATGAGTTGGTTATACTGTATAGTTTTTTGTTTGTTTTGTTTTGTGTATTTCTCTGACTTTTTCCACCTAAGCGACAGATCAGAAAATTAATTCCCAGGCCTAGGAAACCCTTGGCAATAGACTTAAATAAGACTATAATAAGACTTAAATAAGTTATACGAATATGTTATACATGTAGCCAATAACATAATTTGCTAACTTTGTTTTGGAAACTAAATGGAAGTAAAGGAAATGTATATTGATAATTTTTATGACTTCAGACTTTTTAAAAATAGCAACAAGTTTTCTCATATTTTCTTCCCTCCAGTTTCTTTCTTATAATTTTATAAATTAAAACTTGATTTGATATTACAAGTGTTAAGAATTACTGTTAAATAAAAGAATTGCTATTCCAAACTTAAAGAAAAAGACTCATCTCTCTCCTTAATAACCTGAGGTCATATACTTTCATAAAATGGTAATTAGGAACTTATAACTTAATAACTATTACACACCATTTAAAGAGAAGTAACATGAAATGATATAGCATTTGGAGAGGGAAGAATTAAGTTTTGGGCTCTGCTACTCACTAGCTCTTTGATCTTGGGTTACTAGCTTCCATTGTCACTATTGCCCATTGGATGAGACAGTAGTTTATTAGCTAGCACACTTTGAAGTCTCACTTTCATTACTAAAAAAAAAAATCACATAGTGTTTAAGACTAGTTTAGAGGTATTGCAATGGTGCTTGTAAAATTATAGCATGCTAATCAAATGTAGGGTGTCACTGGTATATAATTTTGATGTAGGGACATTTGGAAACACTCTATCTTGATCCATTCCTTGCGAAGCAATGCCCCAGCCATGTGAATTTCAGCCCAAATCCTGTGATTTCTGAATCTCTGGGTAGGAAGGTTGGAAACATGGAGACCTCCTAGAAAATGTGCTCTTTCAAAGAATCCCCAGGGAAATGGCTCATTCATGTGATTTTCTGAATTTTCTAATTCTATTTTTTTAATTTTTTTTAATAAAAAAAATTTTTTTTTTGCCACATATCAACATGAATCTGCCACAGGTATACACGTGTGAATTTTCTAATTCTATTCTTCATTTTCTACTGTCCTTATTTTGTCTTAAGAGGATTGCAATCAAAAAGACAGCTTAGAAAGGGATGGAACAGTATCTGCTACTCACCAGGTCTCTGAATTTGGAGAGAAATAGAGGAAACTAGAAGAGTCTTGCCTTTGTGAGTTCATGGACTTGTAGAAATCCTCTAAAAGTGTGTGTACTGTTGATGATGGTATTTGTTCTTCTTAGGAACTGTGTGATTTGTGACATTAGTGAGGTCTCTGTGCATCTGTGATCTTCTTGAAAATGGAGAGTCTTAGGAGGAGAAATGTGATAGTATATGTGAAAGGCTGTGTCCAGTTCCTGGCACATAGTAAACATTTAATGAATGGTTGCTGTTATTAATATTATTGTCCCCCCCCCCCCAAAAAAAAGAAACTTATTTCCCCTGGCTTAAAGATTCATGGGCTTCTCTGGTGGTTCAGTCGGTAAAGAATCTGCCTGCAGTGCAGGGGACCTGGGTCTGATTCCTGGGTTGGAAAGATCCCCTGGAGAAGGGAACAGCTACCCACTTCAGTATTCTGGCCTGGAGAATTCCATGGACAGAGGAGCCTGGTAAGCTATAGTCCATGACACACAGAGTGCCAAGGCAATGAAAAAATTCAGTTTCACATACCGATTCAGCAATCTGGAGCAGGGGTAGCGGGTTGGGGTGGGGAGTCTGCAATGTAAACTCCATTGCACGGGCTCATATGGAAGGTCAGCCAAGTCCCAGCACAGAACTGAACAGACACAGAACCCTATATATTTTAAAATAATAAGGTAATTTTCTATTAATAAGTCAGGCTCATAGAATTCTACCATTTCTCTTCTTGACCATAACCCTATGATGAGCAAAAAGTTCCAGCAAATGCTGAGTTTCTGAAAATAAGTGATTCCTCATCATTATTTCTCATGTATTTGCTCCAGTATTCATTCTTGCATCAGCACATGTTGTGAGAATGGTACATGATGTGACTGTCCTGGAGTCACAAGAGGATGAGAGCCGGGAAAGGCATGGCATTTATAGACATCCAGGGATCTCATGGTGAGTTTCGCTGACATGAAAACTCCCATTGAAATCTTGGAAGAGTTCCTAGAAACGACCAAAGACTCAGACATTCTGATGGACCCGAGTGGACATAGAATAAAGCACTGGGTTCTAGCAAATGTGTTTTCCTTCTTTTTAAGAAAAAGCAATTATTATTATTTGGCTGTGCTGGATCTTCATTGTCGCGCATGGGCTTTCTCTAGTTGCTGCAAACAGAGGCTCTTCCTTGCAGTGTGATGGATTCTCATTGTGGTGGCTTCTCTTGTTGCAGAGCACTGGCTCTAGGGCAAATGGGCTCAGGAGTTGTAGCACTTGGGCTTAGTTACTCTGTGGAGTGTAGAATCTTCCTGAACAGTGATCGAACCCATGTTACCTGCGTTGGCAGGCAGATTCCTAACCAGGACCACCAGAGAAATCCAAATGTGCTTTCCACTAGGTCGCTGATGCTCAGATAGATACTCCACAGAACAGGGCCTTGTAGATGCCAATCTGAAGTCCTGAGCCACCATGTACCCAGTTGCCTTTCTTTGTAGGCATTTGACGGTGTAAGCTCTGCAACCGCCCGCCTTTCCGGTGTGTGTGGAAGACAGCAACTGAGGAACCCCATCATATCTTCCGGAAACAGCCTCTTCTTGCGATTTCAGTCTGGCCCTTCCAGACAGAGCCGGGGGTTTCGTGCTTACTTCAGACAAGGCAAGTTCTGTGTGGTCTCCCCAAGGCACAGACCATCTGTCCTTACCTCTCCCTCTTGGTGCTGCAATAAAATGAGACTAGTCCTTGGAAATTGTTCCCAGCTTTCTATTTAATGTGCGACACTTTAAGAAGAACAAAGGAATCATGGTTTGCAATGATTCTGTCGGGACTTTTAACTCTGTCTTAGTCCTCCGGATCTCTGTATTCCTCAAACAGGTTGTCAGAATCATACTGAAAAGTGTCTTTAATATTAGAGACACTTGTAAAGAAGTGTTTATCTGAATTTATTCATTCATAGATAAATGACCTAGCATTTATCTAAGATTTTATGCTAAGAGATACACTGCTATAAATTGCAAAACTTGTAACACAGAGTCAGATTCTAAGCCTTGAGATAGTGGTAGCCCTTCACCCGAAGAATCAATGTTGTTTTCTGTTGCCTTTTTCTTTTCTTTCTTTTTAGATTTTATGTGGACCTTTAAAAAAAAATCTTTTGAATTTGTTATACTATTGTTTCTGTTTTTATTTATTTATTATTTATTTTTGGCTAAGAGGCATGTGGGATCTTAGCTCCCCAACCAGGGGTCAAACCCACACCCACTGCCTTGGAAGGCAAACTCTTAACCGCTGTCTCACCCGGAAGTGTGTTCACCCCCCCATACCCCACTACATTGTCTTTTTCTTAAATCACCACTTTCTACTAGAGACCTTTCCATCCATTGCCTTTTGTTTGGTATTTTTAGAGGTTAACCCTTCACCCACCATCAGAGATGGAACCTAGAGCTGGAAGGGCTCTTGTCTGCTGAATATGCCTGTGATTTTTTTTTTTTTTTTTCCAGAGGATTCCTGTCCTTTCAAATAAGTGTGGTCTCTTTAGTCATTTCATCTGTTTCAGTGGACTCGCTTGCTCATTTTCTGTAGTAAAGAGCCCTGGCCAGTAACAGTTTTTGGATGGCGGTCCCCTGAGGTTGCAATGTAGACAGTGGAGCAAGACTGATCACGGAATTATTTCAAAGAACAGTTTCTTAACACTTTTTCTTCTAACTGATCACTTATATTTCACTTCAGAGCAAAAAAAGTCCCCAGCAGGTCTTCTCTGGGCTAGTACAGCAGCCTCCTTGGTCTCATGTGTTCCTCCAAAGTCAGTGTGCAGTAGCGAGTTCTGACCCTGACCTCCAGTGTACCATCGTCTGTCCTGGCTCTGCACTAAACAGGGAGTGGAGCCCCAGCTTCTCTGGATGTTCCCCATGGGGACGGAACCTGCCTGTCTTTTCTCAGCATTGCCCTGACTCTCCTCACGTGCCCCACACTTCAACCAAGTCTGTGTGGTATCCCCCATACCCTCCTCTCTATCTTGTTCAGACTGCCCTTTCCCCAGACCACTCTTCCTCACCCCGACTCCTCCTTCCACACCATCCCCTTTGTGAAACACCTTGTACACTCCCCAGCTCTCAGCAGGCACCCCCCCCATCTTCTGTTCCCACAGGGATCTGCACATCCCTGATAACACACAACTGCTTATATGAAGTCTCCATCAATTGAGTATTTACGTTCCTAAAAATGAAGTCAGTTGTTAAGAGATTATCCCTGTGCCTATAATTTACAAGTGGGTAAAGTAAGTAAATCAATGCCAGAGTTCTATCAAAAGATTCAGGCAACTCATAAGCATTTAATCTGTTCTTTGCCACTCCCCACTTCCTGTAATTGAAGAATACGGTTGTAAATGTAGAGTACATCGCCACTTTCTCATGATTCATTTGCAGCTTTCTTGGCAGAGAATTTCCTTGACAAGTCCTTTAGAAATAAGGAAACATCATTTATGTTTTCATTCTTCAAATAATTGTTCTGGAGAATCAGTAGAAATCAAAAGTGTGTGACAAAAGTGTGTGTCTGTGTCCCTCAGCCTGTGGCAGCCACACCCTCACTGACTCCATTGACACTATATCCTCTCCACTGTTCCCGAACAACTATCCAAGCAATCAGAACTGCAGCTGGATAATTCAAGCTCAACCTCCCTGTAAGTAACAAAAATAAAAAAGAATCCAGGATGCATGTGTCTGTGGGAAAGTCCAGCAATGACTCATGTTCTTATCTCTTCGCTGGTAACAATTGATGGCCTTCCTCTCCTCCTTTTGGAAGCCCTAATTCCTCATGTGCGGGAGAACAAGGGTTTCCTAATCTGGTAGGAAGTAATTTTTGCTCTTTATTCTTAATTAATTTTCTTTTTATAAGTTTCAAGGCCTAGCAAAGGAAATAACAAAGCGAAAACCTATAACCTAGTAGAAATGACAGGCATTTGAAATTGGGGATTAACAAAAATACTGGATGAATAAATAGTTTTTGACTATTTGTCTTGACTGTGGTAGGTGCTCAAGAAGATGCTAAATGAATAAATGAACAGTAAGAACCATAGCCTAGAAACTTAATAACTTATACTTTGGGCATGCAATGCCATGAGCATATTGGTCTTCAGTTAAGGTGGAAGTTAATGATAAAGCCTGGTCTCTCTTGGTTATAAAATGTATTTTTTAAAAGTCCCAGCATCGACCTTGAAGAAGCATTTAATAAGTACTTACACTGTATTCTTTTTAGAATCCTAGAATCTTTCTGATCTGGTAACAATCTAGTGGTAATGATTACTGTCCACATTTTACAGAGAAAATGAGGAGACCACTAAGAACTCGAGCAAAACGACTGTGAGGAGGGTGGCCCTGGGGCCATTATGAATCTTGTTTCAAAGGAACCCTGCCCTTCTTGAGGTTTTCAGGGGAAATTGATGACTTCAGACATAATGTGGGAAAAGCATTAAGTTCTTGACTCCACTCTCTAATTAATGACCTGTGTGATAATAGGAAAGTCACTTAGGCTCAGAAAGCCCCATTAGCTAATCTAACAAATGAAGGGTTTGGCTTAAATATTCTCTAACATTTTTCCTAGGGATGTTAAACATTAACAAAAGGGTATCTTTATTGCTCTGCATATGATTTGGGGGTCAGTGATGTAACCTTTAGCCAAAGAAAGTAGCCAGCCAGCCAGGAACCAATCCTTGGATAAAGAAGCTCCCGGCCTAGAGTCCTGCAGCCTTGCACCTAAGGATAGTTTCTAAACAGTTGTAAAGCTCTTAGATGAAAGAGCTCACTGGTGTAAAGACAGCAAAAGGAAAAGATCCTATTCTAAAGATTCAAGACCCTGGAAGAAAACAAAAGGAAAATGGACCCAGACTCAGACTATTTTGCAAGTAATTGAAAGCTTTCTTTAAAAATGACTGAACCTCCATGTCCCTGCTTCTGGACTTAAAAGTAACACAGAAAATGCTAGGATATTTGTGCCAGGGAGGAAAATGTGTCTTATTTACAAGCACAGGTAAAGAATCAGAATTTAAGGAAGCCATTAAGAAAAGTACTTCGGAGAGAAACACAGAACAGCTCATACTTTCTCCATCATCCATGAAGTAAACCCACCCCAGGGTTCTCTTACCAGCACCAGCATTTCAGAGTCTACGGACATTTTTAAAAGCTTTTCAGTTACTCTTCAGACAAAAAACTTTAGCACAGTGGTGGTTACTTCTCCTCTTTACCCCTGTCGTCTTGTGCACATCTGTCAGATTCATCAATTCTTTGCCAGAGAACCAGCAGGTGAAAGGATCAGGGGTAAAATCTTCTTCCCTGTATGTTTTGGTTGCCAGAACTTTATTAAACAGCCTTCCTTTCTTCCCCTACAGTCAATCATATCACCCTATCCTTCAGCCACTTTGGCCTTGAAAGCAGCACATCATGTACCCGAGATTTTGTAGAGGTGTTGGACGGCAGCCGTGACGACGCACCCCTCCGAGGTATGCCGTGCTCGCTCACTCACTTCCGTGGCCTGGGCTTTTTACAGTTTCTGTGCTTACATGCGTATATGCTGTCATCAGAGGTTAGAATGTTTCCAATAACTATGAAGACTGTCATAAGCCAAGGAAAGATACCGAGAGGCTGAGGAAGCAGGATTCAACGTAGAGCTGGAGAAGCTCAGCTCATTCATCTTCAAGGACATGAATGGTTTATGTATTTTTTATTAATTGAAAAGTTGCAACTGCTTTAAACAGTAGTAAAATGCAATCCACTCTAACATTAGATAGTATTCTGTGGGAAATTTCTTGTTACTGTTTGACCACAGTTCTCGTGTTCAAATTGAGCATGTTTCTTCTGGTTTTGTCCTCAGTGGAAGGAAAGTAATGGATGGATGGATGGATAGATAGCTGTAATGGATAGGTAAATACATACATATATATATATATATATGTACATTGGATGGATGGATGGATGGTTGGATGAACAGAATAGATAGACAGACAGGCAGGCAGGCAGATATTATGGAGTTCTGTTTGTAAGACATCCCAGTAAAATTAAAGAATGTTGCTTATAATTTCTGTAATGTTCTCAAACAAAATAATCTCAGGTTATTTTGGAAAGATCCCCTGGAGAAGGCAATGGCTACCCACTCTAGGATTCTGGCCTGGAGAATTCCACGGACAAAGGAGCATATATGTATCTACATACATATAATTCCATGGACAGAGAAGCCTGGTGGTCTACAGTCTGTGGGTTCGCAAAGAATCGGACATGACACTCACTCATTTAAGTGTTCTCTATGAGTTACTCCTATTTGAGCTTTGTCACTCAAGCTCCTTATCCTTCAGTAGAAGACAGGTTCCATCAGAGAAGGGACTTTGTTTTGCTCATGGCTATATTCTCAGTACACAGAACAGTGCCTGAGATGATAGTAGGCAATTGACAGATGCTCTCTGTGGACTTCTGATTGTATTCTTTGTGACTTTTGTCTGTAAGCATTTGACCATTGTCAAGGATATATTATTTAACAGATACTTATATAACCTTGCACTGAGCACTATTCTGAATTTTATAATAGTAAACTTTATAAATAGTACTATTTTTATAAAGTTCTATTTATTAAAAAACTTTAGAACTTTATAAATAGTAACTCAATTCTTATACCCTTATGACACAGAATTTCATTATTATCCATGTACCTGTTTCTCAAGTGGAGAAACTGAGGCACAGAGAGCTTGAGTAACTTGACTCGTGTCACGTAGCTGGTAAGTGGCTGAGCTTGGAGGTGAATGCAGGTGTTCTGGCCCCAACATCCGCAGTTTCTCAGCTATTGTGTGTTGCTGTTAAGTATTAGCCCCCTTCTTTGTGCAGGTGCCTGCTGCCCTGGAGAGTTTAGCATTAGTTACATTTGGAAGTTATCTGTGTTTCTCTTACCTTCCCCTCACAGTCTTTATCATGTTTATAAATGTGTCCACAGTTTATTTTGAATCATCAGGCATCATCCCAAACACTGACCCTGATCTAAATGGTTCTCTAGTAGTGGTTTCTTCTGTTTGCTTTGGTCTTTTGTGATTTTAGTGAATACATGTTGGCATATCATCATTCATTCTCCTTGTCAATGTCATCATTATTTAGGCCGATACTGTGGCCCCTCCTTGCCCCATCCTATCACTTCCTTCAGCAATGCTCTGATGCTGAAGTTCGTCTCGGATTCTACAGTGAATTTTGGTGGTTTCCATGCCACATATGCTGCATCCACGTCAGGTAAGAAATGTTAGCAAGTGGTGCTATTAGGTTAAGAGGAATGTGTAGAAAATCCTTGATTTATTATTTGGGATTCCTTTACATTTTGTGTTCTGAGCTAGTTTCATAGATCACCTCTGTGACTCATTTTACTGTCTTTCAAATTTGGTTAACATGCTTATAAATTCTAACAGCTGTGAACTCTGTACTACATCTTCCTTATCCATTAACAGACATTTATTCCCATACCTTGACTATTGTGACTAATGCTGCTCATGGTGAGCACTGGAAGTGGGGAGAATTGGTTGGAATGATCTTGGGTGACTTGCTTGTCAGCGTGTCCTTGTTCTCCTTCTTGATACGTTTGTTGAGGGAGCCCCTGATGGACAGTGTCCAGTGGTGTCTCTAACCGGTGGACAGCTGCCGTTCTTCAGTCTCCCTGGCCTGACAGCTGCATTCAGGCAGGGCTGGGTGTCTTCAGGGATGCAGGATGGACCATGGCACATGGGGAGAAGGGGAAAGAGGAGCGCCCAGTAAGAGGCTGTAAGCTAGGATAGTTTTGCTTGTCAGCTTCCTCATTATTAGCTGTTAAAAGCCTTAGAATGCTGGGAGATCTGTGCAAGTTTCAGTGCTCTCCTGAGAAGGAAATGTTGAAATATTGCTTTCTTTTCTAGGCCGGGGGTGAAAATCATCCTGGTCAGAAATACTAAGGATTAAAATGAGTCTTTTATTACATAGAGCTATAGTTCACAGGAAGAAAAGGCTTTTCGAAAAGAAACTACAGGGATTCCTTCTAATCCACCATACCCAGTGGCTTTTAGTTTTCAAGTTACGGAATCTTTTCCTTATTATTATATATGCCGTGGATTTTTTTTTATTATGAAATGAAAATAGTACATCCTTTGATGCTCCTAACAGCTCTTCTAGTGTTCTTTCTATATCTTATGGTGTCTTGTATTTGACATTTACTCTGCCACTCATTTTGTTTCTCTTTTCTTCTAGCTTGTGGTGGAATATTCCACATGGCTGAGGGCATCTTCAACAGCCCTGGCTACCCAGAAGTTTATCCTGCTAATGTGGAATGTGTCTGGAACGTCGTCAGCTCCCCTGGCAACCAGCTCCAGCTGTCTTTTATGTAAATCCTTTTTTTTTTATAGTGTATTGTTTTGGTGAGAATGAATCTGCAGGAAGGAAGCACTGTTACTAATAGGATGGACAACTAATAGCATATGTGTCCAAACAACTGTTAAGAGAATATGGTGGGAACTTCAAGGAAGTCTGTTTGCATATTTCCTCTGTTTTAGTCATAGTTTAGGTTATAAATAGCATTAAACTTCTCTTATGAATGGTTTTAGAATCCTGCCTAACATTACCGAGAGTACATGCCTGAGCTCTTGGCATGTTTTAATTTTTGGAATTCTCATCTTCAGATAACATTAATTTTATCTTTTTTTTAAAAAAAAACTTAGAAATATTTAGACTCTTCCAGAGAATCACTATCATTCTTTCTTCCAGCAGAAATCCCCATCTCAATTAAGCCTTCTTTACTCATACACCTTATCTCCACCCCCAATCCACTTTTTCTTCTTACTCTTAGCAAGAAAAAAGGATTTTGGAAGTATTTGGAACTATTGGCCTGACAAAAATAGGTATTTTTGTCAGACATTTTTTTCCAACAAAGATGGGTTTATTTGCAATCATCAGAGAACTGCAGTTTGAGGCCTGCAACCATAGTGGGCCACATGCAAGTCCCTGTATAGAAAGAGAAGAAGAACACTTCTACAGAGAAGAAAAGGAAGTTGAGAGGGCTATAGTAAACATTCTTCTCATTGGTTGAGCCCTTCAGGAAGAAAGAGAGGTCTTTCTTCTTCCTGCTGGACACTTCTGTTTTTGCAGGGCATGAGACTGCCCCCTTTTGGTATGTGACTCTATTTAATTAAGATTCTATTTATTAACTTTTTACATTTCCCCCTTTTGATCATAATATTTTTCTGAAAGCATTGCTGATCTAGAATCAGGGTTTCTAGTTTCAGCAGTTTTCTGTGTGTCCATGTCAAGAAGGACCTTTCCTGGTATAGTATCTCATGTCAGAGGGAAAGTGCACACACTGGAAATCTATCAAGGTCACATTTGTATAACTAGGAGGAGTGGGAGGGAGAATGCTCAGGTACTTTTAATCTGAAGTGCATTTGAGATCAAGATCATAGACACTGGAGATTGTCTGAAGCCATAGGTCATCATCAGAGGTTTGGCAACAAACGTCTAACAGGCCTAGTCTGGATATCTTGGGAAACTGTCTAATCAGATGTCACCTGCTTCAATTCCAGAACATCTTTGCTTCAGGTCACCAGGTGATATGCAGGTCCAATCAGGGTTCAGTGATTTCTTTAGGTGAACCATACGAATCCAAGAGTCTATTCCTGAGAGCTTGGTTTCACAGGGTTGGTTAGAGGTACCCAATAGGGGCCTTTCCAGTGAGGATGAAGTGAGTTCTTCTGGAGGAGTCTTTTCCAATTGACAGGTTTCAAGATGTAATGCTTAATGTCTTCATTTCTCAAAGGTATACTATGAAAAGATTATGCTATTAAAACATGGTTACTTTTAATACCAGCAATTAATCCCTTGCAGTATTGGAATATCTCGCTTTCTATCAGTTGTGGGTCAAAATAAGTGAGAGCCAAGTGCATTGGAAATTCTAGGGCTATCTCAAAAGATAAGAGTATAAGTTTCGAAAGGGGAGGATCCAAGATTTAGAAGGACTGATAGCAATGTTTTTGACCAAGGTGTTTGGAGGGCTTCTATAAATTTGGCCAAGTCTTAATGATGCTGTTGGGTGTTCAATCAAATCAGAGGATTGAAGGTGGTAAGCACAGTGGAAGTGCTGTAAAACTAGTCAAACAGCAGACTTGTCAGAGTACCTGGCCAATAGAATGGACTGCCTCAATCGCTGTGAAGTCTGAACGGAGTTCCCCAGGTAGGGATCCTCTTTTCCAAAAGGACTTTTGCCACAGAAGAGAGAGCAGCCTGTCTGCAAAGGAAGGCCTCAGTCCACTGTGGAAACATATAGACCATGACTAAAACATATTTATATCCATTAGAGGAAGAAATTGTATAAAATCCATTTGCCAGAGCTTGAATGGTCCATTAGGCAATTTAAAATGTCTGGGAGCAGCACAGACAGGCTTCCCTCAGTTCTACTTTGGACACGTGGGACAAGTGAGGTAGGCACTTTTCTCAGCCTTGTTAATGTTTCCTCTCTAATATTGATTCATGAAGGCAATCATCTTGTCAGTAGAACAATGGTTTAATGCATGCACAGTGGTGGGGAGTGGGAGTTTTAGAGTGTCTGGTAGCAATAAGTTCTTATTTGATGTGAACCAGAGCTTTCTCTTTTTATCAAACCAACAATAATTGAATTTCCAATCTTGTTTTCCCTTTTCTGAGAACAATTTCTGGGCTTTTCTAGCCAGTTTTTCTAAATTTCCCTTTGGACCATGACAGAAGTTTGGTTGCTATTGGTTCCTTTAAGGGCAGCATTCCTTATAAAACTATTGTCAAGGTAATTTTCCTTAGCTTACAAAGAGTCAGGTTCACAGTGTCCCAGAACCTTAATAATAGCTAAAGTGGCAAAGGAAAGTATCACATCCAGTAATTCCTAAACTTGAGGGGAGGCATTTAAAACTTTTTTGCCCTTGGAAGTAAGGAGGGCATATTGCTTAGTAAGGAAGACACATTGCTCCCATGGTATTCCAAAATTATTAGCTACTCCAAAAACTACTATCAATATGAGCTACTATCAATATAAATACTAGCAGTTTTATCCGTGGTTAAAGTATAAGCCCATGTTGCTGCTGCTGCTACTGCTAAGTCGCTTCAGTCGTGTCCAACTCTGTGCGATCCCATAGATGGCAGCCCACCAGGCCCCGCCGTCCCTGGGATTCTCCAGGCAAGAACACTGGAGTGGGTTGCCATTTCCTTCTCCAATGCATGAAAGTGAAAAGTGAAAGTGAAGTCGCTCAGTCGTGTCCGACTCTTCGTGACCCCATGGACTGCAGCCTACCAGGCTCCTCCGTGCATGGGATTTTCCTGTGTGTCAGTGTTCCATTCTCTTGCTTTTCATATAAAAAGGGAAAAGAGAATCCAATTATTGGGATGCCCAAAGACAGGTGAGTTCTTCAAATTGCCTTTAAGGCCTTGAAGGTTATGTTATCTCGTTTCCTCTTAAAATTGGGTTGAGGGTGTTAATGTTGAGTAAAACATACAGAGATTTAGCCATAAGAGAGAAATTTGGAATCTAGTGTCAGCAATAATCAACTAGCTAGAGAAAACTTCATAGTTGTGCTTAGTTTCAGGTTTGGGGAATGTAGGACACCACAAAGTCTGTCTGGACCCAGGTACAGCCCTTGTCCTGATAGCAGATATCCTAAATATCAAAGCTGGATTTGGGCAGACTGCAGTTTTCCTTTGGTGATCTTAGGTCCCTTTAAGGCTGAAAGCTTTAGCAAGTGGATGCAGTTTTCCTGTGAGGCTTGAGATACAGCATGAAGAAGCAAATCATCCACGTGTTGCAGCTAAGTAGTTGAACCTCTAGAGAACTTTGTATGACCCAGACCAGCCTTCACGATTCCCGAGAAACAAGGACACTGAGTAAAACTCTGAGATGTTACTGTCCAGGTGAATTGTTCTTCTTACCAAGTAAAGGCAAAAAGGTATTGACTAGCTTCATTAACCAGAATGCTAGAGAATGCACTGCATGAATCAATTGCAGTAAAGAATTTGCTTCCAGGTGGACTGATGTCAGTATCCTGTGAGAGCTGGGGACCACACAGTGGAAAAGGATAACAGTGTTGGTGATTGTTTGGAGGTCCTAGATAAATCTGACCTTTAGCTTTTGTCACTGGTGAACTGGGAATGCTTCAAAGGATAGTACAAGGGATAATGAGACCTTGAGCTTTGTAGTTTCCTAGGAGGGTTTTTGTGTCTTGAAGAATCTTTATATTTAAAGACTTTTTATTAATTCAGGGAAGAGGTTTTGAGGGATCTACTTGAATCTTCATAGGAGGTGTGTTGTGAATTGTGCCAACACCAGTTAGAGATTTTGCCCATAAGGAAGGTGGTAGCTGATTCAATAGAGACAAATAGTAAGTATTTCCAGAATCAGCTCTAGAACCATCAGAGATGGAAGATAGAAGATGTCAAAGGGTCATCTAATTTCCCTTGTTGGTTACTTTGATGACTCCTGTCAGAATCTTGAATGATTTCCCCCTTCTTGGACAAAAATATTCCAGCATGGCACTTCTCTAAGATGTCTTTACCTGACAAATGGGTAGTGCTAGAAGAACTAAGGGAAAAGCACATGTATCTCTCAAAGGACTTAAACAAAAGGGAATTGGTTCAGAGACAGGAACCTCCTGAGACTTGTTAGATCCCCACTAGTGAACTGTTTCTGTTCTCTGAGGCAGGGGCTTTTTTTTTTTAATAGTAATGGAATTGAGCACCGAGAGTGTGGCTCTGGGGTCAGTTAGGATTGGAAGAAATCCATTCCTAAAGAAATGTTTCTCCACACAAGTTAAGAGGGAAGATTAGGAAGAATTCCTGTAGTTCCTCAGAGCCCCATCAGTGAGAACTGGGAGGATGTTGAAAGGCCGGTTAGAAGGCCAGTTAGAAGTGCTTCAGGCTGAAGATGTCTGAAGCACTTAGATTTGGAACAATCTCTTTTCCAGTGTCCTGGCTCTGCAGTAATAGCGGATACTAGTAGGATATGGTTTCACTTAGGAGCCTTCTTTTGCTGGGGTTGAAGATTAAGAATTTTGGCAGTCTTTCTCTGAGGTGACTCATTTGGAGTTGGAGAGAGCTGGTTTGCCACATTAGCTAAATCTGGGATAGACAGTTTCCCATTCCATCCTGATCCTTGTTACTAGAAGGGAAAAGTCCCAGTTCAGCCCATTAATAAACATAGTGTTAAAAGCTACCTGGGTGAAATCAACATCTAAAAGAATATCAGAATTTTCCTTAAAAATGATGTGAAGTTGATTGTAATAATCATGAACAGTTTCATCAGATTTTTGTATGTGAGCCTGAATTTTGTTCCAATCAGCAGGATTTGGAGAAACCCCAGGAACAATGTGATGAAGCCTCCTGGGGATTGCCTGAGCCTGATCATATAATGATAGCAGGCTGGCCTCCCAGCTGTAATTCTAGAAACCTTGCAGGATTTCCCCCAGTTAGTAGTTTTCATCCAATGCTGATCCTAGCCTTCACTGACCAACATAAGAACTAGCTGATGTAAGGCTGATAAGTTTAAATAATTATATTAAAATTTTCCAGCAGTCTGTGAGTATCCTCAGTTACTTTGGGAAAACTTTTGACTATAGCTCTCAATTCAGCTTTGGTTCAGGGAATACAAAAAATAAACAGTTCAGCCTCTGGATTCTTAGAAGGCTTAATTTTAAACAGACATTCCTACACGTTCAGAGGACAAGTGAATGAGAATAGTTTCAACAGGGAAGCTTGGTAAGAGAATTGGTATGAGGGTAATTGGCAGTACAGAGAAGGAGGAGACAGTATAGCTAGGAAGGAGGAAGATGGCCTTGGAGATGGGATCTAACCCATGAAGAGCCAAAAGAGAGAGACCAGATGGTGTTAGGGGCAGAGCCTGAGACAGAGAAGCTGAAGAAGAGGAGCCTGAGGCACTGGGAGCCATTTTATCTCTCATTACTCATGTTTTCCTTAAAATCTTATTTTGTAAAGAAGCCATTCTAGACTCCTGATAATGTTGGGAAGCTTCCAAATACCAATCAAAGTAAGCATTCCACTCATTTCTGGAGATTTTGAGCTATTGTAGTCCTCTTTGTTTCTAAAAAAATTCAACTTTGGGAATTTGAAAAGGTCATCATAATGATCATTGAGATCCTAAATTGTCTTTGGTCAGGTTGGCCCATTTAGTTAGAAATGTGCATAAGGAAAGACTTCAGTTCTTAAACATCAAATTTGCCAGAGTCTCTGTTTGGAAGGTACTCTCACAATTCTTAGTTACCTGGGCTCTGATGTCTCAGAGGTTTTTCTCTAGAGTAAAAGAACAATTTTCAAACATTTTGCAGCATAAGCAGCTCAGTTCAAATAGCTCACAAGCCTAAAATACCAGCCAATTCTAAGGAAATAGCTTGGTCCTAGAGGAGCTTGGCCAAAGGCTTTTTTAGCCACTTTCCAGAGACTAGCCCTTTGCAAAGGAATAGGCTGAAGGCTGGACAAAAATAGGCACAGTTTCAGTGAAACGTCCCCTGCTCCCAAAGGAATGGTTCAAAGGCTAGTCTGTTTCAATTGAAACAGTCTGATCTCAAATCAGACAGAAGTGCCAAGTGAGTACTTGTGTACAGAGCAAAGCATTGACTAGAAAGATGAAGCTTTAAAATAGATTCTGAATAAAACCTAGAGAGCTTCAAATGCAAAGAGAATGTGAGCTCAGATCCAGGAGAAGGATCTTCAGACTCCAGATTTGGTGGGAAAACCAGTGAATGACAATGGGCTGAATTGTGGGTGCCACACCTGTTTGCTTACCGAACCACCAAAATGTGGGTCTGAAATAAACAGAATGCTACATATTCCTCCAGCAAAGACGGGCTTATCCAGGATCAGCAGAGAACTGCAATTCAGGATGCACAACTGTAGTGATCTACTGCAAGTCCCTGCACAGCAGGAGGATGATACTCTTTTTTTAGAGAGAAAAGGAAGCCAGGAGGGCAGTAAACAGAATCCATGGCTTTTATTGGCTGAGTCCATGCTAGGAGAGAGAGGAGTCTTCTTTCTTCTTCCTGTTGGGCTCAGCTACCATCATGGGGTGTGAGAGTTCCTTCTGGTTTCTCCATTCTTTATAATTAAAGTTTCTTTTTATTAATTTTGACAGAAATTAATGAAAAATCACTCATGTTCCTCATTGAACTGTAAGCCCTTTTAAATATGAAGTATGGACGTACAGTCAACAGTAGGATCCTGCCACATTCTGGGCAGTCTTAGGTTAAATTAAATAGCAGTAATGTATTTTCTAGAAGTAGATAGTGCAAAGCACATTGTAAGTGAGATGGGGATTTTTAATCCATCAGTAGAGAAATACTTGTGACGCTGGTAGTGTCAGACTGGTAACGGGTACTTGATAAATATTGGATAATAAGACATTGGTTTTTAAAACTAAAAGGTTTTTGTTTTACTGTATCACAGATTATTGGGCTTTGGTTGATGTTACTAATTCTGTTTTGAAAAGAATATAATACCTGACTTACTGTGGAGAGAAGAGGATGGTTTTGAGGACACTGCTCTGTTTATTCCAAAAACCTTGTTCCTCTTCTAGGCATGCCATTCTGTGCATCAAGAATGGATTTTTTTTTTAAATGAAAGATAAGTCCTATTTCTGGACCATGTTCAAATATCTCAAGTTACTTTCTTTTAGCCTACCAGTCAATGCCTCTTTAGGATCCAACTGGCATTGTGTCAAAACAAAGACACCCTCTGAGCACCTGAAAGGCAATGCAAGTTTAAGTTGTCTCATTGGAAAGAGGTTTTGTTTGCTTTTATCTTTACAAAAAGCACAAAGTTTTGTATGGGAAGAAATATAAGTACATATATATATACATATGTATTACACATACAGCCATATATATATACATATGTATTTTTTATTCAACATTTATTAAGCCCCTACTTTATACAGGTAAGCTTTTGTTACACATATGTTAGATGCTTCATATATAAAGCACAATTTATTCTCATAATAGATGCTTTATAGCCAATGATGAATAAAATGTGAACATCGTTCCTATGGTAAGTCCAAAGTCCTTCACATAGATTACTAGGCTTCATAATTGCTAAATTAAAGGGCTTTCTTGTTGTTGTTGTTGTTTTCCTCTTTGTCCTTACCACATTCACATTCTTAAACAGTCTGATGTTCAGCAGTTATCAGGTACTGGGCCAGGTACTGGGAATGTTCAAGACAGACAAGATCCCATTTTTTGTTAAGTTACTAAGAAGTTAATGTCAAGAAGCTATTTGTTTAAAACCTAGAGAGATTCATTTCATCTTTGGGGATAATCTTATCCATACAGGGCCATAGTTATGATTAGATATGTTAAATTTTAAATGTACAGCACAGGGCTGATGCATGCCTGATGTTCAATGAATGTTAATTCTCTCACCCTGCCATTTCTAAAGTCTCTTGTTTGGCAGTGCAAAATTAAAATTAAATGGACAACACTGAGCTCTCCTCCTAGAGGACAGAAGATAAACACAAAAAGCAAGTTTCATCCATTGTATTCTTTAATAGACACTAAATCCTGATTATTGTATAAACAAATCTAATGCTTCATCTTTTTCTCTTCTCATCCATGAGAAGTGAATTTTGATTATTTTGTCTTCCTTGCTTGAGTTTTATTTTTAAAGTATAATTTGTGGAATACAAGATGTTCCTCTTTATGCAGATGATAATGAAAAGGGCTTTATGGCAAGGCCTCCAAGTTATTTCTGCCCTGGTCTAAACTATATCCAGATGGGCACTTGGAGGCATTCCTCTGGGATGGGAGAGAAGCATATGGAATATGTCAAGTTCTAAAACATGGGGTTTGAATTGTGGATACTGTGGTGAAATTGAGTAGGGAAAAGAACTGGAGGAATTATGGTTGAATCTGTAACACAAAAGGAGGGGGAAAAATAAAACCCCCAAAGAATTTCTTTTATAAAACAGATATTTAAAGGAATTAGCATAAAGTGTATTTTATGCTGGCAGAGTCCTTTTACAATGTGATTGATCTTGGTTCAAAAATCGAAATGAGATAATGAGAAACAGAGATCGTACTATTTTTGTTCCACATCATATTTTTACTAGCAGATCTGAGCCAAAGTTTTGGAAAGAAGATAGGTTTGCTTATAAATTGAACTGGCCTAAAACAGAAACTTCCAAGAACAATAAAACATTTTTAAAAGTTAAATTTGATTCTAACAGATATCCTACCATTGTTTCTAATGAAAAGCCTTTTGTGACATTTAGCATTGGATTACACCAGTCTGGTACAAAAACAGAAAAACCGAGCACTTAGTGATCTTCTGGACCCTTGAGTCAAACTTTAATGTGCATGTTGATCATCTGGGATCTTATTAAAATTCATATTCTGATTCAGTTGGTTGGTGGGACCTGATGCTTCATTTCAAACAAGCTCTGAGGTGATGCTAATGCTGCTGGACCACATGCAACATTTTGACTAGAAAAGATTTAGGGGCAATTTTGTGTTAATTGGGTTTCTCTGGTGGCTCAGACCATAAAGAATCTTCCGTCAATGCAGGAGACCCAGGTTCAATCCCTGGGTTGGGAAGATTCTCTTGGAGAAGAGAATGGCTACCCACGCCAGTATTCTTGCCTGGAGAATTACATGAACAGAGGAGCCTAATGGGCTACAGTCCACGAGGTTTTCAAAAACATAACTGAGTGACTAAACACTTTCTGTTTTTGGTAAATCACCTGTAGATAAAAATAATCACCTTTTGTTTTTTATGAGAATCAGAATGTAATTTTAGCATATTTTACATTGTTGATAATATTATGGGTAATAAAACTGAGCCTGAATTTAAGAGCCAAACTTGACAACCATCCTAAGGATAGATTCAGAACAATTATTTTCCAAAACTGATTGTTCAGTTCAGTTCAGTTCAATCTCTCAGTCGTGTCGGGTTTGACTCTGCGACCCCATGGAGTGCAGCACGCCAGGCTTCCCTGTCCATCACAAACTCTCAGTTGGTGATTGAGATAGATTGTAGATATAAACTGTCTCATGAAGCATTAAACTGTCAAGGAAGACAGTGGAGGTAAGACAAATGTGTGGTTCATTTAGCCTGATGTGGATCTTTCCTCTTTTTTTCTGCTACTCAGTTATGTCACTTGTTTAGTTGCTAAGTTGTGTCCGACTCTTTTGCAACCCCGTGGACTGTAGCCCGCCAGCTTTCTCTGTCCATGGGATCTCCCAAACAAGAATAGTGGAGTAGGTTGCCGTTTCCTTTTCCAGGAGATCCTCCCAACATGAGTCTCCTGCATTGACTGGCAAATTCTTTACCACTGAGCCAGCAGGGAAGTCTGCAAAAATAGCCTGAAATATAGACCCAGGTGATCTACACGGTAATAACCCACCTTGATGGGATTATTGAGAGGTACAGACTCACTGTCCTGCTGGAGACCTACCAATGCTGGTATCTGGCTTGGCAAGCTGTTAGTGGAGCGGAGCTGACCAGTTTGCTCCTGTCCTCTGGTTGACAATGAAGCCTCAGAGGTGTGCCTGATACATCTGATCCCCTAGTGGGGCGTGAGGTCCCAGTAACTCCAGGCCAGTAAGCTGTTCCTGAAGCATCCTAAGCTGTTAGTTGAGAGAGAGCCCCCAAAGGGCACTGGCTTACCAGCGTCATGGGAAATCCTGCTCATGTTGAGCAGTACCTGAAAGATACACAGCAGGGAAGTAAGTTTTCTCTTCTGGAGACCTTTCCCCCCTTCCCAACAGTTTCTTTTCTTTCTTTTTTATTTATTTTATTTTATTTTTTTTCTTTCTTTTTTAAAAAATTAATTTATTTTTATTTGACTGCACTGGGTCTCAGTGTGGCATGCATCTTTTTAGTTTTGGCATGCGAACCCTTAGTTGAGGCCTGTGGGATCTAATTCCCTGACCAGGGGTCAAACCTGAGTCTCCCACATCAGGAGTGCAGAGTCTTAGCCACTGGACCACCAGGGAAGTTCAACAATTTCTTTAATCTTGCTAAGCCATTCTTTCTTCTTCTCTTTATCTTGTCCTTCTCAGCAAAAATTAATTACTTCTGAAAAAAGAAGAGTGTGTGCTCACTTCATTTACTTTTTAAAAAATCGTTAAATTACCTTTTTATTTAAAAAATAATTTTACATGAATAAAATATTACGGGGCAGCAAAAGTTCCCCATCCATATTCCTATACCTTCTCATCACAGAGATAACCGGTGTTTTCAATTTTATGTTTATCACCCCTATGCAAGTTTATATACTGTTATTATATATATATTTTATGTATATATATCAGTTCAGTTCAGTTCAGTCACTCAGTTGTGTCCAACTCTTTGTGACCCCATGGGCTGAAGCACACCAGGCCTCCCTGTCCATCACCAACTCCCAGAGTTTACTCAAACTCATGTTCATTGAGTCAGTGATGCCATATGCCTGTCTCCATACACACTACATAATATTGCTTTCTGTTTTAGTCTTTACATAAGTGCAGTAATGCTTACTGATTTTGCTGAAATTGTACTAAATTTATAGATTGATTTTGGAAGAATCTTTATATAGAGACTTTTCATATTAAATTTGGAATATCTCTCCATTTATTCAGTCTCCTTTTAGATCCTTCACTAAAAGTTTATATTTTTTCTATGAGAGTCTTATATTTTGTTACGTTTATTCCTAGGCATCTTATTTTTTTATTGCTATTAAAAATGGCATCTGTTTAAAAATTATGGATGTACCTGACCACCTTACCTAAAATAACCTTCCTTAATGACTACACTTTTTCCTCGTAGAATTTATTACTGCCTCACCGTATTTCTATTTCTTTGTTTATTATCTACTTCTAGAATATAAGTTTCTCAAAGGAAGGAACATTATTTTCTTCATTATCTTTTCCCAGTGTCCCAATATAAGAGAGACAAGTAATGTTGACTTAGGTACAGTTCCTAAATTTTTGTTTGCTGGTTTAAGGAAACTGTATTAATTTTTGCCTATTATCTTATCCAGCAGCCATTCTATTTTCTAGAATGTCAAAAATTCTGCATCTTGTGTGCTTCTCTATCTTCAGTGCCTAGAAAAGGCACTTGGTGGATATTTATGAATAAGCGAGTGCTCTTAAATATTGATTGGCAGCACTTGCCTTCCAGTTCTTACAGCCATTTTCCCTTTCCCTGACTTACTGCCCTGAAGAACCCTTCAGTATATCATGCAACAAAGTGATGAGAGCAGGCTTTCCTGTGTTATTTCTTATTTAAAAGAAATGTTAAGAAATTTCTACCTCTAAGTATATTTGCTGTAGATATTTGGTGGGTAGCTCTCATCCAGTGAGAAAATTTCCCTCTATTTCTAATTTTCTAGAGTTTTTATGATGAATGGATCTTCAGTTTTATCAAATGCTTTTCTGCATTTGTGCAGAAAACATTGATTCTTCCTTTGTGTATTTTTGGATCTAATTTTCTCTTTTAATCTGTGTGTGTGTGTGTATGACAAATTGTTCTAAGATCTTTTTATCTTAAACCATTGTGAGTTTAACCTGATTAAAATATACATATCTTACAGATTGATGGATTCATTTAGCTAATATTCTATGTAAGATTTTTTATCTGCATTGTTAAGTGAGCAAAATAAATATTTTGAGTTAGCTAAAAGACACTTGATTGAAGTTAAAGAAAAAAATTTGACAAGTGAACAGGTCAGCTCAGCAAGTAACTGAGGAGAATCCCCAAATTTAGTTGGTCAATTTAACCCCTAATTTTTTTTTTTTTTTTTGTCCAATCAGAGCCTTCCAGTTGGAGGAGTCTCAGGACTGCAGCAGAGATTTTGTGGAGGTCCGGGAAGGGAACGCCACTGGGCGCCTGGTGGGACGATACTGTGGAAACGCCCTCCCCCTCAATTATTCATCCGCTGTCGGGCACATCCTGTGGATCAGATTTGTCTCTGACGGCTCGGGCACTGGCATGGGCTTCCAGGCTGCATTTGCCAGCAGTGAGTTGGTTGTTTTAGTAATGGCTTCCAGAAGGTGTCCTACAAACTAGGAAGGATAGCAGTGGTTTCAGTAATGCATTAAGAACAATTTATTTATTGTCTCTGTGGAATTACTTTATAATGTATTAGAAAAACTAAATTATATATGAAAGGCTCATAAAGAGCCAGGGAGAACATTCTCAGTAGCTCTAAGATTCTTTTTAAGCTCTAGTGTCTGCCTAATTTTAAGTTAAACTTTTTTATGAGAGTGTGTTAAAAGAGTTTTTTTTAGTTATATTTTGGTTTCAGTTTGGTATTCTTATGTCAAATGTGTTTCATTTGATGTCATAAACTCTATAGTCTGCTAATTAAAAACATTTAGTATTACTTTAGGATACTCCTAAGTGCTCAGATGTTATAACAATAGGATATTTTTCTAATAAGATAAAGTATGAAATATTTTTTATTTTCTAACTCAGCTTTTTCATAATGTGTTATTATGTTATTCTACATGTGATTCAAAATGTCAGTTTCTCTTTTATAATTTTAAAACATAATTTAAAACATATTTTGTAAGACAAAATAAAGTAAACCAAAATTATAGAACAGGGCTGGTAATGCCCCTTCCCTTGTCTCCAGGTCCCCTGGGGTCTGGGAACCCATTTTACATGGGAAGCTATTGCTTGTTTTCACACTGAGGAGCCTTCCAGGGAGATGGAATTCCATTCACAATATCAACTCTTCTCCAAGGAATTAATAGATAGCAGAGAAACCACAAGGGAAGCAGTATTTCTTTCAGTTTTGAGAAAAGAAATTGCAGTCAATTAAAAGTCTATCCTTTTCAACACCCCTTGCCTTTTGTTTCTAAAAAGCTGTTCTACGTAGGTCTGATTTACTACCCTGTTTTCCTTCCTAGTATTTGGCAATGATAACATTGTGGGAACTCATGGGAAAATTGCCTCTCCCTTGTGGCCTGGAAATTACCCCCACAACTCCAATTACCAGTGGATAGTGAATGTGGAAGAATCTCAGGTTATTCATGCCAGAATCTTGGAGATGGACATGGAGGGCACACTTAACTGCTATTATGACAAATTGAAGGTAAGTTTTTAAGAGCAATTGATGTTTATACATTTTGGTGAATTGCTATTGGCAATGATAGATCCAAGTTATTGTCTATTCAAGCATTTGCAAATCATAGCGGATGGTCTACCCTACACCATGAATAACCCCGTTAGGTTACCCAAACAATGGTAATTCTGGTATTATATTTGTTAGTTTAGATTCTGTAGCTAACATTTTTCAGCATTATTGTAATTTTTCTGTTGGGCTTATCTAAGCATGTATATTTATCTTAATTAAGTATTTATCCTATTTTATATCCCATTACCCTGTTCATTCTTATGTTAGAATGCTAAAAATTTGAACAATCATTTAAAAATAAGTATAAGTACTTATATTTAAGTATAAAAGTTGTGGTGATCATTGCCATTCATACATTGGCTACTGTACCAATTCCTGAAGCACTATCAGATTACTTTTCATCCAGCTTTATTGAGATATATTTGACAAATAAATACTGTGTATATTTAAGATGTACAATTGGGTCTTTTCATATATGTACACACTATAAAATAGTAATCACAATCAAGCTAGTTGACCCATACATCACATCAGTTACCATGTTCTTTATTTTTGATGTGATGAGAACACATAAGATCTGCCCTGTTAGCAAATGTAAAGTGTTACAATGAACTGTTATTAGCTATAGTCACATTGCTCTACTTTACATCTTTAGAATTATTAATCTTTTACTACTGAAACTTTGTACCCTTTGACCAGCTCCCTATTTCCCACTCGCCCATCTCCTGGCAACCACACTCTATTTCCTGCTTCTATGGATTTGACTTTTTTACTATCAGATTCTTGAAGGTCAAGATGCCATCTTATTCATTTTAGGTCCACAATGCTTCACATAGGATCCAGTACTTGATAGATGCTCAGTTTGTTGGACAGAATTATCAGATAATTTGAAATTTGAACTTACATAACAGCTTCAATTGAGAAATTTGTAATAACACTTAAAACAAATTTATTCAAATTATTTACAAGATGGAGGGAAGGATGTAAAGTGTAATTGGATAACATCCATTCATGGGTGCAGAAAACTAAACGTGCTCAAGACTATGTATTTGGAAATTGTCACAAAATATCTCTAATTAGGTAATCTAACATTTTGAACCAAATGAAAGAGATTTCTTGAGCTTTGAGTATGCTGAACCCATGCAGGCTATGATTCTTCTGTTGGTTCCAATTCTGCTTCTTTACTTCTTTGGAAAGAAACTCTGTTTCTTTACTTACCTGTGGACAGGTGAGCTCCTTCAGGACACCTGTCCACTTTCACTCATGAAACTTTTCCTTTTTCTTGTTTCTTTTCCCCTTTCTTCCCAATTCCTCCCTTTGAGGCCCCAAAGCACATTCAGTAAGCACTGTTGAGCAACTATCTTGGTCGCTACTTTTCTACCCACACATTTTACTGTACATCGTATAGTGAGCTTCATCACAGGGAGCATGTTTGTTAATATAATTCTGCAGGAATGAGAAATGGTTTTAAAACACATTTAATTGTTTGCAATCATATTTTGTATTTCATTATACTTTCTTTTCTAAACTTATATGTAATGTTTGCTTATTTATGATAAAATTATAATAGGTTATCCTTTTGACTTTCTGTTTATGAAGAAAATGGAGGCGACTCCCTAAGTTCAGTGCTTTGTTCTCTGTCTTTTCCATGCAGATTTACGATGGGGCTGGCATTCACTCCCGCCTGGTTGGAACCTACTGTGGTACCCAAACCGACTCTTTCAGCTCCACTGGAAGTTCTCTGACATTTCAGTTTTCTTCTGATTCTTCGATCTCAGGGAGAGGATTCCTTTTGGAGTGGTTTGCAATGAATGCCTCTGTTGGACCTTTACCTACCATTGCGACAGGTCTGTGTAGTAATAAATGGCATTCGTTATAGGGGCTGATATGTGTAGACTAATATCTCCAAGATTCCTACTAATAAAGGCCAAATACACAAATGAATAAGAATAATAATTGCAGTCCCAAAACCTTCCTCCGTATGTTCAGATGTTCTTTTAATCTCATAAATACATAAAGATTACATGTTTATTCCAAAAAGTGCTGGTTTCCCACTATATTTTCATAATAATTAAGGGCTTAGAAAAACATTTATTTTAATTAATTAATTTATTTGGCTGCCCCAGGTCTTACTTGCAGCACATAGGATTGTCCATCTTTGTTGGTTGTGGCTCGTGGGATCTTTAGTGGTGGCATGTGGGATCTTTTTTTTTTTATTTTAAGTTGGGTATGTGAATCTAGTTCCCTGACCAGGTATTGAACCCAGGTCCCCTGCACTGGTAGTAGAGTCTTAGCTGCTGGACCACCAGGGAAGTCCTGATAATTGAAAGTTCAATATCCATAAGACATTACAGTTACAGTTTCTAGAAACCACTTTAGAGATCTCTGAAAGTTTGGTTTGCAAATACCATGCACACACACACACAACAGATAAAGATCAACTGATAGAAATATTTTCCTCTGTATTAAATATCCTTTATTTTTCCTCTGTTATTATAAGTGTGCCTTCAGAAATGCTTTGCTTGGTACTTAGCAGGTGATAAACTGCCATGTTTCAAGGTAAAGGTGGCCTCAATTGTAAGCTTTTATTTTATTTTCCTACTTTAAAGATAGGTTAGATCCCCTCAGTAAGCTGTGTTTTGGGAGACTGTTAAGCAACTGAACAACTACAACAGTATGGGCTTACTTCATGCGTGACAAATGATAGACGCTCGGTAACTGGGTGAAGTGGCAAAATGATGGTGAAAACAGTAGAATACAATGTGTTTTTCTTAAAAGATTATGGAAACACAGCTGTCTGAATTAGTGTAAAAATATTTATAAATTTCTTTGAGAAAATTGTTTGAATTTGGTAGTTTCAGTATAGGATTGTGGTTTTAAAGTTAAAATGCTACCTTCTTTTCTACCAGCGCTGTTTCAGAGCTGTTGCTTTTCATTCTGCAGGTGCTTGTGGTGGGTTCCTGCAGACAGGAGACACTCCGGTCTTCCTCTACTCCCCAGGCTGGCCTGAAAGCTACAGCAATGCCGCCAACTGTATGTGGCTCATCCAGGCTCCAGATTCTACTGTGGAACTCAACATCCTTTCCCTGGACATTGAATCTCATAGCACATGCAGCTATGATAAACTTGTGATAAGAGATGGTGAGAAACATTTAAAAAGCAAATAAAGCAAAAAACTACCTAGTTTCAACTCTGACACATATTTAGTTACATTCAGTTATAATCATACTTGTTTACTGCCTTCATCCAGTTTGTATGGAATCATGAGATACTAGAATTGGCTACATTTATGCAGAACACAGGCTTCCCTGGTGGCTCAGTGGTAAAGAATCAGCCCGCCAGTGTAGGAGATGCACGTTCGATCTCTGGTCCAGGAAGATGCCCTGGAGAAGTAAGTGGCAACCCACTCCAGTATTCTTGCCTGAAGAATCCCATGGACAGAGGAGCCTGGTGGGCTACAGTCCATAGGGTCGCAAAGAGTCAGGCACAACTTAGCAACTGGACAACAACAATAACAACTGCAGAACGTAAGGAAAATATTAAATTGCCATAGGAAGATAATTCACACACTACACGCTATGTCAGGGAGAGCATTAGGAAACATTATATCTTGTTTAAGAAGGAAATTATAATCTGAGTTTCCAGGTTGTGTGGCTTTCTCATTTAAACGCTATGGAAATCAATCTTGATGTGTTATATCTATGGCTTTAAGATCCAAGTATGAAAAGTACTTATAATTTCAATGTATTCCGTTTTCCATGTCTACTGAATCTCTGGCTAGAATGGGTTGAAAAGTGAAATTCACTCAGTTGTGTCTGACTCTTTGTGACCCCATGGTCCATACAGTCCATGGAATTCTCCAGGACAGGATACTGGAGTGAGTAGCCTTTCCTTTCTAGAGAGGATCTTCCCAACCCAGGGACTGAACCTAGGTTTCCCGCATTGTAGGCAGATTCTTTACCAGCTGAGCTACCAGGGACGCCCCCAGAATGGGTAGTATTAAGGGCTAATAGTTTTTGTCTTTTCCTTGTAGTAATGCTAGACAGGGAATATGCTAGACAGAGAGGTGTGACTAATGCTTTAGTGAAAGATGTAGAGTTGTAACTTCGCGATCTGCATGGAACAGAGGAGAACAGGGAGGCCGTGTCCTCTTGTCAGTGTTTCTTACTGTTTGGTCCCCAGACCAGCAGCATCAACATCACTTTGGGAACTTGTTAGTGATGCACACTCAGTGCCCCACCCCAGATCAACTAAACTAGAAACTCTCAGATGGGTTCTAAATCTGTCTGCAGTTAAGATCAAGATCAGGGTGAGGAGAGTAAGACAGGATTGGGCAAGTACAGAGTCAGATCCTGTCTTCATTTAAAACTGGAATATTTTATTCACCTTACATTTCATTTCCATTTTTGAAAGATTGCACTAAAATATTTTTATCTTGATTTCTGAGGTCTTTGACGTCTTCTTGAATTTTGCCCCCATTGTATCTACTACTGTGGGCAAGAATCCCTTAGAAGAAATGGAGTAGCCATCATAGTCAACAAAAGAGTGCAAAATGCAGTACTTGAATGCAAGTTCAAAAACGACAGAATGATCTCTGTTCATTTCCAAGGCGAACCATTCCCTATCACAGTAATTCAAGTCTTATGCCCCTACCAGTAACGCTGAAGCTAAAGTTAAGGAGTTCTATGAAGACCTACAAGACCTTTTAGAACTAACACCCAAAAAGATGTCCTTTTCATGATAGGGGACTGGAATGCAAAAATAGAAAGTCAAGAAACACCTGGAATAATAGGCAAATTTGGCCTTGGAGTACAGAATGAAGCAGGGCAAAGGCTAATAGAGTTCTGCCAAGAGAATGCACTGGTCATAGCAAACACCCTCTTCTAACAACACAAGAGAAGACTCTACACATGGACATCACCAGATGGTCAACACTGAAATCAGATTGATTATATTCTTTGCAGCCAAAGATGAAGAAGCTCTATACAGTCAGCAAAAACAAGACCAGGAGCTGACTGTGGCTCAGATCATGAACTCCTTATTGCCAAATTCAGACTGAAATTGAATCAAGTAGGGAAAACCACTAGATCATTCAGGTATGACTTAAATCAAATCCCTTATGATTATACACTGGAAGTGAGAAATAGATTCAAGGGATTAGATCTGATGGACAGAGTACCTGAACAACTATGCATAGAGGTTCATGACATTGTACAGGAGACAGGGATCAAGATCATCCCCAAGAAAAAGAAATGAAAAAAAGCAAAATGGCTGTCTGAGGAGGCCTTACAAATAGCTGTGAAAAGAAGAGAAGTGAAAGGCACAGGAGAAAAAGAAAGGTATACCCATTTGAATGCAGAGTTCCAAAGAATAGCAAGGAGAGATAAGAAAGTCTTCCTCAGTGATCAATGCAAAGAAATAGAGGAAAACAGTAGAATGGGAAAGACTAGAGATCTCTTCAAGAAAATTAGAGATACCAAGGGAATATTTCATGCAAAGATGGGCACAGTAAAGGACAGAAATGGTATGGACCTAACAGGAGCTGAAGATATTAAGAAGAGGTGGCAAGAATACACAGAGGAACTATACAAAAAAGATCTTCATGACCCAGATAATCACAATGTTATGATCACTAACCTAGAGCCAGACATCTTGGAATGCAAAGTCAAGTGGGCCTTAGGAAGCATCACTACAAACAAAGCTAGGGGAGGTGATGGAATTCTAGTTGAGCTATTTCAAATCCTAAAAATTGATGCTATGAAAGTGCTGCACTCAATGTACCAGCAAATTCGGAAAACTCAGCAGTGGCCACAGGATTGGAAAAGATGAGTTTTCATTCCAATCCCAAAGAAAGGCAACGCCAAAGAATGCTCAAACTACCACACAATTGCACTCATCTCACATGCTAATAAAGTCATGCTCAAAATTCTCCAAGCCAGGCTTCAACGGTACGTGAACTGTGAACTTCCAGAAGTTCAAGCTGGATTTAGAAAAGGCAGAGGAACCAGAGATCAAATTGCCAACATCCGTTGGATCATCGAAAAAGCAAGAGAGTTCCAGAAAAACATCTAATTCTGCTTTATTGGCTATGCCAAAGCCTTTGACTGTGTGGATCACAACAAACTGTGGAAAATTCTGAAAGAGATGGGAATACCAGACCACCTGACCTGCTTCCTGAGAAATTTGTATGCAGGTCAGGAAGCAACACTTAGAACTGGACATGGAACAACAGACTGGTTCCAAATCTGGAAAGGAGTAGATCAAGGCTGTAATTGTCACCCTGCTTATTTAACTTCTATGCAGAGTACATCATGAGAAACGCTGGGCTGGAGGAAGCACAAGCTGGAATCAAGATTGCTGGGAGAAATATCAATAACCTCAGATATGCAGATGACACCACCCTTATGGCAGAAAGTGAAGAACTAAAGAGCTTCTTGATGAAAGTGAAAGAGGAGAGTGAAAAAGTTGGCCTAAAACTCAACATTCAGAAAACTAAGATCATGGCATCTGGTACAATCACTTCATGGGAAATAGATGGGGAAACAGTGGAAACAGTGACAAAGTTTATTTTTTTGTGCTCCAAAATCACTGCAGATGGTGACTGCAGCCATGAAATTAAAAGACTGTTACTCCTTGGAAGGAAAGTTATGACCAACCTAGACAGCATATTAAAAAGCAGAGACGTTACTTTGCTGCCAAATGTCCATCTAGTCAAAGCTATAGTTCTTCCAGTAGTCATGTATGGATGTGAGAGTTGGACTATAAAGAAAGCTGAGTGCCAAAGAATTGACGCTTTTGAATTGTGGTGTTGCATAAGACTCTTGAGAGTCCATTGGACTGCAAGGATATCAAATCAGTCCATCCTAAAGGAAATGAGTCCTGAATATTCATTGGAAGGACTGATGCTGAAGCTGAAACTCCAATACTTTGGCCACCTGATGCAAAGAACTGACTCTTTGAAAAGACCCTGATGCTAGGAAAGATTGAGGGCAGGAAGAGAAGGGGATGACAGAGGATGAGATGGTTGGATGGTGTCACTGACTCAATGGACATGGGTTTGTGTAGACTCTGGCAGTTGGTGATGGATAGGGAGGCCTGGTATGCTGCGGTTCATGGGGTCACAAAGAGTCAGACATGACTGAGTGACTGAATTGAACTGAACTAGGAGTGCAGGCTCAGCATTATGGATTTTATTTCCCAAAAGATGCAAGAAGCATAGAGTTTTCTATGAATTTCCTAGTTATTAAATTTTGGCAATTAATGAAAAATGCTTCATAGCATTTTTTTGGACCAAACAAACATATTTGCTATTGGTCCACAGGTGTCTAATGTGCATTTTTGTGTCTCCTGTATCCACTCAACCACAGACCACCCCCTGCTATTTATAGTGAGGAAAAATCAAATGGCAGAGCATATTTGCTTTCCCGCTGTAGGGCAGGAGGTGAAGACTCAGGTCAATCATATAAACATGTTTAGATGGTAAGCCATAACTTTCTACCTTTTTCCTATCAAAAGTCTCCTCTAAGCACATTGCCCAGAGGAAGTATCATCTTTCCTTCTTTTTTTAAATTCTTTCCTTAGAAAAAAAATGAAAGTCAATAGACCCAACTCAGTCTCACTGAAAGATAAAATATACACTTGTGAAATAAAACTTCAAAATTTTCTGATGCAGATAATTAGAAATTAAGTCAACAGATTTGGGCTGAAATATATAGCAAACTAGCATAATGAAGATAAAAATGCAAGAGGAATTACAGATAAACTTCTGAATGATAAAATAATGCATAGTTACCAGAAGTCAGAACTCCTCTAAAGAAGGCCACGTATTTATAGCTGTGCCACTACATTCGGGAACTTGTTTTCTAAACTAGCTAGTAATGTGTGAGTTTTAGGTTGTAGTCAATGTCAAAAAAAGAATCATTTTGCTAGTTGAGTGAAAGCGTCAATTTCCTCATGTCTTACATTCTATTTTTATGTATTTTTTAAGTTTGAAATCATTAATTCTATGCCTTAGGGTAAAAAAGCAATGTATTTTCCCAGTCAAGGCATCCAAGTCTGTTATAATCCCCTTTGCTCCATTCAGGCTGTAACTGAAACAGCTGTTTTGATCAACATTTAAAATTGAGAGAAGCCAAAGGGAAAAGGGCCATGGGGTGACCCAGTCCTCACTGGTGTTTCTGGAGTGCACACTTGCTGACACTAGCTTTTTTTTCATCTTCTGCACATGGACAGAAGTGTGTTCTTTTAATGGCAGAACAAACAATGAGCAACCAAGAAATGAAAAGGAAAAAGAAAGACCCTCTGAAGGTGAAGGCACACTTCTGGGCAAATGACCTTATAACACTAGCATTGGACCTGGAGATGAAGAATCAAACGTTTTGTTTTTTGGGTACTTGACCTTCAGCAGTCAGAATTGCTTAGTTTAGTGTCTGATGCACACATCAGCACTGGTCCTCAGTTACTTCCCAAGCCCACATCCTCTTGTTTTGAGTTTTAGTTCCAGGAAGAACTGTCAACCAGTGTTTGGAAAGGCAGTGGAACTGGCAAAGAAGTCATTATAGAAGTGTAAAGAAAAAGGCAGGCAGCCCCACTACAGACCACGATGATGTAACCCCTGGAGTGTACCTGTATCTGATAATCTCGTTGTGTCCTAGGAATGGGGGTGTTTTGAGAATAATGTATGAGGTGCTTCTGCTGCTGGGTTGCACTGTTGGTGGAGCCGATTCTTTAAAAATTTTTTTCATTGGAGTACAGTTGATTTTCAATGTTGTATTAGTTTCAGGTGTACAGTACAGTGAATCAGTTATCCGTATACATATATTCACTCTTTTTAAGATTCTTTCCCCATATAGGTAATTACAGAGTATTGAGTAGAATTCCCTTTACTATGTATTAATAGTAGATGTTTATTGGTTATCTATTTTATATATAGTAGTGTATGTATGTTAATCCCAATCTCCCAATTTATTCCTCTCCACTCCCCTATGGTAACCACAAATTTGTTTTCCACATCTGTTTCTCTCTTTCTGTTTTGTAAATAAGCTGACATTTCCTTTCCTTGGTCATAGGAGACAACAGCATGGCCCAGGAGCTAGCCGTTCTCTGTGGCAGGGAGGTCCCCGGACCCATCCGGTCAACTGGAGAGTACATGGTGATCCACTTCACCTCGGACTTCAGTGTAACTGGGGCAGGCTTTAACGCGTCCTTTCACAAGAGTAATATATTCTCTTAATTTGTTCTAATTCATTTCATCTCACCTCGCCTATCTCTTGCTGTCTCTCTAACATAGTCTGCTCGTTTTTCAATGCCAAGACACAGATTGTAAGTCAGAGTGCACAAGTCTCTGCCTAGCCTCTGGGGAGGAGGGTTATCCTGATGTCACGTACAAGGTCCTGATCAAAAAAACAAACAACAACAAAAAAACCGGTCACATTGTACAGAAGGATCCTCCGCCTGCAGTTTTCTGGGTAGGACAACTTCTTTCCATAGTAAGTCTAAGAGGAAGATGTCTCAAGCAATATTTCAGCCCAGGTGATGGCTGGAACCAGAAGACAGTGCATATCCATAACACAGCAGAAGAGCAATAAGTCAGAGTTATCCTCAGGCTTAGAAATAACCAGTCAAAGTAATATAGGAGAAATCGTTGTAAATCCCTTGGTTGAAATGATTCATTTAAAGGTTGGCAGGAAGTTTGCTGCTCTTGAAATATGAATTTGGTGAGTCCAAGAAGATGCGCAGGATATGGGAGGCTGTCATGTGGAGTGTGATCAAGAATTTGAATGCTTGACAAAATGTGAAGTCCAACCATCATTTTCAACCCAAACTGGATTAAAGTTAAAGAAGTAGCCTACAGAATGTGCAGGATCTGAAGATCCCCATATTTGTAACTGATAAACATAATTTTAAAGTAGATTATCAATCTAGACATTAAACATGAACATTTCCCCCACTATTATGTATGGTTATTAGAGAGTAGGGAGCAATTGAAAATAAATGATCGCCCTTACAGTCAAGGGGGGCTGGCTGTGGAATGGTTTAAGACAATGGGCTTTGGAATTAGATGGACCTAAGGTAAATTTCCACTGCTGCATTTTAACTAGTGCTGTGAGCCCTCTGCACTCACTCATTGATGCTCCAGTCGGTCCCTGATAGCTGGCAAATGCCTGACTTCACTTAGCATGTTGAGCTCCCATTTCTGTCAGATCTCTGCTCAGATATAACCACAGTTACGTGGCCTTCTCTAACTGCTCCAGACAATACAATTCCATTTTCCCACTCCCAATTCATCTTTGTAAACTTATCACCACCTCACGTATTACATTTGTATTTGCTGTATGTCTGACTTGTCTATAAAGGAGGCTTCATGAAAGTTAAGGGAATTGTCTCTACTGCTGACTTCTACATCCCTATCTTACTAACAAAAGCACAGTGAAGACCCAGGAGCATGTGCTCCATCCGTACTTGTGCTCATTGTTTCCAACATTTTGGTCCCAAGTGAGTTTCAAACCACATTTCTATTGCCTACACTTTGAGAATTCTCAGGACAAACAGAAAAAGCATCAAAATCCAGTTGCGAATGTTATCTAAATGCAATTTTTGTTTCTTCTTGGCAAGGTTGTGGTGGATACTTGCATGCAGATCGGGGAATTATCACATCACCCAGGTACCCCGAGACCTACACACCCAATCTCAACTGCTCTTGGCATGTCCAGGTCCAGAGTGGCCTGACCATCGCTGTCCACTTTGAACAGCCCTTCCAGATTCTAAACAGAGACTCTTCTTGCAACCAGGGGGATTACTTGGTGGTAGGTCTTTTTTGCTGCTTTTTCTAATTACTTTTTCTACACACTTCATAACAAAATGATATTTTTCCTTTTGGACTGTAAGTTGATAAAACCTGTATACCTTGTCTTCATCAGTGTGAAGGTAATAAGGTAATTGTGCAATTTTGCTTTGTCTTTCTAGCTCAAAAATGGACCTGATCTTTCTTCTCCACCCTTGGGTCCCCATGGAGGAAATGGTCGTTTTTGTGGCAGTCACCCTTCATCCACTCTGTTCACTTCAGATAATCAAATGTTTGTTCAATTTATTTCTGATAATAGTAATGAAGGGCAAGGATTTAAGATCACATACGAGGCAAAGAGTTTGGGTAAGTGTTTTCACTGAGAATTTTGTCTGTACTTTTCCTGCAATTGCTTGGTCTTCCTTATTTAGATTTGAGGAAAAAATATTTAGTTTTTTTTTTTTTTCCTGAACTAAGAATAATGATGTTATTAAGAATAGCTACCTATTATCAGGCACTTACTTTGTGCTGGATACATTGCTACCTCATCATGACTACATCTTTTCATTGTTCCCATTCTCTAGATAAGTAAGGTGAGGCTTAGATTGTGCAAGAAAATGAATGAACTTTTACATGAGTATAAATTGAGCTGATCTTAGTGATCCCCGAAATTCCCTATACTTTTCCATTATAAAATGTCTAATCATAAGTTATATTTGGTTACAGAAACCTTGTAAGTATGATAATTACATTGTTTTATAATCATTTGTATGCTTCTTTTTAGATGAATGTATAGTCCTTTGATTCTATTATTACCCATCTAATTATATAGTACAGTAATGGTCTGACTTAATTAGACTTGATTGTAATTGTATTTAATTCTGCTGTATTTAATGATTTGATTTTTGTGACATTTACTTTAGATAACATTTAATTGAATAAATAAGTAAACAAGCTTCAAAAAAAAGAGGGAGCAGTGTCAGTAGAGAGTGAGTCTTTGGTCCCTTAAAATGAGATAATTCTAATTTCAGTTTAATCCTATGACCTCAGTCTCAGATTCCTGGATATATTTCAAAATATATATTCATCTAAATGAAGCCATATGTTTTATGGCACATTCTTGAAAGTATGAGAATTTAAAACATCAGCATCATTTCCTCCTCTAAGGAAATGGGGAGAGGAGAGGAAATAAATATCCACCAGCTGACATAGAAAATTATCTCATCCCTCCAGCAGGTTCCATGACCACCAGGAACACCCTTTCCTCTCTTCTCAGCACACGTAACTCTGGTGCTTGGAGGGAGCTTTTAACAACACGCTTCGCGACACCAGCAGCACCGCCTCTAGGCAGGAGTTTCTTGTCCCTCGCTGTCTCCACGCTCAGCCGACTGCTGAGTTATGAATGGTCAGGATTTCACAAGGTCCTGAGACTTTACAGAGTCCTAGTGCCTTGTGTTTAGTAAGTAGACCCAGAACTCTGCTTTCCATCTTTACCCAGGTAGACTCAGTCTTGAATTATATTTTCAAAGTCAATATTTAGTGGGAATTCATATACACTAAGGGTCTATTTGCAAACACTATAATTCTATCATTGCTTTGTGGGTCCTCTATTCACAAAAGAATGGTTATCACCATTGGTTATCACCACTTCCCCATCTTTCTGCCTTAATATTAGACTTAAAAGTCTTTTAAGATTTCAAAACTGGTTGCAATTTGATCACTCTTGTTGATCTCAACTTTCTGATTCAAGCATCTCCCCCAACTATAGTCAGCTCTACTTCCCTATCTGTCTTTCCACCACACCTACTTCTTTGCCACTCTTGTTTCTCAGCTTTTAACTCATGTTATTCAGTGAACAACTTTTGGCATCAAATTAGCCTCATTCTACACCATCAGCCTCCAAGAACATCCTTCTATATGGTTGATGAGATTTCTGTGTCCCTGTGCTTGATGCTTTCTTTGTCACTAGATTAATTGATATTTTAATTTATTAATTGAACATTTACAAAGGGTTTCACACTGTCCAAACCACCAAACCACTGCATAAATGATTGGCTTTAAGAAGGAGTGAAATTTCTGCTGAGAATATATGGTTTAGCAAATTAAAAAAGAACACACGTGGTAGCTCCCTTGATAGCAAATTCAAAATGTATTTGCTTAAAAAGAAAAGGAGGATGATTTCAGATGAAAGGAAATTGAGATCGGAAATACAGATAGAGACTTCTTTAAATGAAGGTGGCCATTGCCTGCGTCCTCTTTCTCCAGACTGTAGACTGATTTCCCTGTATTTCCTGACAGCCTGTGGGGGCAATATTTACATCCATAATGCTGATTCTACTGGATACGTAACCTCCCCGAACCACCCTGACCATTATCCCCAGCACGCTGACTGCATTTGGCTTATAGCTGCTCCTCCCGGGAAACTCATACGACTGCAGTTTGAAGGCCAGTTCAGTATCGAAGTAACACCCAAGTAGGTCACCTCTGTTTAACTTTCCTGCTATCAGGAGTTGGTATTTATTTTTAGCTGTCACATTTGAGAACAGTTTCCTACTGCTTTTTTGTCTTTTCTAAAAGTTTTTATGGAAATGTAGTTCATTTACACTATTGTGTTAGTTTCAGATGTATAGCAAAGTGATTCAGTTATATATATATATATATATATTTTTTTTTTTTACATTCTCTTTCATGATAGGTTATTACGTGATATTGAAAATAGTTCCCTGTGCTATACAGTAGGTTCTGGTTCATCTGCTTTTCTCAGCAGCATTTACTGCTAAGGAAATCTAGGGGTGGGGAAGGGAAATGTTAACACCTCAAGCTGAAAACCTTGCCTGCCAGTCACCCTCCCATCAGCTGAGCAGATGATGTAAACAGATACCATCCCGCCTGACTCCATGCACATCCTCCATGAGACTCGGAGGACGGCTGTCTGAGATTTATGTCATCTCTTCTTCCTCCCACAGGAAAAATAGAGTGTCTCTGGTAGACAAGTATTTATTTGCCCAGCCTCACACTCGGTGTCATAAATGATAAAATGCCTCTTTAACAAATGGAAATTTGTGACACCAGGGGTCACCAGGGTTACAAACAGGACTGGAAATAAGGACAGTCCAATTTCCCAATCTCTGTTTAATAAGAATCATTAAAGATTACAAACCAAAGAGTTTATGTCTTACTATGTTAAACACAAAGAGATTGAAAAAAGATCTGTATTTTTCTCTTAGTTTAACAAAAGCATGTATACACTTGTATGCATGCGTGTGTGGTGCAAAGCTTAGGTACGAGAGCTTTTGTTTACCAGTTCTGGACTCCTGATATAATGCCACTGTCCCCTCACTGAGCATTAATTGTCTGGTTGACTTTCTCAAGAAAGATTGGTTAAATACCTGTCCTCTTTTATGGACACAGAATTCTGGCTGAGATTCTCCATACGCTCCATTTACAGAGCTGTCAACAGAGTTCATCTTTGTCTCATGAAATGTGTCATAACATCATGTGAAACAAAATACTTGGGTTCTGAAATGCCTCGGGGTTGATTTTGGAGCTTCCCTGCTGGCTCAGTGGTAAAGAATCTGCCTGCCAATGCAAGAGACACAGGTTCGATCCCTGGGTTGGCAAGATCCCCTGGAGAAGGAAATGGCAACCCACTCTAGTATTTTTGCCTGGGAAACCCTGTGGACAGAGAAGCCTGGCAGGGTACAGTCCATGGAGTCGCAGAGTTGAACATGACTGAGTGACTAAACATATAAATGTACAACAAGGGGTTGATTTGAGAATGACTTATACATTTCTAAGACTAACAGAAAGTGGAAGGTGAGTAAATATTCTTCAGTGTGGTAAATATAAAACCTGTCTTTTTGAGCTCCAAAGTGGAGTGTGTTATGTCTCAGAAAAATATTAGACAGCATTCTGAAGTGACACACCACTTATATAGACTCTGTTGTAGTGTCTATGCTGTGATGTATATCTGGTGCTACAGAAATAATGATCTTATTATGCCCTTGGAGAAAGTGAAGTCTTTATTATCAAAATATGTCAAGCCATTGACTTTACAAATTAAACAGAATCTTCTTTCCACTTTAGCTGTACGTCCAATTACCTTGAGTTGCGAGATGGAGCTGATTCAAATGCACCGATACTTTCCAAGTTTTGTGGGACATCTCTGCCCATCAGTCAGTTGTCCTCAGGAGAAGTGATGTATTTGAGATTCCGTTCTGACAACAGCCCTACTCACGTGGGATTCAAAGCCAAGTATTCTATAGGTAATGACATTTTTCTATTCAATAAGAAAGTAGTGACAGAATGATTGCATTAAAACTTAAAGAAGTCGTTCTGTCTAATTTTAACAGTTATTTTAATGATATAAGTAAGGAATGTGAATGTTTAAAACCACAAAGTCATTTATTAATTTTATTTTTTACTTTAATTTCCATCTTAAAACACTTTTTTGTATACTTGAATATTTTTATTTTTCTCTTAATTTTTATATATTCAGTTAAATTCTAGTTTCTTCCTCTTGTCATAAAATATGTGTAATGTTACTTTAGGTAGTAAAACTGTTTAGCATTCAGATGGCTAGTTTTTAGAACCATGACTTTGACCTCAACATTAATGGGTAATCCGAGATGTTTTTCCCCTAAATCTCTAGCAGCAAGTCATTCACTCGGTGTTTTGATTTCTTTCCTTTAAAAAATAAATAATAAACATGCATCCTGAAGATTCACTACAAGATGGTCACAGTTACATAGAATTTAGTATCTAAGGGGTCTGAACACAAACCAAACATATTTGATACATTCAAAACTCGAAAAGCCTAGTTGTAACAATATTTAACCTATACCATACGTCTTTTATAGCCTGAGGAAAATTGTATATAATTCAGTCTGTCACATCCAGCTGATAAGAAATAATAGGATAGTCATTTTCAAGGCCCTGAGGCACCCATGACTGCAGTAGCACATTTATCTGATAAACTAGAAATCACAGGCATAACTAATCAACCACAGCATCATTTCTAGTTGAGCTTGAACTCAGTCTACAGAATCACCAACCCAGGCTGCTAGATAGCTCTTATCAATCTATCAGTTAGTTTTGGAAAGAAACCTGCTTGCAGTTAGTAGCTCTTACAGTGTCCTGAGAGAATTCATGAGACATCACAGGATATGCCGTTCAGCAGTCTTTCCATCTTCCCTTTCCCATTATTAGATTGGACTTGTGGTGTCATTTCTCTGTACATTGATAGCAGATTTCGTATAACAAGGGAAGCACAAACTAAACATTTCCACCATTTTTAAAACTTCAGTTTATATTCACTTGGCACCGAAAAGCTTTTTAATGTGCTGGTTAAATTTCAAAGAAACCGTAAGAGCATATTGCTCTTTTTCTGCAGCCCCGTGTGGGGGAGCAGTGACAGGGCAAAGCGGTGTCATCGAGAGCAACGGATACCCAACACAGCCATACACAGACGACTTATTCTGTGAGTGGCGTCTCCGGGGACCCTTGGGACACTATCTCACCATCCGCTTTGAAGACTTTAACCTTCAGAATTCGTCTGGCTGTGAACGAGACTTTGTGGAAATCTGGGAAAACCATACATCTGGTCAGTGAAATATGTCTGCTGTCTTTTGGGAGGTGTCTGTTTTCACCTGTTACTCATTCAGCCTCTGAAATACCCTCATTTCCAAGAAAGGCAAGAGTTCGTTTCTTACGAAGAAGTGCAGATCAGTTACCTGTGGACTGTTGAGCATTTCTCTTCCTTATCTCTTACCCAAGAAACAGTGGTGTCCAAAGCCCAGGGGTCATTGTAGAGCTTTTCCTGGGACCACACTAAGAGAGCACTGTGTGGGAAGGCACTCCCTTCCAGGGGACCTTCCAGGGCCACAGCTAGATATTTGAGGGGCATCCTGTAAGGGAAGGAGAGGAAAGGAGAATATACTGGGACTTCCCTGGTGGTCCAGTGTTTAAGAATTTGCCTTGCAATGCAGAGGACATGAGTTTGATCCCTGGTCAGGAATTTAAGATCCCACATGCCACGGAGCAACTAAACCTGTATGGCACAACTACTAAGCCTGCACATTATGGAGTGGAACTAGAGAAGCCTGTGCCATAATGAGGACCCAGCATAGCCAAAACCATTATTTTTTTAATTTTAAAAAAGGGTGATACACTGTGGAAATAATATGAGACAGATGCTTCCCACTCTGTCTCCTTGGACCATTTCACAACCAACTGAGCCAACCTTCCTCATTGTGCTGATGCTCTTGGTTCTACCTGGTTGCTGTTTTTGTCACTCATCTTCATATATTTGAATGTATCAATTTATATTCTTGTTCGACCTTCTTCTCTTGCCAGAGGTCACCATTTTTTCCTGGGCAGAGTCTTATCTATTATTATTTTCTTCGGGAATGCCAAGTATCTCAAGTAGAGGTTAAGTGAAATCAACCCCCTGGACTTATACATGCTTCATACTTATTTCACTCTCACAGGTACCTTATTGGGCAGATACTGTGGAAGCAGCATTCCCAACAGCATAGACACTTCCAGCAATGTTGCTTTGGTCAGGTTTGTCACGGACGGCTCTCTCTCTGCCTCAGGATTCAGACTACGGTTTGATTCCAGCTTGGAATGTAAGTTTGTTGATTCATTAAAAAAATATACACACACACACACACACACACACATACACATATATATCATGTTGCTGCTGCTGCTGCTAAGTCGCTTCAGTCGTGTCCAACTCTGTGCGACCCCATAGACGGCAGCCCATCAGGCTCCCTCGTCCCTGGGATTCTCCAGGCAAGAACACTGGAGTGGGTTGCCATTTCCTTCTCCTATGCATGAAAGTGAAAAGTGAAAGTGAAATCGTGTCTGACTCTTAGCGACCGCATGGATTGCAGCCCACCAGGCTCCTCTGTCCATGGGATTTTCCAGGCAAGAGTACTGGAGTGGGGTGCCATTGCCTTCTCCATATATGTTACATATATATAAATAATGGGTTGTCCAAAAAGTTCATTTGTGTTTTTCTGTAAGCCATTATGGGAAAAATGAATGAATTTTTTTTTTGCCAATCCAATAATATGTATTACTATAATACATATTAATATGTTTCTGAGCTGCTATACTGAATAAACACTCTACTTAGGCACTGGTGTTAAATAAACTGGACAAGACACCATGGCCCGTGGCTCCTTGAACCTCAGTAGCCTAGCGGGAGGTAGACAGTAATCAGATAGTCACACCAATAAATGAAAAGTCACAAATGCAATCAGTGCTACAAAGGATCTAATGCTGAGAGGGTGTGAGGAGGCAAGGGCCTTCACCACATCTCATCTTAAGAAGGCAAGTCCTTTATTGCTCCAGTCATTTCAATTTGTGTTCCAAACTCCCCGACAAGCTCAGGTGAAATAAAAACCTTGTCATGAAAAAGATGGATGATCATTTTGCCTTCTGCTTTCAGACTCTGATGGTTACTACGCTTACTGGTCTCTCATAGTTCTTCAGTCGTGATGACAAACGGCTGCCAGTGAACTATCAATATAATCTATGAAAGAAAGTGAAAGTGTTAGTCGCTCAGTCATGTCCAACTCTCTGTGACCCCATGGACTGTAGCCCACCAGGCTCCTCTGTCCATGGAATTCTCCAGGCAAGAATACTGGAGTAGGTTGCCATTCCCTTCTCCAGGGGATCTTCCCGACCCAGGGATTGAACTCAGGTCTCCCGCATTGCAGGCGGGTTCTTTACCAGCTGAGCCACCAGGGAAGCCCTATGATCCATGGAAGCAGAGATTAAGTATTAAATATCAGAAACAGCCCTCGCATACTTACAGTAATAAATAAGAGCAATAATTTTGTCCAGTGGGGCAATTTAAAAAAATGCTTTATTTTTGAGAACATTCTTTATGGGATCAGATTGGAAGTTTTCTTGTTTTTGTTTTGTTTTCCCTTCAGCGTGTGGTGGGGATCTCCAGGGCCCCTCTGGAGCATTCACTTCTCCCAACTACCGGAGCCCTAACCCTCATGGCTGGATGTGTGAGTGGAGAATCACCGTGCAGGAAGGGAGGAGGGTCACCCTCACCTTTGACAGCCTGAGGCTGGAAGCCCATCCATTGTGCAGCAGTGAGCATGTGACAGTAAGTGTCCCCTGCAGCCAGGGATGTTATAGTCCATTGTTTAAGGAGCTTATTGACCCCGTAAATCACAGTCAGAAAACTAGGTCGGGAATATTCCCCTGCGTGCAACTGTATCTCACACAAATTCTAAGTGTTTTAGATAAAACAAAGTCACAATAAATGTTGGCCAAAATATTTGTAAAAGCTGTTTTAGGAGACAGTTATCTCAGCCTATGTCAGGGTCATGGGCAGGATAAATTTTAAAGCAAATGATCATTACATATGGAAAACCTGCATAAATAGAAAAGTTAAGCCTTTGGGTAGCAAATAACTAACTGGGACTAGAGTGACAGAACAAGCCACTGCCAAAAGTTTTAAGCAGATGGGTGGTCCTGCCTAATTATTATTTGCTGGCAGATGTCCTGAGGTTGCCAAGCCCAGCTTTGAGATTAAGAAAGCAAATGAAGTCCCTGAGTGTGAACTGTGAAATGACACATATATGTATGTATACTATATTAACTATAGATGAATATTAGTGTATTTCTCCACCCAACTTTCCCTTTCTCCAGTCTTTGTTATCTCACTAAATAACTGTTCCAGACTTGTGGTTGCTCAAGTCCAAAGCCTTGATGTCTATTCTGAAGTCCTTTCTCTCTCACCTTATACTGCATCCATAAGGAAGTCTTGTTCGCTGTATCTTTATAAGAAATCCAGAAACTAACTACTACTCCTTACATCCACAACCACCACCGTCACTACTCATTCAGATTTATTTCAATAACTTCCACTTGGTCTCTCTACTTTCACCCTTGTCTCTCTGCATCTCAACACAGCAGCCTGTGTGATGAGTTTAAACCTAAATCAGGCCATGTTGCTTTCCTTGAAAATCGTCTAATGACCTTTTATCTCACTTGGAGGGAAATCCGTAGTCTTCACAATGGCCCAACTGGCTGTACGTTATCTGCTGCCCCTTCCTTATTTTATCCATGTTCTTATTTCAAATTCCCCTCCTCTCCAGCCACCCTGGCCTCCTTTCTGTTCCTTGATTTGGGCTACCATGTCCGTGTAACCGCTTCCCATGTACTGTTGCCTCTGCCTGGAATGCTCCTTCTCGCTTGTTCACGCCCTTAGTCCATTCAGGGGTCTGCTCAGATGACTAGATCTGAGAAGCCTTCCCTAAGTACCTTCATTAAATAGACCCCACCCCACTCTGGCCTGGCCCTTTTCTTGCATTACTGGTTTCACAGCACTTCACAACAGCTCACAGTCCACGTATTTATTTGTTTGAATATTGTCTGCTGCCCAGACTAGAATGTAAGTGCCGCTCACAGGGACGTGCGCTTAGCTTCGTTCCCTGATGAATCCCCAGTGCCTCACTCATAACAAACACAGCAATTGCTGAATCAATCAATAGTTAAAGGACTGTCACGTTCCTTTTTAAAAATGAGCCACCTTTGTTTTCATTTCATTGTCTCCTGCTGGATAGTATGGAACATCGCTGTATGTTACTCTGTTTGTATCGCCCTAAAATAATCATATTCAAACTTCAGATTTTGCTTCTTAGATCTAATATCTGAAGGACCAAAATGTTGTCTTCTGTCAAATATTGAGAATTATGGAGCCCAGCGTGTTTTCTCTTATTTGAAAGCCAGGAAATTTTGGACCAAGCTTGCTTATTTTTGAAGGAACATTTTTCCTCTTTTTGAAGGAATAATACAGAAACAAGAATGAAGTAGAAAAAAATTTAACCACTCCCACTATACCATATTTTGAAGCATTTTCTTATGTACTTAGGTGATAGAAATTCATTTCTATACTAATTTTCATCAATTTTTTCTCAATATAAATACGATGAATGCTACTGAATCATTTTTGTAGAGCTGAGAAAATAAAAAAGCATAAAAATACTTGGAATCCCACACAACCATTACTAAAATTTTGAGGTTTATTCTAAAAGTCTTTTTTCCTTTGAGATCATATTGAAACATAATCATTAGAAATCTTACCAGCAGAGTATTCACATGCCCTACAGGAAAGATAATAAGAAAAGTCATAGTTTCAAAGCTCAAATAATAAAAGAAAATGTACAGCATCAACCACAAATTCTGAATCATGTCCTGCTTGTCATTTCCCCATCTCTGAATAATAAATGCCAAAGGCACCCTTTTCTACTCTTTCAGCTACATCTTTTGATATTTATGTTATTATTTCAAAATAATATTCCTATGCTGCTACTTCTTTTTTTTTTTTTTGTCTTAGACATTATCCACATCCAGCTGTGGAAGATGAGGATTTAACTGTCTTCAAAAACCACCCCAGGATCACCACAAATGTACATGGGGGTACTCGCAATTCACTTACTGCCCCAACTACCTTCCCAAATACTCCTGTCACCGATTTTGTTTAAATTGTTACTCAGGGTTTACATTAATATGACTATGAAAACATCACTCCCACTTAAATGAAGTATTGTGCTCTGGTAGCATTTGCTTTTGATTTTCCAAGTAATAATTGTGTCCTGTTTTACACTTTCATGCTTTTGTGTGTGTGTTGTTTTCTATGTGTGTGTTGTTTTCTATGTTCAGTTCGGTTCAGTTGCTCAGTTGTGTCCGACTCTTTGTGACCCCATGGACTGCAGCACGCCAGGCCTCCCTGTCCATCACCAACTCCCGGAGCCTACTCAAACTCATGTCTATCAAGTCAGTGATGCCATCCAACCACCTCATCCTCTGTCGTCCCCTTCTCCTCCCGCCTTCAATCTTTCCCAGCATTAGGGTTTTTTCCAATGAGTCGGTTCTTCGCATCAAGTGGCCAAAGTATTGGAGTTTCAGCTTCAGCATCAGTCCTTCAAATGAATATTCAGGACTCATTTCCTTTAGGATGGACTGATTTTATATCCTTGCAGTCCAATGGACTCTCAAGAGTCTTCTCCAACACCACAGTTCAAAAACATCAGTTCTTCGGCACTTAGCTTAGTTTATAGTCCAACCCTCACATGCATTCATGACTACTGGAAAAGCCAGAGCTTTGACTAGACAGACCTTTGTTGGCAAAGTAATGTCTCTGCTTTTTAATATGCTGTCTAGGTTGGTCATAGCTTTTCTTACAGGGAGCAAGTGTCTTTTAATTCATGGCTGCAGTCACCATCTGCAGTGATTTTGGAGCCAAAGAAAATAAAGTCTGGCACCGTTTCCACTGTTTCCCCATCTATTTCTCATGAAGTGATGGGACCAGATGCCGTGATCTTCATTTTCTGAATGTTGAGCTTTAAGCCAACTTTTTCACTCTCCTCTTTCACTTTCATCAAGAGGCTCTTTAGTTCTTCTTCACTTTCTGCCATAAGGGTGGTGTCATCTGCATATCTGAGGTTATTGGTATTTCTCCCGGCAATCTTGGTTCCAGCTTGTGCTTCATCAGCCCGGCATTTCGCATGATGTACTCTGGATATGTTAAATAAGCAGGGTGGCACTATACAGCCTTGACATACTCCTTTCCAGATTTGGAACCAGTCTGTTGTTCCATGTCTAGTTCTAACTGTTGCTTTTGACCTGCATACAGATTTGTCAGGAGGCAGGTCATGATCTGGTATTCCCATCTCTTTAAGAATTTTCCACAGTTTGTTGTGATCCACAGAGTCAAAGGCTTTTTAGTCACTAATTCTTCCACACGTTCCACACTGCAGGTGTATATCCCCACCTTATATGATAAAACACTTCTATCGGTTCCATTCATTTTCCTTAGAAATATCTTCCTTGAGCCTTTGCCATCAGCTGCAAGTCTGATTCCTACTGCCATGCCCACATTTCCTTTCATCTTCATATTTGCAAGTTTCTTCATCCATCTCCTGGACAAGATACCTGGCTTTATGATAATGAGCATTTCCCGTTCCTGGTTAATGTCCTCTTTGAGGTAAGGCACATGCTCTTGTGGCTGTCTAAGGACATAGGCATGGGTGACCAAGTTTTTGAGTACATGTATATCTGTAATTATCTTTATTCTGTCCTTGTTCTTTTGACTGTATTATGTATGTCAAATATATTAATCATAATTTTGAACTTTTTATTGCTTTTTTGGGAGTCAGTCTCCTTCAAGTCCCTCTTTCCTATTATATTGGTCTCTGACTTTACATTGGATGTTTGCCTAAATGTCTACTGACCCTTGACTCTTCATTCCTATTTAAGTATTAAGTGCTAAAAGGCAATGGGAAGCTCTCTGTGTGTGATTGGAGCCATCAGCCTCTGGGCTTCGTAGCCGGGGGGTGCGGGGGGGTTCTGGGGGGGTGGGAAGGGGGTGACCAAGGGGGTTTCTGACCGTTAAATCGGGGGAAACCATAAATGTCATATTACAGGTCTTCTCCACCCCCTCACCCCTGAGGTTAAGCATCAAAGAATCACTTTCAGAATAAATTTCTGAATCTTTAATACAATGTCCACATTCCTTTCTTTGAAATACATTTTTTATGAGTTCCATGCTTGTGTTGTTTCCTCTTCATTCTGCTCCAAACAACAGGATGTGGCTTGTCTTCTATTTATCCTTTATTTGCTTGAGAACTTGACTGAAAGAAAGAAAGGAAGCAAGGAAGGAAGGAAGGAAGGAGGTAGGGACTCTTCCTGAGATCTACAGGTTGCTCAAGGGTGGCTTTGAGCAAGCCACTTCCAGACCGATACCTCATGCAGTGACCTAAGCATACCATTCCTCCAGACCAGCTGCGTGTCTCACGCTGTGCCTGGATGGAGAAGTGGGAAAGCCACACCATCCCATTTGCAGAATAATGAGCCGAATACCCCATTGTATTCCTGTTTTTAGCGCATTTTATGTCCTGAATTTCACATACCTACTTCATACCCCACTGTTTTCCAAGAGTTTTAGTTTCTCAGTTCAAAGAGGAGTAGAGGAGGAATGTGGAAACAGCCGTCTTGTTCCTCCTAAAAGCAGGGGTTTGTATGATAAATGATGCCTCACAATTCTTAGTCACTGTGATTTTACACTCAGGGCAGATGCTGGGGAAGAGACAAAGGCCATTGATCATAGTTTTGCACATATTATCCTTGTAGTTGCAAATAATACCTTTTGATTCTGGCAATGTGTTGCCCATTCCTGTTTTTAGAATTATTGAAATACCTCTCTCCTGCTTCCTATGCATTGTTTCGTGGTTCTGAATCAGAGGCATAATTTGAATCCCAGTTTTATTATTACTGGGTCTTTAAACTGCGGCAAGTGGCATTATCTTTCTGAATTCTGGTGTCTTAACCTGGAAAACAGGGGTAATATAGTATGTCTGAGAGGTTAGTTTGCTAATTCGATAAGGCAACCCAAGGGGTTATTAGTAGAGTCTGGCATGTTGTTTGTGCTCAATAAATGATAAGAAATGTTGGGTCCATTCCTACAAGCTGGAAGATACTTTAAACCAGAAGCCCCCAAAGAGCTACATTTGATGATCAATTACAGTAGACAGAAAAGCATACAGCTTTTGTATGGAATACTGTATCCACTTCCATAGCTCTTAATGTCATATTCAGCCTCATTATTCCTAATTATAAGCCACTCCAATCCTTTTTAAAAGCAGAACTGTCACTCACTCTTTCATTTACTGTTTAGTTATTTCTAGATCTTTCTTGAGCTATCCTAGATATCCACTTGGTTTTGGACAGAAGTGGAAGAATATTTTGCCAATTATCATAACCATGTGCATAACTGGAGTTGTTTAATATTTTGGAGTCCACAATATTCAAATCCATTTTTAAAAGTTCAAACTTGCAAGAAAGTTGATGCTTTGAATGCATAAGTAATTAGGAAAGAACTATTATATTGAGATTGGCTTTTTAAAATCACTTTTCAAGGCATTTAAAAATATTTGAGTTCTTCTATACTTCAGTTCATCAGAGACTAACCTTTAAACCCTCTTTGCCGATGTCAAAGGTCCTGATGCATTGCTAAGAAAAACTGCTCCCCAGTGAACTCTGTGAACTAAGACGTGAGCATGTTAGCATAGCTGCTTTACATTTTGAGCACAGATTCCAGTTGCAAAGAGCACAGCAGTTTTTTGTTTGTCACTATGCAGCAGGAGGGCATGACTGCAACGCTTCCATTTTTGTGCGATGACCCTGAGGGCACAAAATGCGCTGCGGGTGATGCGGTGGCTTGTGACCCTGGGTCAAGGGCCCATATTGTGAAATAATTCATTTTAGCTCAGAGTTGCCTTAGAAGGAAGCATGTCCAGGCTGGGAACATAAACTCCTAGGAAATACTCAGTAAGATGGGCTATGTCTAAAGGTTAAACTATTTTTCTCAACAGGTATTTAATGGCATTAGAAGTAACTCACCCCAGCTGGAGAAACTGTGCAGGAACGTGAATGGCAGCAATGAGATCGAATCTTCAGGAAATACAATGAAGGTCGTTTATTTCACGGACGGGTCCAGGCCATACGGCGGCTTCATTGCCTCCTACACGTCCAGTGAAGATGCAGGTAATAGCAGCTGCTACGAATACACCTGTGTTACAGTCTACATGGCAAGTGCCCTGCAGCTGCTGCCAACAGCAGCGGAGTCGTCCGTGTCCCCCTCAGAGATCAGGGTTACACCTAGAATCTTCCATGAAAGACAGACATAACCAGATAGAAAACCCAACCAATAAGCCCAAAAACAAAAGACAAAAGCTTCTCGTTTTGGAAAGAAAACTGCTATTGCGAATTAGAAAAGTTAAAAAAAAAATGCTGCTAGAAGAGCTTCCAGCTGAGTCCCATGCAGCGTCACCATGATAGACGACTGCCAGGCCCACAGCCCTTGTCAGATCTCTGTCCTGGAAAAGGACAGAGATCTCTTGGAAGGTAGCTTACTCCCAGAGGGTAACTAATGCAACTGAAGACAGATTGTATTGCTTCTGAGTCATCCATCTATCCAGATATAGACTTCCAGCGTACATGAATGTGGGGTTCACATATGATACGGGATATTTAAAATTAAGCAAGATAATGCCTTTCTACTGTAAATATCCTCCTGCTTTCTGGATTGGTGTTATTATCTAGGAACTTTAAACTTTAGGAAGACTGGAATTGAATTAAAAAAAAAACAAACCTTTATTTCATTGATACAAAGAATATTCATTCCCTTTTAAAAGGAGCTAATTGATCGCAATGCCAGTGTTAAATACTATCTGTTTTATTCAATTCAACTCTCAGGTCAAGTGGAGGATTCCTAATCAGAAGCCATCAGGGCCACCATTATATTTGGATATTACTTTAGATGAAATATTAGTGAACAGTGGGCTCATATTAGAAGATACTGACTTAGCCAAACCTCACTCACCTAATCTACACCTTCAGGGAAATAAAGGAATTGCTTATTTCTGTGCATCTTTCTTTCTAAACCCACAGAAACAACTTCTGTAGTTGGTGTGATAAGCCAGCCCTTTGCCCACAACCCTGACTTCATCTGGAAAAACAAATCAAAGCAATAAAAAAAAGACTGCTGTGGTTATTATAGTTATTTTTTCCTGTCACATGTGTATCTTCTCCTATGGCATGAGTCTGACGACTAGTCTTTGTTGCCTTCTGTTTCCTCAGTGTGCGGTGGGTCCCTTACAAGCTTCCCTAAAGGAAACTTTACTTCTCCTGGCTATGACGGAGTCAGTAATTATTCAAGAAACCTAAACTGCGAGTGGATGCTCAGCAACCCCAATCAGGGCAACTCCTCCATTTACATTCATTTTGAGGATTTTTATCTAGAAACTCACCAAGACTGTCAATCAGATGTCCTTGAGTTCCGAGTAGGTGAGTCCAATCAAGGAACACATTCTCCCATTCATATCTACAACTTTCTCCTTTTGCCTGAAGTCCAGTGACCTCCCAATGAAGGGAGTCAAAAAGAAAGTTACATAAATGACACTCCGTGCGTTGTTCTGCTCAGGTAATGCTGATGGGCTTCTGATATGGAGACTTTGTGGATCTTCAAAACCTAGAATGCCATTGGTAATGTATGTATGTAAGGTCCAGAAGAACACTGTTCAGACAAAACCATCATTCTGCATGTGTCCAGCTGAGGACAATATTTCCCATAAATGGAATGAGATGGATCAGTGTTGACAGCTAGACCCTAGGTTTTTAAGGTTTTTACCAATTGTGTCTCTGTTTAAATATATGCTAAAAAATAATTATGAAAACATGAATTGGAACAAAATGTTGCCTAGGATAAAGAGGTCCATACTGAAAAAAAGCATTCTTTTTCACCGTGTTTGAGGCACTCTTTCCTTTGTAGTCGAGAAAGAAAGAGGATTTGTGAAATGTCTGCTACTAAACCAGAATTTAAATGTACATCAGTGAATAGCTTGAAATGTTTTATTATTATTATTTATTCTGATTGAATTTGTTGAATATATTTTTCAAAAGTTATATAAATGACACTCGGTGTGTTGTTTTGCTCAGATAATGCCGATGGGCTTCTGATATGGAGACTTTGTGGATCTTCAAAACCTAGAATACCATTGGTTATCCCTTATCCAGAGGTATGGATACACTTTGTCACCAATGAGCGTGTAGAACATGTTGGATTCCATGCACAGTATTCCTTTACAGGTAAGACTGATGATAAGCTCTCCAACTCTAGTGATAAAACAATACATAGATTTTTAAATGATATTTTCCAGAAAGATCTCACATGTATTTTGTTAGATTTATTTCTAGGTTTATTTGTTGGTTTTGTTGGTAATGTCAATCAGACATTTTAATTTATACTTTGTACCCAGTTCTTTTTTTTTTTTTTCAGACAACTCAAAATGATATTTTAATTGGTATAACAATTAAACAGAAAACTAGCAAGGGTATATAAAGCCTGAACAACCAACTTAACCTGACATCTACAGAACACTTCCAGCAACAACTGTGGAATACATATTCTTTTCAAGGGCATGTGTAACATTCTCCAGTGCAGACAATATAGCCAGTTCTTATAAGCAAACAGTTGACTGGGGAAAGGAGTGAGATTTCTTATCCATTCAGTCAACCAGGTTGCCAATTGGTTCTTCTTCATCAGATTGAAAGAAAAGTGTCAGACATCTGGAAGCATTATTATTTCTGTGGAACATCATACCATACTATGCTTTCAAAATGTATTTTTGTAAATTAGAAAATTTTTTTCTAATGTTTTCAACTTTCTGTGCTAATGTACACTCTGATAGCTGACTACAGTATGTGTGTTTATTGTCAAATGACAAATTGTTTACTTATGGTACTGGTCATATTCTTCAAGCTTACATGTGTTTTCATGGGCCAAGTGTTTTCGAGAAAGCCAATGTTCTTTACATTGTCCCTAGTGCATTTGTTGTCAGGTACATTTATTGCATTTATTCTATGCTCATCCAAGTTTTTGCCATTTTTGGTTCATACGTCTTCCTTCTCCTTTGTGTCAAACTTGAGCCCACCTTCATTATGTGATTCCATTTAATTAACACTATGTAAGATTCTGTTTGTTTCTAATCTTCCATCTTTTTACTTTTTACTTTCAGTTTTACTTTGCTTTCATCTAATTTCATCTATTTATCCATTTATTTCCCTTTTTTAAAAATCATAAAGTACGATGGCTATAAGTAGTATTTACTTTGGCTTTACAGAATTTTGTGGGTTTTTTCCTATCTTATTGAGAAGTTTACAAATCTAATTTCAGACTGTGGTGGAATACAGATAGGTGACAGTGGAGTGATCTCGAGCCCCAACTATCCAGCTGCGTACGACAGCTTGACCCACTGTTCTTGGCTGTTGGAAGCCCCACAAGGCCACACCATCAATGTGAGTACTGACGAGTGGGTGAAATATCAATACTTCTGAAACTGTACAATGAAAGTACTGTGTCCTGGGTGGAGACAGAGTTTTTTTTTTTTTATGAGCAAGTGATTAGAATAGGCTTTAATCCTGCCATAAAATCATTTTCTCCCTAAAATTCTCTGATTGGAGTACATTCATTGACATCTACACGGTTACAATTAATGAAGGATGAAATATATCCCATTCTTTTTCAAGCACAGGAGAAGCTGTCTGTAGAAGACCATTCTTCATCTGGAATAGAGATGCTTTCATGTTCTTAATATAAGTTGCCATCCCAGCCCAGGGGACTGAATATGATCTGGGAGAAATATTCACTCTTAAAATTTCCAAGAGAAACTTCAATAAGAAAAAGTAGAGAAGGGCAAGGAGAATGAAAGAAGATATGTAAATACAAAATTATATAAATTAAAATGAAAGGATGCAGAAGGACTTCAGTCTAACTCTACATAGACAGGCTCATTTACAACTCAGAGTGTTTTCTCATTTCTTCTCTTTTCTCCTGCAGCTGACATTCAGTGATTTTGACATTGAAGCCCATGAAAACTGTGCCTGGGACTCGGTCACTGTGAGGAACGGTGGTTCTCCTGGATCACCCATCATAGGACACTACTGTGGAATTTTAAATCCAGGGACAATCCAGTCAGGTTCCAACCAGCTGGTGGTGATTTTTAATACAGACCATTCGATACAACATGGTGGATTTTATGCTACATGGAGCTCAGAAACTTTAGGTAAAAGAAATACTGTATGTACTTACTGTCTTTTATTATCAATGTAGTTTTAAAATTTACTAACTAATCCAACAAGTCTATATTTTGTACCTACTCTGTCAGACTCAATTCTAAATTTTTACGCTACACATGTCATCTCATGTAACAACCTTCTAAGGAAGACACTCTATCGATCCACATTTTCTCCACTTGCATGGGTGGAAGCAGGATAAATGGGTTGATAATCTGCCCAAGTTGTATAGCTGATAACCAGAAGACTTGAGATTTGAGTAAAGACAGCAGAGCCCAGAAACTTTGATTTAAATACTTCTACCATGTTGCCTCCACAGGCAAAAGGCCATGGCATAGCTTGGGAATCACAAGTAAGAGAAAATATGTGCTGGAATCACAAGTAGTTTAAAGTATTTTGAGCTTGGAGGCAGGATGCAGAGTGGTGAGTTGAGGGCAGGAAAAGCAGTCATCCACGTCCTAAAGATCTCCTGGAAAAGGAAATGGCAACCCACTCCACTGTTCTTGCTTGGAGAATCCCGTGGACAGAGGAGCCTTGCGGGCTACAGTCTATGGGGTTGCGAGTCGGACGCAACTTAGAGACTAAACCACTACCACCACATCCTGAAGAGCCTTGGCTTCTGAATTACCCCTCAAGCAATGGGGAGCTAGTTGAAGAGTTTTGAGCAGCAAAGTGACAAGATAACATTTGTGATTTAGAATGAATGCTCTGTACAGGGCAAAACATAACAGATCTGATTTCAAAGGATTAATTGTTGTACCTACAAACTATGAACTTCATGGAAATCCCCAGAAAATGTAAGACTTGCATTGGATACTTTTGTTAGGATCCCATCATAGCCTTGCAATATCAAAGAGGACAGTTATTTCTAGAAGAGTCAGGGGGTGATTAGGAAGCTCTTTGTGGAAAAGAGCTGTGATTCAAACTGTCCCTCAGTAACCCACTGGTTGCTGTTGGACTTGGAAGGGTGTTTGAGATGAACCCCTAGTTTCCCAAGGGTTTAAAAGCAAAAGATACAAAGAAAACTCTAACTTCATTTTGTTTTAAGTTCATATATTTTTCTTTTGTTGTCTCTTAAGAACATATTTTAAATATTACACAATAATTCTAGATTTTTCTTTCTTTTAATCCCTGTAATGTAGTTTTCATCCATTGGCATTTCAGTGTGAATGAACCAGGTTGCTTAATGAAAAGTTTTCCCCTCCTCGAAATCATTTTGTCCAGTTTAAGTTAGATTAAAATTACATGTTATGTATGTACGTTAGAGTAAAATTGCAAATAAGTATAGACTTGTACTCTTATGTGTTTGTGGCAGTAAAAAACAAAGCTTGAGATTGTTGGGCCACAAGTATTAATCCACCAGAGCCTCAAGGGGAGTAAAAATTATTGCTCTTGTTTGATGACAGAGTGGAAGTCTACTCTCTTTTTGGCATGGACTAATGGGATCAGGTGAGTCCAGTACAGGGGTAACCAAACAGTAACAACTGAAGGTTCCGTGACTCCACTGACCTTACATTTGCTGAGAGTCCTTGCTGTGGACCTGCCCCAAGGGTCAGAGACTCATGTAAGGAGAGATGCACTGAAATCTCATTTAGAAATGTGTCTTCTCCAGAAGCCTTGGGTTTACCAAAATTGTTACATTCTTCACAAGGTGATAACTATTTCCATGACAATTTTTCAGGCTGTGGTGGAGTACTTCATTTGAACAATGGTACAATCAGATCCCCTCACTGGCCTCAGAATTTTCCCGAGAACAGCAGATGTTCCTGGACAGTCATTACACACCAAAGTAAACACTTGGAGATCAGCTTTGACAACAACTTCCTCATCCCCAGTGGGGATGGACAGTGTCAGAACAGCTTTGTGAAGGTCAGTGTGCTTGTGTATTTAATTGGAGCCGAGCTGGTTTCAGGAACGTAAACGTTTAGATTAGAAATGACTCATTGCTCTCAGAGTAGGAGAAGGACAATTTCACTGCTTGGATTTCTTGAATGAAAAAGTGAGAAACCTCAACCACTGGGAGTTTAAAAAAATGCTTTTTTGGATCTTATATGTTCTGTCTCTGAGGGCCTGTACACCTTTTAGTGGAAAGAACATTGGCCTGGACTCCACCTCCCTTGCATTTACCGCCTGCATGTTCCTCTCTGAGCCAAGTAAACATCTGGGTTTTAAATCACTCAACTGTAAAATGAAGAGAATAGCTCCTACTTTAGTAGGAATGTTTTTAGCATTAGAGGTGATATGATACAATAACATAAATAGTACTCAATACTTGGAATATAAAAACTACTCAACGAGTAGAAGTAGCAGCTCTGGGGAGCCTTGGAGTTGGAGCTGCTCAGTATCTTGAAGGTGATAGTACAGTAAGTCCCCTATGTATGAATGAGTTCCATCTTAAGAGTGTGTTTAAAAGTCCAGTTTGTTCATTCATTACAGTTCAGTTCAGACACTCAGCCATGTCCGACTTCTCACAGCCCCATGAACTGTAGCACGCCAGGCTTCCCTGTCCATCACCAGCTCCTGGAGCTTACTCAAGCTCATGTCCATCAAGTCGGTGATGCCATCCAGCCATCTCATCCTCTGTTGTCCCTTCTCCTCCTGCCTTCCATCTTTCCCAGCATCAGGGTCTTTTCCAGTGAGTCAGTTCTTCTCACCAGGTGGCCAAAGTATTGGAGCTTCAGCTTCAGCATCAGTCCTTCCAATGAATATTCAAGACTGATTTCTTTTAGGATGGACTGGTTTGATATCCTTGCAGTCCAAGGGACTCTCAAGAGTCTTCTCCAGCACCACTGTTCAAAAGCATCAATTCTTTGATGCTCATTGGACCATAAAGGAAATTGAGCACCGAATAATTTCTTAATTAGTCCAACAGTTAGCCTAGGTACCCAGCTAATACAATCGGCTATATAGTACTGTCATGTATTAGGTTTATAATACTTTTCACACAAATAATACATAAAAAACAAACAAAAAATAAACATCTTTAAAGCAGAGACATTACTTTGCCAACAAAGGTCCATCTAGTCAAGGCTATGGTTTTTCCAGTAGTCATGTATGGATGTGAGAGTTGGACTATAAAGAAAGCTGAGCACTGAAGAACTGATGCTTTTGAACTGTGGTGTTGGAGAAGACTCTTGAGAGTCCCTTGGACTACAAGGAGATCCAAACAGTCCATCCTAAAGGAGATCAGTCCTGAGTGTTCATTGGAAGGATTGATGTTGAAGTGGAAGCTCCAATACTTGGCCACCTGGTACGAAGAGCTGACTCATTTGAAAAGACCCTGATGCTGGGAAAGATTGAAGGTGGGAGGAGAAGGGGACAACAGAGGATGAGATGGTTGGATGGCATCACCGACTCAGTGGGCATGAGTTTGGGTAAACTCCGGGAGCTGGTGATGGACATGGAGGCTTGGTGTGTTGCAGTCCATGGGGTTGCAGAGAGTCGGACATGACTGAGTGACTGAACTGAACTGAATCTTGCAGTACAGTACCTTGAAAAGTACAATAGTCAACTACATCACCACTGCTTTTATGCTTGCTTCTGGACATTCTGGACTTGAAATAAAGATGCTGTGCTGCTGTACTCTGTATGGTACTCTACAGTAAAATACACGGAGGCACAACCGCTTGTAGAGGATACAGGCAAATGACAATGTATGCTGGACATGTGAACTGACCTATGTGATTGGACATGTGAACACACATTCGCTCTTTAAAAGTTCACAACTTGAAGGTTCGTGTGTAGGGGACTTACTCTCTAAACTGGTGTATAACCAAATGTGCACACATACATGTGTGAATACAAGTGACACTGGGAAATTGAGAAAGACAGCTGGACTGTATCAAGTCCACCCCCTGGTTATGATATTAATTATAGTTTTATGAGATGTCAGTATTATAGGAAACTGGGAAATGTGTGCCAGGGATTCCTCTATGTCTTACAACTGCATGTGAATCTGCAGGTCCTCAATAAACATAATTTTTTTTAAAAAATCACTTGAGTGATAAAATATCACATGCAGCCAGGCTGAACCTTAAGAAAAGTCAGAAAATTTTTGCCAGTTTTTTAACATTTTGTAGATCTAATATTTAAGAGTTCTAGGTCATAGAGGCAATGAAATGAGATCTTGACTGACACGGCAGCAATGAATATTTAATAACTCCTTACCATTATTATCATGATAACACTTATGTTCTGGGCCAAAAGGTAGAGATGTCAGATCCATAATTAATGACTTCAGGAAAGCATACACCTTTGAGGATTCTTGAAGTTCCTTATTGAAGAAGTTGAGATGCTTTCATAAAAGTTTTAGCTCTGATCATTTTTCCTTTTCAGTGATGTTTGTAAAAGAGTATATGCATATCTCTCAGTAAATCATGTTTATAATTTCACAGAGTTAAAAATACACACAGTACAGAAGGTGGGTAGAAAACTTCTGTATAGTATTTCCCTGGATAGTTAAGGGCAGGGAGTGGGAGGACATAAAGGGGATGTTAGGAAAAATGTGGGTGTACATTTCTTTCCTAATGCTTATTTTGATCTTAGATATTTGGCAGAATATCCTCACTCTTGTTCTCAGTAGTTCTAGCCCCATGCACCTCCCATATCTCATACATGGCAAATATAATCTGACTTCAGTCAGCTGACTAACAGCAGGATATGCAGTGTTTGAAACCCACTTGAAATGATATGACCTTGAAGAGCTGATAGTAAATCTGTGCTCTGCATTTGGTCTCCCTCACACTTCTTCCTCTGGGCCAATTTGCTAATAGAAATGTCTATAACGACTTGGTGTGTTATGGCTTTGTTCAAGGAACATTCCTGCAAGTGATAAGTTTAGAATGAGTAATTCAATGTGAAGGAAATGTTGAGTAGTCAAGTAAGACCAGTCCAAGCCCAATGCCCTTCTTGCCTTCTTGGGCTAGGTAATCCTTAGTTGGGGGTTGGGCAAGTTCAGCTAAATCAGGTCAACTAGGAGAAGGCAAGAGGAAATGGCCTAGCTACACAAAAATGAGCACAGTCTTCTTGGAAGAGTCAAGAATGGGCTGCTATTAAAAAAAAAAACAAAAAAAAAAACTTTAGTGGTTCACAAAAGAAAATACTGCAGATATGCATTCGTTTTATTTACCATTATGTTGCGGTCTCTATACATCTGAGTGCCTGTCGTGTTCCAGCCTGGGCACATTTAACCATTGACTAGGGAAAGCCTGGGGCATTAAGTTCTGTTTCTGGCTCTGTTAGGTGTGGGGGGACACTCAGGAGTCCAGCCAGACCCTGTTAGCCACGAGCTGTGGGAACGTGGCCCCGAGGCCCATCACCACGCCCAGAAACGTCTTCACCGCCGTGTTCCAGTCTCAGGAGGCCCCGGCTCAGGGCTTCTCTGCTTCCTTCGTGAGCCGTAAGTAGTACAGAACGAGGGGGTCCTTGAAAGGGCGTGGCTGCCATGGGCAGACCTGGGGAGGTGAGGGTCTGCTCCATGGTTGCTTAGGACCCTGGGGAAGGGCTTGAATCAATCACCTGATCCAGAGAGTGCACCCTTCCTTCCAATTCAGTGAGAATGGAACCGAATTCGGCCATAGCTCACTAGAGAAATGATGTAGAAGGCTTGAGTGCCACTCGTGAATGTCCGAAATGAACCCTGAAATCCGCAGTGGGGCAGGAATTGAGCAAAGTCTAGGAGGCCGTCATTAGTAGCCAATCAGCACTCCTGGCTTGCAGCACTTACCTGTCTGCATGGGACTCACCTGGGGCTGTAAAAACATGGGCTTCACCCCAAGTTTGTCTGAATTCATAATTTCCCTGGCCAGGGACTTACGTGTTTTAGTTTCTCACCCAGATGATTCTCATGCTCAGTCAACCTTGACAGTCACCTTCTTAAGGATTTTCTCTTCCTTCTCTGATGGCTACTCCTACCAGGTAGAATAGTGAGGTGTGGAGTTTTCAAGACTGAGACACAGTGGTGCATATGATTATTGACTGAGTTAAATCAGGTAGCCACTATTTACAAACCACTGTTTAGGAAAAAGTTTGATGAAAGGAATTGGAGGAAATAACACAGTGAACAGTGGTTCATTGTATTTGTGTATATGTGTGTGAGTGTGTTACTAACAGCTTAAAAAAATACTGATGTTTTCTATCTATGTTAGATAGGGAGTGTGTGGATTAACTAGTTAGTGGTTATAGAAAAATAAATGTCATTTTATTGGTTAAAAAAAAAGGTAGTTCTCTTTATTTCTAACACCAGAGAATCACGTGAGAAATTGTTAAAGAGATGGGATTAGTAAATTCAACCATTTTATAAAGCAGGTATTATTTTTACAGCCATATTACAATGGTAATGAGAAGAACATGTTTTTCTATAATATAATACTGTACTTAAAAACTTCAGTGTATTTATCAGGCACTGATCACTTCTCATCAGTTTTATTCCTTTAGCTACATGAATCCTCTTCAATCTTTGCTAAGTTATCCTTTACTATCTTAAAATTGAGAGATTTGCAGTGGATATGTGGAAAAAAACTCTACTTAGCCCAAAATTCTGCATCATTTTCTAAAAAATATATTGTTCTAATTTTGCATGCATACTTATTTTTAAATCAGCACTCCATTCTTTTAGTTACCATTGCTTCCATTTGGAGTGTCTCAGAGAATATATCTTTAGAGCAGCAGTCCCCAACTTGTTTGGCATCAGGGACCAGTTTCATGGAAGACAATTTTTCCATGGATTGGCATGGGGGATGGTTTCGGGATGATTAAAGTGCATTAAATTAATTGTGCACTTTATTTCTATTATTATTACATCAGCTCTACCTCAGATCATTAGGCAGTAGATCACAGAGGTTGGGGACCCTGGCTGTAGAGAGCTTAGGAAAGTTGAGGCTTTCCTCACTGATGAAGAGTTACTGTCTGGGAGAACAAATGTTCTGAGAATACCTTTTTCTTCCCATGTAGGATGTGGGAGAAATTTCACTAGCCCTTCAGGTTATATCGTTTCTCCAAACTACCCAAAGCAATATGACAACAACATGAACTGCACCTACATCATAGAGGCCAGTCCCCTGTCCGTGATCCTCTTGACTTTGGTGTCTTTCCATCTGGAAGGTAAGTTTATTTTTATGTAAATTACAGTTGGTTCTAAATAAGTGCACGAGCAATAAGTAGAGGCCAAGATTGTCTAAAGATCACCATTTGAAGAAAACATGAAAAATATGAGAGTGGAGTTGATGTAAACTTGAATAAAATTCCATCCAGTATTTGAATAACATGCATAGCGTCCTATATATTCCATCCAGAGGTTAAAAAAAAAAAAATGCAAGAGCTTTAAGAACACAAGCATCATCAAGTAAATGGCCTAAAGAAAGTAAGTCTGAAATCTATTACATGTTAATCATGGTTTCTAATTTATTCATTTGCATTTATTCCACACAGGTACATGTACCTACACACAGTCACACACATGTGTGCACACACACGCACACACACACACACAATGAACTAACTAGCAAGAGAAACTTCACCACTGAGTCAAAGTATCAATAGGTACTCCATAAATGTTGAGTGAATGAATTATTGACATTAATAAACATCTGTGATCTAGTTTCATGAAATACAACTGTGAGATACCCTTTCCTCTCCTTTTTATCCTCATCAGTTCCACAGGGATTGGGAAATTGCTAACCATAGCGCCCCTTTGGGCTTACTCCTGACTGTTGGCAAAGGGGCCAATGGAGCTGTGGTTTGAGTTGGGTTCTGACTACATGATACAACTTGATATTTAATTGGGTGGTATCACACCACAGAGAAAAGATGGGCACCTTCAACCACTCAGTCATTTTAATATTTTTTTACAAATTAACTTTTCATTTCTAAATCACAATTAATTTGTACATTTGCCAAGCTTCATCTGTCCAACCAAAATTTACTTCTGTTTGGGTCGGTCTCCCATGGCATGTAAAGTTAAATCTGGCAAAATGTTCTACAATATTCAGCCTCCAGAAAATTTATGTCTCATAAAAATAAAAATGACATGTCAGTACTCATATGTTGATAAATTACACAAAGCCTCTCTCACTGGATCTTTTTTCTATGACCTTGTCTTCCTATATCTCTACATATTGTAGTTTCTGACAAGTGTTTGCTGGAAAATGCCAAGTATGCATTGATGTCTGTCACTGTAAAAATGGACTAAGAAGTAAGATAGAATCTTCCCAGCATTTCCTAGCACAAAATTCCAGTAATATAAAAAGATGTTCATGATTTATAAAGTATTCATATTAGGGGAAGGTAAAGCAGTTTATATAAAAGATCCAATTTTTTAATTTAAAATGAAGTGTAGGAATAAAATCTGTAAGGCTATTAAGCAGTTCTTTAAAAGTTGTTACTATGGTGTCATAGATTGATAGGTGATATTTATTTCCTTCTTTATACCTTTCTGTTTTCTTTTATGAGTTAAAAACTATCAAAAACTTTTTAAAAAATTGAAGTATAACATGTAACATTATATTGGTTTCAGGGGTACAGTGTAATGGTTTAATATTTATATATATTTCAGAATGATCACCATGATCAGTTCAGTTCAGTTCAGTCGCTCAATCGTGTCTGACTGTTTGCGATCCCATGAATCGCAGCACGCCAGGCCTCCCTGTCCATCACCAACTCCCGGAGTTCACTCAGACTCACGTCCATCGAGTCGGTGATGCCAACCAGCCATCTCATCCTCTGTCGTCCCCTTCTCCTCCTGCCTCCAATCCCTACCAGCCTCAGAGTCTTTTCCAATGAGTCAACTCTTCGCATGAGGTGGCCAAAGTACTGGAGTTTCAGCTTTAGCATCATTCCTTCCAAAGAACACCCATGATGAGTCTAATTAAATTCATTACCATACATTATACCTTTTCTATTATTTTTATAATTGAGACAAAGTTATTTTAATAAGATGGGGAGAAACATGTGGCTTGGATTGTGCACCTATATATGCATTTGTTCTCATTAAATTCCATAAACACAAGAATGTCATAGGCGATATAATTTAGACTAAAAAAAGATGATGCTGTCAAATATACTGTATAAAATAGCCACACACAGCACTGCCAAAACCAATGGTATGTGTATGATTAGAAGGCAACCTTTATTTAGGGTGAACAGTAACTCCCTGAGTTTAGTTGACCAGGTAGGGTAAAGGGCTGAGCTTACTGTGGACTACCTGACCTGGGATGGGGGGTATTTTAATATTTTAGGACGGGTTTCAATGCCAGAATGGCCACTTGCTTATGACATGACTTGTACAAACTACTTAATCTTTCTGATAATCACTGTAATTTTTGCAAAAATATAAAATAGTACTTGTGAAAGTCAGATTGTGCCTGTAGAAACATATCTTGTGAATGATAATTCATCAGAGTGGCCATGTAAAAAATATTTATTATTTAAATTTATTTATTTGGCTGCACTGGGTCTTAGCTGCAGCATGCGGAATCTAGTTCCCCAACGAGGGATAGAATCTGAGCCCCCTATGTTAGGAGCTCAGGGTCTTAACCACTGGACCACCAGGGAAGTCCCAGAGTGGCCATTGTTTTGTTCTTTTTGGTGCCACCAGTCAGGATCTCCAGATACACCCTTAATGTGAGTCACCTGCGAACAGATATTTGGTTTTTCCAGATTCAGTGATTTCTTCTTTACTGATGGATTTGTTCAGAATCACCCAGTTGAAAAGATTACTCTTTGTATAAGATCATATCCTTATGATGATGTCTTGTGACATTTCTAGTGTTACATGTACTCAGCATTTCCAAACTGCTTAGTGAGTCATTTTCTGGCTTAGATTAAATGAATCATGATGATTCCCCCAAAGGGCAACATTAATCAGATTTATTTTGTAATTAGATTCTTATCATTAATCATATCCATACCATAGTTCATTGAATACCATCAGCAAGTTAGAGATCCATTAGCTACAGTAAAAATAACCTTCCACCCACTTCTAAATGAGCCTCAAGAATTCATGTGCAGTGTATTGTGGTAAAACGGAGAGAGAATTGCTCTCAAGAAAAATCAGAGCCTGTCTATAGGGGCATCCGTCTTCCTAGCTGCTAGAGGCCATAGAACTGTTTCTGAAAGATTCTGTCCAAAGTATTTCTGAGTCCATGCAGCCAGCAAAGCCTGTGTTGACTGGGTGGAGATGAACATTCTATTTCTGCTTTTTTTTGGTGGTCGATTGACACAAAAGTTGAATTTGTCAAGGAAAAAATGAGCTATTCCAGGCTATGAAATACTACAGGGAAACACCCTTGTCCATACGCTGTCTACTAAACACTGACATCTGGTTAGGAAAGATTTTACCTTTCAGGCTAGTTGAAGGCTTTTTGAAGCTTTTTCTACAGAGAGGTTACAAATGTTCATTGACCTACTTTCTACTAAACTGAGTTGCTCTGAAAGCATGTTATGGTATTTTATGTTGGCCTAGGTTTCTCTTTCTCCTTATTATTACATTTCCAATACTAGTCATTCTATGAACCACATACTTTTCTATACGATCACTACTGAACTATAAAAATTTTAGAAAAGTCAAAAGTCATAGAATAAATTTTTATTTTATTTTATTTTAAAACTTTACATAATTGTATTAGTTTTGCCAAATATCAAAATGAATCCTCCACAGGTATACATGTGTTCCCCATCCTGAGCTCTTACAAGACTTTTAAAGTTACCTCAAGACTAAAATGGGTATTCTTAACAGTGCCTTCCAAAACTGTGAAATAAAAATAGAGATTTGACAAATTCAAAATGTTACTTTGGTCAAAAAGAAAAAGCAAAAACAGACAAAATATGAGAAAGTATGAGAGAGAAACCTCTAATATTTACACTTATTTTGGAATCAGGTGTCATCAAGTACTCATTTTACTTTCCCAAATATTGAACAGTCTAAAAGTATATTTTTCTGTTCTCATTATTCCCATGGCCAAGCAGATGCCTCCAAAGTGCCAGGAGGATTATAGGCCTTTTTTCTTTTTTTAACTTTATAGAAGAAAAAAAAACACTTCACAGATGAGGTAACCTAAGGCAAACCTTTGCCTTCTGTGTCTTGGTTTCTCTATCATTAAAATTACTAGGCAAATTCTAAACTCAGTTTTTCTCAGATCCAGAGTATCTCTTGATAAGAACTGAATACAGAGTAGTCCCTTGACACAGAAAATGGGGAGAACAGCGCAAAGGTTTTCTGCTTTCTGTCTTCCAGAGATGGTCTCAAAGGTCCCACAAGTAACAGAGCTAGACTTCCAGAGCAGCCAGTTGGTAAATCCTATGTAATATTTGCCTCAATTTTCCTTCATTAACTTATAAGTTCTGGTTTACAAGCTATGCATAATAGAAAGCCAAAAGGAAAAACAAGAGAAAATTTGGTTTCAGATTGTTTTTTCCTTTTGCCCATTTTTCCTACCAAGAAGCAGGATGATTGACTTTCATTCACCTTAGTTCACATTTCCATTTAAACTAATTTTTTTTAAGTGGCATTATGCAGCTACTTACCACTTCTTTGCTTCCACAATTGTTTCTCAAGAAATCAAAAAGTAGGCCCATTTCACAATTCACTACTTTAGAAAGCATTGAGCAATGGTTCTTCTGAAATGGTTCCTGTTGATGTTTTATGCAAATTGTTCAAGCTCCAGCAGAGACGGTATAGTTGTATGAGGTCCCTTGCTTGCCTGCATGACAAGACCTTGACCTTTACACTCTGCCAAGCTGATCTCTGTACCAGGACCTGCTTCTCCTTCCCAGGGGATCGTCCTCCACTGAGGAGTCCAGCCTGAAGCTACTCAGAGCTGCCCCCAATTCACATCCCTCTCCCGAGAGCCCTCTGCTATTTAACTGGGAAGACTTTAGCATATCTATAATATTATACTATTTCAACAAAAAGGATTTCCCACTATTTCTAGTCCTCTCTTAAATCTCTGCCTCTCCATGACTCTGAAAGAAAATCGAAGTCTGCATCTAAATTCCACAAGTTTCTATTATTTGCTCAATTACTCATCCTTGGCTTACTTTCAATTCTCTCCAAGTTCATGGAATCATGATGAAATCCAGAATTGAACATGGCTCTCTGTAATGAAGCCCAGAATAATGTGATAAAAGTTGTATTTCAAGACATTAGATAGAGCTTTACCCATTTCAAATAATACATGTGCTTTACAGTTTTTCAGGAGGATGGAAAATAGACATAAAAACAAATCATGGAGGATTATTTTATACTTAAAGATTTCAATAGCAAATATTCATCAAATCACAGACTGAAGATCAAATTCAGAGTGGCTGTAGTGCCTTGTCCCATGACATGAGCTCTTGTCCATGTAAACAGTGTCATTCCATTTCAGGGAACTACTTTTCCTGACAAGTTTTCACATGTCTGATTGAATGCTACCACCTGGCCATTATCTCAACTTTGAAATACATCTTGCTCCTTGAAGAACTTTGACTAAGTTCTTTTCTCTCCGTAGAAGACAATCATCTAGTTGCATTTAACTATACTCCACTTGAGAATTTTGTGTATATTTTGATTGTATATTCAGTTGGTTCCCCTATGATTATGGAAAAGTGTTTAATATCATTATCTTCTTATGGTTTTGTCACCAAGTGTCTTCCCATTGAAGAATCAGTGATATTTTGATCTCATGCAGTGAGGTGATATGCAGAGCTCTACTGACATAGATTTGTGCCCAGTTACAAGCATTTCTATTCCACTCTTCATGGTGGAAGTCCCTTATCTGTGTATAAACTTCACTGTTACAGCCAAGTTTCTCACTAGCAGCACTTTAGCATTTGGGGTGGAGTCATTCTTGTGGTGGGAGGGCAGGGGGCCTGGGTGGCTGCCCTGAGCCTTATAGCATATTTAGCAGTATCCATCTACCCCCTCCATGCCAGTGGCACACCCCAACATGACAGCAAAAAAAAAAAATGCCTTCAGATATTGCCAGATGTCAATCAGAAGGCAAAATTGTCTCCTATTTATAATCATGGAATTAAAGGAGTCATTTTATAAGAAAGAAAATTCTGGATTGTTTCAAAATAGGATTTACCTCTTTTGAAGGTCTACCTGTTTCCTCATACCTGTGCTTACTTTGTAACTAGGGTGAAAGTAACCTTCAGGAAACTGAGTTAAATAGTGACTTATCAAAATGACTGTTGATTTTAATTTCTGTGTAAATTGCATGAATCTTCCTCACATTTTTGTGTGATCGTTTACATTGCTTCCGATTATTATTTATGTTGCTTCTGGTTGTTCCCTGCCCTGACAGCTCACTCCGCAGTAACGGGAAGCTGTGTCAACGACGGCGTGCACATCATCAGGGGTTACAACTTGTCTTCCACGCCTTTAGCGACCCTGTGTGGGGAGGACAGCCTGTCCCCTCTCACCACCTCTGGTCCAGTGCTGCTTAACTTCTACTCAAACGCACACACCACGGACTTGGGATTCAAGTTTTCCTATAGAATAACTTGTGAGTGACTGTAATGATGTAGTTTGGAATTTTCTTTTCTTTCTTGAGCAATTTCCACAGATTTAATTGTGATTCATACATGACCAACTTGAAGATTCAGAGACTTTAAGGGAAAACGTTATTAATTAGATACATGGTCTAAAAATACTTAGGTATTTTCCTTTTTAAAATGGGGAGGCCCTTTTTCATAAACTTTGACAGAACTACTCTTTGAAAACCAAATGGAAGATAGAGATTTAGTTTTGATCATTTTTTTTTTAATGAATAGCCACTTTTAGTTGTTTGTATGTAGCATAAAGTAACTTGTTTGACTTTAACTCTGGTGAAAGGCAATGCTTTATAAATTAAGAAAATATGTAAGGGATGTTTTTATAGTCTCCTGGAAGGAAAGAGTTTTGTTTGTTTGTTTGTTTTTTAGCAATATGTAAAAAGCACAAGTAAACAAAAAGGTTGATGTATTCAACTATGTGATAATTTGCAACTTCTCTATATCAAAGGCAAGATGAGACGTCATAGATTGGACAAAGATCTTTGTAGCTACCAAGATCTTTTCAGTTTTTGGTAGACAGCTTGATCAATGTTTGTTTGAAAATCATAAGACTCCACTTCCCTGTTTTGAATGGTCTTTTCCTCTCCTGCAGTAAACTTAGTTGGTTTGCTAACAGCAAATTTTTTTCCCCCATGTCATCCCAACTCCAATAATAACATGGGCCAGAAAAAGATCTTGCAGAATGTTTGTTTGATCTTTACTTGACGAAACCCGTTGCTAAAGGTAGAAAGTCAAATCATTTTCTTTAAAAAAAATTATTGTTCCCATCCACAGAGGAGACTGAAAATGTTTATTTACTCATGAAGAAGGCCTTCACAATGTGTCCACATTAGCTGCCACCCAAGTCCTGACTCCATTTGTAATGTATGATTTTTTGTGGCTCTGGGATTCTGTTGGCACAGAGCCATGAACATTCCTTCCCCCAGCTGTCTGCTGAGTAAGGATAAGGGGTGGTTTGTTTTATTCTTTTGCTTCAGCTAGTGTTATGGAGAGTTTCCTCCCTGCTTTATATTCTTCTAGTCTTCAATCCCTCATTTTCCTAAAACACTGTGTAAAGGGTTCATGTTATCTATTCTGAGAGTCTCCTTTAAAGAGGGTTATTGATATTGAAATTTCAGATCCTGACAATGTACAAATTTAGGAGTTATTTAGGCATAGTTTTCAGAGACCACATAATTGTGTACAAGATTAAATAGAATAATGGCTACACAAATCTAACATTTAACTCACTGCAGATGTACCAGGAAGTCTCAGCACATGAATTCTTTTTTTTTTTAATTTTATTTTATTTTTAAACTTTACATAATTGTATTAGTTTTGCCAAATATCAAAATGAATCCGCCACAGGTATACATGTGTTCCCCATCCTGAACCCTCCTCCCTCCTCCCTCCCCATTCCCAGAGGGATGGAATGGGGAGCACATGAATTCTTATGGGCATAGAGGATAGCTTTCTCTGCAAGGTGGACTCAGCTAAGACAAAATAAACAAACAGACAAGTAAATAAATAACCTTTATAACCTTAAATGGGAGCCACTATTTGGTTATCATTTCTAACAGAAGTAAATGGAACACATCTGTTGACAATATATCATCAGAGTATAGTAACCTTACTATAATTTTAGAATCACAATATATAATACATATAAACCTTTCTTGCTGCAGTGAGCATAGGACACTTTCCATCACTGGGTAATACAAGTTCATCCTTCTTACTTACAAGGTCAAACAAATAAAAATTCTATGTTTTTTTACAATGGAATTTCATTCCATTTTTACAGCTTTTATTGCCTAGTAGGAATAACTAAGGGTTGTGGGCTATTAATTGCTGGCCTCAGGGCGAGGGATAGGCCTGGTTTCTTCAGTAAAACTTGTGTGAATATGGTCCTTACCAGTCTCAGGACTAGCTAGAAATACACAGGACCCAAGAGTTATGCATGTGAGCCCAAAAGGGAAACTTAGCTCCATTATTCCAAAAGTGATTTCTGGAACATCACCTTGTAATACTCTATCACGGACATAGGAGACTCCAATCTATATTATTTAAGATGTTGAGATCACAGTCCTTCCTGGGTTCATAAGCCCACGATGCGCCTTGCATTCAGGACACCTTCTCTAAACTTCCAGCCATCACTTTCATCTCTTGGCATCTGTCACTTCAGTGTAAAAGAAGGACGGTTCTATTCCAACACACGGAACATTCTCTCTCATTACCTTCACACTGGCCATTATTTTGGACTCAGGTTTATTCCATTCCAAGAGGCGCCTTGAAACATTCTTCCCTGCTTCTTACTGTTTCTTCCCTCCATGGCAGTGGAAAAGCATGAATTATTTGTAAACCCAATAAAGGGAGGTTTATATTGCTCTAAGACAAATGATTATATTCTCTCTTGGGGGTAACATAGTAAAGAATGTCTGACAATGACTTTCCTCTGCTTCGAGTCATAATCATTCTCTGCATATCCCCCACTTCTATCCCAGCCTGCGGCGGTGTGTTCAATCTCTCCACTGGAGTCATCAGGAGTCCTTTGTATACCTACTCCAACTACCCTGACAACGTGCACTGTCTTTACACCATCACTGTCAGGAGCAACAGAGTCATCCAGCTCAAGTACGTAAGACACATTACTTTCTTGAGAAAACTGTTTCAGCTCTGTTTACAGAGAAGATATTCCTTCAATGATGCAGAGTACTGATGCTCATCAGAGGTACGTATGAGAATCTGGAGGAAGAGAACTCGAGTCTGTGGTGTGGTCCTGGTAGCCTAGGACATGGCCTCCCTACCCTCCACACAATCCAGTGGTCATGCAGGGAAAAACAGGCACTCCACCTGCTCAAACAATTGTTGGAGTTTTCCAACAGTTTTAAAGGAGTTTATATAATGGGGTGCAATGTTATAAGCCTATCTCAAAGGGTGTGGGGAGGGCAAGAGAAAGCAATTTTCATTTTGGAGACATATAATACATGAAGAACTTTAATGACCACTTGCACCATTCTCTTATTTAGTTCTTCATACCATCATATGAGGTATATATTATTAATCTCACTGTACTGAAGAGAAAACTGAAGCTCAGGAGTATCACATAACTTTTCCAAAGTGATACACTATTAAATGAAAAGTCAAAAAAATCCTTATCAGATTTCCTCCCCAAAACATGTCCTTTATCCTTCCATATGCTCTCTCGAAAGATAAATTTTCTAACTACTTAAGAAATTCATTTTATTCCTGTTTCAGAATATTTCTAAGCTGATGCTCAACAAGGTATCTTATATCATCAGTAAATTCTCCCCTGATCCTGCCTACTTCCAACAAGACTGATTAAAGGAAAGTAACCTGCAGTTCTCCAAGTGATAAAGTTCACAATTGTTGTCATCCAAGATAATATATTTCTAACTCCTGTGTTTCAGTGATATATAGGCTGTGGTGGAAAACTCTGAAAGTTGCTGTAGTTTATGGCAATATAGAATTTTTTATAGACACTTAATGGGCTAGGACTCCTCCTACCTCTGTTCCTCCTATATGACTGTGATCACATTCTCTCCCCCAAGTCATAAACTCTCTGCAGTTTACCTCCAGAGACTCACATATCAAATGGGTCCTTGGACTGTAAGACGGGTGTCATCAGGGGAGGGGCTACAGGCTGGATCCTGAAGAACACTGCAGCTCCCACCTGAGACTGTTTAAGGACGCCATGGCCCAAAGCCAAAAACCCTCTAAGTCCTCAGAACAAAAGCATAAACAACAACTGCCAGATGGCCAGGAGCAAGAGGTCTGTGAAGGGATCACCTGCTAAGAATGGAAGCTTAAGGGATAGTTCTTGTCATTTGCCATCATGTCCCAATATTTGATTCTCACACGTGTAGGATTATAGCATATGCTATAATATATATATAGGCCCTGGGGCTCACCATAGTCAAAGGTCAGAACAGTATGTCTGGAAAACTATTTATTGTATTCTTTCTAAGAAACTATATTCTATGAAACAGATACTATTTTAGGTACCGCAGAAGTTGTAGACTGCAGTAAAACAAATTTTTCAAGGCTCTCAAAATAGGCCAGCTTCATGAGGTTTTCTGGGTTAATGGATTTTTCCAGGTACTTTTTGTGCTGTCATGGGAAAACAATACAAACCCGAAAAAGCTTTGAATCCCTCCTGGAAATTCAGGTTTTTATCTTTCTTCATGGATTCATGTTGTGGAAAATAAATGTATTGTCTATAGAAAGTAAGAATGAAAAAAGTATTTTTGGAAGTTATCTAGTAATTGTTTTGCCCTCTTCTATTACAGGAACATTAAATGTTGCACATGGTTAAAGAAAATTAAGAAACTTTTCATCTTGATCTTTATCATCAGTTTGAAAACATTCATCCAACCAAAACATATTGTATCATTTTAACACACTGTATCATTTTTTCTTAATCCTCTCTAATCATGAGATATTTAAACAAGTATTCCATATTATATGCTATTTATTACAGAGGCTTTGCCTACAAAGGTCCGTCTAGTCAAGGCTATAGTTTTTCCTGTAGTCATGTATGGATGTGAGAGTTGGACTATAAAGAAAACTGAATGCTGAAGAATTGATGCTTTTGAGCTGTGGTGTTGGGGAAGACTCTTGACAGTCCCTTGGACTGCAAGGAGATCAAACCAGTCCATCTTAGATGAAGTCAGTCCTGAATATTCATTGGAAGGACTGATGCTGAAGCTGAAACTCCAATACTTTGGCCACCTGATGCAAAGGACTGACTCATTTGAAAAGACCCTGATGCTGGGAAAGATTGAAGGCAGGAGGAGAAGGGGATGACAGAGTAGGAGATGGCTGGATGGCATCACCAACTCAATGGACATGAATTTGAGTAAACTCCTGGAGTTGGTGATAGACAGGGAGGCCTGGCGTGCTGCAGTCCATGGAATCGAAAAGAGTTGGACACAACTGAGCAACTGAACTGAACTGAACAGAGGCTAGCAAAAACACACAAAAAAACAAACAACCCACCAGATAACAAAAACACCTGAGACAGAAAGAAGAACCTATCAAAATAATGACATGGTATCAAATAACTTAAATAGATTTTTTTTAAAAAGCTATAATAAACCCACCATAATTCTGAAGAAAATCTAGGAGAATATATACATAAATAGTTGGTTCACTTTGCTGTACATCAGAAACTAACACAACATTGTAAATCAATGATACTTCAATAAAAAAGAAAAGAAATCCTATGTTAGGCAATAAAAAGAAAAGTCAGGGATGTATCCATCAGGATAGGTTATAAGTGGTAACAAACAACTCCAAAGCACAGTAGCTTAACTCAGCAAGTTTCTCTCTCACTTGTATGAGTGTGTCCAGAGTTGTCTAACAAGGAGTCACCTCCTAACATGGTCATTCAGTCACCCAGGTTGATGGAGACTCATTTTACTTTTGCTTCCATGATCATCACTGCAGTGGAAGGCAGTGTGCAAATTGAGTAGTAGTTCTTAAAACTTCTTCCAAAAGGAATATGCATGACAACTGTTTACATTTCTGGGGCCAAAATATCTCTTAGGGCCATGTCAGACCTCTAGTGTCTGTCACAAAAAGACAATCCTAATAAATGTCAGGAAGGTCCAGAGCTGGGATGAGTGGTAACATGCCCATGATGACTACAGTGATCTGAAATGTGAATTACTGCTTACCTCAGTAAAGTGAGATGCAAGAGAGTTTAATTCATTCTTTTGTACCATTGGTTTCTTATATTTTTTTTTTCTGAGGAATAACTTATTTCATATTCCTGGTTTTCAAAATCACAGAAATAATAATATTTTGTTGGGTCTGTTCTTTTCCTTTTCTTTCTTTTTTTTTTTTTTAGCATCTTCTTTATGCCAGGTCGTCCTGGGTGGCTCAGACGGTAAAGTGTCTGTCTACAATGCGGGAGACTTGGGTTTGATCCCTGGGTCAGGAAGATCCACTGGAGAAGGAAATGGCAATCCACTCCAGTACTATTGCCTGGAAAATCCCATGGACAGAGGGGCCTGGTAGGCTACAGTCCATGGGGTCGCAAAGAGTTGGACATGACTTACTTATCCCAGGTACCCTAGTTTGGTTTTAGTTATATATAGCTTCATTTAACCTTAGAATAAAGTCTGTTTTAAAAGAAACAGAGTGTAAGAATGCAAATGAAGCTCTGCTTCTCAAACCAGCATTTTCCCACTCTGTTATATTAGCATCCTTTTCATAAATAAAGAATAGGATAATAGTACCACTTGATGTCACAAAAGTAACAAGGGAGCAGAATAAATACCGTATTTTTAATGAGACTGGGAAACTAAAGTGTTGCTCAAATGATAAATGAGTATCAGTTCAGCTTGTCAAAGCTTAATGTCAAAGAGACTTACTATGTCCTTGACTATAAAATCCTGGAAATCCAGAGCTGTGTCTTACTCATCTGTATATTCCAAAAGCTTATCATCAGTTCAGTTCAGTCCAGTCACTCAATTGTGTCCAACTCTTTGCAATCCCATGGACTGTAGCATGCCAGGCCTCCCTGTCCATTACCAACTCCAGGAGTTTACTCAGACTCATGTCCACTGAGTCAGTGATACCATCCAACCAGCTCATCCTCTGTCGTCCCCTTCTCCTCCCGCCTTCAATCTTTCCCACATCAGGGTCTTTTCAAATGAGTCAGTTCTTCGCATCAGGTGAACAAAATATTGGAGTTTCAGCTTCAGCCTCAGTCCTTTCAATGAATATTCAGGATTGATTTCCTTGAGGATGGACTGGTTGGATTTCCTTGCAGCCCAAGGAACTGTCAAGAGTCTTCTCCAACACCACAGTTCAAAAGCGTCAATTCTTCGGCACTCAACTTTATAGTCCAACTCTCACATCCATGCTTGACTACTGGAAAAACCATAGCTTTGACTAGATGGACATTTATTGGCAAAGTAATATCTCTGCTTTTTAATATGCTGTCTAGGTTGGTCATAACTTTACTTCCAAGGAGCAAGAGTCTTTTAATTTCATAGCTGCAGTCACCATCTGCAGTGATTTTGGAGCCCCAAGAGATAAAGTCTTTCACTGTTCCCACTGTTTCTCCATCTATTTGCCATATTCTAGTCTCTCAAAAAATTTCCTCTAAACTTTTGAACTGATCAGTAAAATAGTATATTATTTCTAATGTTTCCTAGTAAATGAATCGTGGATGCTCATTAACCTTTGTCCTATCTTTTTTTAAAAAATAAGAGCTAAAGCTATAATTTAATGGAAGTACAAATGGAGAACATCACTATTAACAAGGTTCATTTCACAGGTTCAATGATTTTGATGTGGTTCCCTCGGCTTCCTGCTCTGAAGACTACTTGGCAGTTTACGACGGTTCTAACATCAGCGATCCCCTTCTCGGCCAATTCTGTGGCTCCAACCTTCCACCAAGTATTAGGAGCAGCAATAATAGTATGTTCCTGGTGTTCAAGACAGATTCAATTCAAACAGCAAGAGGTTGGAGGATAACTTTCCGGCAGACATTGGGTAAGAATTTTGGACCTGTAAATCTGTTTTTTATAACTGTTACTGTTCTGCTTTAATTTTTTTTCACCTGTCTAAAGTTGCTCTTCATTTAAGTTTAGAGGAATATGTCACATAAAATTTTGGTTTTAAAAATTACATATAAGATATGTTGAGTGAAAAAAAATGACTCAACAAATGTGTCTCTCTACTATTTAAAGATGAAGTCTGTTTACAGCACCATCTCAAATGAGACTTGAGTCTCATTATCACCCATGAAAATGGTGGGAGTTGAGCCTGTAGGTAGCAAGGGCCAGATCAAAAAAAAAAAAAAAAAAAAAAAAGGCCTTGTGGCCTGCGTTGACTTTATCCTTAAAATGGTGAAGAACCTGGGAGAATTTTAAGTAATGCATGTCCAGACTCTGCTTCTAGAAGCATCATAGTGGTAGCAGGGTAGAGAAAGGCTTGGTGCTGTGTGCTTAACCGTTCAGTTGTGTCCAACTCTTTACAGCCCCATGAACTGTAGCCCACAAGGCTTCTCTGTCCATGGGATTCTCCAGGCAAGAATACTGGAGTGGGTAGCCTATCCCTCCTCAGGGGTTCTTCCCAACTCAGGGATTAAACCCAGGTCTCCCATATTGCAGGTGGATTCTTTACCATGTGAGCCACCAGGGAAGCCCAAGAATACTGGAGAGGGTAGCTTATCCCTTCTCTAAGGAAACTTCCTGACCCAGGAATCGAACCAGGGTCTCCTGCATTGCAGGCAGATTCTTTACCAACTGAGCTATCCAGGAAACTGAGAAAGACTCTGAGGACTCATTAACCTGTAAAGGAAGAAGCTCATTACAGAATTTTAGATGAGGAAGGTTGAAAGCTCAAACTAACACAGGGCAAATAGAAACAGAAGGAAAGGTGAAAAATCTCAGAGATACTCAGTAGGTATAATACTCTGGAAGTACAGTGTTGGGAACTTGATGCTTATTAATAAGGACATGAGTTGAGAATGACTTTTTGTGGGTAGCTCGCTGGTTAGTAGGGGCTTCCCTAGTGGCTCAAAGGGCAAAGAATCTGCCTACAATGTCGAAGACCGAGGTTTGATCCCTGGGTTGAGAAGATCCCCTGGAGAAGGGAATGACAGTCCACTCCAGTATTGTTGCCTGGAGAATTCCATGGACAGAGGAGCCTGGCAGGCTATAGTCCGTGGGGTTGCAAAGAGTGAGACATGATTAAGTGACGAACACTTTCACTTTCTTTCGCTAGTTAGTGGTGCCTTAGGAGGCTGAGGTTTAGGGAAGAAATATTATATTTGGTTTGGATCATTTTGGGTTGGAAGGCCTATGAGATATCTAAATGGAGAAATACAGGAGGAAATTGAAGCTTGAGAAGCAATTTGGGCACAAGGTAGTAATCAGGGAGCCCTTTAAAGGTAAAAGAGAAATCCAGATGAGAGGCTCAATCAAAAATAGCACCCCTGTAATAGCACTGCTTCTGAGAAATAATTATCTGTAAATATGAGCTTAGAACTTTTTTTAAAAAGCTTTTTATTTTGTATTGAAAAGGTTAGTTGCTCAGTCATATCCAACTCTTTGTGACTCCATTCGTTTCCTCTGTCCATGGGATTTTCCAGGCAAGAATACTGGAGTGGTTTGCCATTCCCTTCTCCAGGGGATCTTCCTTACCCAGGGTTTTAACCAAGGTCTCCTGCATTGCAGGCAGATTCTTTACTATCTGAGCCGCCGGGGAAACCCTATTTTGTACTGGGGCATAGCCAATTAACAATGTGGTGATAATTTCAGGTGAACAGTGAAGGGACTCAGCCATACATATACATGTATCCATTCTCTCCCAAACTTCCCTCCCATCCAGGCTGCCACATAACATTGAGCAGAGTTCCCTGAAATATACAGTAGGTCCTTGTTGGTTATCCATTTTAGCTTAGAACTTTAAGTTCATTAAAATATAAAGTAGCTAACCAGTTCTCTGTTTATCTGTACTTGTAGCATCAGTGGCACAGTCTAAGGTCATTTATATCTGATTCTGGGAAGTGTTCTGATTCTTCACTTTGAATATAGAAGTGATCAATGTTCTAAAAACAAAAAGCTCACAAAACAAATCACTTACTGTGACTACTCAGAGAGACCTGGGGCGTTTTCTATAATAATTCTACCTCAGTGTTCAAACTCTTTCTTTCTGTTTACCCCATGTTGTGCCAAACCTTCTTCATGCCTCTGATAGCAATCGGAGCTTACCTTCACCTTCTTTACATTTGGTATGTGATTTTTGTCATGCATTTCTCGAGGGAAGCAATTAGACATTTGTGTTTTGAAGTCTTCCCAATAAAACGCAGACATTGTGACAAATGGAATCAGAAAATCAGAAACCCTACTTAGCTGTATCAACAATAACTTGAAAGCAAGTCTTATGGGTAGACAGGGAGCATTCATTGCCTTAATAGAATTGCCTAAGTGAAATGGCATACAAAACACGGAAGGCTATTTTGAAAAAAAAAACTTTCCTTTCCTTTGAAGCTTTTTTGCACAAAAGAACTCATCTATCCATGCCTTTAGCACAGACTTTAGAATCAAATGACATGTAATTGCATAGCTCATTCTGCTGCTGCTACTGCTAAGTCGCTTCAGTTGTGTCCGACTCTGTGCGACTCCTTAGACAGCAGCCCACTAGGCTCCTCTGTCCCTGGAGTTCTCCAGGCAAGAATACTGGAGTGGGTTGCCATTTCCTTCTCCAATGCATGAAAGTGAAAAGTGAAAGTGAAGTCTCTCAGTCGTGCCCGACTCTTAGTGACCCCATGGATTGGAGCCTACCAGGCTCCTCTGTCCATGGGATTTTCCAGGCAAGAGTACTGGAGCGGCATGCCATTGCCTTCTCCGTAGCTCATTCTACCCGCTTTCAAATTGTTTTTCTTTTTCCTAATATATTCTCACATGATCATTGAAGTCATCTTAAAGCACTCTATATGGTCGTCATCTGCATGAAGCTTAGTCAGTGTTCCCTAACCTCATGAATTATGATGTTTTTCTCAGCTACAAAAAGACATTTTGGGACTTTATGTGACTTTACTGAACTGAAGTAGTGCAGAAGGAAAAATCGTGCACTGTCAAAGCCCCTGCTGCTAAGTTGCTTCAGTCGTGTCCAACTCTGTGCAACCCCATAGATGGCAGCCCACCAGGCTTCCCCGTCCCTGGGATTCTCCAGGCAAGAACACTGGAGTGGGTTGCCATTTCCTTCTCCAATGCATGAAAGTGAAAAGTGACAGTGAAGTCGCTCAGTCATGTCTGACCCTCAGCGACCCCATGGACTGCAGCCTTCCAGGCTCCTCCGTCCATGGGATTTTCCAGGCAAGAGTACCGGAGTGGGGTGCCATTGCCTTTTCCGTCAAAGCCCCTGCTTACCTGTAAACATTGGACACTTTCAGTCAATAACTGTTTTCCTCTGGTCACAGAGAGAATGTTTACACGCAGAGAGCAGAAATGTGGTTTCATTCCTTACCAGCCATGTGCTACCTCTGCATGCCCATCACCTCTTCCTTTTTAAAAAATATTTCTTTGGCTGCACTGGGGCTTAGTTGTGGCACATGGGATCTTTAGTTGTAGCATGCAGGATCTAGTTCCCTGACCAAGGATCGAACATGCACCCTCTGCATTGGTAGAGCAGAATCTTAGCCACTGGACCACCAGGGAAGTTCCCCTCTCACCTCTTCTTCATGTATAAATGCCATCATCCACTTGGGAATATTTAAATAATAATTTTAAGTATGTTTAGTGGTTTTTTATTTTTTTACTGAACACCTGAGTATTAAAATTTTGTACTGTTTTGATCTTAAAAACCTTTCAAGACCATACATATAAATTCACTGTTTGCTCTGCATAGCTTTTCAGTTTGATTTGGTTTTTGTTGTTTCTGGTGAGGAAAAGGGAGAGGAACCATTAAGGGTATGATGAATTCTAGGGTTTATAGGATATTTTCACTACAGGTCTAGATAAAAATCTTAAGCTTGGCTAATAAGATGCACTTTTCACCTCAGTGTCATCCATTTCAAACTGCCCTGAGCATTCTGTAAAGAGAGAAAAAAAACGACTTTATGGATGGGACAGCGTATTTTTGTTTCAAAAACTGTTGGTTTAGCCTGGAAAGCAGTGTTTTCCCTGAATAAATAATTGATGTGAAATGGACGCCATTTTAGTCAGCAGCAGCTCACTTTCGTTCATCTTGACCTAAACCCTAGAGATTTAGAAATTTGCTATTTCACTTCCACACTTGACAATCAGTTCAGTTTAGTTCAGTTCAGTCGCTCAGTCATGTCCGACTCTTTGCGACCCCATGAATTGCAGCTCGCCAGGCCTCCCTGTCCATCACCAACTCCCGGAGTTCACTCAGACTCACGTCCATCAAGTCAGTGATGCCATCCAGCCATCTCATCCTCTGTCGTCCCCTTCTCCTCCTGCCCCCAATCCCTCCCAGCATCAGAGTCTTTTCCAATGAGTCAACTCTTCGCATGAGGTGGCCAAAGTAACACTTGACAATACTTTATATAAATCTGCTATAATTTTCCAGAAGTCAGTTAAGTGCCGACTCATACAATTTTGTAATCATTAGGCAACTTCTCCTTGTACATGTGTTATATTTATATTGCTAATAGGTCAGAACAAATTTGAGGGAAATATCCCCCTGGTTTGTTGCTAATGAATTATGTGGTAAAATCGGGTCTCCTTTTTAATGGAGTTCCGCTATGAAGGGCCACTTGCATGGAGTGGAAGGTAAGGAGGAAGCAAAGTCAGCCCTTCCTGGGGGCGGACACCTTCCTGTGAAGGACACCTGCCTTCTCACTTTCCCCATCAGTCCTACTCTACATGAATAAGTGATTCTGGGTAACCGATAACCAGGGACCTAGTCATCCTGAGCTCCTGGGATCTGTGGATATCTGAAATTATCTGCAGATCTGAGCCTTTCTCTGGAAAGAAGACAAATCTTTCATCCAGTTGTCAGTGGTATCTGTAATCCCATGAAGTTTAAACAGGCATCAGTCCTATGGATTGTGCTGAAGTGGGCAAGCCCCACAGGGCACAACTGACGCTCGTGAGTATCCATTATTCTGTCCACTTCTGCTTGTTTTGTTCTGCGCCCCCTTCATCACCAGGGTTTGCTTCCACCCTGGCTGTGCTTACCTAAGTCACTCACCCAACATTTCAGATCCGCAGACATGCTTTTAAGTCATCAAAGCCCCCTTTTCTTCTTATTTTACTGATCTCACACCAGAGTACTGTCCAGTCAGTCTGTTTTTGACATGCTCATCACATTAGGCACGAGAATCAGTGATTCAAAGTATGTATACTGACTGTGTTGGACCATAGTCAGTACATGCTAAAGTGCTGCAGAATACATTACTTAAGAAAACAAGTTTAGTGACTATGTTCAGCTTTTATCCACTAAAAAAAGATCAACTTGAATTATTACTATATTCTGTCTTTCAAGAATTTGATGGGGATACAGTAGGTAATTTCTGTAAAGTACCTGAGATGTCAAAGAGGACTGATATATATCAGAAAGTAATATTAAAGCACTGAATTTATATAAGGTTCTATGACCTACCCCACTCTCTGTCTAAGGCAGAGGAGGGGAGATAGGGTCATTATTATCAACAGCAGCACTCCTGGGCGCAATTGTTTCATGTTCTTTTATATTCACCATGTACTTAAATCTAACCAGCAAACCCTAAAGTATGTTTTATAACTTAACGCCAAAATCAGAAGCTAAATTCCAATAAAATTCCAAAGCCTGGCAGACACCTGGGCTTCCTGGGTGGCTAGTGGTAAAGAACCTGCCTGCCAATCTAGGAGAAGAAAGAGACACAGGTTCAATCCCTGGCTTGGGAAGATCCCCTGGAGAAGGGTTTGGCAACCCACTCCAGTATGCTTGCCTGGAGAATTCCATGGACAGAGGAGCCTGGCGGGCTACATACAGTCTGTAGGATAGCAAAGAGTCAGACACAACTGAAGTGACTTAGCACACCCAGCAGACACCTAGCACATAGGTATTACTCCATCAATATTGGCTATATGAATGAATTAAAGAATAGATGGATAAATGTAAAGTTACATTACATTATGTATTCTATGTATGTGTTATACATTATATTATATCTAGATTCATCTCATTCTCAACATGGAGTCGTGGTACAGACAGTTCTGCTATTACTCGGGGTAGTGAACTGGATGACTTTCATCCTTAATTAGGTCAGACTCAGCACTCGGGTCATGTGTGTCTGGTCTCTTGATTTTTACCTGCTGTCTTAATATTTGGAGAAGGAAATGGCAACCCACTCCAGTATGCTTGCCTGGAAAATCCCATGGACAGAGAAGCTTGGTAGACTACAGTCCATGGGATCACAAAGAGTCAGACACGACTGAGCAACTTCACACTCACTCCTTAATATTTGGAAACTGTCTCTCAGATGTGCTGCAAGAAAACAGGTGGCAGTGGTGGGAAGAAGTTGAGGCAGTTGAATAAGAGTAACTTGTAAGAGGACAGGAGAGATGGAAAGGTATACAGAGAAAGCTGATGACAGCCTGGGGCCCCAAAGATGGAAAATAAAACTACAACAAATGGAGGCAAATGTAACAACATCTCAAATTCAGATTTTTGCTTCTAGTTATTTGTAAATTTCATAGTTTTGGTGTTAAGTTTGGACTTTGAGAGGCGTTCTAAAGTTCTATGGCTAAACATTAAAAAAAATAATAAATAAAAACATTTAGCAACACTAGCACTGTTTCTGTGTCTCTTTGGTCCTCCCTAGCAGCCTGATGGGAGAAGGCAATGACACCCCACTCCAGTACTGTTGCCCGGAAAATCCCATGGATGGAGGAGCCTGGTAGGCTGCAGTCCATGGGGTCGCTAAGAGTCAGACACGACTGAGTGACTTCACTTTCACTTTCCACTTTCATGCATTGGAGGAGGAAATGGCAACCCACTCCAGTGTTCTTGCCCGGAGAATCCCAGGGACCGAGAAGCCTGGTGGGCTGCAGTCCATGGCATCACACAGAGTCGGACACGACTGAAGCGACTTAGCAGCAGCAGCAGCAGCCTGATATTAGCTGCCAGATGACATTACTTTTAAAAGTACAATTACAATAAGGTAGTTGAATTACAAAGTGAATAACTTTGTAAGCCACTACTTAGGTAACCCTCGGTTTAGCAGTAATGGGGATATTACGTGAAAGCAGTGTTGTTTGTCTGTTCTTAAAGTCATTTGCTCCCTCTGATGAAGTCTGACAATGAGATGAGCTGAAACTGTAAACCCATTTGCAGAAAGCTCAACTAAGCTTATTTCTGCTCTTTTTAAGTATTGCAGCTTTCACTGGTGATTAGGTTCCTCTTGGGAGATGATGTCAAAGGCAAGGTTTCTCTTTTGTGGGTTTTATTGACAAGGGTTTTTTGCTGAGTCCTGGATGTGGAAATATGCTAAAGAAACCACCAAATGCTTAGTTCACCAAAACCATACCAAAGCCAGATCAGCCAAAAAAAGGGAAAGGTTTTTATTAAAATGTATTCTAGTATCAGTCTGTGTTCTCACTCTCCACCCCCCTCTTGAATGATCATATTGCTGCCCCTTGAAGGATAGGGTTGTCATTGGGAAAATAAAACCAGATGGCATTGTGAAAACCAATCTCAGTGATAAAACTGAGTTAATAGTAAATTATAACACTTTGAAAAGCACTGAAAAAAACAAGAAGCTAGCAAACAGTTATTCTGCATATCCAAAACCACTCCAACCCTTCTAAAAATGCACACCTCATCAGACAACTGGGTGTTTGGGGTTAAATTATTTATAAGCATAGGTTTCCTGTAATAATCATTATCCTTATTCACTGGTCCTGGCTTTGATATAGTATTTCCAGGAACATACAAGCAGACTGTCTTGTTTATGCCTGGTCAGCATAAACACTGAAGAAGATTCTTTGGTTGTAAATCAGTTGTTTAGAGATAAAACATTATCAGGGACTATATTCTTCTCTTTGTTCTGTTACCTTTGTGTGGGAGCTTTAATTTCAGCTCACTCCCAGGTGAAGATGTCCTGGTTGTCCACCTGTCACTAAGCTTCTACAAGAGGTGCTTTGCATGGGTTTTCTCATCTGATCCTCACAACCACCCATGAGACAGAATGGATTATCCCATTTTCGAAGGGAGGAAAAGAGAAGTTAGGAGATTAAGTACTTTGCTTGCAGTCAAAGAATTCGTAAGAAGTAAAGCCAACCTTGGAATCAGGTAGGACTGTCTCCTAAATTCATCCTTTTTCTCATCTGCCCACATGGTTTCCACATAGATCAGTAAACATACTCAGGATGACGAGAGATTCTGGGGGTGAGTTTTCTCAAAAGCAAGTCATTTCTTTCCTCACTCTTTGGACAGATAGAACTATTGATATTTTTCTTCATTCTCATCTTCTCATTTGACTCTGCCTGCTTTCCAATTTGTACCTAGTCCTAAATAGAGCATTTAATTTACTAATGACAGTGTGTTAGTCGCTCAGTTGTGTCTGACTCTTTGCAATTAATTGTCATGCACTGTAGTCCACTAGGCTCCTCTGCCCATGAGATTCTCTGGGCAAGAATATGGGAGAGAGTTGTCATTCCCTTCTCCAGGGGATCTTCCCAACCCAGGGATTGAACCCAGATCTCCCACACTGCAGGCAGATTCTTTACCATCTGAACTGCCAGTTTAATTTACTATTACTATATAAATATTGTAGTAAGAGTCACTGCTTCCTCCTTACCATAAGGAAAGGAAAATATATATTTTACTAAAATATACTGTTTATAAATAATGTATTATAGCAAAATTTTATATTTATGTGATATATTTATATGAATATATTTTACATCATAAATACATTATACATAATATATATTTGTAGTATTTATATTTTAAGTAATACATATATTTCTATGTCTACATATACACACATACAATAAAAAGCCACTATCTTTCTAATGTTGATAAACATCACATCTATCATATCAGCTTTGCACTGAATAATGGTAAAGAATTAGCACAAGTATGTGGAATATAATTGCATTGGAATATAAGGGTAATAAAGTTCTATATAACAAAAATCTCTACCTCCAAATTATAGCCTCCAGTTTAGTAAAAATTTCTCAAAATTCTCATGGCTCATAGTTGGTAAAGAATTCACCTGCAATGCAGGAGACCCTGGTTCAATTCCTGGGTTGGAAAGATCCCCTGGAGAAGGGATAGGCTACCCACTCCAGTATTCTTGGGCTTCCCTTGTGGTTCAGATGGTAAAGAATCCACCTGCAATGTGGGGGACCTGGGTTTTATCCCTGGGCTGGGAAGATCCCCTGGAGAAGGGAAAGGCTACCCAGTCCAGTATTCTGGCCTGGAGAATTCCATGGATTGTATAGACCATGGGATCACCAAGAGCTAGACACAACTGAGCGAATTTCACTTTCACAAAATTCCAGCAAAATTAAGGAATTTGGGCATTTATTTTTATGCTATATCCCCAATTGGCATTCTTACTATATGCTCTAGTTTACCAACTGGGAAACAGAGTCACATAGAAATTGACTTGGCAGGGTCTCTTAGCACATCTTGAGCAGAATTGGGGAAATAATCCCTGTGTCCATTAAATAGCTCTGCCATCAGAGTCATACAATTTAAATATCAATAGTATAATGTGCAATCTAATGTATCATTGAGAACAACAAAACAATTCCGTGCCCTTGTTTACATTATTAGACGCTATTGTATATTTGGTCTGGATTGATGAATTTCACATCGTTTCTATTGTAACTTATATTATGACTATTGAATGGCACACTGCTCTTAATCCTGCTCTCTCTAAATAGAACATTTTCTCATTTCTTTCTAGCTTTTGACTTTGTCAATGATGAGAAAAGTCATACTTCTAAGTAGTGTTGCTGCACATTAAAGTGTCTGGAGTTTTAAAAATTTTTATGTTTTCTCTGCCTTCTGAAATTCAGCATTAGGAGAATGGATTTTCTTAAGTAACAGACCTAACATCACTTATAACTTCAAGTTTTTAGCTAAACAAGCATTTCCTACAAAAAACTACCCCTTTGGCAGTGTTTCAAATCTTTTGATATTTTTTGATGTTGTTCTGCTAATTGTTTCTTCACAATGAGATATGCCACAAAAGTCAACTAAGTTAGCTTTGAAACAGGCTAATACGTGAAACCAGAAAGTTATGTATAGACATACACACACATGAACACATGAATAATGTGTTTACAACATAGTTACAACTTTATAATTCAAGAAATATATTTAGTCCCAAGATTTCCCCTTATAAACTTAGATTAGACAGCAAAGATCCATCCAGTAAGAACTATCTATATATTTTCTATGCATTCCTTTATTGCTTATTCAATAGCATTCACCATTTACTATGCAGGCAGTGAGCTTTTCTTTGGGGACACAAAGATGAATTCAACAAGGTCCTTGTTTTTGAGAATCTTATTCAAGAGTCAGGAAATAATTGTAAATTATGCACGGCAAATGCTTTTGTCAGAAGTATGTGCAGAGGACAGCAGAGGCAGGAAGAAAGGGATCTGAAGTACATTGAGTAAAATTTTTAAAAAACACAGGAAAAAAAGTTCCAGAAAGCACTGCAGAGAATGATGACTCCTGACTTGTAGTTAGTGCTTCATAAACATAGTGCAAGCCCTAGAGCTAGACTTTCTAGGTTCAGACTCAGTCTTTACACGTCCCAGCAAGTTTGACCCTGAACAGTCACTTATCCTCTTGACTTTCTCATCTGTACAGTGGGCCACCAATAGTAACTACCTCATAGAGCTGTGACTCATTTAGAATGCAATAAATTTTAGATACAAATAATAGTAACTCAGAAGACTGAGAAGGCATTTGTTGGGAAAATAGGCATTTTATGGAGAAGAAAAAGCTTGTACAAAGTTGCAGAGGCTTCCCATTTCAGAGGTTGCAGACTGGCCTGCTCGTTGTTAGTAAAGCTTTGGGGTGTCGGGTGGAGGACAGTAGGGGCTGAGACAGGAGAGACAGGCAGGGGTGGACATGCTGGGCTGTGTACCACAAGCAAAGAGAACCATCAATTGTCTGGAGGCTGGAGAGTCCTATGATCTAATATGATTTGGGTTAGAAAGCACATTCTAGCACCTGCGAGGAGGATGTTCTGAAGTCAGGTCAGTTCAGTTCAGTCCAGTTCAGTCTCTCAGTTGTGTCTGACTCTTTGTGACCCCATGGACTACAGCATGCCAGGCCTCCCTGTCCATCGCCAACTCCCGGAGTTTACTCAAACTCATGTCCATTCAGTCGGTGATGCCATCCAACCATCTCATCCTCTGTCATCCCTTTCTCCTCCTGCCTTCAATCTTTCCCAGCATCAGTTTTGAAGTAGGAGCAGCATTTTAGGCCGAGAAAATTTGGGAAAGCATTGCAGTCATTTAGGTAGGGGATGATGAGAACAGTGATAATGCAAAAATAAAGACGTTGAAAGGAGAAGCATTTAAGATGAAGAATCAAGAGGACGCAGTAGTCTTTGAACACGAATGAGGAAAAAGGAAAGCATGATGCTACTAAGGTTTCTGGGCAATATCTTGTGATACCACTATTCAAATATAAACTTACAGGAGGGGACCAGGTTTCACAGCAGGAAATAAGAACTTTTGGTTTTGGTATGGAGAATTTGGTGACTCTAAGTCATCCAGTGGGTAGGCATATAGGACAATTAGAAGCTCAGAATTTTGGTCTTATTTTCCTTTGAGGCAATGTAATGTGTGGCACATCTACATTTAAAATTATTATGTCTTCCTGGTGAATTGACTCTTGTCATTCTGCAAGGCCCTTTTTTCTTTTTGACCTTAATGTCTACTATTGCCGACTTAGTATGGCTTTCTTTCCCAACTTTCTTTCAGTTCATGACATATCTTTCAATCTCTCCATTTTGAACATTGCTATACTCCAAAGAATGTATTTGCGTTTTGGTTTCTTTGTCTTTCTGTTGGAGAATGTATCATATTTACATCTGATAAAATTACTAACATTATTGGGTTTAAATAGACCACTGTATTGTTTTCTGTTTGTCCCATATGTTCTCATCTTTCTTTAGCTATCTTTTTTGGCCTTTTCTGAATTAATCAATTATCACTCTCTTTTAAATACTATTACCTATGTATGCAGTTTCTCTTAGTTATTACCTTAGAGATTATAACATTCCCCCTTTACTCATCAGAATCTAGTTTAAAACTAGTCCTTTTACCATGACATGACAAATGCAACATTTTAAATCCATTAACGCGCTTCCTGTCTTCTGTGCTATTAATAGCCATTATTTAATTATTTAAATTCTACATATGTTTTAAGCATATAAAACATTTTTATTGTTTTACATAATTAATATCTACCATTGCTGCTGTTCTTTTCTTCCTGAATTTCTATGCTTCCATCTGGCTTAAATTTATTTCTTTATGAAGAACTCCCTTTAGTGCTTTGCTAAATTTATATCAAATATTCTGATAAAAATGTCTTTTGGCTTTTGTTTTTCTGAAAACAGCTTGATTCTGTCTTAAATTTCGTGGGGTTTTTTTTCTCTGAATATAGAGGTCTAGTTTGCCACCTATTTTCATTCAGCACTTTAAGATGCTATTTCATTGTCATCGGTGTTCTATCATTTTGGTTAGAAAGTCGTCAGAGAACACTTTCTGTGGGCCACACTCTGGTTTCCCTCACTGTGCTCATTGCATCGTGGAGTGTGGTACTCTACAATGAGCTATCGCTGAGTGTGTGTGCATGTAGGTGTGTATTTTAACCATTCTGACAGATGTGCATTAACATCTCATTATGATATTAATTTACATTTCCCTAATGGTGAAGAGTTTTCATGTGCTTTATTTGTCACATGTCTGTCTTCTTTGGTGGAGTATATGTTCATAATTTTTTCCCATTTTCTAACTGGGTTATTTGTTTTTCCACTGTCGGCTTTTGAGACTTCTCCATGTATTCTCAGTAGTTGTCTTTTCCAGGTACGTGATTTGCAAACATTTTCTCCAGTCCATAGATTGCCTTTTTGTCTTCTTAACAGAGCTTTTCTTAGAACAAAAGTTTTTAATTTTGACAAAATCCAGCATATTGGTTTCTCCTTTTAAGTACAGTGTTTTGATAACAAGGCTAAGAACTCTTTACTTATCCTGAGGTCTCAAATATTTTCTACTTTGATTTCCTCTAAAAGTTTTATGGTTTTACATTTTTCACTTATGTTTAGGATCCGTTTTGAACTAATTTTTATTTAAGATCTGAGGTTTAGGTTGGAATTAGTTTTTGCTTCTGAATGTCCAAATTCTCTGTCAGCATTTGTTGATAAGACTGTCTTTCCTCCATTAAATTGCTTTTGCATCTTTGTAAAGAATCACTTGGGCTTCCCAAGTGACTCAGTGGTTAAGAATCCCATCTGTCAAGCAGGTAGGAGACATAGGTTCAATGCCTGGGTCAGGAAGATTCCTAAGAGAAAAATGGCAGCTCACTCCAGTATTTTTGCCTAGGAAGCCCCATGGACAGAGGAGCCTCATGGGCTATAGTCCTTGGGGTTGCAAAAGAGTCGGACACGAATTAGCAACTGAACAACAAAGAATCACTTGGACATATTTGTGTAAACTTATTTCCGGTGTTCTCTTCTTTTCCATTAATCCATTTAACTTTCTGTTAATATCATACTATCTGGATGACTGTAGCTGTATAGTAACAGGTGGATCGATCCTTTCTAATTTATTCTTCTTTGTCAAGATTGTTTTAGCAATTCAAGAGCCTGTGCCTTTCAATGTAAATTTTAAAATAAGTGATCCTTTTACCGTCTCATTAGTTTTGCCTTTTCCAGAATGTCATCCAGATGGAATCATACAGTATATAGCCTTTTCAAATTGGCTTCTTTCACTTACTAACATACATTAAGTTGTATATTACTATGTCTTTTCATGGCTTGATAGTTCATTTTTTAGCCCTGAATAATGTTCTGTTATCTTGGTGTACTACTGTTATACTATTATCTTGATGATAATAATGTTCTATTATCTTGAGCTTTAAAATAAGCTTTCTTAATGTCAACAGAAAAATCTTGCTGGGGTTTGGATAGGAATTACAATCAAAACTATGAATCATTTTGGGGAATAGTTGACCTCTTTGCTAGACTGAGTCTTCCAATCCATAAATACATATGTCCCACCATTTATGTAGATCTTTAATTTTTTTAAACAATTTGTAATTTTCAGCACGTAAATTCTATATATATTTCATCAAGTGTATACCGAAGTATTTTATCTTCTTTAAAACAATTGTGTTTTTAATTTCACTTTCCATATGTTCATTGTTAGTTTATAGAAATGTGATTGACTTTTGTGTATATTGTACTTGTATCATGAATTCTTGCTGAACTCACTTGTTAATTCTAGGAATTTTTATGCAGAGTCCTTGGGATTTTCTGCATTTGCAAATAGGGGCACTTCTATTTCTTCCTCTGCAGTCTGCATTTTTTTTTCTTGTCTATTATGATAGCAAGAGTTTCCAATACTTTGTTGAATATGAGTAGTGAGAAAAAGATGTCCTTGTCTTGTTCCTGATCTTAGGAGGAAAGCATATAGTTTTCACCCTTAAGTACCATGTTAACTATAGGTTTTTTTGCATTGGATTGGCCAAAAATTTTGCTCGTATTTTTCCGTAATAGCCTATGGAAAAACCCAAATGAATTGTTGGACCAACCCAATAGATGCTCTTTATCAAGTTGAGAAAATTCCTTTCTATTCCTAGTTTTCTGAGTTTATGTCATGATGTATGTTGGATCTTGTCAATCCTCTTCCTGCATCAATTGACATGATTATATCACTATTACTTAATAAGGCATTTTAAAAATTTCAAAGTTGGTGAGACTGATTTTCATGAAGTGCCCTTCATTTTCAGGAAGAGACTATTAATGCATACATAAAGTGTTTTCAGTAATACCAAAATAATGCAAAATAAATTAAAAGTTAATGATATCCTTTTCCTTACCTTAAATTCTCTATGCATTGCATGGCTCTTTTTCTTGTGACTATAGCTCATGATTAACCGCTGAAATTATGTTTCTGTTAGTATTTTGGCTTAATGTGTCCCAAATATGACAGGACTAAGTACACATTCTATGTTAAACTAGACTGAGTCTCAAAATGAGATGTCTAAGGTAAGTCAATCTGAGTGAAATTACTAAAAACAAACAAAAAGCCTAACTCAGGATACAGAAACCATTTAGAATTTAGATTTTTTTTTTCCTTGCAAACATAAATATGACACTTAAAAGGTGGTGTCTGTTTAAGGTGGTGGTTGTTCAGTTGCTCGGTCCTGTCTGACCCTTTGTGACCCCCAGACTGCAGCTTCCCTGTCCTTCACTGTCCCCTAGAATTTGCTCAAACTCATGTCCTTGGTCACTCAATATGCCAGCAAACTTGGAAAACTCAGCAGTGGCCACAGGCTGGAAAAGGTCAGTTTTTATTCCAATCCAAAGAAAGGCAATGCCAAAGAAAGCTCAAACTACTACACAATTGCACTCATTTCACAAGCTAGCAAAGTAATGCTCAAAATTCTCCAAGCCAGGCTTCAACAGTATGTGAACCGTGAACTTCCAGATGTTCAAGCTGGATTTAGAAAAGGCAGAAGAACCAGAAATCAAATCGCCAACATCCGCTGGATCATCAAAAAAGCAAGAGAGTTCCAGAAAAATATCTACTTCTGCTTTATTGACTATTCCAAAGCCTTTGACTGTGTGGATCACAACAAACTGTGGAAAATTCTTCAAGAGATGGGAATACCAGACCACCTGACCTGCCTCTTGAGAAATCTGTATGCAGGTCAGGAAGCAACAGTTAGAACTGGACATGGAACAACAGACTGGTTCCAAATTGGGAAAGGAGTATGTCAAGGCTGTATACTGCCACCCTGCTTATTTAACTTATATGCAGAGTACATCATGAGAAACCCTGGACTGGAAGAAGCACAAGCTGGAATCAAGATTGCCAGGAGAAATATCAATAACCTCAGATATGCAGATGACACCACCCTTATGGCAGAAAGTGAAGAAGAACTAAAGAGCCTCTTGATGAAAGTGAAAGAGGGGAGTGAAAATGTTGGCTTAAAACTCAACATTCAGAAAACGAAGATCATGGCATCTGGTCCCATTACTTCATGGCAAATAGATGGGGAAACAATGGAAACAGTGAGAGACTTCATTTTTGGGGCTCCAAAATCACTACAGATGGTGACTGCAGCCATGAAATTAAAAGACGCTTACTCCTTGGAAGGAAAGTTATGACCAATCTAGACAGCATATTCAAAAGCAGAGACATTACTTTGCCAACAAAGTTTCATCTAGTCAAAGCTATGGTTTTTCCAGTACTCATGCATGGATGTGAGAGTTGGACTAAAGAAAGCTGAGCACTGAAGAATTGATGCTTTTGAACTATGGTGTTGGAGAAGACTCTTGAGAGTCCCTTGGACTGCAAGGAGATCAAACCAGTCCATCCTAAAGGAAATGAATCCTGAATATTTATTGGAAGGGCTGATGCTGAAGCTGAAACTCCAGTACTTTGGCCACCTGATGCAAAGAACTGACTCATTTGAAAAGACCTTGATGCTGGGAAAGATCGAAGGTAGGAGGAGAAGGGGACGTCAGAGGATGAGATGGTTGGATAGCATCACCGACTCAATGGACATGAGTTTGAGTAAACTCTGGGAGTTGGTGATGGACAGGGAGGCCTGGTGTGCTGCAGTCCATGGGGTCACAAAGAGCTGGACACCACTAAGTGACTGAATTGTCCTTGTAGTCGGTCATGTTTAGGGTTAGGGAGTAGAATGAAGTGAAGTGAAGTGGTGAAGTGAAATTTGCTCAGTTGTGTCTGACTCTTCGCAACCCCATGGACTATACAGTCCTTGGAATGCACCATACAAGAATACTGGAGTTGGTAACCTTTCCCTTCTCCATGGGATCTTCCTGACCCAGGAATTGAACCCAGGTCTCCTGCATTGCAGACGAATTCTTTACCAACTGAGCTATTAGGGAAGCCAAGGGAGTAGAATAACAACTCCAGTTTACTTTTAGTGAAAAAGGCAAGACATGTTCATCTGAAGCTTAGTTGAACTTTTTAAATGAATTCACTGCTGTAGGGCAGTTATACACTGCAGCTTTGAAAATCATAGTAAGATGTACTCAAAGACAGGATTACGGAACTCCCATTTCCCTAAGGCACCAGCTTTAAATGCGTTTGTGTTCTGTTTCCTGTGCTTATGTTCTGCTCCCTTCAACTACACGCTGGGGAACAGGAAAATGCCTGAAGTCAGGCCGATCCTTATCTGAAAGTCCAGCTGGCCCGTGACTATCTGTCCAAGTAGCGGTTGTCCAGAGATGGATGGAGATCCTATCCAGAAGACCTCTATAAAATGTCAGCCTCCTCCAATGTCAGCTGCAGAAATGTCAGTTCTCAAGATAATTGTTTAGAAATGTATCTGCCTCCACTGAAGCCTTCCAGATGTTTTCTCTTAGATAAGATAGCTATTTCTTATCATCAGATTTATTCTGGCTTGAACTTCACTCTGAAGTTTCATAATTGGAGGGAGACAATTGAGGATTCAGTTACTGATTTTTAATTAAGTAGATCTGGACCCAGATCTCAATGCTTTCTGTGAGTTTGTATTTCCAATATTTCTTTAGCCAAACATTGTGCTTAGTCGTTCAGTCGTGTCCGACTCTTTGCAACCCCATGGACTGTAGCCCACCAGGCTCCTCTGTCCATGTGATTCTCTAGGCAAGAATACTGGAGTGGGTAGCCTATCCCTCCTCCAGGGGATCTTCCCAACCCAGGAATCAAATCAGGGTCTCCTGCATTGCAAGCGGATTCTTTACCAGCTGAGCTACTAGGGAAGCCCAACCAACATTTGCTTTCTCTAAAGACACAGCTCTTTTGTAGGAAGTGTTTCTTCTTTGGTTAGGAGATTAGAATGACATTTGTTCTCTGGCACAGAGTGGGTCTTCCAGAGTGCTTCTGACACAACTTGACTGACTAGGAAGTTGCTGATGGGTGGGAGCTGGCTGGACAGTAGAAACATGAGTAGTGACAAGAAAGATGGTGAGTTTGTGATGCTAAAGAACATGTCAAGGTTAAAGTCATAAACTAGCTCAAAAAAGGAATTCTAAAATACTGATATAGTAAACAAATATATGACACTATTTCATTGTTACAGAATTCTGCCTTTTTCTCCCCCTGTATCCTACTATTGTTGAAATTCAGAAATAGTAACATGGCAGTAGTACTTTTTGGTAAAGAATCCTTCCTTTGATAATATTTGTCTTTATATTTCCTCAAAGACATAGGCTTCCATTTCCATCTTGCCTTAGGAGGGGCAGAAGCACAGAGCAGTTATGCTAGGTTTAAATATCAAAGTGGAGAATCAGAGCAAGCATAACCATTCCATTTCCTATGCCAGAAACACTGAAAGATATTTACTCATATCATATTGTGTTTACGTCAATTATTTGACTATTTATTCATATAATATGTTTACTCATATATAGAATTTGAATTATATAACTCACTCATATAATGTTATATTTACTTCAGTTATTTGACTATTTGGGCCAGGATTATCTGACAATAATTTTAGTTCTCCATTTTCTTTATTCTGTGTGTTCATTTTATGAGTCAATGTACTCTATTATAGTTTGATAACTGGAAAAAGCTATTTTTGTATTGGTCAGTTATTGCCACAATAATGCCGTATAACAGATTATCCAAAATGCAGTGGCTTATACCTGGAATATTCATTTTATTACTTATGGATCATCAGGCTGGTTTGCTTGCATGTTTCAGGAAGCAAGTTGAGCATGTTTGGCTCTATAGTACGGGCTAGGGCTAGGTCTGCTTTCCATGCAAGTCCCCAGGGCATGAGCTCTTGGTGGATCACACAAGCACAAAAGTCCAAGCCAAAGAGCATCAGCACATTTAAATGTGCTCTTCCTATTTCATGGCCGCTAATATTCCATTGTCTCAAGCAAGTCACATAGTCAAATCTAGCATCAAGTGGACAGAAAAATATACTCTGTCCATTCTAGAGCACTGCAGAGAGACAGACTGAAGAGTTAAGCCTGTGCCAGTGCACATCAGTGAGCTGCGGATTCTGCTCTGGGATTCCCTGAAGGCAGGATGTCTCTTTCTTAAGACATTAGTAGCAGTCGTAGCAATAGGAGTAGTCTTGTATCTAATAAGTGTGTATCTTATCTTGTATATATCAGCAATAAGGTATATAATGGCGCTTGCAGTGCTCAGTATAATTGTCATTCTATCCTTATTAACTTAACTAGTAACAATTAATAAGCAAGTGGTGATTAAAACATAGAGCTTAAGTTTTTTTAAAAATAGCATTTAGTTGTTGGAGCTGATGTATTAATAGACTAAAGCCCAGCAGTCCAGTTTGCCTGAGTACAGACCTCCAATTCTCACTTCCCCTACTTCCTCCAGCCCAGACCACAGCCATATGCTCAGGTCTGGTTTCATCTCCTCCAGATGCATTTCTAGATTGGACTTGATGAGAAAGTGCATTCATCCTGACCCTACCACTCCTCTGATCAAAAACCTTTCAAGTGAATCCCTACTAGCTATAGAATAAAGTCTATAGATCAGATTCTATAAATGTAAATCCTTGTCCACTTAACCTTTGGTTACAAACTCTTTCAGCCTGGACTTGCCAATACCAACCTCATTTCTCTATGGTCTTGTCCAGTTTATCCTTTAAGATACAGATCAAATGTCACCTCCTCCTTGAACATTCTAGATCCTCTTGGCCTGAAATAATAGTCTCCCTTTCTTGCAAAATTTACCTCTGCCACTTTTATGGCACCTGTCATTTCTAAATGGTATCATCATTATTGATTTTATGACATCACTGCTATTGGAATACCATTCATCTTTTCCCATCTCAACACTAAATATAAATACAGGTAACTAATAAGAATCTACTGTATAGCACAGGGAACTCTACTCAATACTCTGTAATGGCCTATATGGGAATAGAATCTAAAAAGAGTGGATGTATGTATATGTATGACTGATTCACTTTGCTGTACACCTGAAACTAACACAACATTGTAAACGAACAACACACCAACAAAAATTAAGAAATAATAAATATATTTCCTTGACTAACAAACAAAACGTTATTTAATAGGTAAATGAATTTCTCAATTCATTAATACCCTTAGTAATTGTTCTTCCGTGTCAGGCTTTTCAATAAGCCTAAGTGGTTGCCTTTGTAACAGTCAGTCCACATTGGAGCAAAAACTGTGCAATCTCCATTTCTTTCTTCACTTTGCAGACCTGTTGCCTAGGAATCCATGGTGGCTCAGCTGGTAAAGAATCTGCCTGCAATGTAGGAGACCTGGGTTCAGTCCCTGGGTTGGGAAGATAACATGGAGAAGGGGACGGCTACCCACGCCAGTATTCTGGCCTGGAGAATTCCATGGACTGTATAGTTCATGGGGTCAAAGAGTCGGACACGACTGAGCAACTTTCACTTCACTTTCATAGGAATAGAGTGATTAGCATTGCTTAGGGTTTCAGAATAATTTTGCTCCAGATGCTGCTTATGGATATATCAGGGACTGGACGTTTGGAAGCATTTCAACTCCAGGAAACACCTGACAGTGCAAATAATCTGTAGTTGTACTTCACTTAGAAGCTACGACAGGGTAGCTTGACTTACTAAATAAGGCGCCTATGCTGGAAAACGCTCTGAGCATTTGGTATCTTTTGCATCCCGTGTCGGCAGCCATTGTTTGCCTTGCCTACCAAGAGCCAAGTCCTGAACCGTAGCGCCCCCTAATGTTGAAAGCAACCCTTTCACATTTAACATTAACATTAATATTAGTATTAAATGAAATGAGACAGGTAAATAAATGGAAGACCACTGTCAGTGAATTTAACTATGCAACTTGTAATGCTGAGTATTTGTGTAGATTGCAAGCTTTATGAATACTACTTTGAATGCCTATTTCATCTCCATTCCTCCTAGAGCTGTTTTGACCTTAATTCAGTCTCATGTATTCATTTCAAAATTACCAATAAAGTTTTTCTTCCTTTCCAAAGCATCAACTTAGGCTGTGGAGTGGAAAAAACTAAATCCTGTGCTCTGAGGAGTCTGTGCCATATTTTTTTCGTAACTAAGCAGTGAGAGTATTCTTATCTCTCTTTTGTATTTTTATTCTGAATTTCAGAGTTTTCATTTCAAAGTATATATTTTTCTCAAAGTTCCTCTTCTTCAGCTTCCCCATATTTTTGGAAAAAGAAGGATTCAAATATAGAGTACAGTTTAATATTAAGTGGAATGGAGTGTTAAATGCCTCTCAGCCTCTTCCTACCAGGCTATTTAAATAAAAGATATCTTGAGAGCCAATTTTCTTGGCATGTGGGGGAAATTCTTCTTAAATTCAGTTTTCAATCTGATAGTGTTCATGAAAGCAGAACATAAAGGTAAAATGTGTTCACAGTTTCCATCAGTTTTGTTATGCAAAATACTTTATTTTGTATAAAATTGGATTTTGCAAGGGTAAAAAAAATTCCGGTAAATCATATCAAGCGTTCTAAAAATGCATGTAGGACCATATCTGTTTACCCACTTTTCTAGGCAACTAGATGTGAGTTGGTAGAGGCTGACAGATCAGTGATTGAAGAGGAAATAAATAACAAAGACGCTAAGGCAGGGGGCACCCGCGCTTGCATAAGCTCGATGAAGCCTGCAAACAACCTGATAATGTTCATCAAAGTGTGACAGAAGAAAGAAACTATATGATTTTAAAAATCCTCCACATAAAATTTAAAATTTACTTTCTTTGCTCTGCATATTGATGTGTCTTTTTTTGTTTTAACACAGGGCCTCAGCAAGGATGTGGTGGTTATCTGACAGGTTCAGATCATTCCTTTGCCTCCCCTGATTCTGATTCTAATGGGAGGTATGACAAGAGTTTAAATTGTGTGTGGTTCATCACTGCCCCCGTGAACAAAGTCATCAAACTCACCTTCCATACATTTGCTCTGGAGGCAGCAACTACTTTGCGAAGATGCATTTATGATTATGTCAAGGTAAAGCTATTATGTTCTTTAACAAGAGTCTTCTAATCCAGACTTTTTCATGATGTATTCCAGTTTATACCACACATAAAGTCCTGAAAGTTGTGAGTACTATTAATTGTTTAAATGACCTGTTCTTTGATGATGTAAAGCAGCAGTCTCCAACCTTTTTGGCACAAGGGATGGGTTTCATGGAAGACAGTTTTTCCATGGATGAGGGCAGTGGAAGATGGTTTCAGGATGATTCAAGTGCATTATATTTATTATACTAAAGCGTCTGCCTGCAGTGTGGGAGACCTGGGTTCAATCCCTGGGTTGGAAAGATCCCCTGGAGAAGGAAATGGCAACCCACTCCAGTACTCTTGCCTGGAAAATTCCATGGACAGAGGCGCCTAGTAAGCTACAGTCCATGGGGTCACAAAGAGTTGGACACGACTGAGTGACTTCACTTTCTTTCTTATTTCTGTTTTGTGGCAATCTCAGGATATTCTGCCTTGACTTTTGGGGTTAGGGTTCATGCTCCTATGTGAATCTAATCCTGCAGCCAATCTGATCAGAGGCGGAGCTCAGGTGGTGATGCAAGCCATGGGGAGCAGGTGTAAATAGAGATGAAGCTTCATTCACTTGCTCACTGCTCACCTCCTGCTATGTGGCCTGGTTCCTAACAGGCCATGGACCAGTACTGGTCCATGGCCTAAGGGTTGGAGGTCCTCTGATGTAATGAATGATACTGCAACTGCCCTATCTTCACATCAAAATAATCTCTGACAGGAATGAGTCAAAAATTTTGTGTAGCTTCTAACATTAGCTTTAAGATTCACTGTTCCTCCAAGCCTTGTCAAGAGATAATTTACGGCATGATGGGTCCTCTGGAAAGACATTATCAAAGGACCTTAGGCAAAATCTAAAATAAATGACAGTGTCTATATGCAAATCATCACTCCTTCCTTCATCTATTTTTAAAGTTTGGATATTTACTTATTTAATATATTACTTTTAGATGTGAAAAATATCTTACTTCTGAAGTCCCATTAGAAATAAATCAAGAAACTTTTTAATATTTAAATGACTCTTTAATATTAAATCATTGTATTTATCAGGATATATGCATTTAGATTAAAAGTGCTAAGCAGCATCAATCAATATACTCCACTACACTGTTGGGGGTAAACAACAGGCACTCTTTTTGTTCAGGAGGAGCTTAAAGTTGGTTGCACAGTTAAAGGATAATACATGCGAATCAACACCAGGTAGTTCAGGAGAGTTGATATTCTGTACACTGGGCATAGGCTTGAAGCCATGAGCAAGTTTAAAAGGGAGGATGGTTCATGATGATTTGGTGGGAACAAGAAAGATACATAGAATGAAGAGAACCTTTATTCAAGTTGGGACAGAGGGCATTCTAGGTGAGGCAGAAAAGGCATTGAAGTTGAATGAGTGAAGAGGTTGACTTTATCAGGGCAGATTATTGTTAAAGCACAGCAAAAAATAAGACTGGATAGGTGGAGAAATACCCAGATTATAAAGGATCTAGAACATCAAGCTAGTGCATTTAGATTTTATGTAGTTGGAAATAAGAAGTGATTGCACGTTTTCCAATGAATCATAAGATGAGAACAGTATTTAAGAAAGATGACTCAGCATTCTGAGTGGATGGTCCGGGGAGAGGCTGGAGTTAGGAGCCCAGGAAGAAATTACCTTTAAGTGAGGAGGGTGCAGAGATGGTGCTGATGACAAGCTGGATGTGAGAGAAACTTAAGTTCAAAAATCATCTTAAATTTTGCAGAAATTGGTTTTAAAAGAAAGGGGAGAAAAGTCATAGACAAAATACACATTTGAGCACTTAATTATAAGAAAGAAAGAAAAGTCGCTTAGTCATGTCTGACTCTTGGCAACCCCATGGACTGTAGCCTACCAGGCTCCTCCATCAATGGGATTTTCCAGGCAAGAGTATTGGAGTGGGTTGCCATTTCCTTCTCCAGGGGATCTTCCTGACCCAGGGATCGAACCCTGGTCTCCCACATGGTAGGCAGACGCTTTACTGTCTGAGCTACCAGGGCACTTAATTATAGATGGTCTTATATTTTCACTGTGAAAAGGACCATGCCCAGAAGACCAAAAGAATGTCAGTACTCTTAGGAGGAGGCCGTGGTTTTGCAGGAATAAGTTTAATTTGGATGATGGCAGGGCCAACAAGTGAAATTGACCAGGGGCAGAGAATGCCAGAGCTCCAGCAAGGGGGCAGTGGCATAAATAGAGAGAAGGCAGCAAAGAGAGTTTCTTAAATCAGGAGAGATGCTTCTTTGAGAGAGATAGCATGGCACTGGACAGCCAGGCTCCCGCTCAACTCCAGGAAAGGTCCAGGGTGAGACAGCTGGAAAGGACAGAAGAATCAGGAAGAGAAACAGACAAGTCACAGAAAAATGTACCAACCAGGAATAATGCAGTTATCACTGAAGTCAAGGGAGAAAAGTCTTTTACCAAGGATGGATGGTCAGTACTATTAAATTGTAAATTAGAGGCCAGGAAAGGTTAAGATAAAGAAAAACTCATTAGACTGGATGACAACCATTTAAATAAAGTTTTGGGACAGAAGCCAGATCAGAAGGAATTCATGAAAGACTACAGATAACAAGAAATGTCAGATCAGGGTGAATTCTTCTTGTCTGGAATGAGACCAGAGTGGCCAGAGCAGCAATGAGCTGCTCAAGGCTGTTCAAGGCTGTTTGAGTGCTAATTTTACCAGAGGATAAATACATTTTCAGGGCAGGTAATATGGACTCAAACCCAACTTTGCCACCTGACAAATTTCCTAATGTCCCTGATTCTCATCACTCCATCTATTGAAAAACGAACAAACAAAATCACACAATTGTACCTGTCTTGCAAGACTGTTTTGAGGATAAAGATGAGGTATGTTAGAGTATTTAGCACTGTGCCTGTCATATAATTTGTAAATAAATTTATTTCTTTTTTCCTCATTTTGGGTGACTCTACATGGCCACGAAGTCTGTAGAATCTCCTTTTCTTAAAATATTATGAATAATTGATTTACATATACATTATTATGAATGTAAATACAAGGGGGATGTTTAGAATGTGGTTGTGCCAGGAGGAGGCTGACTGGATTTATTCTCAAGATATGTTTCTATGTGTGATTTGATAATACAATTAAAAGAACTATTGGAAGCTCCCTGACAGTCCAGTGGTTAGGACTCTGCTCTCACTGCTGAGGGCCCAGGTTCAGTCCCTGGTTGGAGAACTAACTAAAATCCCACAGGCTGTATGGGGTGGCAAAAAAATTGTTTTTAAATTAAAAGAACCATTAATTTTATAGATGTTTTCAAGCTATTTAGGACAGACATAACAATATTGAAAACAAGGAGCTATTCTCTGGCTTCAATATAAAATGCCCTTTCTTTTTTAAAAGAAATTCTGTTCAGATCTACTTTTGTTTTTCTTTTTGGGAAAGCAGTTTCCCTCAATTGGCACCATTTCCAGCTTATATGAATCTGGCAGATCACAGGACAGTTCTTGGAATGTGAGGCCTGGAGGTACCTTTATTAAAGAGATTCACTGTGATAAATAGGACACTGGGCTCATTTTAGACTGTTTCTTAGAGATTCTAATCAAATCACTTTTTAGAAAAGTTAATTTAATTCTGTAGGTAGATATTTAAGTGAAAACATGCCACATCCTTTATTCATTTGTAATTATATCATTATTGTTTTGAAAGGGTTGACTTGGAAAGTTATTAACATAACTGCAATAGGGGACTTCCCGGCAGTCCAGTGGTTAGGAATTTGGGCTTTCACCACCGAGGGCCTGGGTCATGGAACTAAGATCTTGCAAGCCACCCAACATGGCTAAGAAAAACAACTACAACAGTAGTAACAACAAAAAGATAACCGCAATAAGTAGAGAATTATGTGTTTCACTGAGTGGTTGCTGTTGAAATTGACATCACATCCATTCCCTGAAGAGTCACATGGCATGATTATGTGTTGGGTGTTGTGCCTGGCACTTGAGGTGTGAGAATCAAAGATAAGCTTCAATCATGGAGCTGTAAGTGGATGAGATGGATAACATGGCAAAGTCAATAAATGCGATAAACACAGAAAAATAGAGCAAAACACCAAAGTATGAGTGCTGTCACTCCAGGGTTCAGAAAGACATTCTAGACGGGATGGCTGAGCTGAATTTCAGAAAAAGAGCACAAAAGCAAGCTTCCAGTGGGTGATTGGTTACCACAGAGAAGTGGGTGAAGAGGGGAAGCAAGCTGCATGGTGTATACCCCGCTTCTGAACACCAGCCTATTCATCAGTTAAGTCATTCCTTTGTGGAGACCAGTGAGTGAAACAGCAAAGAGGACTCAGTTTTGTGACCATAACTGACATTCCTTTGCTAGGAAACATGGAACAGGAAAAGGAGGGCTTCTTTCTAACACTGCCCAGCTTCTTCTCAATGCAGTCAGCGCCCCTTGGAATAACCAGTATCGTCTAATGATCCTTTGACCATCTGAAGTGAAAGTTCATCTGTGCCATAGCCTAGCCACATATATAATTTCAGTTTACAATTATGCTAAAAGCTTCGAAAAGGAGAAATAAAAGGAAAACCCATAAAATAATGTGTATATCAACATGTAAATGCTCTGATGTGACTATGCTAAGTCACTTGATTAAGTACTAAAATCCTTCCTATGTATGGAATCATGACAAATGCATACATAGAAATGTGGACTGGTATGAGTACATAGGCTCTATTTGCAACTTAAAAGATAATGGCAGTACCCATCCACAATATGAATTTCCAAAATTCAAATCAAATAGTTCCAGATAAAACTATAGTCTTCCCTCAACTTATATAATAATTGCCTTCTTGGAAATTTGGTTCTTACTAAAGCAGTGCAAAATATTTTTGTGTTTATGTACAGAATGAGCTTAGGTTCTGGGACCAAATGATTTTAAACAGTTTTCTTACACACGTGTCTGGCAGGACTTTCATAGGTATGTGGGATATATAAATCTTCACACTGCACACCTGTCCTGTGAATTTTGTTGGAATTCTGCAGTGTGGCTTCTGAACACTAAGTGCCAGTTTTAGCCTCAGACTACTATGATGAGCCAAGAACACCCCACTTTTGCAAAACACTTCCTAGATGATACAGTTCTCATGGAAAACCTTTGTCTTAACCCAACCATCAGTCTGTGATCAGCCATGGGAGGAGGGCTGTCCAGTTTTGGGGAGAAGGTCAGTAATTGGGGAGAAGGTCAGTAATTGGGCATCAGGTCTTCATCCTTATAAGATAGCACCTACTATCCATTTATTCATTCAATGAATGTTAATTTGAGTACTTACTATATTCCCAACACCGCCATAAGCACTGGAAAAGAGCCTGAAATTACATAATAATCATATTAATAATATTATTGATTTTATATAATAATACTACTTTTGTTGTTATATTAAAAACTCCTGCATTTAGAGCTGATTCTCTTCATTGCTCCTTTGCAAGCTGTTCTAGAGCTTGGACCAAGCTCTAGAACCAAGGCACACAGCACCAAGCCTGGCACATAGCACCGAGAATAAAAACGCTTGTGGATATGAACATGATTTTATACAGGCAGCGATGGTTATAATAAAAACCTAGAACCACTAGGACCAAGATAACATTTTCCCCAAAAGATTCTATAAAGTATCCAAGTTCAACCCCAAACCTAAAAATTTACTCTACTCTCATTCTCATTCCAAATTATACCCAGGCATGTTGTCCAGCAGACTCTGTCAGACGTTTCAACAGTAAGATCAAAGAATTCATGAAGATACTCTGAGATGCTACATAGTCTTCAAATAAGACTATTAAAATTCTCCTGTTATCACATTCCCAGGAAAATGTTCAAAGATAAAGTCCTAAGGAAACTGATGTCTAAAATTACGAAAGAGAAAATGAAAGTGTTAATTGTTCAGTTGTGTGTCCAACTTTTTGGGACCCCATGGACTGTAGCCCACCAGGCTCCTCTATCCATGGAATTCTCCAGGCAAGAATACCAGAGTGGGTTGCCATTCCCTTCTCCAGGGGATCTTCTTGACCCAAGGATCACCAGGGAAAATTACAGAGTTAAATTTAAAAAGAATTAAAGCCCAATATCAAAACCTCTTGCCCTCATGCATTAAAAATTCATAGAAGTTAAAACCCCCAAATTTCCTTCCCTGCTTTCTTTAGCTGCTCCAATCAGGGAGGATCTGGCAGTAGCTATCATCAGAAGTTATCTTCCACCAGATTATTTCCGCAGTTCCTTCAGGGTCTTAAATAGATTCTAACCTGCACCACTGTTAAAGAGGTTTAAAAGCTGAGAAAACAAATTCCTCTCAGCACTTTTCTCCATCCACAAGACTTAGAACTTAATTCAAGCTCCAGGTCTAGGCGGTTATGGCAGTGACATGTGCTCCCAGAATGCACCACGCAGCTGCTGGTGATGCTGTGGGGCCTCAGGGCAGTCCTCAGGACGCCATTGCTGACCTCGTCCAAGTAAGAGCCCCCGCCTGCAGCGCTCGCTGCACGGTGCACTTCCTGCAAGCCTCTACAGAGCTGCCCTGCCAAGTTAATGGTGGAGACGTGGCGTCGTCAGGGAAAAAACCCTGGCCTGGCCTACACAGGAGTCCAGAGCCTCTATCATCTGTCCTATTTCAGCTCCATTAGGAGAAATCTTACTGTGGCAGTGAGTGAAGTAATGCGAACACCAGCTCGAGGCTGGGCATGGTTATACAGTAAGTCCTCTACATGCTGCTGCCGTTGCTAAGTCACCTCAGTCGTGTCCAACTCTGTGCGACCCCAGAGACGGCAGCCCACAAGGCTCCCTCGTCCCTGGGATCTCCAGGCAAGAACACTGGAGTAGGTTGCCATTTCCTTCTCCAATGCATGAAAGTGAAAAGTGAAAGTGAAGTTGTTCAGTCTTGTCGGACTCTTAGCGACCCCTTGACTGCAGCCCACTGGGCTCCTCCATCCATGGGATTTTCCAGGCAAGAGTACTAGAGTGAGGTGCCATTGCCTTCTCCAAAGTCCTCTACATACGAACCTTCAAATTGTGAGCTTTCAAAGATGAGACTGTGTGTGCCAGCCCCTGTATGCCAGCTGTCATACTATATAAACCTCATACAGTACCAAACTATATAGCTGATTGTGTTAATTGGATACCTAGGCGAACTTTGTTGGACTTAACGAACAAATTGGACTTAACAGACGCACTCTTGGAATGGAACTTGTTTGTATGTTGGGGACTTACTGTAATTTCTTTCCATCACTTTGCCCACTTATCCATTTAAAACCCAAATCAGATCTTACAACTCCTGTAGGAGATACAAGGCCCTTCGCATGAAGCATATGAAGCATCGGCCTTGTCCCAATGAACTCCCTGGCCCCACACCTGTTCTCTCACCTCAGGCCGGTGGGCCACAGGGCAGGGAGGTGTTGAAACATGTCAGGCCTTCTGTCCTTCTGTGGCCTTCCACACCTGGATGCATCTGCCCGGGGTACCCTTCCTGTTGTCTCGGTCTGGAAGGCCTCTACTCACAATTCAGGCATCTGTGTGGGGTCTGTCCTGACTCAATCATATGAGTTCCCCTCATACACTGAACTCTTCTCCTATAGCACTCTTATTTCTCTATTTTATGTATAATTCACACACACATATATTTAATTTATGAACCTCTTCTCATTAATCTCTGAGTCAAATTAGTGTCTTAAAGGTATGGGAAGTGCTTATGCATCCTTGTATAGACAGGACCTAGCTCGGAGGCCTGACACACAACACCAAGAATAAAAACGCTTGTTGATATGACCATGATTTTATACAGGCAGCGATGGTTATAATAAAAACCTAACTTGTTTACCAGAAAAAGTACACTGCCTAAAACTTGGCAAATCTGCTCTTCTGTAAAATGAGGGGATTAGATAACTCAGCCCCTCAGTCTCTTTTGGCTTTAAAATCTTACTAAAATTTTATTAAAATCATGTTCAAGGAGAGACACAGTGCCATCTAGTGGGAAATTTATTTTTGTGTTTATTTTGACAAGACTGTTTTTAACCATTTCTGTTTGATGTATTCCCAGCATTTTAAAATAATGTCAGGGATCATGGCGATGCTGAGGCTTAATAACACACCATGGTTCTCTTCTCAGTTCCGTGTTTGGATCCACACAGATATTTGTTTTAGCAGTGCAATAGGGATTGCTCAGATGGAGAACACTTTGTCTTCTAGTGACGTGTTTGAGAAAATACAAGCACTCACTATTTCAACATTTGCTGAAGGGCATTTGCTGAAGGCTCCTTTGCCTGGGGGTTGTTCTGGGTGCTGGTGACATACAGGGAATAGTCAGAGGTCCCCTCGCCCACCCACAGGTTTATATGCTTTATGGGGGAGAGACCAGAAGAAGTAAACAAGCAATAAACAAGGTAGGTCTTGGTTATAGTTAGAGAAGAGAACAGGAAACAGGAGGATGCTGGGGGAGTGCCCACTAGGTGGAGTTGGGCTCTGAAGGGGTGGCATCTGAGCGGAGACCCTATGATGAGGAGTGGGCCATCCAAGGGCTGAGGAGAGAGCTCCTGGGAGGAGGAGCAGCTCAGAGAGACTTGCCAGGGGATGGAGGAGTTATAGGGAGACCTGGGTTCGATTCCTGGGTTGGGAAGATCCCTGGAGAAGGGCATGGCAACCCACTCCAATATTCCTGCCTGGAGAATCCCCATGGACAGAGGAGCCTGGGGGGCTACAGTCCCCCATAGGGTCACAAGGAGTCGGACACGACTGAATGACTAAGCACAGCACACCTCAGAGGAGTGGGCAAGTGTGAAGAGCAGCCCAGGCCAGACAAGAGCAGGCTTGCAGACCATGCTAAAGAGGGTGAATTTAACTGAAGATGCAATGAGATCCCCAGCGACATTGTAGGCCAAGCAGGATCTTTGCCTGTTCTAAACTTACAGATGTTCAGGCAGCTTGGGGGAGAATGCTCTGTGGAGTCAGGGCTATGAGAAATGTTACAACAGTATAGGTGAGGGACCACTGTGGGGACACCGGAGATGGAACCCTTGAGACAGAGGATGAAGGTGGAGCAGAATCGATGGCGGTTCAGAAGGAGGCAGGGCAGTCGAGGATGGCTGAGGTGCTAGGCTTGAGCCATTAACTGACGCAAAGATGACTTGGGGGGGCTTCCCTGTGGTCCAGTGGTTAAGACTTCACCCTCCAGTGCAGGCGGTGCAGGTTAGATCCCTGGTGGGGAAACTAAGATCTCACATGGGGAGGGGAGTGGTCAGGGAAGTCTACTGAGTCAGTGATGTTTGAGTCAAGACCTAAAAGAACAGAGGGGAATGAAACCACGTGAATAAACAGGAGAACATTCCAGGCAAAAGAAACAGCAGATACAATAGCGAGGATGCCGGAGCACCTGTTTCACTCCAGGAGCAAAGCAAACAAAGTGGAGGCCATTAAGAGTTCAGCTGGGAAAGTCCAGGAGTAGAAGTAGGAGCAGGTTCTATCAGGCCTCGGAGGCCTTAGTCACGGCTTTGAGTGGGTGGGGAGAGCTTAGGAGAGTTCTTAGCGGAGCAGCAGCCTGGTCTGACTAACACTTAAACTGTATCCTCTGGCTGGTGTGTTGAAAACGGACTGTAGAGGATCAAGAGTAGGACCGGGGGCATTCATGGGAAGATGCGATGAGAATCAGGCAAGAGGTCACGATGGCTTGGACCTGCGCCGTTAGTGGGGACAGAGGTGAAGGTGGTGATGGGTTTGTGGCTCTAATGACATTATTTTTTAAATCAAATATGACTTTCCCAATGAGAAAAAAATTTTAGGCCATTATACTAGATTTTTACTGAAAATCATCATAGCGTAATTGATTCGATAACAATTCAGTTCCTAAATTAAAACCAGCATTAAGAACATTAGTGTAAGATTCTTAACTATGACCTCTTGTAACTTCATGTGCATTTTAGTGTAAAATATGCAACTTCTTTGTGACTAATGGATAACTAATGAGCTGTTTTTCTTTTCAGTTATATGATGGGGACAGTGAAAATGCCAACTTGGCTGGAACATTCTGTGGTTCCACCGTACCTGCCCCCTTTATCTCTTCTGGAAACTTCCTTACAGTTCAATTTGTCAGTGACTTGAGTTTAGAAAGAGAAGGATTTAATGCTACATATACCATCATGGACAGTGAGTAAACTGAGACATTTTTACATGTTATGAAACACATGTGTATTTATGCACTCAAAATAATGACATGATTATATCTATACTCAATGTTAATTACTAACCTCAATGTTAATTACTAACCTCAATGTTAATTACTAAACTCAATGTTAATTACTATCTAAGCTCAATGTCAGTTACTAAACACCCTATTAATTACTTTGTGTTTAATCCATGGTACAAATTTGGTACAATTCTTAGTCAAGAATGTATAATGTAAATCCTTCCTAGAATGATATAAATACAGCTCCTTTGGGTTGGAAGAACAAGGAAAATAGAATTTTAAATATTATATGTGGGATGAGTTACAAGTAAAATGTCTTCTAAGTTGTTTCTTATTTCCCATCTCAGTGCCTTGTGGTGGAACATTTAATGCAACTCGGACCCCACAAAGTATTTCATCACCCAATTCATCAGACCCAGATGTCCCCCTTGCCACCTGTACTTGGGTCATTGAAGCTCCCCTACATCAGCAGGTCGAGATAACTGTGTGGGCATTTCAGCTGCACTCTCAAGACTGCAACCAGAACTACTTAGAGTTTCAGGACCCACCGGAGGTAACAATTGAATGAATGACAGAAACATCTATAACCTTTTCATCAGAGTTTGCAGAACACTTGAAGTAATGAGGGCATGACTGGATAAGTTCTCAAAGTTACTTCCAGCCTAATGTGCTTTTTAGCCTTTTATGACACCCTCTATTTATAGGCATTAAGAAACCTGCACTTGGTCTGTAGGTCGTGTGCCTATTTAACATCTGGGTGTCTTGGCAAAAGTGCCTGGCCCTGAGAGGGCCATGGAGAGGGAAGGAGAGGGTGGGATGAACTGGGAGGGTGGCACTGGCATATCTACACCACCATGTGTGAAGTAGATGGCCAGTGGGAAGCTGCTGCACAGCACAGGGAGCCCAGCTCCGTGCTCCGTGATGACGTAGAGGGGCGGGATAGGGGAATGGGAGGGAGGCTCAAGAAGGCAGGGAGATATGTATGCTTATGGCTGATTCACATTGTTGACCTGGAGAAGGAAATGGCAACCCACTGCAGTATTCTTGCCTGGAGAATTCCATGGACAGAGGAGCCTGCGGGCTACAGTCCATGGGATCGCAAAGGGTAGGACACGACTGAGCTAGTACCATGCACGCACACATTGTTGTACAGCAGAAACCAACACATCATTGCAAAGCAATTATCGTCCAATTAAAAATAAACTAAAACAAAATAAAACAGAAAAGTGCCTGCTCTTGTGCCCCATCCTCAGAGACGGATTCCCCTATTAACCTGAATTTTTAAAAACTTTTCATTTTGTATTGGAGTATGGCTGATTAACAAGGATGTGATAGTTTCAGGCCATTAACCGGAGTTTTTGATGTGTGTCTCTGGCATTCTGCCTGCAGTGCTCCAGGCAGAAGCCTGTCTGTAGTCAGTGGGATCTGTGTGTAGAACAAATTGGAGGGTTTGGTTAAGAAGCCATTTGGTACCAGTCTAAGGGGACTATATTCATGGTTTAAAAAACAGAGAAAAGTTGTTTTGTTTTTTTAAAAAATGGATCAGTCTGAATTGCTCATGGGGTAAGATGTTGAAGAGATTGTTGACCATAAAACTGTGATGGTCACAGAATACCTGAGGATTTGTGCATCAACATCATGTGATTGACTAGTTGTCTGTGAGTATGGTTTCAGTGTGTCTGCCCTCTGATGCCCTCTTGCAACACCTACCGTCTTACTTGGGTTTCTCTTACCTTGGACAAGGGGTATCTCTTCAGGGCTGCTCCAGCAAAGTGCAGCCACTGCTCCTTACCTTGGACGAGGGGTATCTCCTCACCACCATCCCTTCTGACCTTGAACGTGGAATAGCTCCTCTAGGCCCTCCTGCGCCCGCGCAGCCACCACTCCTTGGAGGTGGGGTTGCTCCTCTCGGCCGCCTCCCCTGGCCTTGGACGTGGGGTAGCTCCTCCCGGCTGCCGCCCCTGATCTTGGACGCGGGGTAGCTCCTTTTGGCCGTTCCTGCGCCATTGCAGCCTGGCACTCTCGGCCGCTGCCCCTGACCTAGTGAAGAGGAACTAAAAAGCCTCTTGATGAAGGTGAAAGAGGAGAGTGAAAAAATTGGCTTAAAACTCAACATTCAGAAAACGAAGATCATGGCATCTGGTCCCATCACTTCATGGCAAACAGATGGGGAAACAGTGGAAACAGTGTCAGACTTTATTTTTGGGGGCTCCAAAATCATTGCAGATGGTGACTGCAGCCATGAAATTAAAAGACACTTACTCCTTGGAAGAAGTGTTATGACCAACCTAGATAGCATATTGAAAATCAGAGACATTACTTTGCCAACAAAGGTCCATCTAGTCAAGGCTATGGTTTTTCCAGTGGTCATGTATGGATGTGAGAGTTGGACTGTGAAGAAAGCTGAGCGCCTAAGAATTGATGCTTTTGAACTGTGGTGTTGGAGGAGACTCTTGAGAGTCCCTTAGACTGCAAGGAGATCCAACCAGTCCATTCTGAAGGAGATCAGCCCTGGGATTTCTTTGGAAGGAATGATGCTAAAGCTGAAACTCCAGTACTTTGGCCACCTCATGCAAAGAGTTGACTCATTGGAAAGACTCTGATGCTGGGAGGGATTGGGGGCAGGAGGAGAAGGGGACAACTGAGGATGAGATGGCTGGATGGCATCACTGACTCGATGGACGTGAGTCTGAGTGAACTCTGGGAGTTGGTGATGGACAGGGAGGCCTGGCGTGCTGCGATTCATGGGGTCACAAAGAGTCGGACACGACTGAGCGACTGAACTGAACTGATCATGTGATTAGGTGGTTAACATAAAAAGAATGATGGGATTAGAGTGTAGGAATCCTGAACTGAGGATGCTGCCTGGTGGAGGCACCTGGGAATACATGGAATGTTTCGCTGCAGTTTGAGGAGCAACTCATACACTGCAAGTTTGCTAAAGGGTGGTGAGAGAGGGCCAGGAACAGTGTTGGTTAGTCGTAGGGGCTTCCGAACAACGGAGATGCCCCAGGTGAACTGTAGTGAGCTCCAGCAGCCTGGCTGAGCTCTGAAAACAGCATAGCCCTTAGAGAGGACTTGGAGTGAGGGGGACGGTCCTGTTTTCAGTAGGCAGTGGGCTGCCCTGTGGTTTCAGCAGAAACCTCTCCACCTCTCACCCAGCCCTCAGATGTGAGACATCTGTCAATTCCATGGCCAAGGTGACATCTTACTGCAGAGTGCTTTAAACTCTATAATTGGTCTCCATGGTTAAATATTTAACTTGTATTTTTATGTGCAGTTTAATTTCTGCTGTGGCCTATTCTCTTTTGAAACTAAACCTACTGACCCTTGGCTTCCATTCCATTTCAGAGTAGTGGAAACCCAGGAATTCGCTTCTGTGGTGGAAATGTGTCAGCTGTGCCCACGTTTTACTCCTCCACGAGCACCGCAGTCATCGTTCTCAAATCCGAAGTTTTCAGTATAAACTCTAGAGTGGGTTTTACCTATCAGATTGCAGGTGAGCTTGGGGATTTAATCTTTTATTCAGAAAAACTGCCATTATTACAATTACTGCTAGAGTTGACTCCTGTGAATAAATTAAGGTTTGTTGACATAAACCATACCCACATGAAGTAAGACTTTACCAGAAGCCTAGCCCCATTTAGTAGATGACTAAAGCTGGCTTCTGAAGAGTTAAAGCAAATGAAATACTAATTAAAATGTTGAGAATGCAGGATATTAAGTTCATATTGTTAATTAAAAATATATACCAGTTACTATGTTAATTATGCTCTTAACCACATAGAGAAATCACTATGTATTAGAAAATTACTTTGGAAAAACCAAGGAGCCTTGAAAGAGTTACTTGTTCACTGTCACCGAGAAATTGATTTCCAGAGAACACTGTATGTAATGTTCGTTTCAAGCTTGATTAAAACCAAAGCTGCCTTTGATTAAAACAAACAAAAACAGTCAGGGTGTTTTTACCAAAAATGGTCAAAAGCTATATCAGTTGTATCAGAATGAACAATTCATCAAAGTATTTGAGGAAACATCCTCAGACAAAACTCTGTCTTGGAGGTAGAGTCTGTATGTCCAGAGTCTAAATGTCAGCCCGCTCCACCTCCGGATCATCAGAAAAGTGCAGAGAGTGCTAGAATGTTCATCTTCACAGGAGAGTCTTCACATTTCACATCTCACACTAGGATGTTTTGGGTTAAGAAACTGCACTGCGTTTGCCTGGCACGCTGTCCACCTCAGGTCTTGGGATCTCAGTCATCTCAGAGGTAAATGGAGGATCTAGATAAGCTTTTTTCTGAAGTTTGCTCCGATTTAATAATCTTCTTGAATTATTCCTGTCAAGTTGAAGGAGCACTAACTATTGGGAGGCATACATTAATTAAGACACTGTCTTTCCTCTAAGATTGCAATCGAGAATATAAGAAGGCATTTGGCAACCTGCGGAGTCCTGGCTGGCCAAGTGACTACGCCATCGACATGGACTGCACAACCGTGCTCAGAGCCCCCGACAACCACACCATCTCCCTCTTTTTTCACTCATTTGGCATCGAGGACTCAAGTGGCTGCACACATGACTTCTTGGAGGTAACGCGCGTCTGAATATCATGTAAATGAACGGTGTAAAAGATGCTGGGTCCTTAAAGATTTGTCACCTTTTCCTCTGCTACTGCTGATCATATTCCTTCCTTATTTCATTAAATTGTTCATCATCCCTTCATCCCCTAAATACCAACCATCTCCAAGACCCAGACACGGGAAATCCAGGAGGGAACAAGACATAGTCAGGGTTCCCCGGGGGCTCACAATCCATGGGCAAGACAAGACAGGAAGTAGTCTGCTCTTGTTGACCAACAGCCAGCAAGGTTAGGGGCACTTAACCCACCTGGGGACAGAGAAGGCATCTTGAAGGCAATGATATGTGGCTTGAGACTGGAAGGACCAGAGGAAGGTCAAGTGCAAAGTGCTAATTTTGGAGATGAAAGATGTGTCTGACTTTAACAAGAAATGATACTAAATAGTTTACCTGATTTCGCTGAGCCACAGTATGTTCGGGGCATCTTCAGTATTCTCTATGGAGAGTGTCTCCTTGACCACCTGTTTGGCAGACACAAGAGGAGCGCTTTGTTTCTTCCTCCTCCTCTGAATCACCTTTGCTCTTTGCCTGTCCTCCTCCACCCACCCTATCCTCCTTCCCCCCAAACACACTGAGAGAGAACCATCCCTTGTCTGGAGCTTAGCACCTATAACTACCGCAGTGTTCTCTCCCGTGTCCTTTGCAAACTCTTTTGGAAATGTATTCATTCTTAGGAAGTAAACTGAGTTGCTGAGTAAGTCTCAGACGTACAAAGATGCTGAATCCCTCTGTGAATTGAATTCATACCCAAATCTTAACCCGAGAGTCCCTAAGTTGGCTATGTTTCATGTACATGCAAATCTCTGGCAAGGTTTCCAAAAAGTTGGTTTGTTCCCCTATACCTGTTATGGAGTTTTATTATCCTGGAAAGCGCACCCCACCATAGAATTCATCTAAGTCCTTGGTTAATGACTATGCTCAACCTAGAGTGTAAAAGTTCTCAGAGGAAGCATATGCCTTTTCATGGGGAACCTTAGCCATGGTAGAAACTGGGAGGACATGGATGTAGCAGGGAGGCGATGAGAGAAGGACAGTCTTGTTGGCATCAATCTGGTTACTAAACTCAGCCCTACATACGTACCCACCATGGAGGCTGAACAGTTCCATGGAGCATAAAGCAGAAGTGAGAGGTGGAGAGAGACACAGAAAAAGGATGAACCATCCAGACAGTTCAGAGTCACAGTGCAGCTACTCCTGGTTCACATCAAACTTGAGTTGCCCATTAGTGACTAGCGTGAACTCTGCTATTTGCCTCTGGATGCTGGGAAGCAAGGGCGACTCTCCAGCCAACGTGCCTTAACCCATAGAAACGGGTCTGAAACTTCCCGTCCAATAAGCAAAGACAGGAAACGGCAGCTCAGGCCTGCAAAGTCCAGCTGTTTCTGGTTTTCAGTGGGAGGATTCTGGCACGGTTTACTGCAGCCTCAGCATTCCATTCATGTTAACGATGATGAGAATGGAAATTTATCAATGAGGATTTTGAATGTATTATACCCCTTGAAGGCCAAGCTCTCGACCCCATTTGAAATCTGCCTTTGCCTTCAGCAACCCTTTCAGGCTCATCTGTACTCCCAGAGATGCTCTCTGCTCTCCTGTCCCATTCCTCCTGTGCAGAGAGAAATGAAAAGGACAGTTCATTGGCATATTCCGTGAGAATGAATATCCCGCTCCTTCTCTTAGAGCATCAGCTTTCTAAAGAGGATCCAGAGGAAAAAGACCCATGTCCAGACTGGAGTAGGGCAGCTGGACTTCTGTCTGCTGACTGTGAACCGGCTGCTCCACCTACAGCAAGGCTACTTTGTATAAACACTTGGCAGAATAATCCAGAAAGGCATCTTTCTCTCCTGCTGGCTACTCTATAGACCTAAAAGGAATCTCTCCAGGGCCTCCTCTCGTGGTCTAGTGGTTAGGACAGTGCTTTCACTGCTGGGGCCCAGGTTCGATCCCTGATTGGGGAAGTAAGATCCCCCACAAGTCTTGTGGTAAAACAAACAAACAAACAAAAAGCTGGGGTGGGGGATATCTCCTGAGCAACACAACCTGGCCAGACTACCCACCACACCTCTGAAGACATTCTGTGACTTAAGACTACCAACAATTAACCACATGTTAAACTATGGGAATATAAAGGGAACAGAGGCGCTTTCAGGATTTTAAATGCAGGTATCAATTCAATAAAGTCAGCATCCATCCAGGAGGGGCTGGATCCAGCCCAAACTCCTGGATCACGTGTCTTCATAGCCCTCAAGAGTCCTCCTCCAATTGGGGCTGATTGTGAATGTGTAGCGGGACCCAGGCTGGAGGGCAGAATTTGATTGAATTCGCCGTGTGGTTACCACACTCACATGACAGCTCGTTTCCTGTTTTCACGTGTGTCTATACCATGCAATGATTTTCTTTTTTAGAAATCTATTCAGCTTCACAATGTATTTTTAAAATATATCTAAACAGTCAGAAATTTTATAGATTGTTTTAATTATCTCCTTTTCCCATATAGAAATTAATTTTGTTTTGACTTTATCACACTTTGTATGTTGTTTTTTCATGGCCCCGTCATAGTCGAGCCATTTTTAAGGAGAGATAAAAGCATAACTGCAGTATGATGAATAGACTACCACAGAGTTAACTGGAAACAATGCAGATATTTTTCTCCCCGCATCTTTTTAAAGTTCACTTTAACTACATTCTTTGAAGCATCTCCCCAAGAACAAAGATATAACTAGTTTGTTATACAGCAATCAACTAGTTGGTTATATCAGCAGAAATATGCCTCCGTGTTTTAACTGCTGGAGATGAATACATATTTCTGAATCCAAGTGTAAATAGTTTTTGATCTACAAATTGCATGTTTCTCTCCTTTGCAAATGAAGGTGCCATCTGAGTGTAAATATATATAAAAAGACGAAGTTTTTCTCAAAAAAGTTATTCAGATAGTCTCATGTCTTAATGTAGAGCAATGATAGATCAGAAAAGAAGGTACTATATATCTAAGTGTCATCATTAATGCTGCATTTTTAAAGGTCAGAAACGGAAGTGAGAGCAGTTCGCCATTACTGGGCACATATTGTGGGACTCTGCTGCCAAATCCCATTTTCTCCCAGAGTCATGAACTATACCTTCGATTTAAGAGTGATGGTGCAACTTCCGGTCGTGGATATGAAATTATCTGGACTTCTTCACCCTCCGGTAAGACACTGGCACTTTGTCAGGGCAAGTGATGCAGCCGAGAAAAACATACAGTGTCTCATAGAAAAGACAGTTAAAGGGACCTCATCTTTCTCCCCAATCTGTGTACTTGATCATTTTCTGTTAAAAATAGAGATTTTTTTAAAATGATGAAATTATAGATTTTAAAAATTCTACTTGTATTTACTATTTCTCTAAAGAATATATATTTACATATGAGGCACAGATAAGGTATAAAGATTTTGTAATTAGTTTATACATTTTGATTTTGTCATATTTAAATTTTTTTTAATGTATTTATGTATTTATTTCATTTATTTTTGACTGTGCTGGGTATTTGTTCCTAAGAGGGCTTTTCTCTAGTTTTGGAGAGCGGAGGCTACTTTTCATTGTGGTTTGTGGGCTTCTCGTTGCGGTGCTTTCTCTTGTTGTGAAGCGTGGGCTCTAGGGAGCAGGCTTTGGTAGTTGGGGTAGGTGGGCTCAGTAGTTGAAGCTCCTGGGCTCTAGAGCACAAGCTCAGTCGTTGTGGTGCATGGGCTTAGTTGCTTCAAGGCATGTGGGATTTCCCAGACCAGGGAGTGAACCGGTGTCTCCTACACTGGCAGGCAGATTCTTTACCACTGAGGCACCAGGGAAGCCGATTTTGTCATATTTTTAACTTTCAGTTTGATCATCAAGGTGTACTGCTCTGAAAATTAAATAAAAGTTTGCCCAAAAGTTACAAACACATACTTGAGTACATCTAAGCAGCTGTGTTCCTTGGAGGCCCTCTCATTTCTGGACAGTCCTGGAGATTAATGGCTCTTACAGGGCAGTAAGCACCTTCCTGCAGTTTGGGTTGGCTGTTTACTGATGAGTGAAGGAAATTTAAGTCATGTCAATACATTTAACTCAAGAAAGAAGGAATACTTTTGTGAAATGGCCCCGAAAATATCTAAAAACTTTCAAAATAAGAATGTGGAAACAATTCGTTTAAATATCCCGAGTGACTATAAAAAGATTCTATCAAGACAATTGTGGATAATGATTTCTTGGTACCTGCACAAAAGTAAAAGATGATCTCTATGCCCTAATTTTACAGATAAAGAAATAAAACACCCAATTGATGAGTTGCCTTAAATGCACAGCCAGACTGTGGCAGAGGCAGGCCCAAACCCCCACTGGTCAGAAACCCGGCTCTGTGCTCTTTAATTATGTTCTACAGTTTCTTCCTGCGTACAGCGTATCTGGATGCCCATACCATCTGGTCTAAATCATGATAGATTTCCTGTGCAAACTGACAAACCGAAAAAATTGACTCCAATACTTAAAAAGCTTTGCCTTTCTTTTTGGGAGGGATGAGGAACTACCCTGGTGGTCCAGTGGTTAAGACTTTGTGCTTCCACTGCAGGAGGTGTGGGTTCAGTCCCTGGTCAGGGAACTAAGACCCCCACATGCCACACGACTTGGCCAAAAAAGAAAAAAGAAAATAAACTTTGACTTTTTAAGCATATCAGTCTTGGAGCTGTCAGTTCTATGCCTGGTAAAGTCACTTTTTTTTTTTAGTAAAGTAATTACTGCCTCAATGGACATGAGTTTGAGCAAACTCTGGGGGATGGTGAAGGACAGGGAAGCCCGGGGTGTTGCAGTCCATAGGGTCACAGAGAGTCAGACACGACTGAGCTACTGAACAAACAACAAAAACAACAAATTACTGCCAAAATCTAAAATAAAACACCTGTTTCTGTGATCCTGCCCCAGAATTTCCCTTTTAATTTTACTTCACCCACATCATCACCAAGTCACTGCCCTTGAGTCAAAGTACTCAAGATCAATCCAAGTACCTATACCACCAAAGTAGCCAAGATTGACTTCACTCTCTCCTGCAGTTACTTTATCAAGATATTGGTTTTCCTATTGCGTTCTCAACTCACTATTTTCAAAAAACAGACCTGGAGGAAGTCGGTCCTAAGTAGTGAGCTGCAGGGAAAGGAATATATGGTGGAGGTGGGGATGGAGGGGGCAGGTGGTGATGGAGGAGAAGGATGTAGCCCATGAAGGCACAGGAAAAGGGTTTCTGCCTCCACTTTTCCCGCAAGGAGTCTCAGCGCCTTAGGAAAATGTTGCATTGTCTTAAGTGCACTAAAGCACAGTGGGTGGTTTCTGCGTGACTGAATCCAACTCCATGCCACTGTTTCCTGGCAGGCTGTGGTGGGACTCTTTATGGAGACAGCGGCTCGGTCACCAGCCCTGGCTATCCAGGCACTTACCCAAACAATACTCACTGTGAATGGGCCATCCTTGCTCCTGCTGGAAGACCGGTCACCGTCAGCTTTTACTTTATCAGCATCGACGATCCCGGAGAATGTGTCCAAAACTACCTCCTGCTCTATGATGGACCTGATGCTAATTCTCCATCCTCTGGGCCCTATTGTGGCGCAGTGAGTAGAACAAGCTTTTAAAAAATCCAATTATCATTTCAGAATAATTAAAGTAGCTTTAAAGGGCATGTTTAAAGGCAGACATGCAATCACAGAGCACAACATACTTTTATTAATGCAAATTCAGTTTTCTGACTTTCCTGTTTATTTGGGGAGCACGAGTGCCACCTAGTGGACTTTTCATTAAATTAATAATGGTGGTAGTGGTGGTTTAGTCTCTATGTCATGCCCGACTTTAGCCCACCGGGCTCCTCTGTCCATGGGATTTGCCAGGCAAGAATACTGGAATGGGATGCCATTTTCTCCTCTAGGGGATCTTCCCGACCCAGGGATCAAACCCAGGTCTTCTGCATTACAGGCAGATTCTTTACTGACCCAGCCACCGGTATTATTAACCGTTACAAAACTTCACTGTGCATCAAAATTACGTATGCAGTTATTTAGCATCACAGACTTCCAGTGCCCACTCAGCCCATAGAATCAAAGTTTCTGGTGGAGCACTTGTGGCCTGCTGCTTTGTGGAAGTTCCATGTGTGGTTTAAAGGCACTGTCCAGGGTTGCCCATCCATGTTATTTCTGCGTGACTAGAATTACAGTCTTATCTCTGTACCTGCAGGGGATCGGTCCCATGGCCCCCCACGGATACCACATTCTCAGGTGCTCAGATCCCTTATAAAAACCGGCCTAGTGAGTACAGTCCGTCCCCCGTATCTGCGGATTCTGTATCCACAGGTTCTGTATCTGCTGGATTCTGTGGTTGGTTGAATCTGCTATGTGGAACCTATCCTTACAGAGGGCTGACTGTATAGAAATGTTGGATGCCTGGCTCCATTCCATTCACCGCTTGCTGAAAATTGTGGGAACTCTTTGAAGAGATTCACAGGGATATTAACAGTTGTCCTGGGGACTGAGAGTTTGTTTTGGTAAATCTCAGATCTCCCCTGAGCCCTCCAGGAGATTCTGATGTTGACTCAACACTGCTGCATCCCCCCTCGCTGCCTTTTGTTTTATGTCCAAGTGGATGGATGTTTCCAGAGCTTCAATGCGAGGGATGCATGACTACGGATGAGAAGTTAGCTGTTTCTTACTGTTTCGCTCTTTGCTCATTTATGCTTTCTGATCAAACTAACAGAGAATTACCTCTGCTGGAAATCTAGAGTTTTTAGAATATAACTACAGTTTATAAAATTGATTAATAGTATTATCAAAAATATTTTTTAAAAAACCACTTTTCTAAAACACTGAGAATTCTCCCATATATTCTTCTAAACACTTTTGAGGAATATATTTCCATACACATATTTTATCCTGTTTTGTGGTTTGGTTTTTTCCTTCCACTGACTGATACATCATTAACATCTTAACCATATCATTAGGCAAAGTGGTCTATCATATTTAATCACTGGGTGGTTTTCTCTTGCATGGGTACAGCCTAATTTCTGGAACGAGGCTCCTCTGGTTTACAGACAACACATCAATAAACTCTCTGGTAGCTCTGTCCCTCTACACAGAGCTAATTATTGAGGGAGAAATTTGGGTCACCTGACTAGTGGATACTGCCTTGCAGTTATTCACAGGGGCCCACAGAAAAGAGATCCCAGTAAATGAGTCACATGTCAGATTTGGAAGCTAACTGGGCCTTAGACATTTAGTTGAGATTTGTAGGAATTCCCCAGTGGTCTAGTGGTTAGGACTTGGTGCTTTCAGTGCCATGGCCCAGGTTCGGTCCCTGCTGGGAAACTAAGATCCCACAAACTGCACTGTGCAGCCAAAAAAGAAAGAAAGAAAGAAAGAAAGAAATTTGTGAACATTTCAAAAAGAGATTATTTTCAAAATATAATTACTTTATGTCTGTATGACTTTTTTTTTTTTTTTTTTTTGGTTTTCAGTGACTTTCAAATATACAATCCCATTTGATCCCTGGACTTTGCAGATAAAAGAAAACTGAGGCACTGAGAGAGATTACTGCCATTTAAACCAATGTCACATTAAATTCAAGTCTGTAATTAGTTATATCTCCTTTTCTTAACTATGATGTTTGTAGTATTTTCCCAGTTTTAAATTTTCTTTAGTAAATTTAGACCTAGTTTCCAGAGTAATTGTTTTATTATTTAAAGATACCATTGATTTATTTAGTGTGTGAAGCCCAGCAGGGTCAGTGTATTTACAGAAAAACAGTGGGAGTCCCTCCTTGGATAGCTAATCATACAATCATTGGGAAATGTTTTCTTTTATGATAATGGTCATTGCTCACCGGCATCTGAGTTACAGAATCTGAACATCTAGAAGCATGAAAGAATGACAGGGAAGTAGGGAGGAGTTTACATTTTTTTTAAAGAGAAGGAGTTTAAAATTTTTGTAATCTGCTCATACTAGTTTGTCAGCACAGGATAACAAGTAGAAATTTGGGAGCAGGTTGAAATGGAAAGAAAAAGTGTGTGCACACAGCAATTGATCCATATTGTGTATCCCTTGGTATCTCTTTTTAGGAAAAAGAATTCCTGTGCTGTGCTCACCTGAATAATTTCCTGCCTTGGAAATAAGTCTGGCTGTTTTTTGTTTTTGATGACTCTGGGTAGGACTGAGGCAGGGGACCTGAGCAGAACCAGAGGAGCAGGGCCCCAGACTGCAGCCTTGACCCTGTGTGATATGCTTTGCTTCTGTGCCTGTTACTGACTTATTTCCTACCTCACCTCTCCCACTGGGATGTCAGCTTCATGAGAGCAGGGCTTTTTGCATGTTTGGCTCATTTTTTTATATCCCTAGTGCTAATAATTGGAGAAGGAAAGAGATCAATCTATCCACTCTTTCCACACACACACACACACACACAGGTACACGTACAGAACTGTTCCCCTTTTTGTGTGTTTGGTTCATTTTTTATACCCCTAGTGCTAATAATTGGAGAAGGAAAGAGACCCATCTACCCACTCTTTCTTCGCACACAGATACACACAAACACAACTGTTCCCCACAAAGGATATGAAAATCATCCCCCCAAGGAAAGTACAGGTGTTGGTGAAGGGAGTAATATACTTTATTCAGATGTTCATTTTAGTTGCAGACATAAGTTGTGTTTCCCATCAGAAAAATGAAAATTTCAATAAGAACTTGAATTGGAAATTGAAAGTTTAGCGACAGTTTTATTGAAATGCAATTCACATACCATAGAAATCATCTACTTAAAGGGTAAAATTCAATAACTTTTAGTCAGTTCCCGGATCCAGGAAGCTGTTGTCACTGTGCTTGATTTTAGAACATTCTTGTACTCCAGAAGGAAACCCTGTATCCATTAGCAGTCACTCCCCATTGCTCCTTACCGCCCTCCCCCAGCAATATTCTTGTGTAAAGTCTCTACATTAATACTTAGCAAGATCACTTCTAGACACATATGAAGGTTTACTGAAAATTCTAGAAGGCTTCTTTATGTTGTACTTCTTTACTACATCTGACATTTCTGGGAAAATGTTCAAATTTGTGAAATATATAATTTGTTACTTCTTTTCTTTTTCAATTTTAGGACACTGATATAGCTCCCTTTGTGGCCTCATCACATACTGTCTTCATAAAATTTCATGCGGAGTATGCAGCCCGACCATCAGCGCTCCGGTTAACCTGGGCCAGCTAGCCCAGTGAGGCCGGGTCTGCCCAGCACCTTGGATATTCTGCAGGGGCTGGACCCTCTGGCCTCACGCTGGACAGGATACCTGACCCTCTGCCTGTGCCACTGAGAATAATCTGAACTTTTATGTGTTTCATCAAAGTACACGTGGAATCAACATTTGTACTTCTTTTTTGAATGTAGAACATAGCTTCTTTAATCTAGTATTTTGAGCTGAAAATTTCTAGAATCCCTTAAAGGGTTGGAAATGATTATGGCCTGTGTGCTGTACATTTTCAGAAGTTAATTAAATAGAAGTATGGTTTTTTCTGTGAATGCCAAATTGGGGATGATAAACATTACTGAAATCTCAACAGTAGTGCTGCATGTTCTTTTTAACTCACTGAAATTTGTCTTTCACTGTAGGCCTGTGTAAAACTTCAAGTTGAATAGTTCCATACTGACAAAGTCTATGCCTCATTCAGGATAGGAACTCCAGAGCCCAGTTGCCTGTGTCTGAATTTTAGCCTTTCCAGCCACTTCCTTAACTTTCCGGCCCAGTTTCCCTATGCGCCACTTGTCTATTTGGAGTTTATCTACACGAGATGTGAAGTTATACCTAGTTAGGCATGCTTCGATCGAGTATTCTGCTACTTTAAATCCGGAGACATTAGGTTAAATATACAAAGTTAAGTCTTATGAAGGACAGGAGACCAAAGGAATGAAAGACATTATCAAATGTGTTACTTCATCTTCCTCTACTACTCAGATGCCAGGGGAATGATACCTGCACAGACTACAGAGCCACCTAAATGAGATAGTCTCAGCTTAGCTCTATCATGGTTGGATACATCAACTTTGTGGATGACTCTACTGGAGAGAATGGTGAACATGATGAAGAGACCATCAAACCCAAGTTCTTGACAAAGCTGGAACAATGGACTGAAACTCTCGAGATGAAATTTGATGGGAATAGATACAAGATTTAGCTTTTTTATCTAAAAAAGAATCACAGAGATACAGAATATGGAGAAAGTTGAACAATAACCTATGAAATAGTAGTTTTATCTGAAATCAAGATTAGCATATGCAGCTTTCAAACAGTAAGAGATGATCGGATCTGTGATTGCATCATTAGAGGCACGGCGTCTACAAGTCATTTTTAAAGAGTTATTATTTCTAGGAGGCATGTGAGAATATTCAGAACGTGCATCTATCAAGCAAAGACAGCATAATCAATCTTTGTATGTAATTTTTTAATTAAAAACAGGAAATAAGAATATTTTCTCCCATTCTGTAGGCCACAAATGGAATCTAAAAACAACAACAACAACGACCACATAATGTAAAATGAATGGGCTTGAAGAGTGGATGAGGGGAGTCTTACTTGGAAGTAAACGGAGCTCAGGAGTCAGGGGAGCCAGGCTTCACCTACCATGTGATCTTTTCTCCTCTTCTTGTCTGTCTCCCTAAAGAGCTGGACCTTAGTGGGAAGAACTGAGCATTTGCCTTTTGGTCTTCAAGGTTAAGTTAGCCGTCACTGGACAGTCAACCTCATCTGACCTTCAGGGAACTGCCTGGGATAAGTCATCCAGAGGCCACCACAGGCCAGGGATCTCCTGGCACTTCAAGCACCTGTGAAGAAAAACCCAGGGATGGATGGGCCAATGTTAGTTTGGGGCTGGGTGATGCCTGGGTTACTCCTTCTACTTGTCATCATCTCCTAAATTTCAACTCTATTTTATTAGTCAATGGAATTTGTTAAAAATCCAGCACATGCTCTTCAAGGGAATAGTAACATAATTACTTTTATTAAGAAAAAGGAGAACTCACATCAATAGCATTTGCTTTATGCCAGGCATCCTTCTCTCATCACTCATGGAAATCTAAGAACAATCACCTCCATTTTACAGTTGAGGAAAATGAGGTACGAAAAAGTTTGTAAAATCTCAGTGATGGAATGGTGATTTTAACCTCAGCAACCACCCAAGAAAGTGCCTCCCATCCAGCCAGAAGGATTATACGTGTGAACGTATTAAGTATGAAAACCCGACTATCTTCATAGATCTAGTGACATTATTAAAAAATATGGCCTGAAAATTTTTTGATGCAATTGCTGTTATTTTAGTAAAAATGTAGAGATTATACTGAGTCAAAGATAGTGTTAAAGGAAGAAAATGTTTTGCTTATTGTGACTTCAAATCACTCCATGGCTACAATTTAATGGGAAAGTTATTGGAAGAAACATGGTATGATAATTTTTGGATATTAATGAGAAATTGGCTTTTCAAATTTTAATTTCATACCTTCATATGTTTCTTTGTAAGTTGTTTATTATAAGCACAGTTTAGAGACTACAAAAGGCATTTAAAAAATAATTTTATTTATTTTTGGCTGTTCTGGGTCTTCGTTGCTGTGAGGACTTTTCTCTAATTGAGGTGGGCGGCGGCTACTCTTGAGTTGCACCGTGCGGGCTTCTCATGGTGGTGGCTTCTCCTGTTGCGGAGTGCAGGCTCTGTTACAGCACAGACTCAATAGCTGTGGCGCGTGGCCTTGCTTGCTCTGAGGCATGTATAATCTTCCCAGACCAGGGACTGAACCCGTGAACTCCTTCATTGGCAGGCAGATTCTTTACCACTGAGCCACCAAGGAAGTCCCTACAAAAGGCATTTTCAAAATGAATGATTTATATAATAATTTACTTGAATTTTAACCATTGTTTTGTAGCCTGGGGTGCTGATACCGAGCAGGAACCTATGGGGCTTCTGGGCCTTTCTGTGTGTCGGGTGTTTCTTGATTACAAAAATGGGCTTTAATCAGCCTCCATGACCTTCCTTGTGCTCCAAGGAGCAGGTTCAAATAGTTGCTAATTAGGGAAGAGAGGGTTGTGGAGACTGTCTGTCTGTCAAGAGACAGTCAAGGAACTGTCAAGAAACAATAGTGTAGCCCTGGTCTACCAGGTGGGAGAAATTAGCGGTAAGCTGCCCACAAGCACGTGAACCCCAGACTGCTTGGAACTGGAAGGTTGATGACGCTGACTCCCCTCCACCTCACCACCAGCCAATCAGGAGAATGTCCAGGAGCAGATCACACCCTCTTTGAACCATTCCTATTTCTCACTACACCCTCTAGGTTGGAACAGTTGATTTTTTCTTAATCACTTAATTTATTTGAATTGGAGGATAATTACTTTACAATATTGTGGTGGTTTTTGCCATACATTGACATGAATCAGCCATGGGTGCACATGTGGGACACAGTTTTGAGGGCATTAGTCTGCTCTTCTCCCTTCTGCCTGGCAAACCAGTAAAGCTTTTCTACTTCACCCAAAACTCTGTCTTTAAGAATTAACTTGGTGTTGGGGTACAGAGGCCAGATTCAGCTTCAGTACCTCGGGGAACCAGGCATCCCCCTTGATTGTCCTTGACTGGCCCACTCCGGGGGCTCACAGGTAGGGGTAGAACATTGCCTGCAAAGGAGAATGAAGCACAGACTTTGCGTAAGTGTGGTGCACTTGGCAGTGACCCTGCAGGGGCGGTTTCAGCTCGGATAAATACTTTTCCTTGCAGGAAGAGCTACCTAATTTGCAGGGCCCCTGGTTCAAAAAGTATTAAACATCTCAAGCCAGTGACATCAGAACAAGAAACTAACTGTGGGGCCTATTTAAGCCCGGAGTTTTCTGACGCTGTGTACAGTTTGTATATCCAGGAAGCCGGTCCTGTTTCCATGTTATAAAAATCTGGAACTTAGGGACACATTTTATTAAGAATTGTACTGGTGAAAAGTGAAAAGAATGGAAGAAGGTTATAAAGGAGTGAAAACGAATTTCTGGAAAATTGGAAGTGAATGCAAACGTGGGGAAGCAGCCTTGTGAGGACCATCTTCTAACTTATGAAGAAATTTAAAATAGCCCAGGAAAATTAATGATGACTTAAGAGGGAAACAAATACACATCAACAATAGAGGAGGAAGTAGAGCACACCAGCTAGCTAGGAAAATCAGCTCAGGTTTCATGCTTCAGTACAAAAGGAAAATCAGGAGTCAGCAGACAGAGGAAAAGTTACAGCAGCCAGAATGGGAATGAACTAGATAAACTAACAAAAAATGGGACATGAGGAAACAATTTAGTAAACAGAAGAAAGGTTTAAAAATTGCTATCCTCAGAGATATTTGAGAAGAGTGTGCATTCATGAAACAAAAGCAGGGCACTATTAAACAAGGAGGGCTTAAGAAGCATATTTCATTAATAGTCAAAACAACTTTAAAAATTTTAATAGCTTAAAAAAATTTAATATCTTTGCAAGATAAAACAGAGAAAAATCTTCCAGAACGTTAAATTAAAAAGTGTGTTGTTGGGGGTGGGGTGGGGGGGGGTGAGTGTTAAATATATGAGGGGGAAAAAAACCCCAGCTACTGAAAAGTGGCCCAGGAAGCTACCATATGAAAAGATTTCCAAGAGTGATAAATCATAGAAAACAGTAGGAAATTTCAAAAGAATTAACTGAAAACAATTTCTAGAGAGGAAGAGAGAAATGACTCATCCTCTGAAAATGACCCAATGAGCACTGAACAGATTAAACAAAAAAAGAGCTTCCATCAGAGAGATTATGGTGATGAATAATAAAAAGATCACAAATGCTTCTCAAGGGAAAAAAATAGTTTCCTGCAAAGATTTAAGGAGACGTTTCTGGGCATTAACATTGCAAGTAGAAGTCACTGGAACTATGCCATTGAGATTTAAGAGAAACTGATTTTGAACCTAGAATTCCATGTGGGGCATGGGCAGAAAAAGGACATTTAAAAACATGCAACTTTGTGCCTCTTATACATCCTTTTAGAGGTTACTTGAGAGTAGTTACTCAGCAAGGTGACTACCAGAAATGTCTGTTTAAACCCAGGAACCAAGTTTTAAAAAGTTACAATCTCTCAGCTGGAAGGACAAAGAATCAATCCACGTTACAGCAGTATATTAGTAGGTTCCTAAAGTCTTCAGGAAGAATCCATTGGATTTCAAACAGTGGAGAGTAATGAAAAGCTTAAGGTTATAAGAAGAAAAAAAAAAAATAAATTCTAGTTAAAAAAAAAAAACAACACAAAATTGTTCGAGGAAATCATCATTCAACAGAAAGCAAACTAAGCTATGACACAGCATAAGAACACAGGGGTCACGTATTTATCATATGTCTACCCTGTCCTGTGACTCAAGGCTCCATGATAGGGACCTGGACGCCAGGAACACACAGACCATCAGACAACTCTTGCTTTCTGGAGCTCAAAATGTACCGGGAGGTACAACTGTGGGGAAAGGATTCAGGGTAGCATCTTCCAGTAAGTTAAACAAGTAGCACACTGAGAGAATATTGACTTGTCACTTGTCCCTGACCCAGCCTGAACCCGGGCCCAAACTTCCCTGATTCCGCCCATAGCACTCTGGCTTCCACCTACAAATTGAGCCTGCGCAGGTGGCGGCTTCTTTCCGATCGGAAGCCTAAACTGGGGGGCGGGGCACTAACCACGGGTGGGGCGGAGTCTCCAGGCCTAACAGCATACATGATTGGCTGGCCGCAGGGTACGCATTCTTTTATGGGCGGAGCCTCGCCCTGAGCCACTTCTAGTAAGCAGTTCTCCTAATTAGGGAAGGGCCTGGCGCGGGCGGGGCCTGGAGTTGTTAGCGGTCCGATGTGCGCCTGCGCGGAGTGCCGGGACAGGGCGTGTTCCTCGTCTGGGTGCTCGTTTTGCACCGACCGAGCGCATCTCTCGCAGGCCACCGGAGTGAGCCCTACAGAAGTCTGTAGTTTCTGTCTCTTAAGTGCAGCCCTCCGCAGTGAGTGTGTGTGTGGTTGCAGTTGTGTTTGCTTCTCTCTCCGCGGCGGGAATGGTGCTGGACCCTTCCCACTTCTCTGTCCCTCGCTCCCCACCCCCCATCCTTGTTCCCAGACCCTTCCCGCCGCTGCCCACTTCCCAACACCTGGGGAAAACTGGAGTGTCAGCCGGGGGCTCCCTCATTTCTCTCCCTGCACCCTTCTGGCCGTCGCCCACGTGCTTTGTTGTTGTTTGGTACAGGTCATGTCCAAGTCTCTGAAAAAGTTGGTGGAAGAGAGCCGGGAGAAGAACCAGCCGGAAGTGGACATGAGTGACCGGGGCATCTCTAACATGCTGGACGTCAACGGCCTGTGTAAGTTCTCCGGAGGGCCTTCCTCTCGGAGAGGGTGGGTTTATCAGTTTAACAAGTAACTGCTGGTGGCAGTTTGAGACATTCTGATAGTTTCCACCCCACCTGGTGCTTGTAAAGGGCACTTGTCTAGGGCTTAGCTCAGAAAGCTTGCAATCAGATTTGTTTTCTCAGCTGGAAAACGGGCACGAGAGCCAGGTTAAGAATCACACGGACTTGTAGCTGCTGGATCTCATCATTTGTCCATGCTGATTGATGTTTTTTGGGTGGATTTTCCACAGTTTACTAAATAGCCACTTGGTGTTTTTTTTTTTTTTTTTTTTAATAATTTTTATTGGAGCATAGCTGATTTATAATGTGCTGGTTTCTGCTGTACAGCAAAGTGATTCAGTTATACAGATACATACATACACCCTTTTTAAGATTCTGTTCCCATATAAGTCATTATAGAGTACTAAATAGAATTCTTTGTGCTATACAGTAGGTCCTTATTAGTTGTCTTATACTTAGTAGTGAGTATATGTCAAACCCAATTTCCCAGTTTTCCTCCTCTTCCCCCTTGGGGAAGTTTTGTACATCTGTGACTCTGTTTTGTAAATAGGTTCATTTGTATCATTTTTTTTTTTTTTTTAGATTCCGCATAAAATTGATATCAGATGATATTTGTCTTTCTCTGTTTGACTTCACTCAGTGTCTATCCATGTCACCACGAATTACATTATTTCATTCTCTTTCATGGCAGAGTAGTATTCCATTGTATATCTGTATCACATCTTTATCCATTCATCTGTCAATGGACATTTAGGTTGCTTCCATGTGCTGGCTATTATACGCAGTGCTGAACATTGTATCCTTTTGAAACATGTTTTTCTCCAGTTAGAAGCCCAGGAGTGGGATTGCTGGATCATATGGTAGCTCAATTTTTAGCTTTTTAAGGACCCTCCATACTGTTCTCTGTAGTGCCTCTGTCAATTTACATTCCCACTAGCCGTGTAGGAGGGTTCCCTTTTCTCTACACCCCTTCCAGCATTTATTGTTTGTTTGTAGACATTTTGATGATGGCCATTCTGATCAGTGTGAGGTGATACCTCATTGTGGTTTTGGTTTGCATTTCTCTAATAATTAGTAATATTGGGCATCTTTTCATGTGTCACTTGGTTTTTTAATGGGAAATTATATCTGAATCATTTTCCATTCTTTTTCCACATGAAAGTTACATGATAAGTAAGTTAAACATTTTTGACTCATTATCTTTTTCCGTTTTTTTTTCCTTCTGACTTAGTTCGGGCTTTTGTTTCTTCTTCCTGCTGTTGTGCTGTCTTCCTAATGCTCCTCTCACCTCCACTTTCACTGCCCTTGTACTGCCCTTAAGTTTTTATTTTGTATGGAGCATAGCCGATTAATAATGTTGTGATAGTTTCAGGTGGACAGCAAAGGAACTCAATGATACATTTACATGTACCATTCTCCCCCAAACTCCTCTCCCATCCAGGCTGCCACGTAACATTGAGCAGTTCCCTGTGCTATACAGTAGGTCCTTTGTGGTTACCCATTTTAAATATAGCAGAGTATACAGGCCAATCTCAGGCTCCCCAACTATCTCTTTCCCCATCCTTCCCCCTAACTGCCCCTGTACTTTAAACGCTGTATTGCTTTCAGTGTTCTTTTCCTGTAACAGGCATTTTATTGCACCTCTCTCCTTTAAACCAGGGATTGCAATCTCACATGGCTTCAGGTTTGTGCCTTGGACAGAGATCAGGGTTGGTGTCATTGATATATCTCTACAGAAGACCAGGGAATGGAAAACTGTAGGTGATTGGCATTCGATAGTCCTTCGGAAGATACCTGCCATGAAGGCTAGCATCTCAGCCTCCTGTAATGTGTTGACTTCTCAGTGGTGGTGGCTTCTTGGTGGCAGCAACAGAGCAGGGGTCTCAGGTGCTGAGCTGATGGTTGGGAACATCGATGTTTCCCCTCACTGCCCCTGCCCTGCAGGGTCACAGTGGTCATTGAGCACACGGCTGCATCAGAAAAAGATGCTGAGGCGCAAGCAGGAGGCCTGGCTCAGCTGTGCCCTTGGCCTCACGGCTCTCTGCTCCTCAGGATGTCTCTCTCATGGGCTTGAAAAAAGGTTGCTCTCACTAGAGGAACTTTGTACTCCTCAGCTTTGAAGAGGGTTCTCTATGTTATATTTGTGAGTCAGGAGAGTGGTGGAGCTATTCCAGTTCAGTTGTTTTATCTCTTTGAAGCCTTGACTTGTATTGAAGAAGAAAAGATAGCCACTTGCTTCCTGAAAAAGCTGCTTCCGGTGTAATATTAAGTGCTGAAAAGCAAGGTCATTGTTAACATTTTCCCAGAGAAGTCACTTCAGGAAGAGCAAGAGTGCTTCTTGGGGAGTTTAGTGGCAGTGAATTTGGACACTTCGCCTTCATCCTCTGGAGTGGGCTAGACCTAAGAAGTGACTGCTTTCTGCAAAAACCTCTCTGACTTCTGGAGTCTGGAGGGTCCCAGGATGCCTTCAGGACCCCACCCTCCACTGGGGCTCAGTGGTCAATAGTGTACAGAATGCTTACTCCATGTACTTTAATGTCTTAGATATTAAAATATTTGGCATGATCACGTTAGCTGTACTATAAGGATTCCCATAGTCTTTTGCTTATAAAATTTTGACTGTAATCATGAGGTTTTACTTATTATTTTTTTTAATTTATTTTGTCTGTTCAGCTTGTGGGATCTTACTTCTCTGACCAGGGATTGAACCCAGGCACAGCTGTGAAAGTGCCAAGTCCTAACCACTGAACTGC